>NC_086446.1:678423335-679023335 GCF_028390025.1 Pseudophryne corroboree
TGAAAATAAAAAAAAACCTATTTAAACTTTTACTCTAAGCAGCACAGGAGAGCCACCTAGATTGCACCCTTCTCGTTCGGGCACAAAATCTTAACTGAGGCTTGGAGGAGGGTCATAGGCGGAGGAGCCAGTGCACACCAGGTAGTCCTAAAGCTTTTACTTTTGTGCCCAGTCTCCTGCGGAGCCGCTATTCCCCATGGTCCTTACGGAGTTCCCAGCATCCACTAGGACGTCAGAGAAACATATATTTTCAGGGCCCTGACAACGTCTAGCAACTTGGAGTCCTCCAAATCCTTAGTAGCCGCAGGCACCACAATAGGCTGGTTCAGGTGAAACGCTGACACCACCTTAGGGAGAAACTGGGGACGAGTCCTCAATTCCGCCCTATCCATATGGAAAATCAGATAAGGGCTTTTACATGATAAAGCCGCCAACTCTGACACTCGCCTGGCTGAAGCCAAGGCCAATAACATGACCACTTTCCACGCGAGATATTTCAGATCCACGGTTTTTAGTGGCTCAAACCAATGTGATTTTAAGAAACTCAACATCACGTTGAGATCCCAAGGTGCCACAGGAGGCACAAATGGGGGCTGAATATGCAGCACTCCTTTCACAAATGTCTGAACTTCAGGTACTGAAGCTAGTTCTTTTTGAAAGAAAATTGACAGAGCCGAGATCTGTACCTTAATGGAGCCCAGTTTTAGGCCCATATTCACTCCTGCTTGCAGGAAATGCAGAAATCGACCTAGTTGAAATTCCTCTGTTGGGGCCTCTTTGGCCTCGCACCATGCAACATATTTCCGCCATATGCGGTGATAATGCTTTGCCGTAACATCTTTCCTGGCTTTAATAAGCGTAGGAATGACTTCCTCCGAAATGCCCTTTTCCTTCAGGATCCGGCGTTCAACCGCCATGCCGTCAAACGCAGCCGCGGTAAGTCTTGGAACAGACAGGGGCCCTGCTGCAGCAGGTCCTGTCTGAGCGGCAGAGACCACGGGTCCTCTGAGATCATCTCTTGAAGTTCCGGGTACCACGCTCTTCTCGGCCAATCCGGAACCACGAGAATTGTGTTTACTCCTTGCTTTCTTATTATTCTCAATACCTTTGGTATGAGAGGTAGAGGAGGGAACACATAAACTGACCGGTACACCCACGGTGTCACTAGAGCGTCCACAGCTATCGCCTGAGGGTCTCTTGACCTGGCGCAATACTTCTCTAGTTTTTTGTTTAGGCGGGACGCCATCATGTCCACCTGTGGACGACCCCATTGATTTACAATCATTTGGAAGACTTCTGGATGAAGTCCCCACTCTCCCGGGTGGAGGTCGTGCCTGCTGAGAAAGTCTGCTTCCCAGTTCTCCACTCCCGGGATGAACACTGCTGACAGTGCTAGTACATGATTCTCCGCCCATCGGAGAATTTTTGTGGCTTCTGCCATCGCCGTCCTGCTTCTTGTGCCGCCCTGTCGATTCACATGGGCGACTGCCGTGATGTTGTCTGACTGGATCAGCACCGGCTGGTGTAGGAGCAGGGATTTTGCTTGACTTAGGGCATTGTAAATGGCCCTTAGTCCCAGAATATTTATGTGAAGGGCAGTCTCCTGACTTGACCATAGTCCTTGGAAATTTCTTCCCTTTGTGACTGCCCCCCAGCCTCGTAGGCTGGCATCCGTGGTCACCAGGACCCAGTCCTGTATGCCGAATCTGCGGCCCTCCAGAAGATGAGCACTGTGCAGCCACCACAGAAGAGACACCCTGGTTCGTGGAGACAGGGTTATTAAACGATGCATCTGAAGATGCGATCCGGACCACTTGTCCAACAGGTCCCACTGAAAAATTCTGGCATGGAACCTGCCGAATGGAATTGCTTCGTAAGAAGCTACCATCATTCCCAGGACCCGCGTGCAGTGATGCACCGATACCTGTTTTGGTTTTAGGAGGTCTCTGACTAGAGAAGACAACTCCCTGGCTTTCTCCTCCGGGAGAAACACTTTTTTCTGGGCCGTGTCCAGAATCATTCCCAGGAACATTAGACGTGTCGTGGGGACCAGCTGTGACTTTGGGATATTCAGAATCCAACCGTGCTGGCTCAGCACTTCCTGAGATAGTGCTACTCCCACTAACAACTGTTCCTTGGATCGTGCCTTTATTAGGAGATCGTCCAAGTATGGGATAATTAAAACTCCCTTTTTTCGAAGGAGTATCATCATTTCCGCCATAACCTTGGTAAATACCCTCGGTGCCGTGGAGAGTCCAAACGGCAGCGTCTGGAATTGGTAATGGCAATCCTGTACCACAAATCTGAGGTACTCCTGGTGAGAATTGTAAATGGGGACATGCAGGTAAGCATCCTTGATGTCCAGGGATACCATGTAATCCCCCTCGTCCAGGCTTGCAATAACCGCCCTGAGCGATTCCATCTTGAACTTGAATTTTATGTATGTGTTCAAGGATTTCAAATTTAAAATGGGTCTCACCGAACCGTCCGGTTTCGGCACCACAAATAGTGTGGAATAGTAACCCCGGCCTTGTTGAAGTAGGGGTACCTTGATTATCACCTGCTGGGAATACAGCTTGTGAATCGCTGCTAGCACCGCCTCCCTGTCTGAGGGAGCAATCGGCAAGGCGGATTTTAGGAAACGGCGGGGTGGAGTCGCCTCGAATTCCAGCCTGTATCCCTGAGATACTATTTGAAGGATCCAGGGATCCACCTGTGAGCGAGCCCACCGATCGCTGAAATTCCTGAGGCGGGCCCCCACCGTACCTGGCTCCGCCTGTGAAGCCCCACCGTCATGCGGCGGACTTGGAAGAGGAAGCGGGGGAGGACTTTTGTTCCTGGGAACCTGCTGTTTGCTGCAGCCTTTTTCCCCTGCCTTTGCCTCTTGACAGAAAAGACCCTCCTTTTCCCCGCTTGTTTTTCTGGGACCGAAAGGACTGAACCTGATAAAATGGCGCCTTCTTAGGCTGTGAGGGGACATGGGGTAAAAATGCTGACTTCCCAGACGTTGCTGTGGAAACTAGGTCGGAGAGACCATCCCCAAATAATTCCTCCCCCTTATAAGGCAAAACTTCCATGTGCCTTTTGGAATCTGCATCTCCAGTCCACTGGCGAGTCCATAAGCATCTCCTAGCAGAGATGGATAATGCACTTACTTTAGATGCCAGCCGGCAGATTTCCCTCTGTGCATCTCTCATGTATAAGACTGAGTCTTTGATATGGTCAATTGTTAGCAGGATCGTGTCTCTGTCTAACGTGTCAATATTTTCTGACAGTTTATCTGACCACGCAGCGGCAGCACTGCACATCCATGCTGACGCAATAGCTGGTCTGAGTATAATGCCTGAGTGTGTATATACAGACTTCAGGATCGCCTCCTGCTTTCTATCAGCAGGTTCCTTAAGGGCGGCCGTATCCTGGGACGGTAGTGCCACCTTTTTAGACAAACGTGTGAGCGCTTTATCCACCCTCGGGGGTGTTTCCCAACGTAACCTATCCTCTGGCGGGAAAGGGAACGCCATTAGTAGCTTCTTAGGAATTACCAATTTCTTATCAGGGGAAGCCCACGCTTCTTCACACACTTCATTTAATTCATCTGACGGGGGGAAAACTACAGGTAGTTTTTTCTCCCCAAACATAATACCCTTTTTTGTGGTACCTGGATGTAAATCACAAATATTTAACACCTCTTTCATTGCCTCAATCATGCAGTGAATGGCCTTAACGGGCATTAAATTTGACTCATCGTCGTCGACACTGGTGTCAGTATCCGTGTCGACATCTACTTGTGCCACCTGAGATAGCGGGCGTTTCAGAGCCCCTGATGACTTTTGAGACACCTGGACAGGCACGAGCTGAAGACTCGGCTGTCCCACAGTCGGCATGTCGTCAAATTTTTTATGTAAGGAGTCTATACGTGCACTCATTTCCTGCCATAATACCATCCACTCAGGTGTCTGACCCCCAGGGGGTGACATCCCTGCTAAAGGCATCTGCTCCCCCTCCACATCATTATCCTCCTCAAACATGTCGACACAGCCGTACCGACACACTCCACACACACAGGGAATGCTCAAACAGAGGACAGGACCCACAAAAGCCCTTTGGGGGGACAGAGTAAGAGTATGCCAGCACACACCAGAGCGCTATATATATATATATATATATATATATATATATATATATATATATATATATATACATACAGGGACTAACTGAGTTATGTCCCTAATAGCTGCTTTTCAATATAATATACTGCATACAGTGCCAATTTTAATGCCCCCCCTCTCTTTTCCCTCTTACTGTACTGTAGAATTGCAGGGAAGAGCCAGGGAGCTTCCTTCCAGCCGAGCTGTGAGGGAAAAATGGCGCCAGTGTGCTGAGGAGATAGGCTCCGCCCCTTTTTTCGCGGCGTATTCTCCCGCTTTTTATGGGATTCTGGCAGGGGTATTTACCTCATATATAGCCCCAGGGGCTATATATTGAGGTATTTTAGCCAGCCAAGGTGTTTTTATTGCTGCCTCAGGGCGCCCCCCCCCCCCCCAGCGACCGGAGTGTGAAGTGTGTATGAGGAGCAATGGCGCACAGCTGCAGTGCTGTGCGCTACCTTGGTGAAGACAGGATGTCTTCATGCCGCCGATTTTCCGGACCATCTTCTTGCTTCTGGCTCTGTAAGGGGGACGGCGGCGCGGCTCCGGGACCGAACATCAAGGCTGGGCCTGCGGTCGATCCCTCTGGAGCTAATGGTGTCCAGTAGCCTAAGAAGCCCAATCCGGCTGCAAGCAGGCGAGTTCGCTTCTTCTCCCCTTAGTCCCTCGCTGCAGTGAGCCTGTTGCCAGCAGGTCTCACTGAAAATAACAAATTCTAAGACTATAACTTTCTAAGAGCTCAGGAGAGCCCCTAGTGTGCATCCAACCTCGGCCGGGCACGAAATCTAACTGAGGCTTGGAGGAGGGTCATAGTGGGAGGAGCCAGTGCACACCAGGTAGTCTAAGATCTTTCTAGAGTGCCCAGCCTCCTTCGGAGCCCGCTATTCCCCATGGTCCTTACGGAGTTCCCAGCATCCACTAGGACGTCAGAGAAATTAACCATGTAAAAATGCCCATTTTGCTAATGCCGACCGTTTTCAACTGGGATCAGTGAATCAGGATTTTAAGAATTTTTAACCACTTAACTAACGCTCAGAAATTGTCGTGGGTTTTTTTTTTTTTTTTATGAGTGAATTAGGTGAAGAACATTAATTTAACCTTATCCAAAATGATTTTAGTTAAAAAAAAAAAGATTTTTATTTTTTTTTAAATTATTTCTCTCAAACATCAGAACATTGGTCGGGAAGATCGGTAACATCGCGACCATCACAACGTTACTTTCAACACCCCAGACAGCTGCCAGGTACACGGGGGGGGGAAGCTGGGGGTGGTTGGTTTACATTTTCCCAGCAGCTGCTATTATCTGCAGCCGCTGGGTAGGGGGGGTCCTGCCGTGCTGACCGATCAGCAATAATCGGCAGCACGGCAGACACAGGGGGAGAGTGCAGGGAGGCAGAGGGACCTTCCGGTCCCTTTATCAGCAGCAGCGGAGTGAATTTTCCCTTCCCTGCCGCTGCTAACACTCTCTATCTGACTGGTCGCATCCTGTGTGACCAGGTCAGATAAAACAATTGCTGGTATGGTCGAATCTGATGCTACCATGCCAGGCAAGTGGTTAATATACCCGATCAATGGGGGCATTGCCTCAATAAATCCCAGATGTATGGGGACCATAAGGTTGAAAACTACATTAAATCCCTTTATAATGCACATTTTCTTGCTAGAACCGTTTGCATTAATGGTTCCTCTAGTGTGAGCAACAGAATAACTAAAAATGCAATTTCTTCTCTTATAGGTAATGATGCAATGAAAATTTACCAGTTATTTCTCCAGGAATTGAGCAGCATTATTTTAGAAATCCCGCAACAGGTGCAAAGTAAAAAATAAGATTTTACTTACCGATAAATCTATTTCTCATAGTCCGTAGTGGATGCTGGGGACTCCGTCAGGACCATGGGGAATAGCGGCTCCGCAGGAGACAGGGCACAAAAGCAAGCTTTTAGGATCACATGGTGTGTACTGGCTCCTCCCCCTATGACCCCCCTCCAAGCCTCAGTTAGGTACTGTGCCCGGACGAGCGTACACAATAAGGAAGGATCTTGAATCCCGGGTAAGACTCATACCAGCCACACCAATCACACCGTACAACTTGTGATTTGAACCCAGTTAACAGTATGATAACAATGAAGTAGCCTCTAAAAAAGATGGCTCACAACAATAATAACCCGATTTTTTTGTAACAATAACTATGTACAAGTAATGCAGACAATCCGCACTTGGGATGGGCGCCCAGCATCCACTACGGACTGTGAGAAATAGATTTATCGGTAAGTAAAATCTTATTTTCTCTAACGTCCTAGTGGATGCTGGGGACTCCGTCAGGACCATGGGGATTATACCAAAGCTCCCAAACGGGCGGGAGAGTGCGGATGACTCTGCAGCACCGAATGAGAGAACTCCAGGTCCTCCTCAGCCAGGGTATCAAATTTGTAGAATTTAGCAAACGTGTTTGCCCCTGACCAAGTAGCTGCTCGGCAAAGTTGTAAAGCCGAGACCCCTCGGGCAGCCGCCCAAGATGAGCCCACCTTCCTTGTGGAATGGGCATTTACAGATTTTGGCTGTGGCAGGCCTGCCACAGAATGTGCAAGCTGAATTGTACTACAAATCCAACGAGCAATAGTCTGCTTAGAAGCAGGAGCACCCAGCTTTTTGGGTGCCTACAATATAAACAGCAAGTCAGACTTTCTGACTCCAGCCGTCCTGGAATTATATATATATATATATATTTTCAGGGCCCTGACAACGTCTAGCAACTTGGAGTCCTCCAAGTCCCTAGTAGCCGCAGGCACCACAATAGGTTGTTTCAGGTGAAACGCTGACACCACCTTAGGAAGAAACTGGGGACGAGTCCGCAGTTCTGCCCTGTCCGAATGGAAAATCAAATATGGGCTTTTGTAAGACAAAGCCGCCAATTTTGACAATCGCCTGGCCGAGGCCAGGGCCAACAGCATGGTCACTTTCCATGTGAGATATTTCAAATCCACAGATTTGAATGGTTCAAACCAATATGATTTGAGGAATCCCAACACTACGTTGAGATCCCACGGTGCCACTGGAGGCACACAAGGGCTGTATATGCAATACTCCCTTGACAAACGTCTGGACTTCAGGAACTGAAGCCAATTCTTTCTGGAAGAAAATCTATAGGGCCGAAACTTGAACCTTAATGGACCCCAATTTGAGGCTCAGACACTCCTGTTTGCAGGAAGTGCAGAAATCGACCTAGTTGAAATTTTTTCGTGGGGCCCTCCTGGCCTCACCCACGCAACATATTTTTACCACATGTGGTGATAACGTTGTGCGGTCACCTCCTTCCTGGCTTTGACCGGGGTAGGTATGACCTCTTCCGGAATGCCTTTTCCCTTAGGATCCAGCGTTCAAACCGCCATGCCGTCAAACGCAGTCGCGGTAAGTCTTGGAACAGACAAGGTCCCTGCTGGAGCAGGTCCTTTCTTAAAGGCCGATGCCACGGTTCCTCTTGGAACAGACATGGTACTTGCTGAAAGCAAATCCCTTCTTAGCTCCCGAGGCCATTAGTCCTCTGTGAGCATCTCTTGAAGTTCCGGTTACCAAGTCCCTCTTGGCCAATCCGGAGCCACGAGTATAGTTCTTACTCCTCTATGTCTTATAATTCTCAATACCTTGGTTATGAGAAGCAGAGAAGGGAACACATACACCGACTGTTACACCCACGGTGTTACCAGGACGTCCACAGCTATCGCCTGAAGGTCTCGTGACCTGGCGCAATACCTGTCCCATTTTTTTTGTTCGGGCGGGACGCCATCATGTCCACCTTTGGTCTTTCCCAACGGTTCACAATCATGCGGAAAACTTCCCGATGAAGTTCCCACTCTCCCGGGTGGAGGTCGTGCCTGCTGAGGAAGTCTGCTTCCCAGTCGTCCACTCCCGGAATGAACACTGCTGACAGTGCTATCACATGATTTTCCGCCTAGCGAAAAATCCTTGCAGTTTTGCCACTGCCCTCCTGCTTCTTGTGCCGCCCTTTCTGTTTACGTGGGCGACTGCCGTGATGTTATCCCACTGGATCAATACCGGCTGACCTTGAAGCAGAGGTCTTGCTAAGCTTAGAGCATTATAAATTTGCTCTTAGCTCCAGTATATTTATGTGGAGAGAATTCTCCAGACTTGATCACACTCCTTGTGTGACTGCTCCCCAGCCTCTCAGGCTGGCCTCCGTGGTCACGAGCATCCAATCCTGAATGCCGAATCTGCGGCCCTCTAGAAGATGAGCACTCTGTAATCACCACAGGAGAGACACCCTTGTCCTTGGATATAGGGTTATCCGCTGATGCATCTGAAGATGCGATCCGGACCATTTGTCCAGCAGATCCCACTGAAGAGTTCTTGCGTGAAATCTGCCGAATGGAAGCGCTTCGTAATAAGCCACCATTTTTACCAGGACTCTTGTGCAATGATGCACTGACACTTTTCCTGGTTTTAGGAGGATCCCGATTAGCTCGGATAACTCCCTGGCTTTCTCCTCTGGGAGAAACACCTTTTCCTGGACTGTGTCCAGAATCATCCCTAGGACCAGCAGACGTGTCGTCGGAACAACTGCGGTTTTGGAATATTTAGAATCCACCCGTGCTGTCGTAGAACTACTTGAGATAGTGCTACTCCGACCTCCAACTGTTCTCTGGACCTTGTTCTTATCAGGAGGTCGTCCATTTTCTTTGAAGACGAATCCTCCTTTCGGTCATTACCTTGGTAAGGACCCGGGGTGCCTTGGACAATCCAACGGCATCGTCTTGAAACTGATAGTGACAGTTCTGTACCACGAACCTGAGGTACCCTTGGTGAGAAAAGGCAAATTTTTGGGACATGGAGGTAAGCATCCCTGATGTCCCGGGACACCATATAGTCCCCTTGTTCTTTGCGATCACTGCTCTGAGTGACTCCATCTGGATTTGAACCCTTGTAAGTGTTCAAATTTTTCAGATTTAGAATAGGTCTCACCTAGCCTTCAGTACCACCATATAGTGTGGAGTAATACCCCTTTTCTTGTTGTCGGAGGGGTAAATTTATTATCACCTGCTGGGAATACAGCTTGTGAATTGTTTTCAATACTGCCTCCCTGTCGGAGGGAGACATTGGTACAGCAGACTACAGGAACCTGCGAGGGGGGAAACCTCTCGACATTCCAATCTGTACCCCTTGGATACTACTTGTAGGATCCAGGGGTCCTGTACGGTCCCAGCGTCATGCTGAGAACTTGGTAGAAGCGGTGGAGGGCTTCTGTTCCTGGGAATGGGCTGCCTGCTGCAGTCTTCTTCCCTTTCCTCTATCCCTGGGCAGATATGACTCTTATAGGGACGAAAGGACTGAGGCTGAAAAGACGGTGTCTTTTTCTGCAGAGATGTGACTTAGGGTAAAAAACGGTGGATTTTCCAGCAGTTGCCCTGGCCACCAGGTCCCATGGACCGACCCCAAATAACTCCTCCCCTTTATACGGCAATACATCTTTGTGCCGTTTGGAATC
Organism: Pseudophryne corroboree; assembly: GCF_028390025.1. NCBI lineage: Eukaryota > Metazoa > Chordata > Amphibia > Anura > Myobatrachidae > Pseudophryne > Pseudophryne corroboree. The sequence continues at coordinate 678,432,984 of NC_086446.1, forward strand.
TGCATCACCTGACCACTGTCGTGTCCATAAACATCTTCTTGCAGATATGGACATCGCATTTACTCTTGATGCCAGAGTGCAAATATCCCTCTGCGCATCTCGCATATATAGAAATGCATCCTTTAAATGCTCTATAGTCAATAAAATACTGTCCCTGTCAAAGGTATCAATATTTTTAGTCAGGGAATCCGACCAAGCCACCTCAGCTCTGCACATCCAGGCTGAGGCGATCGCTGGTCGCAGTATAACACCAGCATGTGTGTGTATACTTTTTAGGATATTTTTCAGCCTCCTATCAGCTGGCTCCTTAAGTACGGCCCTATCCGTAGATGGTACCGCCACTTGTTCTGATAAGCGTGTGAGCGCCTTATCCACCCTGAGGGGTGTTTCCCACCGCGCCTTAACTTCTGGCGGGAAAGGGTATACCGCCAATAATTTTCTATCGGGGGAAACCCACGCATCATCACACACTTCATTTAATTTATCTGATTCAGGAAAAACTACAGGTAGTTTTTTCACCTCACACATAATACCCGAGTATCAGAAATATGTAACACCTCCTTCATTGCCCTTAACGTGTGGCCCTAAAAGAAAATACGTTTGTTTCTTCACCGTCGACACTGAAATCAGTGTCCGTGTCTGGGTCTGTGTCGACCGACTGAGGTAAATGGGCATTTTACAGCCCCTGACGGTGTTTGAGACGCCTGGACAGATACTAATTTGTTCGCCGGCCCTCTCATGTCGTCAACCGGCTTGCAGCGTGTTGACATTGTCACGTAATTTCCATAAATAAGCCATCCATTCCGGTGTCGACTCCCTAGAGAGTGACATCACCATTACAGGCAATTTGCTCCGCCTCCTCACCAATATTTTCCTCATACATGTCGACACACACGTACCGACATACAGCACACACATAGGGAATGCTCTGATAGAGGACAGGACCCACTAGCCCTTTGGGGAGACAGAGGGAGAGTTTGCCAGCACACACCAAAACGCTATAATTATCCAGGGACAACCTTTATATAAGTGTTCCTCCCTTATAGCATTTTAATATATATACATATCGCCAAATCAGTGCCCCCCCTCTCTGTTTTAACCCTGTTTCTGTAGTGCAGTGCAGGGGAGAGCATGGGAGCCTTCCCACCAGCCTTTCTGTGAGGGAAAATGGCGCTGTGTGCTGAGGAGAATAGGCCCCGCCCCCTTTTCGGCGGGCTTCTTCTCCGGAGTTTTAGATATCTGGCAGGGGTTAAATACATCCATATAGCCTCAAGGGCTATATGTGATGTATTTTTCGCCATACAGGTATTATACATTGCTGCCCAGGGCGCCCCCCCCCAGCGCCCTGCACCCTCCGTGACCGCTGTGTGAAGTGTGCTGACAACAATGGCGCACAGCTGCAGTGCTGTGCGCTACCTGATGAAGACTGAGAGTCTTCTGCCGCCTGGTTCCGGACCTCTTCATCTTCAGCGTCTGCAAGGGGGGTCGGCGGCGCGGCTCCGGGACGAACCCCAGGGCGAGCCCTGTGTTCCGACTCCCTCTGGAGCTATGTCCAGTAGCCTAAGAATCCAATCCATCCTGCACGCAGGTGAGTTGAAAATCTCTCCCCTAAGTCCCTCGATGCAGTGAGCCTGTTGCCAGCAGGACTCACTGAAAATAAAGAACCTAAAAACTTTTTCTAAGTAACTCTTTAAGAGAGCCACCTAGATTGCACCCTTCTCGGTCGGGCACAAAAACCTAACTGAGGCTTGGAGGGGGGTCATAGGGGGAGGAGCCAGTACACACCATGTGATCCTAAAAGCTTGCTTTTGTGCCCTGTCTCCTGCGGAGCCGCTATTCCCCATGGTCCTGACGGAGTCCCCAGCATCCACTAGGACGTTAGAGAAATAGGATTTTAATTACCTACCGGTAAATCCTTTTCTTGTAGTCCATAAGGGATATTGGGGAATCTAGTATACAATGGGGTATAGACGGGGTCCAAAGGAGCCGATGCACTTTACATTTCTTTGCTGGGTGTGCTGGCTCCTCCCCTCTATGCCCCCTCCCCACAGGCAGTTATAGGTAAAAACGTCCCCGAAGGAAAAAGGACATATATGAGTGAAGGAAATATGACAACAAAGAGTGGTGAGATTTATAAACCAGCACACCACGAACATATAACAACCGGCAACGGCTCGAAACAACAACAGCAACAGCTGAACAGGTAACCACATAAAAGAGAACCTGCAGAAAAGTCAACGCACTGAGGCGTGCGCCCAATATCCCTTGGGGACTACGAGAAAAAGATTCACCGGTAGGTAATTAAAATCCTATTTTCTCTAGCATTCATAAGGGATACCAATACAAAATGTCAAAAGGGAGCTAAAAATGTTATGTACATACAATATCCTTCCAGATTATGACCGCAAAGTGATAAAAACAATAAATTTTATTCACATATTCACTAAGTACATTATACTTTTAGTGAACAGAGATTATCACATAAAAATCCAATGGTGAATATAATAAAAATGCAGTTTACAATGTTGTTGAAGACATGATATAGACAGTATATCCCATCAAGTAGTATATTATATAGGATGTCTGATGTTTTCACAAGAAACCATACCCGACGCGTTTCGTCCCAAGGACTTCATCAGGGGTTCATGTCTATATAATAGATATGAATCGAATGAGAAATTTTTTTTTCCAGTATACCATGGTGATCATAATCTGAAATAGTGTTTAATACATACCAATCAAAGTAGGGGCCAAAAAACCGATTTTTACGGTATAATTAGTCCCACAAAATTTCTGAAAAAACCATATCATAATGAAAATTAATTAATTGCATAATAAGGGTAATTAAATAATCCACTACTATAGGGGAGGGGGGGGCGGTAAGTGAAATTTAAATGGATCTATATGGATGGTTTAAATAGATCTCGTTAATATTCATGGAAACAATTAAATATGGACATAATCAACTTAATAATGATGTATGATATTACCTACAAAAATACAGATGCTGGAATTTATAGGGTTGATATAAGAGACCATATAAATTGGTGATATATTGTTACCAGTGTGCACAATAATAACATTATTAGAGGATTTCCATACAATTGTGCCTCATATAACTACAGAATAATTGCAAATAATCCAAACTGGTATTTAAATATTCATATGTACATACCAAAAAGGATTTAAAATCAAATGATCACGCTGAATGTATCAGTATTCACCATGGGTCCAGCCTATAATATATATATATATATATATATATCAGCTTCATCCGTCAATTAATCCCCTATATAGATGGGGGATAATTCACTCCAAAGGAGGGCAAGAAAAATAATTAATTATACATACCCTCAAAAGAGTACTCTATCTAACGGAGTACGTCATTTAGGTTTGGAGCTTTCACCAAGCGCATTATTAGGTCTACACCCTTTCCATTCATAAGGGATATTAAGGAATCTAGTACGAAGGGGACATCCCAAAGCTTCCAGAATGGGCGGGAACGTGCGGAGACTGCTGCAGCACAGACTGCCAAAACTGGGTATCCTCTTTGGTCAAACTTGTAGAATTTAACAAAGGTGTTCTTCCCCGACCAGATAACAGCTCGGCATAGCTGCAAGGCTGAGACTCCACGGGCAGCGGCCCAGGTAGAGCCCACTGATCTTGTAGAGTGGGCCTTCAGAGACTGTGGAACAGGTAAGGCTGTAGACACATGGGCCTGTTGGATAGTAAGCCTAATCCAACGAGCAAGGGACTACTTCGAAGCAGGACAACCTTTTTTCTGCGCATCATTGAGCACGAAAAAGGAATCCGTCTTTCTGATCCGAACTGTTCAATTGACATAGATTTTCAAGGCATGCACAGCATCCGATGCCTCCAGAGGAGCAGAGGTATCAGAACTGGACGGAACAATAGGTTGATTCAGGTGAAATGTGCGGAGACAACCTTCGGCAGGAACGGTTGTCTAGTCCTGAGCTCTGCTCTGTCCTCGTAAAAGACCAAGTACGAACTTTTACACGATAAAGCCCCCAATTCTGAGACACGTCGAGCAGAAGACAGGGCCAGTAACATCACCGTCTTCCACGTGAGGTACTTGTCTTCTACCGTCATCAGAGGTTCAAAGCAGGAGAACTGTAGAAATTCCGGGTTCACTACGGCTGGCCGGCGGTCGGGCTCCCGGCGACCAGCATCCCGGCGCCGGGAGCCCGACCGCCGGCTTACCGACAGCTTGGCGAGCGCAAATGAGCCCCTTGCGGGCTCGCTGCGCTCGCCACGCTACGGGCACGGTGGCGCGCTACGCGCGCCACACTATTTTATTCTCCCTCTATGGGGGTCGTGGACCCCCACGAGGGAAAATAATTGTCGGTATTCCGGCTGTCGGGCTCCCGGCGCCGGTATACTGAGCGCCGGGAGCCCGACCGCCGGCAAACAGAAGACCACCCAGAAATTCCAACACTACAGTCAAATCCCAGGGTGCCGTAGGCGGCACAAAAGGAGGTTGTACGTGGAGTACCCCCTGCAAGAAGCCCTGAACTTCTGGCAACACTGCCAATTTCTTCCGGAGAAAATGGAGAGAGCTGAAATCTGGACCTTAATGGAAACCAGACGTAAGCCTTTATCCATACCAGCCTGCAGGAAACGTCACAAGTGGAACTCCGCAGGCGGATACGTGCGTTCCTCGCACCAAGAGACATCTCTTCTCCAGATATGATAGTGTTTTGACGTCACAGGCTTCCTGGCCTGAACCATGGTAGCAATAACCTTTTTGGAAAAGCCCTTGTGAGCTAGGATGTTCCGCTCAACCACCATGCCGTCAAACGATGTCGCCGTAAGTCCAGGTAGACAAACGGTCCTTGTTGAAGAAGATCTCTTCTGAAAGGTAGGGGCCAAGGGTCTTCGACGGACATGTCCAGAAGATCCGCGTACCACGCCCTCCGAGGCCAATCCGGGGCAATCAGAATTGCCTGGACTCCCTGATTTCGTATGCGCTTGAGCACCTTGGGAGAATTGCCCCCGGACTCCCTATTTCGTATGCGCTTTAGCACCCTTGGGAGCAACGGAATCGGAGGAAACAGGTAGACCAGCCGGTAAGGCCATGGGGATGTCAGTGTTTCTACTGCCCTCGCCTGAGGGTCCCTGGTGCGTGCTGCGATTGTGACAGCTAAGGCGCAGTGCCCCTCTGAACTAACAGCCTCTCAGGACGGTGGTCCTGCAGCAGGGAAGCGGTCCTGCAACGGTGACGGCCTCCCAACTCCCACGGTGCAGGTATGCTGTTGCCCAAACAGCATACCAAAAATAACAAACATTAAAAAGAAATTGGAGAAAACTCTCTGGAGCTCAGAGATGTGCATCCTCTCCTGAGGGCACTTTTTTCTAAACTGCCTGTGGGATGGGGCATAGAAGGGAGGAGCCAGCACACCCAGTGAAGAAATTTAAAGTGCACCAGCTTTTTTGGACCTCGTCTATACCCCATCGTACTAGATTCCCCAATATCCCTTATGGATGCTAGAGAATAGGGATTTTAATTACCTACTGGTAAATCCTTTTCTCGTCCGCAGAGGATGCTGGGCGCCCGCCCAGCGCTTCGTGATCCTGCAGTGGTTACTTAGTTCAGTACTGCTTGGTTCTTGGTTAAAGTACTGTTACTTGGTTAAGTAATATTGTTCAGCCGTTGCTGAGTTTTCAAGCTGGTTTACTTGTTTGCCTGGTACGTGTGAGCTGGTGTGAATCTCACCACTATCTGTGTAAAATCCTCCTCTCGAAGTTGTCCGTCTCCTCGGGCACAGTTTCTAGACTGAGTCTAGTAGGAGGGGCATAGAGGGAGGAGCCAGCCCACACTGTTAAACTCTTAAAGTGCCAATGGGTCCTAGTGGACCCGTCTATACCCCATGGTATTAATTTGGACCCCAGCATCCTCTATGGACTACGAGAAAAGGATTTACCGGTAGGTAATTAAAATCCTATTTTTTCTCTTACGTCCTAGAGGATGCTGGGGTTCACATTAGTACCATGGGGATGTACCAAAGCTCCCAGAACGGGAGGGAGAGCACGGAGGCTCCTGAAGAACTGATTGACCAAACTTAAAGTCCTCAGAGGCCAAAGTATTGAACTTGTAAAACTTAGCAAACGTGTTCGACCCAGACCAAGCAGCGGTTCGGCAAAGCTGTTAAGCCGAGATACCCCAGGCTGCCGCCCAGGAAGAACCCACCTTACGAGTAGAGTGGGCCTTAATAGATTTTGGACACGGCAGTCCTGTCGTAGAATACGCATGCTGGATAGTGAACCTGATCCAGCGAGAGATAGTCTGCTTCGAAGCAGGACACCCAAGTTTCTTGGGATCATACAGCAGTCCTCTTCACATAGATTTTCAGAGCCCTTACAACATCCAAGGACTTTGACGGAATTGGAGGAGTCAGTAGCAACTGGCACCACAATAGGTTGGTTGATATGAAAAGCTCTTCATGAAAGATCAAGTAGGGACTTTTGCAAGACAAAGCCCCCAACTCCGACACACGTCTAGCAGAAGCTAAGGCCAACAAAGAGACAGCCTTCCACGTGAGAAAATGGACCTCAACCTCCTGTAGAGGCTCAAACCAATCCGACTGGAGGAACTGTAACACCACGTTAAGATCTCAGGGTGCCGTGGGCGGCACAAAGGGAGGCTGTATGTGCAGAACCCCTTTCAAAAAAGTCTGAACCTCAGGGAGGGAAGCCAGCTGTTTCTGGGAGAAAATGGATAAGGCCGAAATCTGGAGCTTTACGGATCTCAACTTCAGGCCCATATCCACATCTGCTTGCAGGAAGAGGAGAAATCGTCCCAGTTGAAACTCCACCGTAGGAAACTTCTTGGATTCATACCAGGATACATACTTTTTCCAAATGCGATGGTAATGTTTAGACGTTACTCCTTTCCTAGCCTGTATCAAGGTAGGAATGACTTTGTTCGGAATGCCTTTCCGAGCTAATATCTGGCGTTCAACCTCCACGCCATCAAACGTAGCCGCGGTAAGTCTTGATAAGCGAACGGCCCCTGTTGTAACAGGTCCTCCCGAAAAGGAAGAGGCCTCGAATCTTCCAGCAGTAGATCCAGAAGATCCGCGTACCAAGCCCTTCTTGGCCAGTCTGGAGCAATGAGGATTGCCTGAACTCTTGTTCTCCTTATGAGCTTTAGAATCCTTGGGATGAGTGGAAGTGGAGGAAACACGTACAAAGACTGGAACACCCACGGAGACACCAGAGCGTCCACCGCCAATGCTTGCGGGTCTCTCGACCTGGAACAATACCTCTGAAGCTTCTTGTTGAAGCGGGAGGCCATCATGTCTATTTGAGGAACCCCCCCAAAGATTTGTCACCTCCGTGAACACCTCTGGATGGAGGCTCCACTCTCCTGGATGGAGATCGTGTCTGCTGAGGAAGTCCGCTCCCCAGTTGTCCACTCCTGGAGTGAAAATTGCTGACAGCGCCAACGCGTGTTTTTCTGCACAGAGGATGTTTCTTGTTACCTCTGACATAGCAGCTCTGCTCTTCGTTCCGCCCTGTCGGTTTATGTAGGCCACCGTCGTTACATTGTCCGACTGCACTTGAATGGCTCAATCTCGCAGAAGATGTGCCGCTTGGAGAAGACAGTTGTACACAGCTTAGTTTCAGAATGTTTATTGGAAGATTGGATTCCAGACTTAACCACCTTCCTTGGAAGGTTTCCCCTTGAGTGACTGCGCCACATCCCAGAAGGCTTGCATCCGTGGGTAATGAGTGCAAAATTGGATAAATCCACATTAAACTGCGCTCAACCCCTAGCTGTGATTGTGTGCTCCAATAGTGTGTATTCAGATTATTAGGCCAATACTGCAAGTAATGTAGTGATTGCACAGATATATACAAATAGTATTTATTGAAATGCTGACATGCTTAATACACTTAAGCTGCCTTTAAAACTTAGATTCAGTTCATGAGACCAAAAGGCCACTATGTGACCTTTAGTTGGGGGAGAGGGGAAAGATATCCCAAATAAGGTCTAGAGTCTTAATCCTTTATACTTGTAGATTGAGAGGAAAATGAGAAAAATGAATGAAAAAAGAAAAAGGAAAAAAAATGAGGAAAAAAGAAAAAAAAATCGCCTTTAAATAAACCAGACCGCGGCGTCCCGCTAGTCTGTGTTGAATTACATATGCTTTATAAACTGATGCTCTGCTGTATTGCTTCACGGTAGACAGTGTACACAGTGTGAGCTTTCGGTTTTAGAAATATAAGTGCTCCGGACTGGTAAGCTCCCTTCAGCTTCCCGCCCCCAGCAGTGTGTCTTGGTATAGACAAACTCTGTGGGGCAGTGAGCTTCAGGTGCGGTCCTGTCTTGGTGGTGAGACGCTTACAGCCGTGGCTCTCCGAGCGGCTGGCTGCGCTTCTCAACCTCCTACGGAGGCTTACCTTACTTTCTTCCTTTGCATCCGTGGTTAGAAGGATCCAGTCCTGAATCCCGAACCTGCGGCCCTCCAGAAGGTGAGACATTTGCAGCCACCAGAGGAATGAAATCCTTGCTTTCGGGGACAGACGAATCCTCAGGTGCAAATGTAGAGGAGACCCCGACCACTTCTCCAGAAGATCCAGTTGGAAGGATCGAGCATCAAATCTTCCGTACTGTAGAGCCTCGTAGGAGGCAACCATCTTCCCCAGAAGGCGAATGCACTGATGAACCGATACCCGGGCTGGCTTTAGGTCATCCAGGACCATTTTTGAATCACCAATGCTTTCTCCTCCGGTAGAAACACCCTCTGCACTTCCGTGTTGAGGATCATCCCCAGGAAAGACAAACTCCTTGTCGGCTCCAAATGTGACTTTGGAAGGTTCAGGATCCAACCATGTTCCCTGAGCAGACGAGTCGTGAGAGCAATAGACTGCAACAACCTTTCCCTGGTCGATGCCTTTATCAGCAGATCGTCCAGATATGGAATTATGTTCAACCCCTGTCTGCGGAGGAGAACCATCATCTCTGCCATCACCTTGGTGAACACCCTCGGTGCTGTGGAGAGGCCGAATGGCAGTGCCTGAAATTGATAGTGACTCTCCAACAGAGCAAATCTGAGGTAAGACTGGTGGGGCAGCCAAATCGGAATGTGGAGGTACGCATCCTTGATATCCAGGGATACCAGAAATTCTCCCTCCTCCAGACCTGAGATCACCGCTCTCAGAGACTCCATTTTGAATTTGAACTCCCTCAGATAAGGGTTTAACGATTTCAAGTTCAAAATCGGTCTGACCGAACCATCAGTTTCGGTACCACAAAAAGGTTTGAATAACCCTTGTTTTGCATGTGACGCGGAACTGGCATAATGACCTGTGACTTTTCCAATTTTTGGATGGCTTCCTGTAGGATAGCCCTGTCTGCAAAGCCTGATTTGAAGAATCGGTGAGGCGGAAGTTCTTGAAACTCCAGTCTGTACCCCTGGGACACAATATCCTGTACCCAGGAATCCAGGCCGGACGACACCGAGACGTGGCTGAAACGTCTGAGTCTCGCACCCACCAGCCCGTCCTCCAGGCTTCACGGTCCACCGTCATGCTGAGGATTTTGAGGTGCCAGAAGCAGGTTTCTGGTCCTGGGAGCCTGCAGGTGCAGGTTTTTTGGATTTTGCACGTCCACCTCTGAAGAAAGTGGAAGTAGGTTTTGACTTTTTTGTCTTAGTGGTCCAAAAGGACTGCGATGCAGATGAAGAAAAGGGTTTCTTTGTAGAAGGTGTAGCTGAGGGAAGAAAAGGTGACTTACCCACAGTTGCCATGGAAATCCACGCATCCAACGCTTCCCCAAATAGAGCCTGACCTGTGTAGGGTAGGTTCTCCACACTTCTCCTGGATTCCGCGTCCGCAGACCATTGGCGTAGCCAGAGTTCCCTGCGAGCGGAGACCGACATGGAAGATATCCTTGCATTCAGCGTACCCAGGTCCTTCATGGACTCCATGAACCCCGCAGAATCCTGTATATTACGCAAAAACAGTTCAATGTCACTTCTATCCATTGTATCTAAATCTTATAGTAATGTGCCTGACCACCTTACTATAGCTTTAGAAATCCAAACACAGGCATTAGTAGGCCTTAACGCCACCCCTGAAGCAGTGTATATGAATTTGAGCGTAGTGTCAATCTTACAATCAGCTGGTTCTTTTAACGCGGTAGATCCAGGGACAGGTAACACCTTTTTTTGACAGTCTGGACACAGATGCGTCATCTATGGGTGGGTTTTCCCATTTTTTTCTATCCTCCTCAGGGAAAGGAAAAGCAACCAGAACCCTTTTGGGAATCTGGAATTTTTTCTCCGGGGTTTCCCAGGATTTTTCAAATAAAGCGTTTAATTCTTTAGACGCAGGGAAGGTTAGCGAGGCTCTCTCATTGTCTGTGAAGTAAGCCTCCTCAACCTGCTCAGGTAGTGTGTCAGAAATGTTTAACACATCTCTCATGGCCTCAATCATGAGCTGCACCCCCTTTGCAAGGGTTGCCGCCCCCCTCAGCACATCCCCATCACCGTCTGCCGTGTCAAAGTCTGTATTTGTGTCATCTTCATAATCTGGGCAAGAGCACGTTTCTGTGGGTATAAATTAGAGCAGAGATTTTCAACCTTTTACAACTCGCGGCACACTGAACAAGATTTAAATATTGCCAAGGCACACTCAAATATAATGGTGATGCATGGTGCAGTTGCGTGTCCTAGGATGTCATGTCGCAGCTTCTCCATAGGTAACACCTGAGCCACATATGAGAAAAGGGAGAGAAAGAAGTCTCTTGTGTGGGCGCACTCTTTAGAAAGGAAGGAAAATTCCTATAACATATAAAAGGAAATACTTAAAACATAACTTTTAATGTTGACGTTTATAACAAAATTACCCATATAACTGATCCATATAAAGGAAAGGTATAATAAAGATTTTAAAATGTTCTGGTCTGTTTAATCACAATGTGTGATTGGAATGGTTGTAGACATTTGATCGTCTTACCCCCATTTCCCCTGACCAGTACAGAATATCTGTATTGATGGGACCAAGGAGTGGTCATAAGGATTATTTGATAAGTACGTCCCAATAGGGCTACTTAAATTCAAAGATAGATAGTCTTCTGCATTCAAAGGGACCTGACTTTCTGACGTGAGCCACAATAATTAGTCTTAGGCCTCAAATATGAAAGAATCTCATGGAAGTAGGAATTAGTGGTGATACTGCTGTTGGCGTCGCAACTTACATAGGAAGGGAAATAGTCCCTGCTCTACAACACCGGGTATTCGCAGGAAGTCTCCTCTCCCGGTACTAACCCGGCCCAACGCTGTTTGGCTTCCAAGATCGGACGAGATCGGGCATTGGCAGCGTGGTATGATAGTAGAGAATTTATATGAAAGTACAGGGATGAAAGATAAAGGGATGAAAGAAATGAGGACAGTTTGCCAAGGAAAGAGATGAATTAGTAAAAGTACAAATAGGTGGATCTGCTTTCTGCGTTAGACACAGCTCATCAAATCCCACATCCAACGCAGAAAGCAGATCCACCTATTTGTACTTTACTAATTCATCTCTTTCCTTGGCAAACTGTCCTCATTTCTTTCATCCCTTTATCTTTCTCTTATTTTCGTATATAGGTGCACTCTCATTGGTGTACTTTCATATAAATTCTCTACTATCATACCACGCTGCCAATGCCCGATCTCGTCCGATCTTGGAAGCCAAACAGCGTTGGGCCGGGTTAGTAAAGGGAGAGGAGACTTCCTGCGAATACCCGGTGTTGTAGAGCAGGGACTATTTCCCTTCCTATGTAAGTTGCGACGCCAACAGCAGTATCACCACTAATTCCTACTTCCATGAGATTCTTTCATATTTGAGGCCTACGACTAATTATTGTGGCTCACGTCAGAAAGTCAGGTCCCTTTGAATGCAGAAGACTATCTATCTTTGAATTTAAGTAGCCCTATTGGGACGTACTTATCAAATAATCCTTATGACCACTCCTTGGTCCCATCAATACAGATATTCTGTACTGGTCAGGGGAAATGGGGGTAAGACGATCAAATGTCTACAACCATTCCAATCACACATTGTGATTAAACAGACCAGAACATTTTAAAATCTTTATTATACCTTTCCTTTATATGGATCAGTTATATGGGTAATTTTGTTATAAACGTCAACATTAAAAGTTATGTTTTAAGTATTTCCTTTTATATGTTATAGGAATTTTCCTTCCTTTCTAAAGAGTGCGCCCACACAAGAGCCTTCTTTATCTCCCTTTTCCCTAGTACATGTACTCTCTGGCTCTGGGCGCACCACCAACTAGGACAACGTCATCTATTTAAGTAAAAAACAGGTGTTTGTTTTTTTTCTTCCTTTTCCTATTTTGGAGTGTTTAATTGTCCAATCATTGGTTTTCTAGTATCAATACTGTATTAATCTGACTGGTGCCCGATCGCCCCCTGTCTAGCCACATATGAGAAAGCCAGAAGAGCCCAACACTGCCCGGGCCCAAAATTAGAACTGGCTCTGCAACCACTAAACCCATTAGTATTGATCGTTCCAGGGCCTCAGTAGCGGCAAAACACTGACGGGCCTGGCTGTGCTTCTATGGCGGCACACCTGGAGACTGCTCAGGGCACACTAGTGTGCCATGGCACAGTGGTTGAAAAACACTGAGTTAGAGGATTTTGAAGAAATAGGAACAGAACCTGACCAAACAGCCATAGAATTCTTTTAAACATAAATATCTGAGAGATCATTCCCTTAATAGAAGTTAGCCATTCCGGCTCAGTAATGGGAATCTGAGACAAGACATTACATTCGTGGGTAGAAGGAATTGATTCCTCTGGAGCATAAGAGACAGAATCCCTTGAGATGGCTATGTGAGAAACATACAGTACACCCACACACACGAAAATGTCAGACAGTTTCCCCCCAAAGTATGCCACAGAGAAACACAGAGCTTGGAGCCAGCACACACACAGCACTTCCCTAGGTAGATATAATACAACTACCTGGCACTGACTGTGTACCATAATAGACTACACAGTAAATTCACAGCCATTTTGCCAGCAGCCTACCTGTGCCTAACTCTAAGAAAAATAATAAAACTAGAAAAACTCCTATGATGCTCCCCTAGCTGTGATCGGCTCCACCTGGCACATTTTCTAAACTGAGTCTGGTGGGAGGGGCATAGAGGGAGGAGCCCACACTGTTAAACTCTTAAAGTGCCAATGGCTCCTAGTAGACCCGTCTATACCCCATAGTACTAATGTGGACCCCAGCATCCTCTAAGACATAAGAGAAATAGGAGTTTAATAAAACACTGACTATGCTTACCGATGCTCAGACCAGACTACACAGTAATAAGACAGGCCAGATAAGTGTTTGGATAGCTGTGATAACTTGTTGTGAGAATATGACCGGGAGAAATGCTCTCAGAAATGAACTTCAGGAGTCACTGACAGAATGCTGCCTGCAGAAGACAGGTTATCCTGGTAGCCACACAGCCAGATAGTGAAAACTGTATATACAGGTCCTGTTTGTTACAAATAAACCATTCCCACCACTTATAGAAAAATAAGAATTTACTTACCGATAATTCTATTTCTCGTAGTCCGTAGTGGATGCTGGGGACTCCGTAAGGACCATGGGGAATAGCGGCTCCGCAGGAGACTGGGCACAAAAGTAAAGCTTTAGAACTACCTGGTGTGCACTGGCTCCTCCCCCTATGACCCTCCTCCAAGCCTCAGTTAGGATACTGTGCCCGGACGAGCGTACACAATAAGGAAGGATTTTGAATCCCGGGTAAGACTCATACCAGCCACACCAATCACACCATATAACTTGTGATCTAAACCCAGTTAACAGCATGATAACAGAGGAGCCTCTAGAAAATAAGATTTTACTCACCGGTAAATCTATTTCTCGTAGTCCGTAGTGGATGCTGGGAACTCCGAAAGGACCATGGGGAATAGCGGCTCCGCAGGAGACTGGGCTCCTGCGGAGCCGCTATTCCCCATGGTCCTTTCGGAGTTCCCAGCATCCACTAGGACGTCAGAGAAAAGATGGCTCACTACAGCAATAACCCGATTTTTTTGGTAACAATAACTATGTACCAGTATTGCAGACAATCCGCACTTGGGATGGGCGCCCAGCATCCACTACGGACTACGAGAAATAGAATTATCGGTAAGTAAATTCTTATTTTCTCTGACGTCCTAGTGGATGCTGGGGACTCCGTAAGGACCATGGGGATTATACCAAAGCTCCCAAACGGGCGGGAGAGTGCGGATGACTCTGCAGCACCAAATGAGAGAACTCCAGGTCCTCCTCAGCCAGGGTATCAAATTTGTAGAATTTTACAAACGTATTTGCTCCTGACCAAGTAGCTGCTCGGCAAAGTTGTAAAGCCGAGACCCCTCGGGCAGCCGCCCAAGATGAGCCCACCTTCCTTGTGGAATGGGCTTTTACAGATTTTGGCTGTGGCAGGCCTGCCACAGAATGTGCAAGCTGAATTGTACTACAAATCCAACGAGCAATAGTCTGCTTAGAAGCAGGAGCACCCAGCTTGTTGGGTGCATACAGAATAAACAACGAGTCAGATTTTCTGACTCCAGCCGTCCTGGAAACCTATATTTCCAGGGCCCTGACAACGTCTAGCAACTTGGAGTCCTCCAAGTCCCTAGTAGCCGCAGGCACCACAATAGGTTGATTCAGGTGAAACGCTGAAAACCACCTTAGGGAGAAACTGAGGACAAGTCCTCAATTCCGCCCTGTCCGAATGGAAAATCAGATGAGGGCTTTTACAGGATAAAGCCGCCAATTCTGACACGCACCTGGCCCAGGCCAGGGCCAACAGCATGACCACTTTCCATGTGAGATATTTTAACTCCACATATTTAAGTGGTTCAAACCAATGTGACTTTTGGAACCCAAAAACTACATTTAGATCCCAAGGTGCCACTGGAGGCACAAAAGGAGGCTGTATATACAGTACCCCTTTCACAAACGTCTGAACTTCAGGGACTGAAGCTAGTTCTTTTTGGAAGAAAATTGACAGGGCCGAAATTTGAACCTTAATGGACCCCCCTTTCAGGCCCATAGACACTCCTGTTTGCAGGAAAAGTAGGAATCGACCTAGTTGAAAAATTCCTCCGTCGGGGCCTTACTGGCCTCGCACCACGCAACATATTTTCGCCAAATGCGGTGATAATGTTTTGCGGTTATATCTTTCCTGGCTTTGATCAGGATAGGAATGACTTCATCCGGAATGCCTTTCTCCTTCAGGATCCGGCGTTCAACCGCCATGCCGTCAAACGCAGCCGCGGTAAGTCTTGGAACAGACAGGGTCCTTGCTGGAGCAGGTCCCTTCTTAGAGGTAGAGGCCACGGATCCTTCGTGAGCATCTCTTGAAGTTCCGGTTACCAAGTCCCTCTTGGCCAATCCGGAGCCACGAATATAGTGCTTACTCCTCTCCATCTTATAATTCTCAGTACCTTGGGTATGAGAGGCAGAGGAGGGAACACATACACTGACTGGTACACCCACTGTGTTACCAGAGCGTCTACAGCTATTGCCTGAGGGTCCCTTGACCTGGCGCAATACTTGTCGAGTTTTATAAACATGTGGAAGACTTCTGGGTGAAGTCCCCACTCTCCCGGGTGGAGGTCGTGTCTACTGAGGAAGTCTGCTTCCCAGTTGTCCACTCCCGGAATGAATACTGCTGACAGTGCTATCACATGATTTTCCGCCCAGCGAAGAATCCTTGCAGCTTCTGCCTTGCCCTCCTGCTTCTTGTGTCACCCTGTCTGTTTACGTGGGTGACTGCCGTGATGTTGTCCGAATGGATCAACTCCGGGTGACCTTGAAGCAGAGGTCTTGCTGAGCTTAGAGCATTGTAAATGGCCCTTAGCTTCAGGATATTTATGTGAAGTGATGTCTCCAGGCTTGACCATAAGCTCTGGAAATTCCTTCCCTGTGTGACTGCTCCCCAGCCTCGCAGGCTGGCATCCGTGGTCACCAGGACCCAGTCCTGAATGTCGAATCTGCGGCCCTCTAGAAGATGAGCACTCTGCAACCACCACAGGAGAGACACCCTTGTGCTTGGTGACAGAGTTATCCGCTGATGCATCTGAAGATGCGACCCGGACCATTTGTCCAGCAGGTCCCATTGGAAAGTTCTTGCGTGGAATCTGCCGAATGGGATTGCTTCGTAGGAAGTCACCATTTTTCCCAGAACCCTTTCATTGATGTACTGAGACTTGGCTCGGTTATAGGAGGTTCCCGACTAGCTCGGATAACTCGCTGACTTTCTCCTCCGGGAGAAACACCTTTTTCTGGACTGTGTCCAGGATCATCCCTAGGAACAGAAGACGAGTCGTCGGAATCAGCTGCGATTTTGGAATATTGAGAATCCAATCGTGCTGCCGCAACACTACCTGAGATAGTGCTACACCGACCTCCAACTGTTCCCTGGATCTTACCCTTATCAGGGAATAGTCCAAGTAAGGGATAACTAAAATTCCCTTCCTTCGAAGGAGTATCATCATTTCGGCCATTACCTTGGTAAAGACCCGGGGTGCCGTGGACCATCCATACGGCAGCGTCTGAAACTGATAGTGACAGTTCTGTACCACAAACCTGAGGTACCCTTGGTGAGAAGGGTAAATTGGGACATGAAGGTAAGCATCCTTGATGTCCCGAGACATCATGTAGTCCCCTTCTTCCAGGTTCGCAATCACTGCTCTGAGTGACTCAATCTTGAATTTGAACCTCCGTATGTAAGTGTTCAAGATTTTAGATTTAGACTCGGTCTCACCGAGCCGTCCGGCTTCGGTACCACAACCGTGTGGAATAATACCCCGTTCCCTGTTGCAGGAGGGGTACCTTGATTATCACCTGCTGGGAATACAGCTTGTGAATGGCTTCCAAAACTGCCTCCCTGTCAGAGGGAGACATCGGTAAAGCCGACTTTAGGAAACGGCGAGGGGGAGACGTCTCGAATTCCAATTTGTACCCCTGAGATATCACCTGACGGATCCAGGGGTCTAATTGCGAGTGAGCCCACTGCGCGCTGAAATTCATTGAGACGGGCCCCCACCGTGCCTGATTCTGCTTGTAAAGCCCCAGCGTCATACTGAGGGCTTGGCAGAGGCGGGAGAGGGCTTCTGTTCCTGGGAACTGGCTGATTTCTGCAGCCTTTTTCCTTTCCCTCTGTCACGGGGCAAAAATTAGGAACCTTTTGCCCGCTTGCCCACGAAAGGACTGCGCCTGATAATACGGCATCTTCTTATGTTGAGAGGCGACCTGGGGTACAAACGTGAATTTCCCAGCTGTTGCCGTGGCCACCTCCGCCTCACCTGACCACTGTCGTGTCCATAACCCTCTACTGGCAGAAATGGACAACGCACTTAGACATGATGCCAGTCGGCAAATATTCCGCTGTGCATCACGCATATCTAGAAATGCATCTTTTAAATGCTCTATAGACACTAATATACTGTCCCTATCTAGGGTATCAATATTTTCAGTCAGGGAATCCGACCACGCCAACCCAGCACTGCACATCCAGGCTGAGGCGATTGCTGGTCGCAGTATAACACCAGTATGTGTGTAAATACATTTTAGGATACTCTCCTGCTTTCTATCAGCAGGATCCTTAAGGGCGGCCATCTCAGGAGAGGGTAGAGCCCTTGTTCTTACAAGCGTGTGAGCGCTTTATCCACCCTAGGGGGTGTTTCCCAACGCACCCTAACCTCTGGCGGGAAAGGATATAATGCCAATAACATTTTAGAAATTATCAGTTGTTATCGGGGCAAACCCACGCATCATCACACACCTCATTTAATTTCTCAGATTCAGGAAAACTACAGGTAGTTTTTCCTCACCGAACATAATACCCCTTTTTGGTGGTACTCGTATTATCAGAAATGTGTAAAACATTTTTCATTGCCTCAATCATGTAACGTGTGGCCCTACTGGAAGTCACATTTGTCTCTTCACCGTCGACACTGGAGTCAGTATCCGTGTCGGCGTCTATATCTGCCATCTGAGGTAACGGGCGCTTTAGAGCCCCTGACGGCCTATGAGACGTCTGGACAGGCACAAGCTGAGTAGCCGGCTGTCTCATGTCAACCACTGTCTTTTATACAGAGCTGACACTGTCACGTAATTCCTTCCAACAGTTCATCCACTCAGGTGTCGACCCCCTAGGGGGTGACATCACTATTACAGGCAATCTGCTCCGTCTCCACATCATTTTTCTCCTCATACATGTCGACACAAACGTACCGACACACAGCACACACAGAGGGAATGCTCTGATAGAGGACAGGACCCCACTAGCCCTTTGGGGAGACAGAGGGAGAGTTTGCCAGCACACACCAGAGCGCTATATATATATATATATATATATATATATATATATATATATATATATATATATATATATATACACAGGGATAACCTTATATAAGTGTTTTTCCCCTTATAGCTGCTGTATTTTTAATACTGCGCGTAATTAGTGCCCCCCTCTCTTTTTTAACCCTTTCTGTAGTGTAGTGACTGCAGGGGAGAGCCAGGGAGCTTCCCTCCAACGGAGCTGTGAGGGAAAATGGCGCCAGTGTGCTGAGGAGATAGGCTCCGCCCCCTTCTCGGCGGCCTTATCTCCCGTTTTTCTGTGTATTCTAGCAGGGGTTAAATTCATCCATATAGCCCAGGAGCTATATGTGATGCATTTTTTTGCCATCCAAGGTGTTTTTATTGCGTCTCAGGGCGCCCCCCCCCCAGCGCCCTGCACCCTCAGTGACCGGAGTGTGAAGTGTGCTGAGAGCAATGGCGCACAGCTGAGGTGCTGTGCGCTACCTTGTTGAAGACAGGACGTCTTCTGCCGCCGATTTTCCGGACCTCTTCTGTCTTCTGGCTCTGTAAGGGGGCCGGCGGCGCGGCTCTGGGACCTATCCATGCCTGGGCCTGTGATCGGTCCCTCTGGAGCTAATGTCCAGTAGCCTAAGAAGCCCAATCCACTCTGCACGCAGGTGAGTTCGCTTCTTCTCCCCTTAGTCCCTCGATGCAGTGAGCCTGTTGCCAGCAGGTCTCACTGAACATAAAAAACCTAAAACTAAACTTTTCACTAAGCAGCTCAGGAGAGCCACCTAGTGTGCACCCTTCTCGTTCGGGCACAAAAATCTAACTGAGGCTTGGAGGAGGGTCATAGGGGGAGGAGCCAGTGCACACCAGGTAGTTCTAAAGCTTTACTTTTGTGCCCAGTCTCCTGCGGAGCCGCTATTCCCCATGGTCCTTACGGAGTCCCCAGCATCCACTAGGACGGCAGAGAAATGGAAGGTTCAGGCTTTTACAGCATATATTTAGTGTCCGGTTAACATCGCATTAAGCAGGTTGCACCCAGGACTTGTGCACAAGTGCTTCCTGGGTGCGACCCGCTTGAGATCCCTTTCAAACTGACGTCCCCAACCCGGCATATTTCCAGGTTGGTGATGTCAGCGGTGACGGGTGCAGAGGTGGCGCTTGGAGAGCAACCGCAGACAATGAATTCCCTTCACTGACATTAGTAAAAAAGTTTATTAAATTGCATATTGAATTAAAATATTATTTTATTAAACCTCTTGACAATGTAAGAATGATTGGCAGTTGTATCATTTTTTGCTGATGTTTTAGGTTTAAAAAAAACAAATAAAAAAACCCCATAATAGAAATATGGAAATCCCCCATTACCTCTTCAGAAAAGGTCTGAAGCTGGTCCTTGGAGTAGACATACTGCCAGATGCGTTCCATATCATTCCAGTCCTTTACAATACCATGCTCCATAGGGTATCGAATCGACAGGAGACCCCTGTGTTCCTAGAGGTAAAATGTTTATTTAGACAACTATACTGCACAACAATCTCCGAATACGAGGCAGAAGAGGCACCATGGGCCTTATGTAATAACCTGCGAGATGCAGGTACGGGCACGATTCCAGCAAGTCTGCATTTTATTTTAAAGCCTCATTAATCTAAAAAGGCAAAACCAGGTTTGTTTTGACTTTTAAATTAATGTCACATTAAAAATATACAAACAGACTTGCTAGAATCGTGCCAGTGCATGCATCTGAGTCTATTACATAAGGCCTAGTGTTCATTCTAGTACCCTGCACCAGTCACAACTTGTGCAATTCTGCTTTCCTGCCTGGAGTGTCGCTCTGCTCTGGTGCTTCTAGCACACTTTGCTCTGTATCTCAGCACTGAGATACAGACCGGAGTGTGCTAGAAGCACCAGAGCAGAGCGACACTCCAGGCAGGAAAGCAGAACTGCACAAGTTGTGACTGGTGCAGGGTACTAGAATGAACACTAAGGCCTCATATCACTGAACTGTCATCAGCGTATACATCAAGTATATACGCTACAAATCAGACCAATGGCTACTTTCATTATCACACATTTGCTTTATGTGCAGATAATATTGGTGCACAATGCATATAAAATTAAGTTTTTAAACCAGATTTTTATAAATTGTTAATTTCAAATTAAACCATACAGCCACAGTGTTCTATAAATATACCGCCAATTAGCCGTGAAATATAAGCCAACTGCACTCCATTTGCTTGCGGCCTTACCTCCGCCTTTGGTCCGATAAATAGATCTCCTTCCAAGGCACCCGCCATGACTCGAATATGCTTAGGCCGCCCCACACTAAGGGAAAACACAATGTGTTACACATGCTTCCCACTACACGCAGGCAATGCACACAACCAGCAGCCATGCAGTACTCACTAGTTTGGAAAACAGTATTTCGGGATCTGATCACCAGCAAATCCAGCTTTTATGACTCCAGAGCCCTAATGACAGAAAAGTTCCAATATCAGTTTAGAGGTTGAGTAAAAAAAACAAACAGACTATAGTGTGGATTCAGAGTAGCATGCGATTCGGCCACACCTGAGGACACACTGCATCCTCTTGTGCCAGGCGTCATCATCAAATCAGACAGATCACTGCATATACACCTCTGCATATCCCATCTACATGCTGACTGCACATGTATCCTACATTCAAACGCCCTGGTCCTGCTCCGGTTATACTCACTTGTCCACAAGCGGAGGGGAGTATGCTCACCTTGGTACATCCGCAGATGCACCCACTTTTAATGTGTGTTTGAATCAGGCCCTGTATGTTTTATTTATTCTAATTATTATTTCTCACCAATGTTACACTCCTAACACACAGCTTCTGCTTCTTATTTATGGAACATTTACAAACACTTTACCCTCTCACTAGTGTGATGCCTTGGGGCGGTTGGCCTGTGCTCGCTTGGGGTATCCCATGCCCTGGACTTGAACCCTAGTGTTAGGGACCCATCAGATGAGGTCACCTAGTCGGGCCCATATATTTTTAGCCAAAAATTATGCTAAGCACCTTAATTTTGCTCTATGTAAAAGCCCCCCATAAAGTAGCAATCAATTGGGGCAATTTGGGTTTATGCAGACGATTGTGTAAATAAATCTGCAATGTATGGGGTTCACAGATTCCAACCAAAACGTGATTGGGATTGGTACATCAGGTTGTCCAACATGTTGAATTTCACAGATCAATTGGGGCTGTAGATTGCTAGTGTATGGGCAACAATCTGCAGATCCGCAGACTGTTTCTAGTAAAGCGATGAGCCTTTCAAGATTGGCAGATCTGTATTTGCTGAAAATTATCTGCAAACCACTGAAAAATATCTGTACTGTATGGGCAAAGTAAGATGGATTGGGGTAACAATATATCTGGGGAAAAATTACAGGATCTGTGAAACAATAAATTGTGATTGCTGATGTATGGGCCCCTTTATATTATAATTACACTATAGAGTGTGCATATGTATTTTCTGTTTTTTCTGTGCGGAACTACAAGTTCCAAGCATGATTGCACCTCATATGTTTTGAATAAAGGTGTGCAGTCCAAGGTTCCCACCACTATATGTTTTAGTTATTTTTCTCTGACGTCCTAGTGGATGCTGGGAACTCCGTAAGGACCATGGGGAATAGACGGGCTCTGCAGGAGACTGGGCACTCTAAAGAAAAGATTAGGTACTATCTGGTGTGCACTGGCTCCTCCCTCTATGCCCCTCCTCCAGACCTCAGTTAGAATCTGTGCCCGGCCAGAGCTGGGTGCTCCTAGTGGGCTTTCCTGAGCTTACTAGTAAAGAAAGTATTTATTAGGTTTTTTATTTTCAGAGAGCTTCTGCTGGCAACAGACTCACTGCTACGTGGGACTAAGGGGAAAGAAGCAAACCTACCTGCTTGCAGCTAGCTTGTGCAAGCAAGTGAAAATCCCTGTGTTATATAGCGCTGTGGTGTGTGCTGGCATACTCTCTCTCTGTCTCCCCAAAGGACTTTGTGGGGTCCTGTCCTCAGTCTGAGCATTCCCTGTGTGTGTGCGGTGTGTCGGTACGGCTGTGTCGACATGTTTGATGAGGAGGGTTATGTGGAGGCGGAGCAAGGGCAGATAAGTGTGGTGTCGCCCCCGTCGGGGCCGACACCTGATTGGATGGATATGTGGAAGGTCTTAAGCGACAATGTAAGCTTCTTACATAAAAGGTTTGATGACGCTGCAGCCTTGGGACAGCCGGGGTCTCAGCCCGCGCCTGCCCAGGCGACTCAGAAACCGTCAGGGGCTCATAAACGCCCTCTATCTCAGATGGTTGACACAGATGTCGACACGGAGTCCGACTCCAGTGTCGACGATGATGAGGCACATTTACAGTCTAAAATGACCAAGGCCATCCGATACATGATTATTGCAATGAAAGATGTATTACACATTTCTGAGATTCACCCTGTTAATACCAAGAGGGTTTATATGTTTGGGGAGAAAAAGCAGCCAGTGACTTTTCCCCCATCTGATGAATTAAATGAATTATGTGAAGAAGCGTGGAGTTCCCCTGATAAGAAACTAGTGATTTCTAAGAGGTTACTGATGGCGTACCCTTTCCCGCCAACGGACAGGTTACGTTGGGAAACAACCCCTAGGGTGGACAAGGCGCTGACACGCTTATCTAAAAAGGTGGCCCTGCCGTCTCAGGATACGGCCGCCCTAAAGGAGCCTGCGGATAGAAAGCAGGAAGCTATCCTGAAGTCAGTGTACACACACTCTGGTACTCTACTAAGACCTGCTATTGCTTCAGCCTGGATGTGTAGTGCTGTAGCAGCATGGACAGATACTCTGTCAGACGACATAGATTCCCTCGACAGGGATACTGTTTTGCTAACCCTGGGCCATATAAAAGACGTCGTCTTATATATGCGGGATGCTCAGAGGGACATTTGCCTGCTGGGCTCTAGAATTAATGCTATGTCCATTTCTGCCAGGAGGGTCTTATGGACTCGGCAATGGACAGGAGATGCTGATTCTAAAAAACACATGAAGGTTTTGCCTTATAAGGGTGAGGAATTGTTTGGGGACAGTCTATCGGACCTCGTGTCCACAGCGACAGCTGGAAAGTCGACTTTCTTGCCTCAGGTTTCCTCACAGCCTAAGAAAGCACCGTATTATCAAATGCAGTCCTTTCGTTCTCAGAAAGGCAAGAGGGTCAGGGGCGCATCCTTTCTTGCCAGAGGCAGGGGTAGAGGTAAGAAGCTGCACCATGCAGCCAGTTCCCAGGAACAAAAGTCCTCCCCTGCTTCCACTAAGTCTCCGAAACTTCAGCAACCAGTGGGTTCGCTCACAGGTGGATCTCTGTGCTGTACAAATTGTATCTCAGGGATACAAGCTGGAATTCGAAGCGACTCCCCCCCGCCGTTACCTCAAATCAGCCTTGCCAGCTTCCCCCATGGAAAGGCAGGTAGTACTGGCTGCAATTCACAAACTGTACCTCCAGCAAGTGATTATCAGGGTCCCCCTCCTTCAACAGGGAAGGGGTTACTATTCCACAATGTTTGTGGTACCGAAACCGGACGGTTCGGTGAGACCCATTCTGAATTTAAAATCCTTGAACACTTATATAAAGTAATTCAAGTTCAAAATGGAATCGCTCAGAGCGGTTATTGCAAGCCTGGACGAGGGGGATTTTATGGTGTCGCTGGACATCAAGGATGCTTACTTGCATGTCCCCATTTACCCACTTCACCAGGAGTACCTCAGGTTTGTGGTACAGGACTGTCATTACCAGTTCCAGACGTTGCCGTTTGGCCTGTCCACGGCACCGAGGATATTTACCAAGGTAATGGCCGAAATGATGATACTCCTTCGGAAGAAGGGAGTTATAGTTATCCCGTACTTGGACGATCTCCTCATAAAGGCGAGGTCCAGAGAGCAGTTGTTGATCAGCGTAGCACTCTCTCAGGAAGTGTTGCAACAGCACGGCTGGATTCTGAATGTTCCAAAGTCGCAGCTGATTCCTACGACGCGTCTGCTTTTCCTGGGCATGATTCTGGACACAGAACAGAAGAAGGTGTTTCTCCCGGTGGAGAAGGCCCAGGAATTAGCATCTCTGGTCAGGGACCTCCTGAAACCAAAACAGGTATCGGTGCATCACTGCACACGAGTCCTGAGAAAGATGGTGGCTGCATACGAAGCCATTCCCTTCGGCAGGTTCCATGCAAGGATCTTTCAGTGGGATCTGTTGGACAAGTGGTCCGGATCGCATCTTCAGATGCATCGGCTGATCACCCTGTCCCCAAGGGCCAGGGTGTCTCTTCTGTGGTGGCTGCAGAGTGCTCACCTTCTCGAGGGCCGCAGGTTCGGCATACAGGACTGGGTCCTGGTGACCACGGATGCAAGTCACTCAGGGAAGAAACTTCCAAGGGCTGTGGCCAAGTCTGGAGACTTCTCTACACATAAATATACTGGAACTAAGGGCCATTTACAACGCCCTGAGTCAAGCAGAGCCCCTGCTTCGAAACCGGCCAGTGCTGATTCAGTCAGGCAACATCACGGCGGTCGCCCATGTAAACCGCCAAGGCGGCACAAGAAGCAGGATGGCAATGGCGGAAGCCACAAAGATTCTTCGGTGGGCGGAGAATCACGTGCAAGCACTGTCAGCAGTGTTCATTCCGGGAGTGGACAACTGGGAAGCAGACTTCCTCAGCAGACACGACCGCCACCCGGGAGAGTGGGGACTTCATCAAGAAGTCTTCACACAGATTGCAAAGCGATGGG
This sequence comes from Pseudophryne corroboree, assembly GCF_028390025.1. Classification (NCBI taxonomy): domain Eukaryota; kingdom Metazoa; phylum Chordata; class Amphibia; order Anura; family Myobatrachidae; genus Pseudophryne; species Pseudophryne corroboree. Next base: position 678,458,106 of record NC_086446.1, read on the forward strand.
AACTGCCACAGGTGGACATGATGGCGTCCCGCCTCAACAAAAAGCTAAAAAGATATTGCGCCAGGTCAAGGGACCCTCAGGCGATAGCTGTGGACGCCCTAGTGACACCGTGGGTGTACCAGTCGGTATATGTGTTTCCTCCTCTTCCTCTCATACCCAAGGTACTGAGAATAGTAAGAAAGAGAGGAATAAGAACAATACTCATTGTTCCGGATTGGCCAAGAAGGACTTGGTACCCGGAACTGCAAGAAATGCGCACAGAGGACCCATGGCCTCTGCCTCTCAGACAGGACCTGCTGCAACAAGGGCCCTGTCTGTTCCAAGACTTACCACGGATGCGTTTGACGGCATGGCGGTTGACCGCCGGATCCTAGCGGAAAATAAGATTTTACTTACCGATAAATCTATTTCTCGTAGTCCGTAGTGGATGCTGGGACTCCGTAAGGACCATGGGGAATAGCGGCTCCGCAGGAGACAGGGCACAAAATAAAAGCTTAAGGATCAGGTGGTGTGCACTGGCTCCTCCCCCTATGACCCTCCTCCAAGCTTCAGTTAGGATACTGTGCCCGGACGAGCGTACATAATAAGGAAGGATCTTGAATCCCGGGTAAGACTCATACCAGCCACACCAATCACACCGTACAACTCGTGATCTGAACCCAGTTAACAGTATGATAAATGCAAAGGAGCCTCTGAAAAGATGGCTCAAACAATAATAACCCGAATTTTTGTAACAATAACTATATACAAGTATTGCAGACAATCCGCACTAGGGATGGGCGCCCAGCATCCACTACGGACTACGAGAAATAGATTTATCGGTAAGTAAAATCTTATTTTCTCTGACGTCCTAGTGGATGCTGGGACTCCGTAAGGACCATGGGGATTATACCAAAGCTCCCAAACGGGCGGGAGAGTGCGGATGACTCTGCAGCACCGAATGAGAGAACTCCAGGTCCTCCTCAGCCAGGGTATCAAATTTGTAGAATTTAGCAAACGTGTTTGCCCCTGACCAAGTAGCTGCTCGGCAAAGTTGTAAAGCCGAGACCCCTCGGGCAGCCGCCCAAGATGAGCCCACTTTCCTTGTGGAATGGGCTTTTACTGATTTTGGCTGTGGCAATCCTGCCACGGAATGTGCAAGCTGAATTGTACTACAAATCCAACGAGCAATCGTCTGCTTTGAAGCAGGAGCACCCAGCTTGTTGGGTGCATACAGGATAAACAGCGAGTCAGTTTTCCTGACTCCAGCCGTCCTGGAAACATATATTTTCAGGGCCCTGACAACGTCTAGCAACTTGGAGTCCTCCAAGTCCCTAGTAGCCGCAGGCACCACAATAGGTTGGTTCATGTGAAATGCAGAAACCACCTTAGGTAGAAATTGAGGACGAGTCCTCAATTCCGCCCTGTCAGAATGAAAAATTAAGTAAGGGCTTTTATATGATAAAACCGCCAATTCTGACACCCGCCTGGCTGAAGCCAAGGCTAACAGCATCGACACCTTCCACGTGAGATATTTTAAGTCCACAGTGGAAAGTGGTTCAAACCAATGTGATTTTAGAAAACTCAATACAACATTGAGATCCCAAGGTGCCACTGGAGGCACAAAAGGAGGCTGTATGTGCAGCACCCCTTTCACAAATGTCTGAACTTCAGGTACTGAAGCCAGTTCTTTCTGGAAGAAAATCGACAAGGCCGAAATTTGAACCTTAATGGACCCTAATTTTAGGCCCATAGACAGTCCTGTTTGCAGGAAATGCAGGAAACGACCCAGTTGAAATTCCTCTGTAGGGGCCTTCTTGGCCTCACACCACGCAACATATTTACGCCAAATGCGGTGATAATGTTTTGCGGTTACTTCCTTCCTGGCTTTGACCAGAGTAGGGATGACTTCTTCTGGAATGCCCTTTTCCTTTAGGATCCGGCGTTCAACCGCCATGCCGTCAAACGCAGCCGCAGTAAGTCTGGGAACAGACAAGGCCCCTGCAGTAGCAGGTCCTTTCTTAGAGGTAGAGGCCACGGTTCGTCCGTGAGCATCTCTTGAAGTTCCGGGTACCAAGTCCTTCTTGGCCAATCCGGAACCACGAGTATAGTTCTTACTCCTCTCCTTCTTATGATTCTCAATACTTTTGGTATGAGAGGCAGAGGAGGGAACACATACACTGACTGGTACACCCACGGCGTTACCAGAGCGTCCACTGCTATTGCCTGAGGATCCCTTGACCTGGCGCAATATCTGTCCAGTTTTTTGTTTAGACGTGACGCCATCATGTCCACCTTTGGTTTTTCCCAACGGTTTACAATCAGGTGGAAGACTTCCGGGTGAAGTCCCCACTCTCCCGGGTGAAGGTCGTGTCTGCTGAGGAAGTCTGCTTCCCAGTTGTCCACTCCCGGAATGAACACTGCTGACAGTGCTATCACATGATTTTCCGCCCAGCGAAGAATCCTTGCAGCTTCTGTCATTGCCCTCCTGCTTCTCGTGCCGCCCTGTCTGTTTACGTGGGCGACTGACGTGATGTTGTCCGATTGGATCAACACCGCCTGACCCTGAAGCAGAGGTTTTGCTTGACTTAAGGCATTGTAAATGGCCCTTAGTTCCAGAATGTTTATATGAAGAGATGTTTCCATGCTTGACCACAAGCCCTGGAAATTTCTTCCCTGTGTGACTGCTCCCCAGCCTCTCAGGCTGGCATCCGTGGTTACCAGGATCCAATCCTGAATGCCAAATCTGCGGCCCTCTAGAAGATGAGCACTCTGCAGCCACCACAGGAGAGACACCCTTGTCCTTGGCGACAGGGTTATCCGCTGATGCATCTGAAGATGCGATCCGGACCATATGTCCAGTAGATCCCACTGAAACGTTCTTGCATGGAATCTTCCGAATGGAATCGCTTCGTAAGAAGCCACCATTTTTCCCAGGACCCTCGTGCACTGATGTACTGAGACCTGTCCTGGTTTTTTAGGAGGTTCCTGACTAGCTCGGATAACTCCCTGGCCTTCTCCTCCGGGAGAAACACCTTCTTCTGGACTGTGTCCAGAATCATTCCTAGGAACAGTAGACGTGTCGTTGGAATCAGCTGCGATTTTGGAATATTTAGAATCCACCCGTGCTGACGTAACACTACCTGAGATAGTGCCACTCCGACTTCTAACTGTTCCCTGGTTCTTACCCTTATCAGGAGATCGTCCAAGTAAGGGATAATTAAGATGCCTTTTCTTCGTAGAAGAATCATCATTTCGGCCATTACCTTGGTAAAGACCCGAGGTGCCGTGGACAATCCAAACGGCAGCGTCTGAAACTGATAATGACAGTTTTGTACTACAAACCTGAGGTACCCTTGGTGAGAAGGGTATATTGGGACGTGGAGATAAGCATCTTTGATGTCCAGAAACACCATATAGTCCCCTTCTTCCAGGTTCGCTATCACTGCTCTGAGTGACTCCATCTTGAATTTGAACCTTTTTATGTAAGTGTTCAAAGATTTCAGATTTAAGATTGGTCTCACCGAGCTGTCCGGCTTCGGTACCACAAACAGCGTGGAATAATACCCCTTTCCCTGTTGTAAGAGGGGTACCTTGATTATCACCTGCTGGGAATACAGCTTGTGAATGGCTTCCAAAACTGCCTCCCTGTCGGAGGGAGACTTTGGTAAAGCAGACTTCAGGAACCGATGAGGGGGAAACGCCTCGAATTCCAGTTTGTACCCCTGTGATACTACCTGTAGAATCCAGGGATCCACTTGCGAGTGAGCCCACTGCGCGTTGAAATTCTTGAGACGGGCCCCCACCATATCTGAGTCTGCTTGTAAAGCCCCAGCGTCATGCTGAAGACTTGGCAGAAGCAGAGGAGGGCTTCTGCTCCTGGGAAGCGGCTGCATGGTGCAGTCTTTTTCCCCTTTCTCTGCCCCGGGGCAGAAAAGAGTGGCCTTTTGCTCGCTTGTACTTATGGGAACGAAAGGACTGAGTTTGAAAAGACGGTGTCTTTTTCTGTTGATGTGAAGTGACCTGGGGTAAAAAGGTGGATTTTCCAGCCGTTGCCGTGGCCACCAGGTCCGATAGACCAGCCCCAAATAACTCCTCCCCTTTATACGGCAATACTTCCATGTGCCGTTTGGAATCTGCATCCCCTGACCACTGTCGCGTCCATAACGCTCTTCTGGCAGAGATGGACATAGCACTGACTCTTGATGCCAGGGTGCAAATATCCCTCTGTGCATCACGCATATATAGCAATGCATCCTTTAAATGCTCTATAGTTAACAAAATACTGTCCCTATCCAGGGTATCAATATTCTCAGTCAGGGAATCCGACCATGCACTACACATCCAGGCTGAGGCGATTGCTGGTCGCAGTATAACACCAGTATGTGTGTATATACTCTTTAGGATATTTTCCAGTCTTCTATCTGCCGGTTCTTTGAGGGTGGCCGTATCAGGGGACGGTAACGCTACTTGTTTAGATAAACGTGTGAGCGCCTTATCTACCCTAGGGGGTGTTTCCCAGCGCGTCCTAACCTCTGGCGGGAAAGGATATAGTGCTAATAATTTATTAGAAATTAGCTGTTTTTTAATCGGGGAAAACCCACGCTTTATCACACACCTCATTTATTTCATCTGACTCAGGAAAAACTATTGGTAGTTTTTTCACCCCCCACATAATACCCTTCTTTGTGGTACTTGTAGTGTCAGAAAGGTTCAATGCCTCTTTCATTGCTGTGATCATGTAACGTGTGGCCCTGCTGGACATCACGTTTGTCTCGTCACCGTCGACACTAGACTCAGTATCTGTGTCTGGGTCTGTGTCGACCCACTGAGGTAACGGGCGTTTTAGGGCCCCTGACGGTGTCTGAGACGCCTGGACAGGCACTAATTGATTTGCCGGCTGTCTCATGTCGTCAACAGTTTTTTGCAAATTGCTGACATTATCACTTAATTGTTTAAATACAATCATCCAGTCAGGTGTCGACTCCCTAGGGGGTGACATCACTAACACAGGCAACTGCTCCGCTTCCACCTCATTTTCCTCCTCATACATGTCGACACACGCGTACCGACACACAGCACACACACCGGGAATGCTCTGATAGAGGACAGGACCCCACTTAGCCCTTTGGAGAGACAGAGGGAGAGTCTGCCAGCACACACCCAGCGCTATATATATATATATATATATATATATATATATATACAGGGATAACCTTATATAAGTGTTACTCCCTTATAGCTGCTGTTAATATATTTATTTGCTGCCAAACGTGCCCCCCCTTCTCTTTTTTACCCTGATTCTGAAGCAGGACTGCAGGGGAGAGTCAGGGAGCCGTCCTTCTAGCGGAGCTGTGAGGGAAAATGGCGCTTGTGTGCTGAGGAGATAGGCTCCGCCCCTTCACGACGTCCTTATCTCCCGCTTTTTTGTGTAAAATGGCAGGGGATTAAAATACATCCATATAGCCCAGGAGCTATATGTGATGTATTCTGTTTTGCCACCTAAGGTATTCTGTTATATTGCGTCTTAGGGCGCTCCCCCCCCAGCGCCCTGCACCCTCAGTGACCGGAGTGTGAAGTGTGCTGAGAGCAATGGCGCACAGCTGCGGTGCTGTGCGCTACCTTAGTCTGAAGACAGGATCGTCTTCTGCCGCCGATTTCACCGGACCTCTTCGTCTCTTCTGGCTCTGTAAGGGGGACGGCGGCGCGGCTCCGGTGACCCATCCAGGCTGAACCTGTGATCGTCCCTCTGGAGCTAATGTCCAGTAGCCTAAGAAACCCGATCCACTCTGCACTCAGGTGAGTCCGTTTCTTCTCCCCTTAGTCCCACGATGCAGTGAGCCTGTTGCCAGCAGGACTCACTGAAAATAAAAAATCCTATACTAAACTTTTATTCTAAGCAGCTCAGGAGAGCCACCTAGATTGCACCCTTCTCGGCCGGGCACAAAAATCTAACTGAGGCTTGGAGGAGGGTCATAGGGGGAGGAGCCAGTGCACACCACCTGATCCTTAAGCTTTTATTTTGTGCCCTGTCTCCTGCGGAGCCGCTATTCCCCATGGTCCTTACGGAGTCCCAGCATCCACTAGGACGTCAGAGAAAAAGGCATTCCGGATGATGTTATTCCTACGCTGATAAAGGCTAGGAAGGACGAAGACAGCAAAGCATTATCACCGTATATGGCAAAAATATGTTGCTTGGTGTGAGGCCAGAAAGGCCCCTACAGAGGAATTCCAGCTGGGTCGATTCCTGCACTTCCTACAGTCAGGGGTGACTATGGGCCTAAAATTGGGGTCCATAAAGGTCCAGATTTCGGCCCTATCCATTTTCTTTCAAAAAGAACTGGCTTCACTGCCTGAGGTTCAGACGTTTGTTAAGGGAGTGCTGCATATTCAGCCCCCTTTTGTGCCACCAGTGGCACCCTGGGATCTTAACTTTGTGTTGGATTTCCTGAAATCCCACTGGTTTGAGCCACTTAAGACCGTGGAACTAAAGTATCTCACGTGGAAAGTGGTCATGCTGTTGGCCTTAGCTTCGGCTAGGCGTGTGTCGGAATTGGCGGCTTTGTCATGTAAAAGCCCATATCTGATCTTCCATATGGACAGGGCGGAATTGAGGACTCGTCCCCAATTTCTCCCAAAGGTGGTATCATCGTTTCATTTGAACCAACCTATTGTGGTGCCTGCGGCTACTCGGGACTTGGAGGACTCCAAGTTGCTGGACGTAGTCAGGGCTTTGAAAATATATGTTTCCAGAACGGCTGGAGTCAGGAAGACTGACTCGCTGTTTATCCTGCATGCACCCAACAAGCTGGGTGCTCCTGCTTCAAAGCAAACTATTGCTCGCTGGATCTGTAGCACGATTCAGCTGGCTCATTCTGCGGCTGGATTGCCACATCCAAAATCAGTAAAAGCCCATTCCACAAGGAAGGTGGGCTCTTCTTGGGCGGCTGCCTGAGGAGTCTCTGCTTTACAGCTTTGCCGAGCGGCTACTTGGTCGGGTTCAAACACCTTTGCAAAGTTCTACAAGTTTGATACCCTGGCTGAGGAGGACCTTGTGTTTGCTCATTCGGTGCTGCAGAGTCATCCGCACTCTCCCGCCCGTTTGGGAGCTTTGGTACAATCCCCATGGTCCTTACGGAGTTCCCAGCATCCACTAGGACGTCAGAGAAAATAAGAATTTACTCACCGGTAATTCTATTTCTCGTAGTCCGTAGTGGATGCTGGGCGCCCGTCCCAAGTGTGGACTTTCTGCAATACGTGTATATAGTTATTGCTTAAATAAGGGTTATTGTTATGAGCCATCCGTTGAGTGAGGCTCAGTTGTTGTTCATACTGTTAACTGGGTAAGGTTATCACAAGTTGTACGGTGTGATTGGTGTGGCTGGTATGAGTCTTACCCTGGATTCCAAAAATCCTTTCCTTGTAATGTCAGCTCTTCCGGGCACAGTTTCCCTAACTAAGGTCTGGAGGAGGGGCATAGAGGGAGGAGCCAGTGCACACCAGATAGTACCTAATCTTTTCTTTAGAGTGCCCAGTCTCCTGCGGAGCCCGTCTATTCCCCATGGTCCTTACGGAGTTCCCAGCATCCACTACGGACTACGAGAAATAGAATTACCGGTGAGTAAATTCTTATTATAATGTATATACTATACATATTCCGCATCACTTTACAGAGAACATTCAGTCATTCACATCAGTCCATTCCCCAGTGGAGCTTACAATTAATACTACTTATCACACGAATACACATACTGTACACTGTAGAATTTTTGTTGTTGTTTTTTTATTAGCATACAATTAATCTAACATTAGGTTTTGGATTGTTCTGGAACTAGACAACCACAAACATGGGGAGAACAGACATATAACCCCCGACATAACCCATTCCAAAGGGGACAAAATGCTCTGTTTCTGGACTTCTGTCTTAACTTATGGATTGCTATCTCCTAGTGTTCACGCTGGGCTGTTTTAGCAGACGCCGCACCCTGGCCCTCATTCAGAGTTGTTCGCTCGGTAAATTTTTTCGCATCGCAGCGATTTTCCGCTTAGTGCTCATGCGCAATGTCCGCAGTGCGACTGCGCCAAGTAAATTTGCTATGCAGTTAGGAATTTTACTCACGGTTTTTTCTTCGTTCTGGTGATCGTAATGTGATTGACAGGAAGTGGGTGTTTCTGGGCGGAAACTGGCCGTTTTATGGGTGTGTGCGAAAAAACGCTACCGTTTCTGGGAAAAACGCGGGAGTGGCTGGAGAAACGGAGGAGTGTCTGGGCGAACGCTGGGTGTGTTTGTGACGTCAAACCAGGAACGACAAGCACTGAACTGCTCGCAGATGCCGAGTAAGTTTGAAGCTACTCAGAAACTGCTAAGAGGTGCGTAATCGCAATTTTCAGAATCTTTCGTTCGCAATTTTAAGAAGCTAAGATTCACTCCCAGTAGGCGGCGGCTTAGCGTGTGTAAAGCTGCTAAAAGCAGCTTGCGAGCGAACAACTCGGAATGAGGGCCCCTGCCCAATTTTTAAAGAGCAAAATGCAACCTGCCCTTTTTGCAGCTCCCAGCTAAAACAGTCTGCCCTGTGCCCGTTGCTGCCATGTGAATAGATGCCGCGCACACAGCATCTATTCACATTTAAGGGAGAGCTTGGGGGAAGCCCATCACCTCTGTAGGTACTGGGCACTCCCCCACGAGTGACATGACGGGCTGGACACGCCCCTACTAGTGACACTGAGGGGCCGCCCCGCCCCCAATAGGGATGCCAGTGGGGAAGCGCCCCCTCCCAGGCCGTCCACGCCCCGCAATGGCGCCCTGTCTCCAAAAAAATCCGGTAGGATTTACCGGTAGGTAATTAAAATCCAATTTTCTCTTGCGTCCTAGAGGATACTGGGGATATATTTAGTACCATGGAGAAGTACCAAAGCTCCCAAACCGGTTGGGAGAGTGCTGAGGGTACTGCAGAACTGATTGACCAAACTGAAGGTCCTCAGAGGCCAAAGTACTGAACTTATAGAACTTTGCAAAAAAGTGTTCGAACCTGACCAAGTAGCTGCTCAGCAGAGCTGTAAGGCCGAGACACCGCGGGCAGCCGCCCAAGAAGAACCCACTGACCTAGTCGAGTGGGCCTGTACAGATTTAGGAACAGACAATCCTGCCGTGGAATAAGCATGCTGGATAGTGAGCCTGATCCAGCGTGCAACTGACTGCTTTGAAGTAGGACACCCAATCTTACTGGGACTGTAAATAACAAACAGCGAGTCCGATTTCCTGTGACGAGCTGTCCTTTCCACATACACCTACAAAGCCGTCACACATCCTAAGACTTTGAAGTAACAGAGGTGTCGGTAACAACCGGAACCACAATAGGTTGGTTGATGTGAAACGCAGACACCACCTTAGGAAGAAATTGCTGACGAGTCCTGAGTTCAGCTCTGTCCTCATGGAAAATTAAATAGGGGCTCTTGTGAGACAACGCCCCCCAGCTCCGACACACGTCTTGCTGAAGCCAAGGCTAACAGTGTGACTGTCTTCCACGTAAAATATTTTACATCTACCTCCTGTAACGGTTCAAACCAGTATGATTGGAGGAACTGCAGCACCAAACGGAGATCCCAAGGTGCCATGGGAGGCACAACAGGAGGCTGGATGTGCAGAACCCCTTTCAAGAACATCTGGACCTCAGGGAGAGAAGCCAATTGTTTCTGAAAGAAAATGGACAAGCCCAAAATCTGGACTTTTATGGAGCCCAGACGTAGGCCCACATCCACTCCCGACTGCAGAAAAAGCAGGAAACGTCCCAGATGAAGTTTCACCGCAAAATATTTTCTGCTCTCACACCATGAGACGTATTTCTTCCAAATACAGTGGTAATGTTTAGACGTTAGTCACTTCCTGGCTTGGAACATAGTCGGGATGACCTTGACAGGGATGCCTCTCCTGACTAGAATCAGCCGTTCAACTTCCTTGCCGTCAAACGTAGCCGTGTTAAGTCTTGATAGACGAACAGGCCCTGTTGCAGAAGATCCTCGCGAAGAGGTAGAGGCCACGGATCTTCCAGGAGCATCTCCAGAAGGTCCGCATGCCAGGCCCTTCTTGACCAGTCCGGGGCAATGAGGATTGCTTGAACTTTTTCCCTTTTTATTCTTTTAAGAATTCTTGGTATTAGCGGAAGTGGAGAGAACACGTACACCATCTGATAGACCCATGGAGTCGTCAGAGCGTCCACCGCCACTGCCTGTGGGTCGCTCGACCTGGAACAATACCGCTTGAGCTTCTTGTTGAGACGAGAGGTCAACATGTCGATTTGTGGACATCCCCATCGACGTGTCAAGCACCTGAAAACCTTCGGGTGAATGCCCCACTCCCCCGGGTGCAGGTCGTGTCTGCTGAGGAAGTCTGCTTCCCAGTTGTCTACTCCTGGAATGAAGACCGCCAACAACACCACAGCGTGTTTTTCTGCCAAGAGGAGAATTCCAGATACCTCTGACATTGCTGCCCTGCTTTTCGTTCCGCCCTGTCGGTTTATTTACAGTACTGCCGTCACATTGTCCGACTGAACCTGAATGGTCTGATCCTGAAGAAGATATGAGGCCTGCAGAAGGGCGTTGTATACAGCCCTGAGTTCCAAAATGTTGATTGGAAGGATGACTTCCTGACTTGACCATCGTCCTTGAAACTGCACCTCCTGGGAGACCGCTCCCCAACCTCTGAGGCTTGCATCTGTGATAAGCAGAATCCAATTCTGAATCCCGAACCGTCTGCCCTCGATTAGATGAGAAGTCTGTAGCCACCATAGGAGGGAGATCCTGGCCTTTGGCGACAGGCGGATCCTCTGGTGCATGTGAAGATGCGATCCGGACCATTTGTCCAACAGATCCAGCTGGAAGGGCCTCCCATGAAACCTTCCGTACTGAATCGCCTCGTAAGAGGCCACCATTTTCCCCAGAAGGCGAATGCATAGATGCACCGATATCAGGGTTGGCTTCAGGACATCCCGAACCATCGACTGAATTACCAATGCATTTTCCAACGGAAGAAAAACTTTCTGCGACTGTGTCCAGTATCATTCCCAGAACTGGGAGCCTCCAAGTTGGCTCTAACTGAGATTTTGGGAGATTTAGAATTCACCCGCAATCCAGGAGTAGTTTGGTTGTGAGACCAATGCTGTCCAACAACCTTTCCCTGGACGGTGCCTTTATCAGAAGATCGTCCAGGTACGGAATTATGTTCACTCCCTGCTTGCGAAGGAGAAACATCATCTCTGCCATCACCTTAGTGAACACCCTTGGTGCCGTGGAGAGACCAAATGGCAGGGCCTGGAACTGGTAGCGATAGTCCTGTACTGCAAAGCGTAGATGAGCCTCGTGATGCAGCCAAATCGGAATGTGAAGGTACGCATCCTTGATATCCAGAGACACTAGGAATTCCCCCTCCTCCAGACCTGAGATTACCGCTCTCAGAGACACTCGTAAGCCTTACCGAACTGTCCGATTTCGGTCCACAAACAAGTTGGAATAATATCCCTTGTTTTGGAGATGAGGTGGAACTGGAACAATGACCCGAGTCTGTACGTTTTTGAATGGAATCCTGTAAGGTTATACTTGCCTATTGTGAAACTGGTAAGCCAGATTTGAAGAATCTGTGAAGTGGGAGCTCCTGAAACTCCAGTCTGTAGCCCTCGAAAATAAGATCTATGACCCAGGGATCCTGGCATGATGTTGTCCAGATGTGACTGAAATTTTTAGTCGGGCTCCCACCTGCCAGTCTTCCAGGCCTCGCGGTCCACCGTCATGCAGAAGGCTTTGAAGAAGCAGAACTGGAGCTCTGTTCCTGAGAACAGGCAGTTGCTGGTTTGCATGGTTTAGCTCTAGCGCCTCTGTTGGCAGTAGAAGATCCTCTGACTTTGCCCTTAAACTTGGCAGTCCGAAAGGTCTGTAGAGTAGTTCTTGAGTAGGTCTTCCTGGTTGGGGGAGCTGCAGAAGGAAGATATGTGGACTTACCCGCAGTAGCTTTGGAGATCCATTTGTCTAGTTCATCTCCAAATAAGGCCTCTCCTGTGAAGGGTAGGCCTTCCACGCCTTTCCTGGAGTCCGCAGTCCACTGGCGTAACCATAAGCCCCTGTGTTCTGACACTGCCATAGCAGTGGTGCGTGCATAAAGCAAACCTACTTCTTTTATGGCTTCCACCATAAAGTTTGCAGAGTCCTGTATATGTTGCAGGAGTAACACAATCTCCCCCCTAGATAAGGAATCCAACTCTTCAATAAAGTTACCCGACTATTTAGTAATGGCTTTAGTAATCCACGCACATGCTATAGTGGATCTCTGAGCCACCCCACCAGCTGTGTACAAGAATTTGAGTGTAGTCTCAATCTTACGATCAGTTGTGTCTTTCAGGGTGGCTGCACCAGGGACGGGTAACACAATCTTCTGTGACAACCTGGACACAGATGCATCCACAATCGGTGGACTTTCCCATTTTGTCCTATCCTCAGGAGGAATAGGAAAAGATGAGAGTAACCTTTTAGGGATTTGAAATTTCTTACCGGGATTAACACACGGTTCTTCAAACAGGGTATTCAATTCCTTTGACACAGGAAAAGTGATGGAGGACTTCTTTTTTACATCAAAATAAGATTCCTCACACTCCTCTGTCACCTTATCAGGAATTTGTAGCACATCTCTGATAGCTTTTATAAGAGCCTCTATTCCCTGTGACAGAGCAGCGTCCCCCCCCGTCCCCCCCCCTGCAGACTGCAGGATATGGGCCAGAGTTTGTTTTTGTGGACAAATGGCAAGGGACAGAGATGCTTGTTTGGGCACTGAGTCTCTGTTCATAATCTCATCCACAGACTGTTTTAAGTATTGCGTCTCTTTCTCATTGCGAGACAATTTATTAGAGATAGTGGAAATTATTCCTTTGATGGAATCCAGCCACGCTGGTTCAGCCCCACTAGCCTGAGAAGGTGCACTACATTGAGTACATAGTAGTGAGCTCCCTGGGGAAGAGGAACACTCTGCCGTACATGAAACACACTCTTTGCCTGACATATTGTAAATGTGACAGCACACACACACAAAGGAAAGGTTAAAAGCACAATTAACCCACAAAGAGCCCTTTCAGGGAGACACAGAGGTATTTGGAGCCAGCACACCGCGCCCTTATTGCTAATGCGAAGCATAGCCGGGATGCCGACTAAGTACCCAGATTGGGGACTTAGTACACTAATAATCGATCCCCCCCTGCTTTGACCCCCTGGTACCGCTGAGATAATCTGGAGTCACACCGGAGGAGCTGCACGTCCCTTTCAGTCAGCATCTGTGCCCACTGCAGAGGGTAAATGGCGCTGGTGAGCTGCTGGATCAGCTCATAGTGAAGCCCTGCCCCCTCAATGGCACGCGGTTTTCCCGCTTTTTTTTATACTGGTTGAGGTAATTTATGCTTAAAATGGAAAGAGAACAGTTTAAAGGCTTTGCTTGCCAGGGTGGGTACGGTGTACTGAGACGCAGTTGTGTACTGAGTCTGGAAACACAATCCACCCCAGTTAGAAGCCGTGCGTCTCCGTAGCCTCATGCCGCCATAATGGCCGGTGACCCTCTAACCGGGACGCCGGCTTAGTACTCACCAATCTTCTGGGTCAGTTAGGGGTGGCAGCTTGTTGCGGGAATGTATGCTCGCCGTGGTGGGGCTTGCGAATAGGTCCCTCAGGAGCTAGTGTTCTGACAGCAGGGAACGGGACCATTAACCCTTCAAGAGGTTGGGCCGCCCCCCCCAAGTCCCACGAAGCAGGCAGGCTGGTGCCAACCAGCCCTGCCTGAAAATAACAAACAGAAAAATGCAGAAAACTCTTCAGGCGTTTCCATAAGCATAACCAGCTCCTCCAGGCACATTTTCTAAACTGAGTCTGGTAGGAGGGGCATAGAGGGAGGAGCCAGCCCACACTCTCAAACTCTTAACATGCTCATGGCTCCTGGTGGACCCGTCTATACCCCATGGTACTAAATAGATCCCCAGTGTCCTCTAGGACGTAAGAGAAAACCCAGCTCGCTAGTAGGGTTGGGATTCCCGGGTCACTGGACCCGAGCAGAGCTGTTTCCAATGCCAAAAATCCGGGGTTCCCGTGAAATAATCTGTGATTTTCATGTCACTGAAAAAGTGTTATAAGACACTGATTGGGTAAACACTAAGGCATGCATGACCATCATATCCAATCAAAATCTTATTTGGTCCTGAATATAAAAAATTCATAGGATGTGGAGATCTAGATATTTTCTGTTTAGCGTCATCATTCAGCACAGATATATAGGAAGGAACATTGATCTGACTGTTCAGTGTAATGCGTGAATCCCTAGATCGCGCAACTAGAATGATGTCGTTTCCGGACAAATCGAAACGGCATATCGGCCGGATCATTCAGTGTGTACCTGCGATTGCCTACTACTGCTGGTTGCATGTGATATTGTGTACGATGCCATGCTGCCGAATACTGCATGGCATTGTACACTGCACCTTCATCCCCTGCATCGTGCAAGTGTGTACGCACTTGCCGATGCAGGGTCATGGCGCCCATTGGATCAGCAGGGTACACATACTTCTAGTGTGTACCCAGACTTAGGCCATTGTTTAGCTCCAGTCCTCACACTACAACAGCCCATGGTTTCAGCTGTTGGTGGTGCATGATGAGTTAAGAAGCACTGTGTTAGGCAGTTTAGTAACCAGCATTAATAATTTCTACCACTCCTACATTTCACTTTTGCCAGCAGATATGCTGAGAAATGCAAACTCACAAAGAGATCTTCGAGATGGCAGCCAACGCACATGACCATCTTTCCAAAGCAGATGTCTAGGAAGAGGTCCATCTTCTACATCTCTGTTCATTCACCCAGTTTGCAAACACAGGGCCTAATTCAGATCTGAGCTCAGGGCTGGTTTTTTTTTTTTTTTGCTGTCCTGCGATCAGATAGTCGCCGCCTACAGGGGGAGTGCATCTTCGCCGTGCAAGTGTGCAATCGCATGTGTAGCTGAGCTGCAAAAATCCACTTTGTGCAGTCTGTGCGCAACCCAGAACTTACTCCTCTAGTGCGATGAGAACAGGCTGATCGGGGCCAGAGCTGACATCATATACCCTCCCGGAAAACGCTTGTGAACATCTGCGTTTTTCCAGACACTCCCAGTAAACGCTCAGTTTGCCACCCACAAACGGACTCTTCCGGTCAATCACATGGCGAACGCCCGTGTGATCAGATTTTTGGCACCATCCCGTCGCTGACCGGCGATGCCAGTTGTTGTTGTCCGACGCGCGAGCGCATTGTGGTGCATATGCTGTTATGACCTGATCGCCCGCTGTGCGAAAACACAGCAGCTGTCAGATCTGAATTACCCCCACAGCTATGTAGCTTGCACTAGCATCTCTCCACAGACAACAATGATCTCAATGTGGGGAAATTCAATTCTACATGATGTGCCGTTCTGGAACAGCACATCACACCGGGGCTATATTCAATTGTTATATTGCGCCCGATCTCCCGTCTAAATCGACGGGAGATCGTGGAGCGATATTCCATTGATCTTTATTATCGCCCTGATCGCGTACAATTAGGCTGGGTTTAGCCGCATAAAGCAGCTAACGCCGACCAGAGTCCTGGGCGCAATCGCAAAAAGTGCAATTTGGGCACCCAAACCGGTCACTCTTAGCACATTTCAGCTAGCCACCCTTGGGGGGTGCAAGCGTAAATGCAGACACCAGCAGCCATAGTAGCCAAATGGAGCTACAATTGAATAGTTCCATTTGGGCACCATCTACTGGCTGCCAGCGGAAAACAACTGAATTCTGCCACTGACAGCATTGTAAGCTTTCCCTTTCATACCATTGAGGTGCGACGGAAAACTTGACATCTCAGCAGTACTGTACTAGTGTTCACTCTAGAATCCGTGCACGGCAGGGCGCCGGATCTAGAGGGGCACTAGCGTGCGTGCCGAAAAGTGGCCGCGGCCATGCAAAATAGGGGGCGGGGTCATTGCGGGTAAAAAAAAATAAGAATTTACTCACCGGTAATTCTATTTC
This sequence comes from Pseudophryne corroboree, assembly GCF_028390025.1. Taxonomy (NCBI): domain Eukaryota; kingdom Metazoa; phylum Chordata; class Amphibia; order Anura; family Myobatrachidae; genus Pseudophryne; species Pseudophryne corroboree. The sequence goes on from NC_086446.1 coordinate 678,474,141, forward strand.
TCGTAGTCCGTAGTGGATGCTGGGAACTCCGTAAGGACCATGGGGAATAGACGGGCTCCGCAGGAGACTGGGCACTCTAAAAGAAAGATTAGGTACTATCTGGTGTGCACTGGCTCCTCCCTCTATGCTCCTCCTCCAGACCTCAGTTAAGGAAACTGTGCTGACACAAAAAGGAAAGGATTTGCAATCCAGGGTAAGACTCATACCAGCCACACCAATCACACTGTACAACTTGTGATAACCATACCCAGTTAACAGTATGAACAACAACTGAGCCTCAGAAACAGATGGCTCATAACAATAACCCTTTAGTTAAGCAATAACTATATACATGTATTGCAGAGAGTCCGCACTTGGGACGGGCGCCCAGCATCCACTACGGACTACGAGAAATAGAATTACCGGTGAGTAAATTCTTATTTTCTCTGACGTCCTAGTGGATGCTGGGAACTCCGTAAGGACCATGGGGATTATACCAAAGCTCCCAAACGGGCGGGAGAGTGCGGATGACTCTGCAGCACCGAATGAGCAAAGGCAAGGTCCTCCTCAGCCAGGGTATCATCAAACTTGTAGAACTTAGCAAATGTGTTTGAACCCGACCAAGTAGCAGCTCGGCAAAGCTGTAAAGCCGAGACCCCTCGGGCAGCCGCCCAAGAAGAGCCCACCTTCCTTGTGGAATGGGCTTTTACCGATTTAGGAAGCGGTAACCCTGCCGCAGAATGAGCTTGCTGAATCGTGTTACAGATCCAGCGCGCAATAGTTTGCTTTGAAGCCGGAGCACCCAGTTTGTTGGGTGCATGCAGGATAAACAGCGAGTCAGTTTTCCTGACTCCAGCCGTCCTGGCTTCATAGTTTTTTAAAGCCCTGACTACATCAAGTAACCTGGAGTCCTCCAAGTCCTGAGTAGCCGCAGGCACCACAATAAGCTGGTTCAAATGAAACGCTGATACCACCTTAGGGAGAAATTGGGGACGAGTCCTCAACTCTGGCCTGTCCATATGAAAGATCAGATATGGGCTTTTACATGACAAAGCCGCCAATTCTGACACACGCCTAGCTGAAGCTAAGGCCAACAGCATGACCACCTTCCATGTGAGATACTTTAGCTCCACGGTCTTAAGTGGCTCAAACCAGTGTAATTTCAGGAAATCCAACACAACGTTAAGATCCCAAGGTGCCACTGGAGGCACAAAAGGGGGCTGAATATGCAGCACTCCCTTAACAAACGTCTGAACTTCAGGCAGTGAAGCCAGTTCTTTTTGAAAGAAAATAGATAGGGCCGAAATCTGAAACTTTAAGGACCCCAAATTTTAGGCCCATAGTCACCCCTGACTGTAGGAAGTGCAGAAATCGACCCAGCTGGAATTCCTCTGTTGGGGCCTTCCTGGCCTCACACCAAGCAACAAATTTCCACCATATGCGGTGATAATGCTTTGCCGTCACATCCTTCCTAGCTTTTATCAGCGTAGGAATCACTTCATCCGGAATGCCCTTCTCCGTTAGGATCAGGCGTTCAACCGCCATGCCGTCAAATGCAGCCGCGGTAAGTCTTGGAACAGACAGGGCCCCTGCTGTAACAGGTCCTGTCTGAGAGGCAGAGGCCATGGGTCCTCTGAGATCATTTCTTGTAGTTCTGGGTACCAAGTTCTTCTTGGCCAATCCGGAACGATGAGTATAGTTCTTACTCCTCTCTTTCTTACTATCCTCAGTACCTTGGGTATGAGAGGAAGAGGAGGGAACACAAACCGACTGGTACACCCACGGTGTCACTAGAGCGTCCACAGCTATCGCCTGAGGGTCCCGTGACCTGGCGCAATATTTTTTTAGCATTTTGTTGAGGCGGGAAGCCATCATGTCCACCTGTGGCAGTTCCCAACGATTTACAATCTGTGTGAAGACTTCTTGATGAAGTCCCCACTCTCCCGGGTGGAGGTCGTGCCTGCTGAGGAAGTCTGCTTCCCAGTTGTCCACTCCCGGAATGAACACTGCTGACAGTGCTAGCACGTGATTCTCCGCCCATCGAAGAATCCTTGTGGCTTCTGCCATTGCCATCCTGCTTCTTGTGCCGCCCTGGCGGTTTACATGGACGACCGCCGTGATGTTGTCTGACTGAATCAGTACTGATTGGTTTCGAAGCAGGGGCTCTGCTTGACTCAGGGCGTTATAGATGGCCCTTAGTTCCAATATATTTATGTGTAGAGAAGTCTCCAGACTTGACCACTGTCCTTGGAAGTTTCTTCCCTGAGTGACTGCCCCCCATCCGTTGTCACCAGGACCCAGTCCTGTATGCCGAACCTGCGTTCCTCGAGAAGATGAGCACTCTGCAGCCACCACAGCAGAGACACCCTGGCCCTTGGGGACAGGGTGATCAACCGATGCATCTGAAGATGCGATCCGGACCATTTGTCCAACAGATCCCACTGAAATATCCTTGCATGGAACCTGCCGAAGGGAATTGCTTCGTAAGAAGCCACCGTCTTTCCCAGGACTCGCGTGCAGTGATGCACAGACACCTGTTTTAGTTTCAGGAGGTCCCTGACCAGAGATGACAATTCCTGGGCCTTCTCCACCGGGAGAAACACCTTCTTCTGTTCTGTGTCCAGAATCATGCCCAGGAAAAGCAGACGCGTCGCAGGAATCAGCTGCGACTTTGGGATATTCAGAATCCAGCCGTGCTGTTGCAACACTTCCCGAGAGAGTGCTACGCTGACCAACAACTGCTCTTTGGACCTCGCCTTTATGAGGAGATCGTCCAAGTACGGGATAATTATAACTCCCTTCTTTCGAAGGAGTATCATCATTTCGGCCATTACCTTGGTAAATATTCTCGGTGCCGTGGAGAGACCAAACGGCAACGTCTGGAATTGGTAATGACAGTCTTGTACCACAAACCTGAGGTATTCCTGGTGAGGTGGGTAAATGGGGACATGCAAGTAAGCATCCTTGATGTCCAGCGACACCATAAAATCCCCCTCTTCCAGGCTTGCAATAACCGCCCTGAGCGATTCCATTTTGAACTTGAACTTCTTTATATAAGTGTTCAAGGATTTTAAATTCAGGATGGGTCTCACCGAACCGTCCGGTTTCGGTACCACAAACATTATGGAATAGTAACCCCTGCCCTGTTGAAGAAGGGGGACCTTGATTATCACCTGCTGGAGGTACAGCTTGTGAATTGCCGCCAGTACTACCTCCCTTTCCCTGGGAGCAGCTGGCAAGGCTGATTTGAGGTAACGGCGAGGGGGAGTCGCCTCGAACTCCAGCTTGTATCCCTGAGATACAATTTGTACAGCCCAGAGATCCACTTGTGAGCGAACCTACTAGTTGCTGAAGTTTCGGAGATGCGCCCCCACCGCACCTGGCTCCGCCTGTGGAGCCCCAACGTCATGCGGTGGACTTAGTGGAAGCAGGGGAGGATTTTTGTTCCTGGGAACTGGGTGCCTGGTGCAGCTTCTTTCCTCTACCCTTGCCTCTGGCCAGAAAGGATGCTCCTCTGACCCGCTTGCCTTTCTGAGGCCGAAAGGACTGCATTTGATAATACGGTGCTTTCTTAGGCTGTGAGGGAACCTGAGGTAAGAAAGTCGACTTCCCAGCAGTTGCTGTGGATACGAGGTCCGAGAGACCGTCCCCAAATAATTCCTCACCCTTATAAGGCAAAACCTCCATGTGTTTTTTAGAATCAGCATCACCTGTCCACTGCCGAGTCCATAATACTCTCCTGGCAGAAATGGACATTGCATTAATTCTAGATGCCAGCAGGCAAATTTCCCTCTGTGCATCCCGCATATATAAGACGACGTCTTTTATATGTTCGATGGTTAGCAAAATAGTATCCCTGTCGAGGGAATCAATGTTGTCTGACAGGGTATCAGTCCATGCTGCTGCAGCACTACACATCCAGGCTGAAGCAATAGCAGGTCTCAGTAGAGTACCAGAGTGTGTATACACAGACTTCAGGATAGCTTCCTGCTTTCTATCCGCAGGATCCTTTAGGGCGGCCGTATCCTGAGACGGCAGTGCCACCCTTTTAGAGAAGCGTGTTAGCGCCTTGTCCACCCTAGGGGATGTTTCCCAACGTAACCTATCCGTTGGCGGGAAAGGGTACGCCATCAGTAACCTCTTAGAAATCACTAGTTTCTTATCAGGGGAACTCCACGCTTCTTCACACAAATCATTTAATTCATCAGATGGGGGAAAAGTCACTGGCTGCTTTTTCTCCCCAAACATAATACCCCTTTTGGTGGTAACCGGGTTAATATCAGAAATGTGCAATACATCTTTCATTGCAGTAATCATGCATCGGATGGCTTTTGTAGACTGTACATTTGTCTCATCCTCATCTACACTGGAGTCAGACTCCGTGTCGACATCTGTGTCTACCATCAGAGCTAGCGGGCGTTTATGAGCCCCTGACGGCTTCTGAGTCGCCTGGGCAGGCGCGGGCTGAAACCCCGGCTGTCCCAAGGCTGCTGCGTCATCGAACCTTTTATGTAAGGAGTTGACACTGTCGGTTAAGACCTTCCACATATCCATCCAATCAGGTGTCGGCCCCGTCGGGGGCGACACCACATGTATCTGCCCCTGCTCCGCCTCCACGTAACCCTCCTCATCAAACATGTCGACACAGCGGTACCGACACACCGCACACACACAGGGAATGCTCAGACTGAGGACAGGACCCAACAAAGTCCTTTGGGGAGACAGAGAGAGAGTATGCCAGCACACACCACAGCGCTATATAACACAGGGATTTACACTGCTAATAAGTGATTTTCCCAATAGCTGCTTGTTTGTATCGATTTGCGCCTAAATTTATGTGCCCCCTCTCTTTTTAACCCGTCTTGTACCTGGATACTGCAGGGGAGAGCCTGGGGAGCGTGCTTCCAGCGGAGCTGTGAAGGGAAAATGGCGCTGGTGTGCTGAGGAAGAAGGCCCCGCCCCCTCTCAGCGGCGGGCTTCTGTCCCGCGTTTCCTGTAACTTAATGGCGGGGTTTTTTACACATATACAGTTAACTGACTGTATTATGTGTATTTTATGCCAAAAGGTAATATAATTGCTGCCCAGGGCGCCCCCGCCCCCCCCCCCCCCCAGCGCCCTGCACCCTACAGTGACCGGAGTGTGTGGTGTGCTGTGGGAGCAATGGCGCACAGCTGCACTGCTGTGCGCTACCTTAATGAAGACAGGAGTCTTCTGCCGCCGATTTCATCGTTCTTCTTCTGTCTTCTGGCTCTGCAAGGGGGACGGCGGCGCGGCTCCGGGAACGGACGATCGAGGTCAGGCCCTGTGTTCGAACCGTCTGGAGCTAATGGTGTCCAGAAGCCTAAGAAGCACAAGCTAGCTGCAAGCAGGTAGGTTTGCTTCTCTCCCCTCAGTCCCACGTAGCAGTGAGTCTGTTGCCAGCAGATCTCACTGAAAATAAAAAACCTAACAAATACTTTCTTTCTTTCTAGCAAGCTCAGGAGAGCCCACTAGGAGCACCCAGCTCTGGCCGGGCACAGATTCTAACTGTGGTCTGGAGGAGGGGCATAGAGGGAGGAGCCAGTGCACACCAGATAGTACCTAATCTTTCTTTTAGAGTGCCCAGTCTCCTGCGGAGCCCGTCTATTCCCCATGGTCCTTACGGAGTTCCCAGCATCCACTAGGACGTCAGAGAAAAGGGGGCTTGGGCGGCCGGCGGGGGTCACTGTTGGGGGCGTGCCCAGCACCTACGGAGGCGCTGGGCTTCCCCCAAGCGCTCTCTCAGCGTGAATGGATGCTGTGCGCATGCGCGCTGCATCTTTACACGCTGTGAAGGCAGGAAGCGGGCGGCAGTTTTAGCAGGGCGCCACAGAAAGGGCAGGGCGGGTTTTGCCCTTAAAAAATCGTGCAGGGCGCGGCGCCCTGCACAAACTGCCTATCGTGAACACTACTGTACATTACAGATATATGCGTAGCCTGGCACTGCCACCAGTGGCAGCTTGATCCAAACTTCAAATGGGGAACAACACCAACTGCCAGTGAATTGGTTTGGGTCACCTATTTGAATTTGGACCACGCTGCAGCCCCAGCCCTGAAGCCGTCACTGATCGCTACAATGCCATGCAGCACTTTGCTTTGAAATTAATTCCCCCCCATACTCTACTTGCTTCTAATGTAATATGTAGTGAAGTGTAGCATTGATCAAAGTATGGGTGATTTTCCAGAAAGTGAACATAAAGTCCCGTGCATCAGACGCTTTTCATGTTTTTTCTTCTTTTAAACTGGTCTGTTAAGAAATTGTTGTTATATGAAAACTTAGTTGCTTAGTAGCAATGCCTTACCCTATAACTTAAGACCCACTAAAATCTTGGTATTTTGGAGAAGTGTGTCGTTTGAATTTGTGTAGCTGTTCAATGCATAAAAGAGAATCACCTGTATACTGTAATCAAATTCAGTGCACGGGGCTATGGAGATTGTAGTCCACCAATACGTAGGGTTAGCATTATGGCCTTACAGTAATGGGGTCACAAGCTCACTTCCTGGTCATGGCCCATCTATGTGGAGTGTGTATTTTCTCCCTATGTTTGGGAGGGTTTCCTCCTACACGCCATAAGGATACTGGTAGGTTAATTGGCTTCTGACAAAAAAATGATTCCTAGTGTGTTCATGAGATTTGAAATATATATATTGTAAGCTTCACTGCTGCAGCCACTGATGTGAATGACTGGAATGCTGTTAAATGTGTTTGCGTTATATAAGAAAAAAAAAAGAAAGGAGGTTACTACTACTACCACCACCAACTATCTAATATTCCCAGATTCAACCAGGCAAAGGATTGATGGGCGGAACATTTTACCCCTTTTCACTCCCTTAAGAGTCAAATTTCGAAAAATCCCTGCTAGTGGGTGGCTGCAAATAACGGTCACAGTTTCCAGACCACCCAGCAGGTCACCGAACAGAGGCAAAGGGAGATTTCCCCAACTGTCACATTATCCAAAGCACAATGTTGAGGCATTGTAAATGGAAGGTGGACATTTTGCCACATAACTTTGAAACAAAGCAACCAAATACGCCAATACTTTTCCTGCAAATCTCCAGAACAAGACATTTAATTTGGTATATGATGCACCCTGCTCAAAGGTATCATAGTAATAAGTTACTCATGAAAGTCATCCTTCTCCTATTAAAATATAGATAATAAAATAAGAATTTACTTACCGATAATTCTATTTCTCGGAGTCCGTAGTGGATGCTGGGGTTCCTGAAAGGACCATGGGGAATAGCGGCTCCGCAGGAGACAGGGCACAAAAAGTAAAGCTTTAGGATCAGGTGGTGTGCACTGGCTCCTCCCCCTATGACCCTCCTCCAAGCCAGTTAGGTACTGTGCCCGGACGAGCGTACACAATAAGGGAGGAATTTTGAATCCCGGGTAAGACTCATACCAGCCACACCAATCACACCGTACAACTTGTGATCTAAACCCAGTTAACAGTATGATAACAGCGGAGCCTCTGAAAAGATGGCTCACAACAATAATAACCCGATTTTTGTAACTATGTACAAGTATTGCAGATAATCCGCACTTGGGATGGGCGCCCAGCATCCACTACGGACTCCGAGAAATAGAATTATCGGTAAGTAAATTCTTATTTTCTCTATCGTCCTAGTGGATGCTGGGGTTCCTGAAAGGACCATGGGGATTATACCAAAGCTCCCAAACGGGCGGGAGAGTGCGGATGACTCTGCAGCACCGAATGAGAGAACTCCAGGTCCTCTTTTGCCAGGATATCAAATTTGTAGAATTTTACAAACGTGTTCTCCCCTGACCACGTAGCTGCTCGGCAGAGTTGTAATGCCGAGACCTCTCGGGCAGCCGCCCAAGATGAGCCCACCTTCCTTGTGGAATGGGCCTTAACCGATTTAGACTGTGGCAGGCCTGCCACAGTATGTGCAAGTTGAATTGCGTTACAAATCCAACGAGCAATCGACTGCTTAGAAGCAGGCGCACCCAACTTGTTGTGTGCATACAGTATAAACAGCGAGTCAGATTTTCTGACTCCAGCTGTCCTGGAACATATTTTCAGGGCCCTGACAACTTCTAGCAACTTGGAGTCCTCCAAGTCCCTAGTAGGTGCAAGGCACCACAATAAGCTGGTTCAGGTGAAACACTGACACCACCTTAGGGAGAGAACTGGGGACGAGTCCGCAGCTCTGCCCTGTCCGAATGGACAAACAGATATGGGCTTTTTTGAGAAAAAACCACCAATTTGACACTCGCCTGGTCCAGGCCAGGGCCAAGAGCATGGTCACTTTTTATGTGAGATGCTTCAAATCCACATATTTGACTGGTTTTAAACCAATGTGATTTGAGGAATCCCAGAACTACGTTGAGATCCCACAGTGCCACTGGAGGCACAAAAAAGGGGTTTGTATATGCAATACTCCCTTGACAAACTTCTGGACTTCAGGAACTGAAGCCAATTCTTTCTGGAAGAAAATTTACAGGGCCGAATTTGAACCTTAATGGACCCCAATTTGAGGCCCATAGACACTCCTGTTTGCAGGAAATGCAGGAAACGACCGAGTTGAAATTTCTTTGTGGGGCCTTCCTGGCCTCACACCACGCAACATATTTTCGCCACACGTGGTGATAATGTTGTGCGGTCACCTCCTTTCTGGCTTTGACCAGGGTAGGAATGACCTCTTCCGGAATGCCTTTTTTCCCTTAGGATCCGGCTTTCCATCGCCATGCCGACAACGCAGCTGCGGTAAGTCTTGGAACAGACATGGTACTTGCTGAAGCAAGTCCCTTCTTAGCGGCAGAGGCCATAAGACCTCTGTAAGCATCTCTTGAAGTTCCGGGTACCAAGTCCTTCTTGGCCAATCCGGAGCCATGAGTATAGTTCTTACTCCTCTACGTCTTATAATTCTCAGCACCTTAGGTATGAGAAGCAGAGGAGGGAACACATACACCGACTGGTACACCCACGGTGTTACCAGAACGTCCACATCTATTGCCTGAGGGTCTCTTGACCTGGCGCAATACCTGTCCCGTTTTTTGTTCAGACGGGACGCCATCATGTCCACCTTTGGTATTTCCCAACGGTTTACAATCATGTGGAAAAAACTTCTCAATGAAGTTTCCACTCTCCCGGGTGGAGGTCGTGCTGAGGAAGTCTGCTTCCCAGTTTCCATTCCCGGGATGAAAAACTGCTGACAGTGTTATCACATGATTTTCCGCCCAGCGAAAAGTCCTTGCAGTTTCTGCCATTGCCCTCCTGCTTCTTGTGTCGCCCTGTCTGTTTACGTGGGCGACTGCCGTGATGTTTTTCCCACTGGATCAATACCGGCTGACCTTGAAGCAGAGGTCTTGCTAAGCTTAGAGCATTATAAATTTACCCTTAGCTCCAGTATATTTATGTGGAGAAAAGTCTCCATACTTGATCACACTCCCTGGAAATTTTTCCCTTGTGTGACTGCTCCCCAGCCTCTCAGGCTGGGCTCCGTGGTTACCAGCATCCAATCCTGAATGCCGAATCTGCGGCCCTCTAGAAGATGAGCACTCTATAACCACCACAGGAGAGACACCCTTGTCCTTGGATATTGGGTTATCCTCTGATGCATCTGAAGATGCGAACCGGACCATTTGTCCAGCAGATCCCACTGAAAAGTTCTTACGTGAAATCTGCCGAATGGAATTGCTTCGTAGGAAGCCACCATTTTTACCAGGACCCTTGTGCAATGATGCACTGTTTTTAGGAGGTTCCTGACTTGCTCGGATAACTCCCTGGCTTTTTCTTTCGGGAGAAACACCTTTTTCTGGACTGTGTCCAGAATCATCCCTAGGCACAGCAGACGTGTCGTCGGGATCAGCTGCGATTTTGGAATATTTAGAATCCACCCGTGCTGATTGTAGCAGTATCCGAGATAGTGCTACTCCGACCTCCAACTGTTCCCTGGACTATGCCCCTATCAGGAGATCGTCCAAGTAAGGGATAATTAAGACGCCTTTTCTTCGAAGAAGAATCATCAATTCGGCCATTACCTTGGTAAAGACCCCGGGGTGCCGTGGACAATCCAAACGGCAGCGTCTGAAACTGATAGTGACAGTTCTGCACCACGAACCTGAGGTACCCTTAGTGAGAAGGGCAAATTTGGGACATAGAGGTAAGCATCCCTGATGTCCCGGGACACTATATAGTCCCCTTCTTCCTGGTTCGTTATCACTGCTCTGAGTGACTTCATCTTAATTTGAACCTTTGTAAGTGTTCAAAAAAAAATTTTTAGAATAAGTCTCACCTAGCCTTCTGGCTTCAGTACCACAATATAGTGTGGAATAATACCCCTTTTCTGTAGTAGGAGGGGTAATTTAATTATCACCTGCTGGGAATACAGCTTGTGAATTTTTTTCCATACTACCTCCTTGTCGGAGGGAGACTTGGTAAAGCAGACTTCAGGAGCCTGCGAAGGGGAAACGTCTCGACATTCCTATCTGTACCCCCGGGATACTACTTGTAGGATCCAGGGGTCCTGTACGGTCTCAGCGCCATGCTGAGAACTTGTCAGACGCGGTGGAACGCTTCTGTTCCTGGGAATGGGCTGCCTGCTGCAGTCTTCTTCCCTTTCCTCTATCCCTGGGCAGATATGATCTTATAGGGACGAGAGGACTGAGGCTGAAAAGACGGTGTCTTTTTCTGCAGAGATGTGACTTAGGGTAAAAAAACGGTGGATTTTCCAGCAGTTGCCGTGACCACCAGGTCCGATGGACCGACCCCAAACAAGTCCTCTTCCTTTATACGGCCATACTGTGCCGTTTGGAATCTGCATCACCTGACCACTGTCGTGTCCATAACATCTTCTGGCAGTTATGGACATCGCGTTTATTCATGATGCCAGAGTGCAAATATCCCTCTGTGCATCTCGCATATATAGAAATGCTCTATAGTCAATAAAATACTGTCCCTGTCAAGGGTATCAATATTTTTAGTCAGGGAATCCGACCAAGCCACCCTAGCTCTGCACATCCAGGCTGAGGCGATCGCTGGCCGCAGTATAACACCAGTATGTGTGTATATACTTTTTATTATATTTTCCAGCCTTGTCAGCTGGTCCTTGAGGACGGCCCTATCTATAGACGGTACCGCCACTTGTTTTGATAAGCGTGTGAGCGCCTTATCCACCTTAAGGGGTGTTTCCCAACGCGCCCTAACTTCTGGCGGGAAAGGGTATACCGCCCATAATTTTCTATCGGGGGGAACCCACGCATCATCACACACTTTATTTAATTTATCTGATTCAGGAAAAACTATGGTAGTTTTTTCACATCCCACATAATACCCTCTTTTGTGGTACTTGTAGTATCAGAAATACGTAACACCTCCTTCATTGCCTTTAACGTGTGGCCCTAATAAGGAATACGTTTGTTTATTCACCGTCGACACTGGATTCAGTGTCCCTGTCTGTGTCTGTGTCGACCGACTAAAGTAAACGGGCGTTTTAAAACCCTTGACGGTGTTTTTGAGACGTCTGGACCGTACTAATTGTTTGTCGGCCATCTCATGTCGTCAACCGACCTTGCAGCGTGTTGACATTATCACGTAATTTCCTAAATAAGCCATCCATTCCGGTGTCGACTCCCTAGAGAGTGACATCACCATTACAGGCAATTGCTCCGCCTCCTCACCAACATCGTCCTCCTACCTGTCGACACACACGTACCGACACACAGCACACACACAGGGAATGCTCTGATAGAGGACAGGACCCACTAGCCCTTTGGAGAGACAGAGGGAGAGTTTGCCAGCACACACCAAAAACGCTATAATTATATAGGGACAACCTTATATAAGTGTTTTCCCTTATAGCATCTTAATATATATATAAGCATATCGCCAAATTAGTGCCCCCCCTCTCTGTTTTAACCCTGTTTCTGTAGTGCAGTGCAGGGGAGAGCCTGGGAGCCTTCCCTCCAGCCTTTCTGTGAGGGAAAATGGCGCTGTGTGCTGAGGAGATAGGCCCCGCCCCTTTTTCGGCGGCCTCGTCTCCCGCTCTTAACGGATTCTGGCAGGGGTTAAATATCTCCATATAGCCTCCGGAGGCTATATGTGAGGTATTTTTAGCCAAAATAGGTATTCATTTGCCTCCCAGGGCGCCCCCCTCCCAGCGCCCTGCACCCTCAGTGACTGCCGTGTGAAGTGTGCTGAGAGGAAAATGGCGCACAGCTGCAGTGCTGTGCGCTACCTTTAGAAGACTGAGGAGTCTTCTGCCGCCGATTCTGGACCTCTTCTTACTTCAGCATCTGCAAGGGGGCCGGCGGCAAGGCTCCGGTGACCATCCAGGCTGTACCTGTGATCGTCCCTCTGGAGCTGATGTCCAGTAGCCAAGAAGCCAATCCATCCTGCACGCAGGTGAGTTCACTTCTTCTCCCCTAAGTCCCTCGTTGCAGTGATCCTGTTGCCAGCAGGACTCACTGTAAAATAAAAAACCTAAGCTAAACTTTCCTAAGCAGCTCTTTAGGAGAGCCACCTAGATTGCACCCTTCTCGGCCGGGCACAAAAATCTAACTGGCTTGGAGGAGGGTCATAGGGGGAGGAGCCAGTGCACACCACCTGATCCTAAAGCTTTACTTTTTGTGCCCTGTCTCCTGCGGAGCCGCTATTCCCCATGGTCCTTTCAGGAACCCCAGCATCCACTAGGACGATAGAGAAATAGAAATAATCATACAACAGGATCAGAAGAGAGCGGTTTAGATACAACAGTTACTGCAAACGTTTGAAACCCCCCACACAAAAACAATGGGCTTCATTCTTTAATCTCAGTAGCAACCTGTTGATAAAAGTTCCAGCTCTACCAGTCAACACACATTAATGCTATTATTTATTGTTATTTATATAGTGCACACATATTCCACAGAGCTTTAAAGACTTGAAGGAGCTGATTGGTTGGTACTTTATCACCGCGGAATTCACTCTCCAAGGCTTGATAAATCTAGGGTAATATTTGGCCATTCACATACAGTACAAAACACTGATCATACTAAAGTCCAAATCATAAGCAGCATGATGACACCTAGTCTGCTACCTGCAGTCAGGCCCACAGAGAGCACCGGCTCGGTCTATTTACACCAGTCACCACCACCCTTCCACACCCAGCAAGTGTATCGGCCCTCTCCAGCAACGCACCAATCAGACACCTCACAGCTGCTGTCACTCTAACTCCCGCCCAAGCAATGCCCCCGGTGCGGCTGGCTGAGATCATGCAGAACCACACCTCATGAACCCTCGGAGTGACAGATGTTTCAACCAATTGGAAGGCAGGTGACGCTGCGGACACGCCTTTTTGGTCCTTAAGGCGTGCTCAGCTGCGGAAGCAAGTTAGGTTGCGCTCTCGCAGCCTCATCCTCCCTAAAAACACCCGTCAGATGATAATAACCCGAATCTGGGTACAGCCATCAGGTGACGGGTCAGTAGCCTCTCGCGGTCCGCATGCTCAGACCCCTGTCCAGCTCCCCAGATAGCCCGCTCCGTGTGACAGGAGGGGCGCGGTTGTAGTGACAAAGGGAAAAAATAATCCTCCTTAGGGCACACCCGGGCCGATATTAGGGCGCAGAGACGGACACACAGCTGTGGAGGAACGGGGCACAATGCAGCCTTACTCACATTATCAATCACCACGGGCTGGTTCGCGATCACATCGTATGACTCCATGACGGCTGCCTCCTGACTAGGAGCTGAAGGGCCGGCTACACGGGTGTCTCTGCGCCTGCGCGTCCACCGGACGGACGTAGCGACGCTAGTAATCACTAACGCATGCGCAGAACACCAGACGCCTTTGGCTACGCTGCGCCGTCATCGTCAGGCCACGCCCCTTGACGCTAATTGGTCAGTATGTTCAGTCATTGCTCCTTGCATCGACTGCGAGAGAGAGAGAGAGAGGGTGTGACGTCACCCAGTGAGCTGGGGCCGAGTCGGCATTTTGCAATGATTGCGCATGCGCAGCTGAAGACGCTTCAATGCCCTTGCTTTCTCTGTGGCTGCTGTAGCCTGTAGTTATGTTCGTGCTGGGAGCACAGTCACACAGTGCTGCTGCTTGCCTGGGACAGTAGTAGTTGTAACTAGCTGCAGTGTATTCCCCTCCTTGTCCCTTATTCCAGGAGACAGTGTCAGCCAGCTTCTATCACTTGTTTTGTTTTTACCATCAATATAAACACACAGACCTAAATCATCTCGCAATATACAAATGCTCAATAGTCTCAATTTTAAAAAACATAGGGGCAGATGTATTAACCTGGAGAAGATATAAGGAAGTGATAAACCAGTGATATGTGCAAGGTGATAAAGGCACCAGCCAATCAGATCCTAACTGTTAATTTACATATTGGAGCTGATTGGCTGGTTCCTTTATCACCTTGCACATATCACTGGTTTATCACTTCCTTATGCCTTCTCCAGGTTAATACATCTGCCCCATAGTCGGCCATACTTGGATGGAGAAACTGCACCTGCCATAGGGCTGGTGCAAGTTGTGATGGTGCGACTGACCCTGGTGTCTAAGGACGCACTAATTGGTATTACAGCATGTACAGCACACTTGCCTACTCTCCCGAAACTTGCGGGAGACTCCAGATTTTTCTGGTAGTCACCTGCACCCATGCAAGAGTAGGCAAATCTCCCGCATCTCAGCTGCTTCCTAGTGAAGCTGGCAGGATGAGTAGAAAGTCACTGGAATTGTGGCGCCACAGGGGGTGGGGCTAAGTGACATGATTCGCAACATTAGACCGTTGATGGCCCCAACAGATGGTCATCCCTATTCTTTCACTGACCGTCCCATTGGCCAATCAGAACCTGGAGGTGGGACTTCACAAGTGTCGGGGGGTCGAGCTATGCTCCGTATCCCGGCACCTTGTAGGACAATAAATAAACATTGGGTGGTTACATACTTGCCTACTCTTCTGGAATGGCCGTGGAGGCTCCTGAAAATCGAGTGACTCTCAGCCATACTTGCCTACCTGACCCTCTCCATGAGGGAGAAAATGCTCTGTTCCTGGACTTTCCTGGTAATGTATGATTGCCATCACCTGTGGTGAAACACCTTTCTTATCAATTAACTAGCTCACCACAGGTGATGGCAATCATACATTACCAGGAAAGTCCAGGAACAGAGCATTTTCTCCCTCATGGAGAGGGTCAGGTAGGCAAGTATGCTCTCAGCCCTCCGGAAGAGCAGGCAAGTCTCCCAATTTGGCCCTATTTAGAGGTAAGTCCTGGATAAATTTATAGAATGTGATAGTATTAGGAATGTTAGGGACTCGTGATGAAGTCACCTGACCGTGGTACATGGGCTCGCATGTGTGTGCAAAGAAGTTCAATTATACTCCATGTTAATGGTGAGGGTTTATTTAAATTATTTTTACTATTAGTGGGGGTCATTCCGAGTTGTTCGCTCATTGCCATTTTTCGCAACACAGCGATTAGTTGGAAAATGCGCATGGTACGCAGTGCGCATGTGCTAAGTAATTTAACACAAAACTTGGTAGATTTACACAAGCTCGAGCAACGTTTTTCCATCGCTCGAGTGATCGTAGTGTGATTGACAGGAAGTGGGTGTTTCTGGGCGGAAACTGGCCATTTTCAGGGAGTGTGCTAAAAAACGCAGGCGTGCCAGGTAAAAACGCAGGAGTGGCTGGGGAAACGGGGGAGTGGCTGGCCGAACGCAGGGCGTGTTTGTGACGTCAAAGCAGGAACTAAACGGACTGAGGTGATTGCAGCCTAGGAGTAGGTCTGGAGCTACTCAGAAACTGCAAGGAATTTTTAGTAGCAATTCTGCTAATCTTTCGTTTGCTATTCTGCTAAGCTAAGATACACTCCCAGAGGGTGGCGGCCTAGCGTTTACAATGCTGCTAAAAGCAGCTAGCGAGCGAACAACTCAAATGAGGGCCAGTGTTCTTAGTGCTAGGAGTGTGCAACTGCATCTCTCTTCCTCCAGCAAAGTCTCCCAATTCTTCAGGTCCCCCCTGCCCGGCTGCCCACTTAGTGAGTAAAGTGGGCAGTCTGGGAAGTCGATAACGCAATTTTTGCTGAATCGAGTCATCATAGCCACACCCCCAGCAGTATAATGGCGGTGATCACGGCATCATAGAGCGGTGGGCATGGCTTAAAGTAGGTGCCGCGGTAACCCCGTTTCCGCCTCGCCCCCATTCCGCCTCCGGTCCACCCCCTCCTCACATCATATCCCTGCCCCATCCCACCTGCTGAGCTGACCTGGCTGCTCTCTCCTGGAGAGAGCAGTCAGAATGCTGGCATGTATGGGTGGTTCTGTAGTATCGATGGCAAACCATTTGGTTTTCCCCTGTCGATTGCAAAAGTATTCAACATCGGCCTTAAAGCATCAATGATTTGGGATCATCAATGGCCATCCCTTTGTATCAGCATTTGCTAGTGTGTTTATGTGTGTCCATGAGGTAGGGATTATAGATTGTAAGCTCCACTAGGGTAGAGACTGATGTGAATGACTGAAATGTATTATCTTTAAAATGCTGCTGAATATGTGTGTGCTATATTATTTGTGGCAGATTTTACCCAGGGGCATATTGAGAGGGGAGGTTGCCTGTGTGCAGTCTCCATATGGGTCCCCTCCTCTCTAGCCAGCAGCCAATTATTGAACACTAGTTGACTCTGGCTTTGTACTAGAGTAGGGGTGGGCAACATGCGGGCCGGATGCGGCCCGCGGACCGATCCTGCCTGGCCCGCTGTGCCCCACCAGAGTGCAATGACAAGAGGCCCGACAGGCCGCTTGTCATTGCACTGTTCGCAGACGCGGCGCCGCTGAGGAAATCCCGGTCACGTCACATAGTCAGCTGACCGGGATTTCCTCTATCTCATGTGCTGGGCGTCACGGGGGGCGGCGCTGGGCGGGCACTGCAGAGTGGGACTCGGAGCAGAACGAAGCGGCCAGTGGGGAGCACAAGCGGAGGCCAGTGGGGAGAAGAAACGGCGGCCAGCGGGGAGAAGCAGCATCAGCAGCAGCAGCGCGGATCATCACTGACAGTGGGGATCGTCACTGACAAATAGGTAAACCCCCTGGATAAAGCTAAAGCTGCCCTATAAGTTATGGGGAGGGGAGTTAAAAACGATTGTATGGGTTTAGGGGAGTGGGGGGGGGGGAGGGTAAGGACTGCTATATAGGTTTAGGGGAGGGTGGGGAAAGGGGGGTAGGGACTGCCATATAGGTTTAGGAGAGAGGGGAAGATAGACTGCTATATGGGTCCAAGGGGGGGGGGGGGGGGTAGAGGCTGCAGCATTACACAGGGTCAGAGCCGGCCCTAACCAATATGATGCCCTAGGCAAGATTTTGGCTGGTGCCCCCTAGCACCGCCGCTAGTTCTGCTAGATGCTGGCATGAGTCAGCTGGCAGCTCTGCTAACATCAGGTGCCTTTTGTTTATGAAAATGCATCACACTATTTGCATTACTATGTGGCTAGGATGCACAAACAGCTTCTGCTGATTAAAATGATATGCAGCATGCCTATATTCTGTGTGCGACTGCGGCTGTATCTGCATACGAAATACTACATTATAGTGATTTCCAGGAATATACTGCAAAGTATCATTTTGTATGCAGATACAGCTGCAGTCACACACAGAATATAGGCATGCCGCATATCATTTTAATCAGCAGAAGCTGCTGGTGCCCCTAAGCATACCAAATGCCCTAGGCATTTGCCTAGTTTGCCTATGCCTAAGGCCGGCTCTGCACAGGGTGCTGTTTGTTTTCAGCCCCGTGTTTTGTTTTTTTTATTACTGGATTACTGTGTTTATTGGACATATGTATTGTGCCTGTAAAAAAAACGATGTATTCTACTATGTATGTATGTATGTATGTATGTACTATGTATGTATTGTATATTGTATTGTGGTGTGTGTTTTTATAGTTATATGTACTAGGGCCCTCATTCCGAGTTGTTCGCTCGCAAGCTGCTTTTAGCAGCTTTGCACATGCTAAGCCGCCGCCTACTGGGAGTGAATCTTAGCATAGTAAAATTGCGAACGAAAGATTCTCAAAATTGCGAATACACACCTCATAGCAGTTTCTGAGTAGCTTCAAACTTACTCGGCATCTGCGATCAGTTTAGTGCTTGTCGTTCCTGGTTTGACGTCACAAACACACCCAGCGTTCGCCCAGACACTCCTCCGTTTCTCCAGCCACTCCCGCGTTTTTCCCAGAAACGGTAGCGTTTTTTCGCACACACCCATAAAACGGCCAGTTTCCGCCCAGAAACACCCACTTCTTGTCAATCGCATTACGATCACCAGAACGAAGAAATAACCTTGTAATGCCGTGAGTAAAATACCTAACTGCATAGCAAATTTACTTGGCGCAGTCGCACTGCGGACATTGCGCATGCGCATTCGCGACTAATCGCTCCGTTGCGAAAAAAAAATAACGAGCGAACAACTCGGAATGACCCCCTATGTTTTTATAGTTATATACATAACTATGGGCCTTATTCAGACCTGATCGCTAGCAGGCGATTTTTGCACTGCTGCGATCAGGTAGTCACCGCCTACAGGGGGAGGGGGTAATCGCTGTGCCGGGGTTGCGATCGCATGTGCAAGAGAGCTGCACAAACAGAAATTTGTGCAGTCTCTGCGCAGCCCAGGACTTACTCAGCCGCTGCGATGATCGGGGCCGGAGCTGACGTCAGATAACCCTCCCTCGAAATGCCTGGTGCCTCCTGCGTTTTTCCGGACACTCCTCTAAAACGGTCAATTGCCATCCACAAACGTCCTCTTCCTGTCAATCGGCTTGCGATCGCCTGTGCGATCGCTTTGTTCGCACCATCCCGGCGCTGCAGACTGACGTGCCTGCACATTGCAGTGTATGCACAGTTCAAAGCCGATCATCTGCTGTGCAAAAATGCACAGCAGTGATCGTGTCTGACTTGGGCCCTATAACGGGTCTTATTTTGAGTTGGTTGCATATGCATTTTGCTGCAACTGCTGATTAAAGGGCTGATGCAGACTTGATCACTGTGCTGCTAATTTTGCTGTCCTGCGTTCGGGTAGTCGCCGCCCCCAGGGGGAGTGTAAATTCGCCTATGCAAGTGTGCGATCGTATGTGTACGAAGAGCTGCAAAAATCTACTTTGTGCAGTCTCTGCGCAGCCCAGGACTTACTCCTACAAATATTTGTCATTCATATCAGTCCCCTCCCTTTTGACGCTTACAGTATGAATTCCGCAACACCTCCCAGTATATTTTTGTGGTGTGGGAGGAAAGCCATACAAACATCGGAGAACATAAAAACATCATACAGATGTCAGTAATGCGCACCACTGTGTGAGTCTTGTTTATATTTATTGCCTAAATTTTGATTTTGATTTAAAATCAACAGACTAAGAAATGAGTTTCACAAAGAAAAGAAAGATAGACGGTGAATGCAGAAAATTCAACAAAGAATGGACTCCTAAATATTTTTTTTTCCTTGTTGGTGAAAAAGCAGTGTGCTTAGTTTGTAAGGAATCCGTGGCAGTATTCAAAGAATATAATTTAAATCGCCATTTCGAGACAAAGCATGCTTTGAAGTATAAAAATGTATCTGCTGAAGACAAATTGGAGAAAGCCAATGAGATGGTTGCTCGAATCTAAAAAGAGCAAACATTTTTCACAAAATTGTCATCTGCACAGGATGGAATTACAAAGGTGAGCTATTTAATAGCACACAAAATCGCCAAGAACAGTAAGCCGTTCACCGAAGGAGAATTTATAAAGGAATGTATGGTTGACTCTGCTGCAATATTGTGCCCAGACAAGAAAAAAATGTTTGAAAATATTAGCTTGTCACGGCGAACTGTTGTGAGGCGCATCGAGGACATATCCGAGAATATGGAACTGCAATTAAAAAAGAAAGTCAACAATATGTCATATTTTGCGTTAGCACTTAGCACAAAGTTGTGATGTCAAAGACACAGCCCAGTTGATGATTTTCATTCGAGGTATCAATGAAAATTTTGATATTATAGAAGAACTGGCATCAATGCAGTCCATGAAAGATACAACAACTGGAAAGGATTTATTGGAGGCTGTAAATCAGTGTGTATCCAAACTTGGAGTGGAGTGGGAAAAATTGGCTGGTGTGACAACTGACGGAAGCCCCAATCTAACAGGAAAAAATATTGGATTGCTAAAAAGAATTCAAGACCAAGTCCGTGAAAAGAATCCAGAACTCAAAATTGTCTTTCTACATTGCATCATACATCAAGAGGTCCTTTGTAAAAGTGTTTTAAAATTAAGCAACGTTGTGGACACAGTTACAAAAGTGGTCAACTACATTCGCGCAAGAGGATTAAATCACAGGCAATTTGTAGCTCTGCTAGAGGAGACTGAAGCTGAGCACACAGATATCCTGTATCATACCAATGTGAGATAGCTTAGCTTGGGGAATGTTTTGAAAAGAGTGTGGGAGCTGAGAGAGCAGATTGGATTGTTTCTAAACATGAAAGGAAAAGAACCCGATTTTCCCCAGCTGAAAAATAAGGATTGGCTATCTGATTTCGCATTTGCTGTTGATGTTATGGGCCACATGAATGAATTAAATCTAAGATTGCAAGGGAAGGGTGTCACGAACCTCGGGCAGCGGCGACCGCGCTTGTCCCTGCGGGTGGCCTGGTCTGCCCGGCGCCTCTCTTCCCCTGTCAGTCTCCGGCTTCAGCGGCGGGTCGGCGCTGCTCTCCGGCGGCTTCCCGGAAGCAAGGGCGCCGCCATCACAAGCAAGGGCAAGGAGGCGGAGCAGGTCTGACGTCACCTGCCTGCTCCGCCAATCAGGCTAGGGCGGGGAATTTAAAATCAGATACCAGGCAGAGATCCGATGCCTGAGTATCTTCGTTTCTCCTGTGGAAGCTATGATCCAGAGCTCCCTCGTCCCTGCAAGCATCCTGTGCTTCCAAGCATCCTGTCCCTGCAAGCATCCTGTGCTTCCAAGCATCCTGTCCCTGCAAGCATCCTGTGCCTACAAGCAACCTGTGCTTCCAAGCATCCTGTGCCTACAAGCACCTCCGTGCCTCCAGTTACCTCCGTGTCTCCAAGCACCTCGTGCCTCCAAGCACCTCCGTGCCTCCAAGCACCTCCGTGCCTCCAAGCACCTCGTGCCTCCAAGCACCTCGTGCCTCCAAGCACCTCCGCGCCTCAAGCACCTCCGTGCCTCCAGTTACCTCCGTGCCTCCAGTTACCTCCGTGCCTCCAGTTACCTCCGTGCCTCCAAGCACCTCCGTGCCTCCAAGCACCTCGTGCCTCCAAGCACCTCGTGCCTCCAAGCACCTCCGCGCCTCAAGCACCTCCGTGCCTCCAGTTACCTCCGTGCCTCCAGTTACCTCCGTGCCTCCAGTTACCTCCGTGCCTCCAAGCACCTCCGTGCCTCCAAGCACCTCGTGCCTCCAAGCACCCCGTGCCTCCAAGCACCTCCGCGCCTCAAAGCACCTCCGTGCCTCCAGTTACCTCCGTGTCTCCAAGCACCTCGTGCCTCCAAGCACCTCGTCCCTCCAAACACCTCGGTGTCTCCAAACACCTCCGTGCCTCCAAGCACCTCCGTGCCTCCAAACACCTCCGTGCCTCCAAGGGTCTCCCAGCACTCCCTGTACTCCCAGTACCTCAGTGCCTTCAATACCACAGTGTCTCCAATATCTCAGTACCCCAGCCTTCATTATTTCTACAAGTCTTGTCTTACAGGAGACCTACAAGAATTCCTCTGGGCCTCCCGCCTGCCGTCTTAGTTCTGCATGAGGAAGACCTACATCCGGCCATCTCTACTACGACCCAGTGGCGGTTCCTCTTCCCGGTCATCGGAAGAAGCCCCGAGTCCACAACACTCCCAAACCAGGTCAGTGATAGTATACTCAGGCCACATGGACTCGGGGGATCGGAACACGGACTCTAGTGCCATCCAGAACCTGGCTTCTCGAGTGCAAAGTCAGGAAGCAGCACAAGGTCAGGTGATGCAGTACCTCCAGCAGTTGTCCGGGCGTCTGGATCAGATTCAGGCGTCTCTGGCCTCAGTAATTCCGGCTCCTGTTCCAGCAGTCGCACCAGTTGCCGTTGCCAGCAATGTTCAACCATCGGCCGGTGTCACTCCACGCCTTCAGTTGCCTACTCCGTCCCGCTATAATGGGAATCCCAAAAATTGTCGTGGTTTCTTGAACCAGTGCGAGGTACATTTCGAGCTACTTGCACACAACTTTCCTACAGACCGGTCCAAGGTAGCATATATTATTTCTCTGTTGGAAGGTTCTGCTTTGGATTGGGTGTCTCCATTATGGGAACGATCTGATCCCATGGTTTCCAACTACACCAACTTCATCTCGTCCTTTCGAAGGATTTTCGACGAGCCCGGCAGAATGACCACTGCTTCTTCCGATTTGCTCCGTGTTCGGCAGGGCGCCCGTTCCGTGGGCCAGTACGTGGTTCATTTCCAGACCATTGCTTCCGAACTACGCTGGAATAATGATGCCCTGAGAGCTGCCTTCTGGAACGGTCTTTCCGACCGGCTGAAAGACGAGCTGGTTACTAGAGATCTGCCGGATCCATTAGAAGATTTGATTTCCCTTTGCGTCAAGGTGGATCTTCGGATGCAGGAGCGTGGAAGAGAACGTAACCGTTCGGATCGTTCCAGGTTCCGGAATCCTACTCCTAGGCCGGTGGCCTCACCTAGCTCAGATGAGCCCATGCAAATTAACCGCTCCCGACTGTCTCCGGAAGAACGACAGCGTCGTCGTGAGGGTAAACTCTGCCTTTACTGTGGAGCCGCAGATCATTTTCTTAAATCTTGTAAAGTCCGTCCGGGAAACGGGCAGACCTAGCTTGTTCCGGAGGAGTCAAGCTGGGAGTTACGACAAAAGCTTCTCCAACTTCGGACTGCTTGCTTCCAGTAACTCTAGTCTCCAATTCAGTCTCCAGGTCTTGTGAAGCCCTATTGGATTCCGGAGCTGCAGGGAACTTCGTTTCTTCCTTCTGTGCCCAAAGTTTGGGTTTAAAGTTACGGCCTATCGAGCGGCCAATTTCACTGACGGCTATCAACGGGACTAGAATTTCCAAAGGTCTCATAATGTGGCGCACGGGGCCAGTTAAGCTGCGGGTCGGGGCTCTACATCAGGAAGATTTGGAACTCTTGGTAATCCCAGAAATGCCCCATGATCTGGTTCTTGGAATGCCTTGGCTGAAAAGTCATAACCCCCACATCGATTGGAAGTCGTCACAAATTCTGTCCTGGAGTTCCTTTTGTCACACTAATTGTCTTACTCCTGTTTGTCCGCTCCGTGTTACCTCCAAAACGGATGAAGAGCACATTCCGGAGGCATATCAAGGGTACAAGGACGTATTTTCGGAACAAGCTGCTGACCTGTTACCACCTCACAGGCCTTGGGACTGCCCTATTGACCTTGTCCCAGGGAAGACGCCACCTCGTGGTCGCACATATCCTCTGTCTCTTCCCGAGACTCAAGCCATGTCGGAGTATATTAAGTCCAATATGCTCAAGGGATTCATTCGCCCCTCTTCCTCCCCTGCTGGTGCAGGCTTCTTTTTCGTGAAGAAAAAGGACGGGGGGTTGAGACCATGCATCGACTACCGCGGCCTAAACGACATTACTATTAAGAATAAATACCCCTTGCCACTAATCACAGAGTTATTTGATAGGGTTCGTGGTGCCCGCATTTTTTCAAAACTCGACTTGAGAGGAGCTTATAATCTTATACGCATCCGAGAGGGGGATGAATGGAAGACTGCCTTTAATACCCGAGATGGGCATTACGAATACTTGGTGATGCCGTTTGGTCTTAGTAATGCTCCCGCGGTTTTCCAGGGATTCGTCAACGAAATCTTTCGTGATATGCTGTATCAGAGCGTTGTGGTATATCTGGACGACATACTGATTTTTTCCAAGAATCTTGTCGAACACAGGACTCAAGTCAAAGAGGTGCTACACCGTTTACAAGAGAATCATCTCTACGCCAAGCTTTCCAAATGTACCTTTGAAGTAACATCTATTCCGTTCCTCGGTTATGTCATCTCGGGGACGGAGCTTCGCATGGATCCGGAAAAGTTGTCGGCCATTCGTGATTGGACTCAGCCTCTTTCCCTGAAAGCAATACAAAGGTTCCTGGGCTTTGCGAACTACTACAGGAAATTCATTAAAGGTTTCTCCACCATTGTTGCACCCATTACTGCCCTGACGAGAAAGGGTTCTAATCCTAGTTTGTGGCCTCCGGAAGCCATTGTAGCTTTTTCTCGCTTAAAGTTAGCTTTCACGACGGCTCCAGTTCTCCAACAACCAAATTTCGAGGAACCCTTCTTCTTAGAAGTTGATGCATCTTCAGTCGGGGTGGGGGCTGTCCTCTCCCAGCATTCCTCTGATAAGAAATTACATCCGTGTGGCTTCCACTCTCGTAAATTCTCTCCAGCCGAACGAAATTACTCTATTGGAGACCAGGAACTCTTGGCAATCAAATCTGCCTTGGAAGAATGGAGATATCTTCTAGAAGGGGCTAAACATGTGTTTACCATCTACACGGATCACAAGAATTTACTGTACATCAAATCCGCACAATGTTTGAATCCTCGCCAGGCGAGATGGGCACTTTTCTTTTCCCGATTCTCGTTCATTATCAAGTACCGTGCCGGGACTCTCAATATTAAAGCAGATGCGCTTTCCCGTTCACAGGTTCCCACAGACGAGGATGAACCTCCGGAGCGGGGTTTAATTCTGAATCCAGTTTCTGTCTCTGCTGCTTTAACTACTCCAGCTCCTCCTCCTGGAAGAATGTCCGTACCAGCTAGATTCCGCCCAGGAATACTACGGTGGGTCCATAACTCCAAGTTTTCCGGTCATCCCGGCGCTCAGAAGATGTACAAGTTTCTGCAAAGGTCTTACTGGTGGAACACCATGAGGAAGGATGTACAAGATTGCGTTAATTCATGTCCCCAATGTACACAACATAAATCTCCTCGTCTGCCTCCTGCAGGGTTACTTCGTCCTCTGCCTATCCCTGTGAGACCCTGGACTCACATTTCCATGGACTTCATCACTGACTTGCCCTGTTCCAAGGGTTGCAACACCGTTTGGGTTATCGTTGACCGTTTTTCGAAGATGGCACACTTTGTGCCCTTGACTGGTCTTCCGACAGCACCGAAACTGGCTCTATTGTTTATCCGAGAACATTTTCGTTTGCATGGGTTGCCACAAGAGATTGTTTCTGACCGTGGAGTACAGTTCACCGCCAGGTTTTGGAAAGCCCTTTGTTCAACTCTACACATTAAACTTAAGTTTTCGTCGGCTTATCATCCCCAAACAAATGGACAAACGGAACGAGTCAATCAAGATCTAGAGACTTTTCTTCGGTTGTATCTCTCTCCTTCACAGGACAACTGGGTGGAGTTGTTGCCTTGGGCGGAGTTTGCCCATAACCATTTGTTTCATTCTTCCACTGGGGAATCACCATTTTTCGTCAACTACGGGTTCCATCCCCGTGTTCCGGAATTTCCAAGCCTTCCGATAATAGAGGTTCCTGCTGTAGCGTCCACTCTACGACACTTTGGACAAATTTGGAGAAAGGTTCATGCTAATCTTAAGCAGGTTTCTGTTCGGTACAAGTTCTTTGCAGATAAGAAACGGCAAGCCGCACCTCAATATAAAGTTGGGGACAGGGTATGGCTGTCCACACGGAATCTCCGGTTGAAGGTGCCCACCATGAAATTCGCTCCAAGGTTCATCGGTCCTTACCCTGTGCTACAAGTCTTAAATCCTGTGGTCTGTAAACTGGGTTTGCCTGCCCATCTTCGCATACCTAACGCCTTCCATGTTTCTCTACTCCGTCCCCTCATACTGAATCGATTCCACTCAGCACTCCCAAGGCCAACGTCCGTAGTGGCAGAAGCTGGAGCGGAGTTTGAAATCAAAGCTATTCTGGACTCTCGTTATCTTCATAAAAAATTACAGTACTTGGTGGACTGGAAGGGTTATGGACCTGAGGAGAGAAGTTGGATCGGGGCTACTGAAGTAACGGCTCCTCGTCTGATTCGGATCTTCCACTCCAGACATCCGACTAAGCCCGGGAAGTGTCCAGGGGCCACTCCTGGAGGAGGGGGTACTGTCACGAACCTCGGGCAGCGGCGACCGCGCTTGTCCCTGCGGGTGGCCTGGTCTGCCCGGCGCCTCTCTTCCCCTGTCAGTCTCCGGCTTCAGCGGCGGGTCGGCGCTGCTCTCCGGCGGCTTCCCGGAAGCAAGGGCGCCGCCATCACAAGCAAGGGCAAGGAGGCGGAGCAGGTCTGACGTCACCTGCCTGCTCCGCCAATCAGGCTAGGGCGGGGAATTTAAAATCAGATACCAGGCAGAGATCCGATGCCTGAGTATCTTCGTTTCTCCTGTGGAAGCTATGATCCAGAGCTCCCTCGTCCCTGCAAGCATCCTGTGCTTCCAAGCATCCTGTCCCTGCAAGCATCCTGTGCTTCCAAGCATCCTGTCCCTGCAAGCATCCTGTGCCTACAAGCAACCTGTGCTTCCAAGCATCCTGTGCCTACAAGCACCTCCGTGCCTCCAGTTACCTCCGTGTCTCCAAGCACCTCGTGCCTCCAAGCACCTCCGTGCCTCCAAGCACCTCCGTGCCTCCAAGCACCTCGTGCCTCCAAGCACCTCGTGCCTCCAAGCACCTCCGCGCCTCAAGCACCTCCGTGCCTCCAGTTACCTCCGTGCCTCCAGTTACCTCCGTGCCTCCAGTTACCTCCGTGCCTCCAAGCACCTCCGTGCCTCCAAGCACCTCGTGCCTCCAAGCACCTCGTGCCTCCAAGCACCTCCGCGCCTCAAGCACCTCCGTGCCTCCAGTTACCTCCGTGCCTCCAGTTACCTCCGTGCCTCCAGTTACCTCCGTGCCTCCAAGCACCTCCGTGCCTCCAAGCACCTCGTGCCTCCAAGCACCCCGTGCCTCCAAGCACCTCCGCGCCTCAAAGCACCTCCGTGCCTCCAGTTACCTCCGTGTCTCCAAGCACCTCGTGCCTCCAAGCACCTCGTCCCTCCAAACACCTCGGTGTCTCCAAACACCTCCGTGCCTCCAAGCACCTCCGTGCCTCCAAACACCTCCGTGCCTCCAAGGGTCTCCCAGCACTCCCTGTACTCCCAGTACCTCAGTGCCTTCAATACCACAGTGTCTCCAATATCTCAGTACCCCAGCCTTCATTATTTCTACAAGTCTTGTCTTACAGGAGACCTACAAGAATTCCTCTGGGCCTCCCGCCTGCCGTCTTAGTTCTGCATGAGGAAGACCTACATCCGGCCATCTCTACTACGACCCAGTGGCGGTTCCTCTTCCCGGTCATCGGAAGAAGCCCCGAGTCCACAACACTCCCAAACCAGGTCAGTGATAAAGGGGCTTTTTGCTCATGATCTGCATTTCAGCGTGAAGTCATTTATGACCAAATTGCTGCTTTTCTCCCGTCATTTAAGGAACAAGCAGTTCACTCATTTCTGCACTTTGCATCAAGTTGCTGTTTCAGATGAAAATCTGGAAAAATATGCATCATCAGTACTCGATTTACATGGGGAGTTTTCACGGAGATTCAATGATTTCAAAACAATAGAAAAAGATTTATCTTTGGTCTCCTCACCTTTCACATTTGATGTCGACAATGCTCCTTGTGATCTTCAACTTGAGCTTATTGACCTGCAGTGTGATGCTTTGCTTAAAGAGCAATTCAAATCAGAACCTCTTCCACGGTTTTATGCCTCTCTCAATGGTCAAAACTTTCCAAAGATCAAGGCTCATGCGCGGAAGATGCTTGTGCTATTTGGTTCAACCTACATATGCGAGCAGGCATTTTCTGTGATGAAATTTAACAAGTCAAAACACAGATCTTCCATGAATGATGAGCACCTTGCAGCTGTGCTTCGGATTGCGACAACAGAGATGATGCCTGACTTCGCTTCTCTGGTTAATGCGCATCAGAGGTTTCAATCATCTCACTGACTCTTTTATGTAATTGTTAATTCCACCTTTGATTGTTAGTCTTTTTTTTTTTTAAACGGACACTCCATTTGATTGTACGAAGGCTTGAGTGTTTGTTATTTTTTCTCTCTCTTGTTTTCTGTCTTCTTTCTGTCTTCTCCTCCTCTTCCTCCATTTCTGTTCCTTTTACTCCTACCTAGACATTTACTGTGTTCTATATTGTATCAGTGTTCATTTTCTTATTCTGTTTGCTTCGTATAATAAAATATTTTTTTATCAAAATCTAACAGCATTTTTGTGATAGATATTGTATATACAAGATATTTTGTATGTGGCCCTCGAATATTCGCTGGAAGTGTTAAGCGGCCCCCCAGCTGAAATAATTGCCCACCCCTGTACTAGAGTCTTCTGTGCATGCGCAGGTCTCCAAGAAAATGGCCACCACATAATTTTACCAGTGATTCGTGCAGCTGACACAGGACTGTGGAGAGATAAATATTGAAGAAATACGTGCAGTGCGGGCCTTGTGTGCACCGCACACATTGCACCTATTATATATACGCCACTACTAGTCCCTGGAGTAAAATCCACCACCCATAGGGACAGCCTAGCAGTGGCTGTGACTTCCTATTGGAAGTGCCCTCTACTAATCACATGCAGTCCCATGAGTTTTTTTTCACCCTGGGACTGCCTATCTAGACTGCAATAAGCAGAGAGAGCACTTCCAATGGGAAGACACTCCACTGCTATAATGGCAGCTCTATCTGTCATCTAGGGGCTGCAGCCGATGCAGTCCCTAGAACCCTGGGTTATTGTCAATTTGTGTGCATATGCTGGATGTGGAAGAGCAGCAGACCCCCCAGGAGTTACAGGTAGGAGCCACTGCTGTAATTAACTTTATAAATAAATGTTATGAGTATAATCAAATTTTTGTTTTAAAAAGCTAAGAGTTTTGCAAATTTTAATTCTGTGTGCAAGAAACTGCATCGGCGCGCGGCCCCCCACACACCATATTTAAAATAAGGCTAGTAAAATATAGAGGCATGGCTTCATGGGAAAAAGGGCCACAAAATAATACCAAATCATATTACGCCGCACAGTAGTCTACATCAGGGGTGGCCAAACAGTCGATCGCGATCGACCAGTCGATCGCGATCCGCCGCCCATCCACCTGAGGCGAGGAGAGCGCAGCGCGCGCTTCTTCTGCCTGCCGCCTTGCCCCTCAGTCTGGTCTCCGGCAGTGACGGCGGAGTGTATAGCTCAAATCAGGCGCCGGTTCGAAAGCCAATGAGAGCTCGCGGACCGGCGCCTGATTTGAGATATACACGCTGCCGTCACCGCCGGAGACCAGACTGAGAGGCAGGGCGGCAGGCAGGAGAGAGGCGCGCTGCGCTCTCCACGCACAGCGGTGAGCAGCACTGTGGGGGCATATGTGGCATTGTGGGGGCATATCTGTATCTGGCACTGTGGTGGCATATCTGGCACTGTGGGGGCAAATCTAGCACTGTGGGCACATGGCACTGTGGGGTCATATCTGTATCTGGACTGTGGGGGCATATGTGGCACTGTGGGGGCGTATCTGGCACTGTGGGGGCATATCTGGCACTGTGGGGGCAAATCTGGCACTATTGGGGCATGGCACTGTGGGGGCATATCTGTATCTGGCACTGTGGGGGCATATCTGGCACTGTGGGGGCAAATCTAGCACTGGGCACATGGCACTGTGGGGGCATATCTGTATCTGGCACTGTGGGGGCATATCTGTTTCTGGCACTGTGGGGTCATATCTGGCACTGTGGGGCATATCTGGCACTGTGGGCACATGGCACTGTGGGGGCATATCTGTATCTGGCACTGTGGGGTCATATCTGGCACTGTGGGCACATGGCACTGTGGGGGCATATTTGTATCTGGCACTGTGGGGGCATATGTGTTTAAAGTTTTTACCTGTGGGGGCCAATGTGTTATTTCGTGCGAGACAGTCAATACATTCTGTGCAGCAAGGCTACGTCCCATTTTTGTTATGCCACGCCCCTTTGCTATTATCCCACCTAGGTAGATCACAAAAGCTTTTCAGCTTTCAAAGTAGGTCGCCGACTCCAAAAGTCTGGCAACCCCTGGTCTACATTATTCAAATTACGTCGCACAGTAGCGCCGCTCACATTATACCAGATAGAGCCTCTTTCACACATTATGCCAGGTAGAGTCCCTGTCACACATTACACCAGGTAGAGCCCCATTTTCCACATAACCCCAGGTAGAGCCCCCTTTTACACATTACACTAAGTAGAGCCCCCTTTTACACATTACACCAGGTAGAGCCCCTTTTACACATTACGGCAGGTAGAGCCCACATTTACACATTACGGCAGGTAGAGCCCATTTTTACACATTACGGCAGGCAGAGCTCAAGGCAATTTATATGGCAACAGGCGCGGCTCAGCGCCCCACAATAGTTTGTGGGTGGATTTCTAGGGCGGTAGTCAGGTGGTCTGACACTGTTATTGAAAGTTTAGACTCTCTACCCCGGGATGAGGTCATTACTCTGCTGCAACATATACAGGATGCTGCAAACTGTATGAGCGAAGCTAATAAGAGTTGTGTAAGATAAATGGCTGCAGTACTGCTATGGCTATTTCGGTGCGCAGGGCTCGGTGGTTACGTCAGTGGTCAGCTGACTCTGACTCCAAAAAGGGTGTAGAAAATCTTCCCTTTACAAGTGATGCCTTGTTTGGAGATTAATTAAATAAATGGATCTCCCAGGCTATGGCGGGTAAGTCTACCTATCTGCCGTCGGCTGCGCCACCTGCTAGACGTTCTTACACCGTACCCTACTTGCAGTCCTTTTGTGTGGCAAGGTTCAGAGGCAGGGGTCAAGGGGCCTCCACCACCTCCAGAGGATCTCGTGGTAAGTCCCGTAAACCTGCACCTGCCGTCTACCTGGACCAGACCACCGGATCTCCTGCCGCTAAGCCTTCCGCGTGACGGCTGGCCTCAGCGGAGAAGCGCCTTTCCGTTAGGTGCTCGCCTTCAACACTTCGCCCACATGTGGTAAGGGACCTCATTTCCGAAGGATACCGGCTGGAATTCCAGACACTCCCTCCTCACAGGTTTTTCAAGTCGGGCTTATCAGCTTTACCCGCAGCAAGAGTTACCTTGCAAGAGGCTATTCAAAAGCTTTTGCAGACAGGTGTGGTGGTGCCAGTACCTCCTCAGTTACGCAACCGGGTTTTAACTACAGTCTTTTTGTCGTACCCAAACCAGACGGTTCAGTGTGCCCCATCTTGAACTTGAAGTCTCTAAACCCATATCTACGGATATTCAAATTCAAGATGAAATCCCTGCGGGCGGTGGTGTCCGCGCTGGAGGAGGGTGAGTTCATGGTATCTCTGGATGTCAAGGATGCTTACCTACACATTCCCATGTGGCCCCCTTCTCAGGCTTACCTCAGGTTCGCCATATTGAACGACCATTTCCAGTTTCAGGCCTTCGGATTATCCACAGCTCCGAGGGTTTTCACCAAGGTCATGGTGGAGATGATGCTGCAGCTGTGCATGATGGTAGTGAACATAGTCCCCTACTTGGACGATCTCTTAATAAAGGCTGTGTTCAGGGAGCGTCTGTAGGACATCATCGATCTGACGACTCGACTACTGACGGATCATGGGTGGTTCCTAAATTTTCAGAGGTCTCACCTGGAACCGACCCAACGTCTTCAGTTCCTGGGAATGATACTGTGTCTCAAAAGGTGTTTCTCTATCGGGGGACAAAGCCTTGAATATCCAGGCTTTGGTTCGCTCTGTGCTCGGTCCTCGCAAGGTATCCATACATCTTTGCATCCGATTACTGGGCAAGATAGTGGCTGCTTACAAGGCAATCCAATAAGGCAGATTTCATGCCCGACCATTTCAGCTGGATCTGGTCAGGGTCTCACTTTCACATGCATCAGGAAGTGACGTTGTCCCCGCAAGCCCGGATTTCTCTGTTATGGTGGATACAAACAGAAAGAGGGTTTGTAGGCGCTGAACAGAGCCGTGTAAAGGTAACACTGATATTGGCAGCCACCTGGTAAGGAGGTAGCCGGCCTCCTTAAAATAGAACAACTAAAACAAACCACCAGGTCGGCGCACAATAACAATGGTGTTGATAAAAAACAATTTATTAACATAAAACAATAAGAGACTTACTAAAAGACCACAACAATTATCAAAGCATGAAACTGAGGTATTATAAGCCTCTAAGATTAAATAGATGCATACATATATAGTGTATTAATGTGTGAAAGGGACGCTGAAATATATGGAGAGAACCACTCTCTGTTGGATAGAATTAGTCTCTCAAAATAATTCCATATCTCACAGTTCAAATGGGAATAAATCCTCCAAATGATATAATTAACGTCTATGACCATATAAAAGTTTCCAAATTTAGATAGCTGTTTCCATGGAGCAAGTAGGAATAATAAAACCATGCGGTTGCTGTTACTCACTGAGACGCTGTAATCCCTTACTGCACGGGATAAGTAGTTGAAAGCCGCTTGTTATCACCCTATGCATGGGTGAGACATCCGTCAGCGGTACGTTCAGGTAAGAACCGTTCCCTTCAGTGCGGCACAGTGTGGATGCGCCGGGCCACCGTGCAGATCCCCCAGCTCAAGTGAGCAATGCCCAGCCGGGCAGAGTGTTAATATGTTCCAAGTGCCGGGGGAGGTTTGAGTGAGATAGTTTGATCACAGCTGAACAATTCACCGGTAACTTGTAACAGACAGCCAGTAACGGTGTGTATTTCTCTCCTTGGGACACTTAATGGTCAAAAGTGGCCCTTTCTTCTGTACCCTCAACGCGTTTCTCCGCACCCCAGGCGGCTTCTTCAAGAGGCAGAGTGTTCCTCTCTGAGCACTTTTTTAAATCTTTTATACCTTGTCCTATTGTAATTAGGAGCAGGTGTGTATGGAAGCTCAACAGGTGCATTGGAATCTTAGCTTTCATACACAGATAGAAGTGTCTCAGAGTTTTTCACTAAATGTGGTCTAATAAAAGACATTTATAAGTAGCTTAAAACTTAATCATAAGCATGTCGGTTTATCATATATAAAAAAAAAATTCTGTTATGCGGACAGAATCACAATAATCCCATGGGGTTGCAGCAATACTAAAAATCCTTCTAGCACAGCTGCATAATTATAATTTAATGGTCTCCCACACCTAAGTGAGGGAAAGAAATAGATGAGCGTATGTACACATATGGAGGGTTAAATACACAGTACTAATGATGGCATAGTTGTAATAGGCATTATAGTTTATTAGATCTTACTTTTATTCTTAATTTATCAGCCTTCATTATAGATAATTTATCATAGATAAACCATACATGATATTAAACATATCTACATATCACATCCCTTCATATTGCTATCTTAATACGCCCAAAAATTAATATACTATAACATGGGACAATATAAACTACAGAGAAAAAACTTTTTAAAAACATATATATGAAGAAAGAGATTTATATATATTTTTATACCTTCATATTATTATCATACAAATTATTATATTCATTCCTATAGTCCCTACCTAAAACTAGGAGTGATTATGTAGGTCAGCAGCCAGACCAACGTGCAGAATAGGAATCTGGCGTGCCGCGAGCAGTATAGGGGCAACGCCAGGTCCGCTCGCAGTCATGGATGCAAACCCAACAGAACCACTCCATGCACATAGAAAGTAAAAATAAAAGTAAAAATAAGGAAGGATAAAGAAAATAGGATTCTAGGGACCAATCTTTATGTATGATTCTATATTCAGTGGGAGAGATAGTAAGATCGAGTTAACAGCCAAAACAACTATATGTGATGGCTAAATAAATTCAAGATCTATGGTTTCATTCAGCCCTTGAGGTTTCAAAGTTTGTAATTTCCAAATCCATGCAGCTTCCCTGTTACCAGAAGTATAGACTTTCCTGAAGGGAGTTTTTCATATGCAACCACCCTTTGTTCCTCCCACAGCTCCGTGGAATCTCAATGTGGTTCTGTCTTTTCTCCAATCGGACTGGTTTGAACCCTTACATAGGGTGGAGTTGAAATTTCTCACCTGGAAGATGGTGATGTTATTGGCATTGGCGTCTGCCAGACGTGTCTCTGAATTAGGGGCCTTATCCTGTAAAAGCCCATACTTTATTTTTCATGAAGACAGAGCGTAACTTCGGACCCGTCCTCAGTTTTTGCCTAAAGTGGTGTTTGACTTTCATGTGAACCAGCCTATTGTGGTTCCAGTGTTGTCTGACGCTTCTGTGGGCCCTGAGTCCTTGGATGTGGTCAGGGCTCTGAAGATTTATGTCAAAAGGACGTCCCGTTATCGGAAATCTGACTCGCTGTTTGTCCTTTATGATGCCTCCAAGATTGGTCATCTAGCTTCTAAGCAATCTATTGTTCGTTGGCTCAGGTTGGCCTCGACAGCTCGGTGGCTCTGCCCTTGCCGACATCTATTCAGACCCACTCGACAAGGTCGGTGGGGTCCTCCTGGGCGGCTGCCCGGGGTGTCTTGGCCCTACAATTGTGCTGAGCTGCATCTTGGTCTGGTTGAAACACGTTTGTTAAATTCTATAGGTTCTATACATTGGCCAAGGATGACCTTCAGTTTGGTCAGGCAGTTTTGCAGGGGTCTCAGCACTCCCCCGCCCGTTTGGGTGCTTTGGGACTTTCACATGGTACTAAAGTACAAGAGCCCAGTATCCACTAGGACGTAAGAGAAAATAGGAATTTAATACCTACCGGTAATTCCTTTTCTCCTAGTCCATAGTGGTTACTGGTGGCCCGCCTCAGTGCTTCGTTCCTGCTTACCTGTGTAAGTTTTTGGTTGGACCAATGTTGCGGTCCTCTTCTGTTGTTTGGATAGCTGGGCTATCCTGGTTAGGTTGGTGTTGCTATCCTCTGTTCTGGTTAGCTCCCTCCTTTCGTTTATGGTTGTGTGTTGGCTTATTGCCTCACCGCTGTGGTTTCGTTCTTCTCTCAGATTATGTCCGTCTCCTCGGGCACAGTTTCCTAGACTGATTCTGATAGGAGTAGCACATAGGGGAGGAGACAGCACACAAATGCACACTTAAAGTTTTTAAAGTGCCAGGCACAAGTGGACCTGATCTATACCACAGGACTAGGAGAAAAGAAATTACCAGTAGGTATTAAATTCCTATTTCTCTGACGTCCTAGTGGATGCTGGGACTCCGTCAGGACCATGGGGAATAGCGGCTCCGCAGGAGACAGGGCACAAAAGTAAAAGCTTTAGGATCAGGTGGTGTGCACTGGCTCCTCCCCCTATGACCCTCCTCCAAGCCTCAGTTAGGTTTTTGTGCCCGTCCGAGCAGGGTGCAATCTAGGTGGCTCTCATAAAGAGCTGCTTAGAGTAAAAGTTTTGATAGGTTTCTTATTTTCAGTGAGTCCTGCTGGCAACAGGCTCACTGCAACGAGGGACCTAGGGGAGAAGGAGTGAACTCACCTGCGTGCAGGATGGATTTGCTTCTTAGGCTACTGGACACTAGCTCCAGAGGGACGATCACAGGTACAGCCTGGATGGGTCACCGGAGCCGCGCCGCCGACCCCCTTGCAGATGCCGAAGTAAGAAGAGGTCCAGAAACCGGCGGCTGAAGGCTTTTCAGTCTTCATGAGGTAGCGCACAGCACTGCAGCTGTGCGCCATTGCGCTCAGGCACACTTCACACCAGCGGTCACTGAGGGTGCAGGGCGCTGGGGGGGGCGCCCTGGGCAGCAATGAGATTACCTTTCTGGCTAAAAAGAATACATCACATATAGTCCCTGAGGCTATATGGATGTATTTCACCCCTGCCAGGTCTCAGAAAAACCAAGAGAAGAGCCCGCCGGAATAGGGGGCGGGGCCTATCTCCTCAGCACACAGCGCCATTTTCCCTCACAGAACTGCTGGTGGGAAGGCTCCCAGGCTCTCCCCTGCACTGCACTACAGAAACAGGGTTAAAACAGAGAGGGGGTCACTTATTTGGCGATATGATTATATATTAAGATGCTATAAGGGAAAACACTTATATAAAGGTTGTCCCTGTATAATTATAGCGTTTTGGTGTGTGCTGGCAAACTCTCCCTCTGTCTCCCCAAAGGGCTAGTGGGGTCCTGTCCTCTATCAGAGCATTCCCTGTGTGTGTGCTGTGTGTCGGTACGTGTGTGTCGACATGTATGAGGACGATGTTGGTGAGGAGGCGGAGCAATTGCCTGTAATGGTGATGTCACTCTCTAGGGAGTCGACACCGGAATGGATGGCTTATTTAAGGAATTACGGGATAATGTCAACACGCTTCAAGGTCGGTTGACGACATGAGACGGCCGGCAAACAAATTAGTACCTGTCCAGGCGTCTCAAACACCGTCAGGGGCTTTAAAACGCCCATTTACCTCAGTCGGTCGACATAGACACAGACACGGACACTGACTCCAGTGTCGACGGTGAAGAAACAAACGTATTTTCCTTTAGGGCCACACGTTACATGTTAAGGGCAATGAAGGAGGTGTTACATATTTCTGATACTACAAGTACCACAAAAAAGGGTATTATGTGGGCGTGAAAAAACTACATGTAGTTTTTCCTGAATCAGATAAATTAAATGAAGTGTGTGATGATGCGTGGGTTTCCCCCGATAGAAAATTATTGGCGGTATACCCTTTCCCGCCAGAAGTTAGGGCGCGTTGGGAAACACCCCTTAGGGTGGATAAGGCGCTCACACGCTTATCAAAACAAGTGGCGTTACCGTCTCCAGATACGGCCGCCCTCAAGGAACCAGCTGATAGGAGGCTGGAAAATATCCTAAAAAGTATATACACACATACTGGTGTTATACTGCGACCAGCTATCGCCTCAGCCTGGATGTGCAGCGCTGGGGTGGCTTGGTCGGATTCCCTGACTGAAAATATTGATACCCTTGACAGGGACAGTATTTTATTGACTATAGAGCACAGAGAGATATTTGCACTCTGGCATCAAGAGTAAGTGCGATGTCCATATCTGCCAGAAGATGTTTATGGACACGACAGTGGTCAGGTGATGCAGATTCCAAACGGCAATTGCCGTATAAAGGGGAGGAGTTATTTGGGGTCGGTCCATCGGACCTGGTGGCCACGGCAACAGCTGGAAAATCCACCTTTTTTACCCTAAGTCACATCTAAGCAGAAAAAGACACCGTCTTTTCAGCCTCAGTCCTTTCGTCCCCATAAGGGCAAGCGGGCAAAAGGCCACTCATATCTGCCCAGGGATAGAGGAAAGGGAAGAAGACTGCAGCAGGCAGCCCATTCCCAAGAACAGAAGCCCTCCACCGCTTCTGCCAAGTCCTCAGCATGACGCTGGGGCCGTACAGGACCCCTGGATCCTACAAGTAGTATCCCAGGGGTACAGATTGGAAATTCGAGACGTCTCCCCCTCGCAGGTTCCTGAAGTCTGCTTTACCAACGTCTCCCTCCGACAGGGAGGCAGTATTGGAAACAATTCACAAGCTGTATTCCCAGCAGGTGATAATCAAAGTACTCCTCCTACAACAAGGAAAGGGGTATTATTCCACACTATATTGTGGTACTGAAGCCAGACGGCTTATCTGAAATATTTGAACACTTACATACAAAGGTTCAAATCAAGATGGAGTCACTCAGAGCAGTGATAGCGAACCAGGAAGAAGGGGACTATATGGTGTCCCGGGACATCAGGGATGCTTCCTCCATGTCCCAATTTGCCCTTCTCACCAAGGGTACCTCAGGTTCGTGGCACAGAACTGTCACTATCAGTTTCAGACGATGCCGGTTGGATTGTCCACGGCACCCCGGGTCTTTACCAAGGTAATGGCCGAAATGATGATTCTTCTTCAAAGAAAATGGACGAT
This sequence comes from Pseudophryne corroboree, assembly GCF_028390025.1. Taxonomy (NCBI): domain Eukaryota; kingdom Metazoa; phylum Chordata; class Amphibia; order Anura; family Myobatrachidae; genus Pseudophryne; species Pseudophryne corroboree. The sequence goes on from NC_086446.1 coordinate 678,511,968, forward strand.
ATCCTGATAAGGGCAAGGTCCAGAGAACAGTTGGAGGTCGGAGTAGCACTATCTCAAGTAGTTCTACGACAGCATGGGTGGATTCTAAATATTCCAAAACCGCAGCTGTTTCCGACGACAATTTGCTGTTCCTAGGGATGATTCTGGACACAGTCCAGAAAAGGGTGTTTCTCCCGGAGAAGAAAGCAAGGGAGTTATCCGAGCTAGTCAGGAACCTCCTAAAACCAGGAAAAGTGTCAGTGCATCATTGCACAAGGGTCCTGGGAAAAATGGTGGCTTCTTACGAAGCGATTCCATTCGGCAGATTTCACGCAAGAACTTTTCAGTGGGATTTGCTGGAAAAATGGTCCGGATCGCATCTTCAGATGCATCAGCGGATAACCCTGTCTCCAAGGACAAGGGTGTTTCTTCTGCGGTGGCTGCAGAGTGCTCATCTACTAAAGGGCCGCAGATTCGGCATTCAGGACTGGGTCCTGGTGACCACGGATGCCAGCCGGAGAGGCTGGGGAGCAGTCACACAGGGAAAAAATTTCCAGGGAGTGTGATCAAGTCTGGAGACTTCTCTCCACATAAAACAATGCTCTAAGCTTAGCAAGACCTCTGCTTCAAGGTCAGCCGGTATTGATCCAGTGGGACAACATCACGGCAGTCGCCCACGTAAACAGACAGGGCGGCACAAGAAGCAGGAGGGAAATGGCAGAAACTGCAAAGATTCTTCGCTGGGCGGAAAATCATGGGATAGCACTGTCAGCAGTGTTCATTCCGGGAGTGGACAACTGGGAAGCAGACTTCCTCAGCAGGCACGACCTCCACCCGGGAGAGTGGGGACTTCATCGGGAAGTCTTCCACATGATTGTGAACCGTTGGGAAAGACCAAAGGTGGACATGATGGCGTCCCGCCTGAACAAAAAACTGGACAGGTATTGCGCCAGGTCAAGAGACCCTCAGGCAATAGCTGTGGACGTTCTGGTAACACAGTGGGTGTACCAGTCGGTGTATGTGTTCCCTCCTCTGCTTCTCATACCCAAGGTACTGAGAATTATAAGACATAGAGGAGTAAGAACTATACTCGTGGCTCCGGATTGCCCAAGAAGGACTTGGTACCCGGAACTTCAAGAAATGCTCACAGAGGACTCATGGCCTCTGCCGCTAAGAAGGGACTTGCTTCAGCAAGTACCATGTCTGTTCCAAGACTTACCGCGGCTGCGTTTGACGGCATGGCGGTGGAACGCCGGATCCTAAGGGAAAAAGGCATTCCGGAAGAGGTCATTCCTACCCTAGTCAAAGCCAGGAAGGAGGTGACCGCACAACATTATCACCACATGTGGCGAAAATAAGTTGCGTGGTGTGAGGCCAGGAAGGCCCCACGAAGAAATTTCAACTCGGTCGATTCCTGCAAACAGGAGTGTCTATGGGCCTCAAATTGGGGTCCATTAAGGTTCAAATTTCGGCCCTGTCAATTTTCTTCCAGAAAGAATTGGCTTCACTTCCTGAAGTCCAGAAGTTTGTCAAGGGAGTACTGCATATACAACCCCCTTTTGTGCCTCCAGTGGCACTGTGGGATCTCAACGTAATCTGGGATTCCTCAAATCACATTTTAAACCGCTCAAATCTGTGGATTTGAAATATCTCACATGAAAAGTGACCATGCGGTTGGCCCTGGCCTCGGCCAGGCGAGTGTCAGAATTGGTGGCTTTGTCTCACAAAAGCCCATATCTGATTGTCCATTCGGACAGGGCAGAGCTGCGGACTCGTCCCCAGTTTCTCCCTAAGGTGGTGTCAGCGTTTCACCTGAACCAGTTTATTGTGGTACCTGCGGCTATTAGGGACTTGAAGGACTCCAAGTTGCTAGATGTTGTCAGGGCCCTGAAAATATAGGTTTCCAGGACGGCTGGAGTCAGAAAAACTGACTTGCTGTTATCCTGTATGCACCCAACAAACTGGGTGCTCTTGCTTCTAAGCAGACGATTGCTAGTTGGATGTGTAGTACAATTCAGCTTGCACATTCTGTGGCAGGCCTGCCACAGCCAAAATATGTAAATGCCCATTTCACAAGGAAGGTGGGCTCATCTTGGACGGCTGCCCGAGGGGTCTCGGCTTTACAACTTTGCCGAGCTGCTACTTGGTCAGGAGCAAACACGTTTGCAAAATTCTACAAATTTGATACCCTGGCTGAGGAGGACCTGGAGTTCTCTCATTCGGTGCTGCAGAGTCATCCGCACTCTCCCGCCCGTTTGGGAGCTTTGGTATAATCCCCATGGTCCTGACGGAGTCCCAGCATCCACTAGGACGTCAGAGAAAATAAGAATTTACTTACCGATAATTCTATTTCTCGTAGTCCGTAGTGGATGCTGGGCGCCCATCCCAAGTGCGGATTGTCTGCAATACTTGTACATAGTTATTGTTACAAAAATCGGGTTATTATTGTTGTGAGCCATCTTTTCAGAGGCTCCGCTGTTATCATGCTGTTAACTGGGTTCAGATCACAGGTTGTACAGTGTGATTGGTGTGGCTGGTATGAGTCTTACCCGGGATTCAAAATCCTTCCTTATTGTGTACGCTCGTCCGGGCACAGTATCTTAACTGAGGCTTGGAGGAGGGTCATAGGGGGAGGAGCCAGTGCACACCACCTGATCCTAAAGCTTTTACTTTTGTGCCCTGTCTCCTGCGGAGCCGCTATTCCCCATGGTCCTGACGGAGTCCCAGCATCCACTACGGACTACGAGAAATAGAATTATCGGTAAGTAAATTCTTATTTTTTACATATTACGGCAGGCAGAGATTCCCCTTTTACACATTGCGGGGGGTAGAGTCCCCTTTTACACATTGCGGCGGGTAGAGTCCCCTTTTACGCATTGCGTCGGGTAGAGTCCCCTTTTACACATTACGTTGGGTAGAGTCCCCTTTTACACATTACGGCGGATAGAGTCCCCTTTTACACATTACGCCAGGTAGAGGCGCCTTTTACACATTATGGCAGGCAGAACTCCCTTTTACACAGTACAGCAGGCAGAGACCCCTTTTACACATTAATGCAGGCAGAAACCCCTTTTTAACAATACGGCAGGTAGAATCCCCTTTTACACATTATGGCAAGTAGACAACCCTTTCACACATTACAGCCGGTTTAGTCCCCTTTAACACATTACGGCAGGTAGAGTCACCTTTTACACATTACGGCGGGTAGTGTTACCTTTTACACATTACAGCAAGTAGAGGCCCCTTTTACACATTACGGCAGGCAGAGCTGCCTTTTACACAGTACGGCAGGAAGAGTCCCCTTTTACACTTTATTCTAGGTAGAGTCCCCTTTTACACTTTATTCTAGGTAGAGTCCCCTTTTACACTTTATTCTAGGTAGAGTTCCCTTTTACACATTACGGCAGGCAGAGCTCCCTTTAACACATTACGGCAGGTAGAGCCCCCTTTTACACATTACTACGGGTAGAGTCCCCTTTTATACATTACTGCAGGTAGAGTCCCCTTTTATACATTACTGCGGGTAGAGTCCCCTTTTACACATTGCGGCGGGTAGAGTCCCCTTTTACACATTGCGGCGGGTAGAGTCCCCTTTTACACATTACGGAGGGTAGAGCTCCCTTTTACACATTACGGAGGGTAGAGCTCCCTTTTACACATTATGGAGGGTAGAGCTCCCTTTTACACATTACGGAGGGTAGAGCCCCTTTTACACATTACGGCAAGTAGAGGCCCCCTTTACACATTAAGGCAGGCAGAGCTCCCTTTTACACATTAAGGCAGGCAGAGTCCCCTTTTACACATTACGGCAGGCAGAGACCCCTTTTACACATCATGGCAGGTAGAGTCCCCTTTTATACATTACTGCGGGTAGAGTCCCCTTTTATACATTACTGCGGGTAGAGTCCCCTTTTACACATTGCGGCGGATAGAGTCCCCTTTTACACATTGTGGCGGATAGAGTCCCCTTTTACACATTGCGGCGGATAGAGTCCCCTTTTACATATTGCGGCAGATAGAGTCCCCTTTTACACATTGCGTCGGGTAGAGTCCCCTTTTACACATTATGGCAAGTAGACAACCCTTTCACACATTACAGCAGGTTTAGTCCCCTTTAACACATTACGGCAGGTAGAGTCACCTTTTACACATTACGGCGGGTAGTGTTACCTTTTACACATTACAGCAAGTAGAGGCCCCTTTTACACATTACGGCAGGCAGAGCTGCCTTTTACACAGTACGGCAGGAAGAGTCCCCTTTTACACTTTATTCTAGGTAGAGTTCCCTTTTACACATTACGGCAGGCAGAGCTCCCTTTAACACATTACGGCAGGTAGAGCCCCCTTTTACACATTACTACGGGTAGAGTCCCCTTTTATACATTACTGCAGGTAGAGTCCCCTTTTATGCATTACTGCGGGTAGAGTCCCCTTTTACACATTACGGCGGGTAGAGTCCCCTTTTACACAGTACGACGGGTGGAGTCCCCTTTTACACATTGCGGCGGGTGGAGTCCCCTTTTACACATTGCGGCGGGTAGAGTCCCCTTTTACACATTACGGAGGGTAGAGCTCCCTTTTACACATTACGGATGGTAGAGCTCCCTTTTACACATTACGGAGGGTAGAGCTCCCTTTTACACATTCCGGAGGGTAGAGCCCCTTTTACACATTACGGCAAGTAGAGGCCCCCTTTACACATTAAGGCAGGCAGAGCTCCCTTTTACACATTAAGGCAGGCAGAGTCCCCTTTTACACATTAAGGCAGGCAGAGACCCCTTTTACACATCATGGCAGGTAGAGTCCCCTTTTATACATTACTGCGGGTAGAGTCCCCTTTTATACATTACTGCGGGTAGAGGCCCCTTTTACACATTACGGCGGGTAGAGTCCCCTTTAACACATTGCGGCGGGTAGAGTCCCCTTTTACACATTGCGGCGGACAGAGTTCCCTTTTACACATTGCGGCGGATAGAGTCCCCTTTTACACATTGCGGCGGATAGAGTCCCCTTTTACACATTGCGGCGGGTAGAGTCCCCTTTTACACATTGCGGCGGGTAGAGTCCCCTTTTACACATTGCGGCGGGTAGAGTCCCCTTTTACACATTGCGGCGGGTAGAGTCCCCTTTTACACATTGCGGCGGGTAGAGTCCCCTTTTACACATTACGGAGGGTAGAGCCCCCTTTTACACATTACGGCAAGTAGAGGCCCCCTTTACACATTAAGGCAGGCAGAGTCCCCTTTTACACATTACAGCGGGTAGAGGCCCCTTTTACAAATTACAGCAGGCAGAGGCCCCTTTTACACATTACAGGAGGTAGAGGCCCCTTTTACACATTACAAAGGGCAGAGCCCCCTTTTACACATTACGGGGGGTAGAGCCCCCTTTTACACATTACAGAGCAGGGGTGGCCAACCAGTCAGTGACAAAGAGCCAAAAAACCTTGTTAGGTACGTCAAAGAGCCGACATCGAGCCAATGGCGCGCATGCTAAAATGGAATGTGGCCTCATGCCTGCTAGACCACACCCCTGGTATAAAATACATTGAAAAAGCCAGAACAACATAAAATACATTTTTAAAGCCAGATCCATTGAAAAAACCACTTTCAAAAAAAATAATTGAAAAAGCCAGATTCAAATAATAAACTTCAGCTCCCCCATGTGTCACTCCAGCCAACACCCTCCTGTCACTCCAGCCAGTTCCCCCATGTGTCACTCTTGCTAGCACTCTCCTATGTCACTCCAGCCAGCTCCCCCATGTGTCACTCCTGCTAGCACCCTCCTATGTCACTCCAGCCAGCTCCCCCATGTCACTGCAGCCAGCTCTCCCATGTGTCACTACTGCCAACACCCTCCTGTCACTCCAGCCAGCTCTCCCATGTGTCACTCCAGCCAACACCCTCCTGTCACTCCAACCAGCTCTTCCATGTGTCACTACTGCCAAGACCCTGCTGTGTCACTCCAGCCAGGTCTCCCGTGTGTCACTACTGCCAAGACCCTGCTGTGTCACTCCAGCCAGCTCCCCCATGTGTCACTCCAACCAACACCCTCCTGTCACTCCAGCCAGCTCTTCCATGTGTCACTCCTGCTAGCACCCTGCTATATCACTCCAGCCAGCTCCCCCATGTGTCACTCCTGCTACCACCCTCCTATGTCACTTCAGCCATATCTCCCATGTGTCACTACTTCCAGCACCCTCCCACGTCACTCCTGCCAGGACCCTCCTTTGTCTCTCCAGCCAGCTCTGCCATGTGTCACTCTAGCCCATCCTCATGTATCACTACAGCCCCCCAGATCAACTCATGCCATTGCAGCAGTCCCTAATGTGTCCTCTGTTTGCTTGTGGGTGTCTCACCTCTAGTATCTGACGCCGTCACTTTTCAGTCCCTGTAGTGCTGTTGCGTGTCTGGCTGGAGTGCAGCGGTTTCTGTATCTGTTGTGGTCACATGATTTAGAATGTTGGGAGCCACATTTTAATAAAGAAAGAGCCACATGTGGCTCAAGAGCCAAAGGTTGGCCACCGCTGTTACAGAGGGTAGAGCCCCCTTTTACACATTACAGCGGGTAGAGCACCCCTTTTACACATTACGGCGGGTAGAGCCCCCTTTTACACATTACAGCGGGTAGAGCCCCCTTTTACACATTACGGCAAATAGAGGCTCCTTTTACACATTACGAAGGGTAGAGGCCCCTTTTACACATTACGGCAAGTAGAGGCCCCTTTTACACATTACGGCAAGTAGAGGCCCCTTTTACACATTACGGCAAGTAGAGGCCCCTTTTACACATTACGACAGGTAGACTCACAAGGGAGAGAGAGGGGGGAATAGAGATATGGGCCCTCATTCCGAGTTGTTCGCTCGCAAGGCGATTTTAGCAGTATTGCACACGCTAAGCCGCCGCCTACTGCGAGTGAATCTTAGCTTCTTAAAATTGCGAACGAAAGATTCGCAATATTGCGATTACACATCTCGTAGCAGTTTCAGAGTAGCTTCAGACTTACTCGGCATCTGCGATCAGTTCAGTGCTTATCGTTCCTGGTTTGACGTCACAAACACACCCAGCGTTCGCCCAGACACTCCTCCGTTTCTCCAGCCACTCCCGCATTTTTTCCGGAAACGGTAGCGTTTTTTCCCACACGCCCATAAAACGGCCTGTTTCCGCCCAGTAACACCCATTTCCTGTCAATCACATTACGATCGCCTAAGCGAAGAAAAAGCTGTGAGTAAAAATCCAAACTTCATAGCAAATTTACTTGGCGCAGTCGCAGTGCGGACATTGCGCATGCGCACTAAGCGGAAAAACGCTGCGATGCGAAGAAATTTTCCGAGCGAACGACTCGGAATGACCTCCATGGTTGGGAGGGAGAGAAACAGAAAGGTGTCAGGCAGAGAGACAGAGAGAGGGTGATGAGAAGAAGAAAGAGAGAGAGGGATGGAGCACACACACACACACACACACACGCGCACACACACACACACACACACACACACACACACACACACACACACACACACACACACACACACACACACACCCCCCCCCCCCCCCCCCCCCCCCTGATTCAGATCGCAGCAGCACATGTGTTAGCAGTTGGGACAAAACCATGTGTACTGCAGGGGGGGGGGGGGCAGATATAACATGTGCGGAGAGAGTTAGATTTGGGTGGGGTCTGTTCAGACTGAAATCTAAATTGCAGTGTAAAAATAAAGCAGCCAGTATTTACCCTGCACAGAACCAAAATAACCCATGCAAATCTAACTCTCTCTGCACATGTTATATCTGCCCCCCTGCAGTGCACATGGTTTTGCCCAACTGCTAACAAATTTGCTGCTGCGATCAACTCTGAATGACTCCTAAACTCTCTATCTATGGGGGTAATTCCGAGTTGTTCGCTCGCTAGCTGCTTTTAGCAGCATTGCACACGCTAAGCCGCCGCCCTCTGGGAGTGTATCTTAGCTTAGTAGAATTGCGAACGAAAGTTTAGCAGAATTGCGAATAGAAATTTCTTAGCAGTTTCTGAGTAGCTCCAGACCTACTCACAAATAGCGATCAGTTCAGTCAGTTTTGTTCCTGGTTTGACATCACACACACGCCCAGCCACTCCCCCGTTTCTCCAGCCACTCCCCTGTTTCTCCAGACACTCCCGCGTTTTTCCCTGAAACGCCTGCGTTTTTCCGCTCACTCCCAGAAAACGGCCAGTTTCCGCCCAGAAACACCCACTTCCTGTCAATCACACTCCAATCACTTCAACGATTAAAAATCTTCGTTCGGACGTGAGTAAATCTACTAAGTTTTGTGCTAAAATACTAACCGCATGCGCACTGCGAACCATGTGCATGCGCATTTTTGCCTTTATCGCTCCGTTGCGAAAATCGGCAACGAGCGAACAACTCGGAATGACCCCCTTTGTGACGATGGCAGTGGTTTCCGGCATCCCCTGCACAGCTCCCAGCACCCCTGTGCGGCTGCCTGCAGGGAGGAGGCGCGGCTTCGGCCTGGGCTGATGCAGGGACATTGCTACAGTACAGGGGAGCAGCAGGGCAGAGCACATGGGTGATCGAGCAACGCTGCTGGCTATAATGTACACCAGCAGCTGTGCGTCCGGCAGAGGAGCCGGGCCCAACACTACTGTTATAGCGGGCAGCGCTGCAGCTGGCGGTGGCCAAATGGGGGTGGATGCGTATGGTGCGTTCACAGCACAAATGCGCTGTGTGCAAAGCACCATCCCCCACACCTAGTTATGGCCCTGCCTATATGCAACAATATGAGAGTGATCATGTATTACCCATTCCATTAGTTCCGAAGTCTGCTACTAGATGCAGGTGCGACATCGCCTACAGTCTTTCTATGGCACAGAACAGAGAGCAGCCTCTGTGATTAACCTCAGAAGCAGAAACCACCAATAATTAGATGTACAGGTTTATGAATCACAAAAGGGTTCATAGATAGAAACCTACATTAAGACAATAAATAGTAAGTCCTATTTAAACTACACAAGCCCAATATTTCATATTCCCTACCCACATGTGTGGCTAAAGCCAGAAGGGTTCAGCCATAATTCTCAACATTTGGAAGGCACGAGGAGGTATAGTGTTCACATGCCTAAGATGCATGGAAATGAGGTGTGCACATGCATTTTGGGCGGTGTGGCTGTACACGTTGCCCTGGCCCTGTTCATCATCACGCTGGGGCTGTGTTCCCAGACTCTCTCTCTCTATATATATATTGTTTGGATGCAGCACAGAGCAGTGGTGAGACAGAGACCTCCCAACCCTTTTCCCCCCATTGGACAGTGGGACAGTGGGACAGTGGCCAAGAAAGCGTTATGGTTTATAGGCAGATGCAGGGGGGGGGGTTTCCGGTTGCCCAGAAACCCCCCTACTCTTGGCAAGTGGCTCCGATTATGACAACTGTAGCAATGGTATATAATGAGATTATTAGAGCTGCCCCCGCAACATTCAGTTTAAGGAACATAGCAGAACTGCTACACATGCCCAGTGGTAGCAGCATCTTCCACCAAGTTTGCTGTGTGTGCGGATCGGAGTCCTCAATCAGTGCTTTGGACCAGAGAGTAGCTACCAGGAAGAAGAGAGACAGGAGCATTACCATAAGGAGGGAGAATGTTTGCTTAGAAAGTGCAGTAATGGTTCTATTATGTTTGTGTATTTATTTATTTATCATGGCATGTTTAACCTTTTCCTGAACACTTATTTATATTATTTAAATATGTTTGATACAGCCTATACTATAGACCATTTATAGTGTTAAATACTGTATTCCATACAGTATCCAGTGTATAAAAAAAAACCAATGTGTACATTAATGTCCACGGTTGTTACTTTGTTCTTCTGCCCCCTCCCCAGACTCCTGCACTTGCTCCAATGGTCTGCAGAGTGGGAGATTGTGGATTGCATTTGGAAACCCCCTCTAGAAATCCTGCGTTTGCCACTGTGGTTGTGAGGTATGGATGTTGCCATGCTGGCCATACACAGGCATATAATAGCCAAGTCATGCTTGTACCTATATTGCAACATTAGTTGCACTAGCAAAATGTACTGTAGTTGCAGTTTCTCCATCTGACTAGGGCCTCCCATGCCTGCAGCTGTGAACGCAGCTGCTTGCATTGACACACCCATGACACTCCCATAATATGCCTGTTGAAGGGACCATTTTTGTGTGCACAAGTAGCCACCGCCCAGGAATGCCAATCACTTTTCCGTCACATTTTGATACGGTTTGAATTAATCACAATATAGATTGTAAGCTTGCGAGCAGGGCCTTCCTACCTCTGTCTGTCTGTCTGTCTGTCTTTGCCCAGTTTTGTTCTATAATTGTTGTTCTAATTGTAAAGCGCAACGGAATATGCTGCGCTATATAAGAAACTGCTGATAATAATAATAATAATCACAACCGCTTCTTTGTGTGTACACTCAGTGTAGCACATGCACCGTATGGGTTTTCAGGAATTTTTGCTCATGCGCAGTTGTAACATTCCGCACATTGGCATTAAGTGCGGATTGTGTGCGACTCATAATCAAGCCCTTTAAAGGAATATTTATCTTTAATATTAATATTTATGTAAAATGATGCTTCTAGGCATTACATTGTTGCTGTGGTATTACTGCCACCTAGTGGTTACTAAATAAAATGCAACCACCATTTTTAGTTCTTGCAAATGTGTCTCCACAGGGGCAGATTTAGGGGTCAGTGTGCCCTAAGGCTCAACAGTAATGTCCAGCCCCCCCTCTGCCCAATTTTATTGTTTTCACTGTTTGGTTATAAGCCCTCATTGGCAACTTAATATAATAATAAAAAAGGCATGAACTATGACATTTTGTTTTTATTTTAATTATGTATATATATTTATTAAGTAGGACAACATATAGTGGCAGTCTCTGCATACTCTATCTGTTTCTACTCTTCAAGATAGCATATGATACAATAAAGTGGAAATATTTTGAAGTTACTTGTAGATTTTGGACTGACAGTACTAAAACAAGCATCCAAGTGTTGCTTCCCCCCCAACAAGTTCCTCCCCTAGGCACATGCCTCATATTCCTAATGGGGAATTCACCACTGTGTCTCCAAAGTCTTTTTTTCTGTGACAGAGAAGGTGGGCCCCTCTCAGCTCTGGGCCCCATAGCAGCTGCACTGCCTGCACCTATGGTAGCTACGCCATGGGTGACCACCATCAGTAGCAACTTAGACCCTCAGCTTTGGGCAAGGTGGCTCGCTCCGCTACCTCTGCACTCGACACAGGTTGCTATTCCCAATTGTAGTCTACATGGATAGTAACTCGAGCAAATTTTGGAAAACCATGTGAAAAAGATGTGTCGGCCATTTGTGTGTTGACCATTGTCATGTCAACCTTTTGTAAATGTCAACCCTAAGCACTGTCAATCTTTTATACCTGCCAACCTTTGTTAAGGTGACCAGGCTATCCCTTTAACCTGGGACACTCATGAATTACACAGGTTCTGTGGCTGGCTGACTACAAGCCTGCATGTCACCTGGTTTTAAGCAGCCACAGAACCTGTGTAATTCATGAGTGTCCCAGGTTAAAGGGATAGTCTGGTCACCCTATCTTTGTACCAGTTGAACTAATGCATGGCGACCATGTGGTGTCGACCTATTGACTGTCTAACACTAGACTGTGTGAATTCACGCTTCTCACACTCACTTACAAAGCCCTTACCCATTCCTCTCTATTTACATCTCTGACTTTATCTCCCTTTACTCTCCCACCTGTCCTCTTTGCTCCGCTAATGCATGCCGACTCTCCTGCCTGCTGGTTACTTCCTCCCACTCCTACCTCCTAGATTTCTCACGTGCTATTCCCTATCTCTGGAATTCTCTACCTCTCCCTATCAGACTCTCCACAAAACTTTAAAGAGGCTCTCAAGACCCACTTCTTTACCAAACCCAGCCGTCACTCATCCTAAGCCCTCTGTCCCATGCTCACGGTCTACCCCATCTGTGTCACCCCATCTGTCTGCCCCCCCTTTTAGACTTTAAGCTGTCACGAGCAGGACCCTCTTCCCTCCTTCTCTTACTTAAACCATCTGCTACTCCATACTCCCTTTGAAAGCACCAAATCCCTCGGTTTTTTTCCACAGTGATGCTTGTTTCAGACGTCGTCTGCTGATGACTTTTCTTGTTTTGCTTATTTGGTTATGTAATCTGTAAATGGGCGCTGCGGATGATCCCTTGTGGCACCATATAAATAAAGAATAATAATAATAATAATAGATTTATCATCCAGATGAAAATGTGAGATATGTTTTACTGTTACGTCTGTCTAATGTGATGTGTTATATTTTTTTTCTGATATATTTTTAGGCGTTTTTGTTGCTATTTATGGTGGCTTTAATCTTGTATTAAAGTGCTCTATATAATGTATTATAAAGCATTAATTAATAAAGTGTTTGATGAGTGCCGAAATAGATGATCAATGTCTTCTTGTTTGTGTATGACATGCGTTCAGTAGTCACACCACTTTCCCAAGAAAAAAACTGTAATTTACTGTTTTATTAGGAAAATCTAATAAATTAATATAAAAAAAATCTGATGATCCCATCAGATAAAATAAAGTTGTATATGTGCGTCGCCTTTGCAAAACAATATAGAATAACAATATAGGCAAGCACACAAACCATAACCTCAAGCACTTAAGTAACTGTTATTTTTTTTCAAACCAACAAGATGGCGGTTCGCCCCGTCACCGGCGACGTTACTGTAAACTCTCTCAGTGTGTGTGCGGTGATTCGCTGAGACGTCAGCCAACGAGCTGCGGCCAAAGTGCGTGCGGATGTGACAGCGCTGGTGATTGGCCGGACCGATGGGGAGAGCCTCTCAGTGAGGGAGCACCGTCTGCTCTCCAGCAACAAGCTGTTGCTGTTGTGTGCGGGCTGCTTTCACCCGGCGGCAGGCGGCACCGCGCGGCGCTCACCCGAGCTTTATCAACTAGCAGCGGCCTGCGTCCCGGAGTGCCGTACTCTCTCCGCCCGGCTGAGCGCACGGTGGGGATGGAGGAGATGCGGCCTAGCGGCGGCCCCACGCCCCAGCCCTTCCCGTCTCTCTTCCCCCCTGGGCTGCATGCGATCTACGGCGAGTGTCGAAGGCTGTACCCGGACCAGCCCAACCCCCTCCAGGTCACCGCCATCGTGAAGTACTGGTAAGTGCATCTTGCTACAGCAGGCTCCGAGTACCCGGATTACCTGCTTAGGGGTCCGACACTGTAATGTCTGCGTATATAGGGGTCCTACACTGTAATGTCTGCGTATGTAGGGGTCCTATGCTGTAATGGCTGTGTATATAGGGTTTCCTACGCTGTAATGGCTGTATATAGGGGGAGCTATGCTGTAGTGGCTGTGTATATAGGGGGTCCGACACTGTAATGTCTGCGTATATAGGGGGTCCGACACTGTAATGTCTGCGTATATAGGGGGTCCGACACTGTAATGTCTGCGTATATAGGGGGTCCGACACTGTAATGTCTGCGTATATAGGGGGTCCGACACTGTAATGTCTGCGTATATAGGGGGTCCGACGCTGTAATGTCTGCGTATATAGGGGGTCCGACGCTGTAATGTCTGCGTATATAGGGGGTCCGACGCTGTAATGTCTGCGTATATAGGGGGTCCGACGCTGTAATGTCTGCGTATATAGGGGGTCCGACGCTGTAATGTCTGCGTATATAGGGGGTCCGACGCTGTAATGTCTGCGTATATAGGGGGTCCGACGCTGTAATGTCTGCGTATATAGGGGTCCGACGCTGTAATGTCTGCGTATATAGGGGTCCGACGCTGTAATGGCTGCGTATGTAGGGGTCCGACGCTGTAATGGCTGCGTATGTAGGGTTTCCTACGCTGTATTGGCTGTGTATGTAGGGTTTCCTACGCTGTAATGGCTGTATATAGGGGGTGCTATGCTGTAGTGGCTGTGTATATAGGGGGTCCTACGCTGCGATGTCTGCGTATATAGGGGGTCCTACGCTGTAATGGATGTGTATATAGTGGTTCCTATGCTGTAGTGGCGGTGTATATAGGGGTTCCTACACTGTAATGGCTGTGTATATAGGGTTTCCTACACTGTAATGGCTGTGTATATAGGTGGTCCTACACTCTAATGGATGTGTACATAGGGGCTCCTATGCTGTAATGGCTGCGTATAGGGGTCTTATGCTGTATTGTCTGTGTATTTAGGGGGTCCTACACTGTAATGGCTGTGTATATAGTGAGTGCTACGCTGTAATGGATGTGTGTATAGGGGGATTTACGCTGTAATGGCTGGCTGTGTATGTAGTGGGTCCTACGCTGTAATGGCTGGCTGTGTATATAGGGGGTCCTATGCTGTAATGGCTGGCTGTGTATATAGGGGGTCCTATGCTGTAATGGCTGGCTGTGTATATAGGGGGTCCTACGCTGTAATGGCTGGCTGTGTATATAGGGGGTCTTATGCTGTAATGGCTGGCTGTGTATATAGGGGGTCCTATGCTGTAATGGCTGGCTGTTTATATAGGGGGTCCTACGCTGTAATGGCTGGCTGTGTATATAGGGGGTCCTACGCTGTAATGGCTGGCTGTGTATATAGGGGGTCCTACGCTGTAATGGCTGTCTGTGTATATAGGGGGTCTTATGCTCTAATGGCTATGTGTATATAGGGGGTGCTACGCTGTAATGGATGTGTATATAGGGATCCTACGCTGTAATGGCTGCATATAGGGGCTCTTACGCTGTATTGTCTGTGTATTTAGGGGGTCCTACACTGTAATGGCTGTGTATATAGTGAGTGCTACGTTGTAATGGATGTGTATATAGGGGGATTTACGCTGTAATGGCTGGCTGTGTATATAGGGGGACCTACGGTGTAATGGCTGCCTGTGTATATAGGGGGTCCTACGCTGTTATGGCTGGCTGTATATATAGGGGGACCTACGCTGTAATGGCTGGCTGAGTATATAGGGGGCCATACGATGTAATGGCTGGCTGTGTATATAGGGGTCCTACGCTGTAATGGCTGGCTGAGTATATAGGGGGTCCTACGCTGTAATGGCTGGCTGTGTATATAGGGGGTCCTACGCTGTAATGGCTGGCTGTGTATATAGGGGGTCCTACGCTGTAATGGCTGGCTGTGTATATAGGGGGTCCTACGCTGTAATGGCTGGCTGTGTATATAGGGGGTCCTACGCTGTAATGGCTGGCTGTGTATATAGGGGATCCTACGCTGTAATGGCTGGCTGTGTATATAGGGGATCCTACGCTGTAATGGCTGGCTGTGTATATAGGGGATCCTACGCTGTAATGGCTGGCTGTGTATATAGGGGATCCTACGCTGTAATGGCTGGCTGTGTATATAGGGGTCCTACGCTGTAATGGCTGGCTGTGTATATAGGGGGTCCTACGCTGTAATGGCTGGCTGTGTATATAGGGGGTCCTACGCTGTAATGGCTGGCTGTGTATATAGGGGGTCCTACGCTGTAATGGCTGGCTGTGTATATAGGGGGTCCTACGCTCTAATGGCTGGCTGTGTATATAGGGGGTCCTACGCTCTAATGGCTGGCTGTGTATATAGGGGGTCCTACGCTCTAATGGCTGGCTGTGTATATAGGGGGTCCTACGCTCTAATGGCTGGCTGTGTATATAGGGGGTCCTACGCTCTAATGGCTGGCTGTGTATATAGGGGGTCCTACGCTGTAATGGCTGGCTGTGTATATAGGGGGTCCTATGCTGTAATGGCTGGCTGTGTATATAGGGGGTCCTATGCTGTAATGGCTGGCTGTGTATATAGGGGGTCCTACGCTGTAATGGCTGGCTGTGTATATAGGGGGTCTTATGCTGTAATGGCTGGCTGTGTATATAGGGGGTCCTATGCTGTAATGGCTGGCTGTTTATATAGGGGGTCCTACGCTGTAATGGCTGGCTGTGTATATAGGGGGTCCTACGCTGTAATGGCTGGCTGTGTATATAGGGGGTCCTACGCTGTAATGGCTGTCTGTGTATATAGGGGGTCTTATGCTCTAATGGCTGTGTATATAGGGGGTGCTACGCTGTAATGGATGTGTATATAGGGATCCTACGCTGTAATGGCTGCATATAGGGGCTCTTACGCTGTATTGTCTGTGTATTTAGGGGGTCCTACACTGTAATGGCTGTGTATATAGTGAGTGCTACGTTGTAATGGATGTGTATATAGGGGGATTTACGCTGTAATGGCTGGCTGTGTATATAGGGGGACCTACGGTGTAATGGCTGCCTGTGTATATAGGGGGTCCTACGCTGTTATGGCTGGCTGTATATATAGGGGGACCTACGCTGTAATGGCTGGCTGAGTATATAGGGGGCCATACGATGTAATGGCTGGCTGTGTATATAGGGGTCCTACGCTGTAATGGCTGGCTGAGTATATAGGGGGTCCTACGCTGTAATGGCTGGCTGTGTATATAGGGGGTCCTACGCTGTAATGGCTGGCTGTGTATATAGGGGGTCCTACGCTGTAATGGCTGGCTGTGTATATAGGGGGTCCTACGCTGTAATGGCTGGCTGTGTATATAGGGGGTCCTACGCTGTAATGGCTGGCTGTGTATATAGGGGATCCTACGCTGTAATGGCTGGCTGTGTATATAGGGGATCCTACGCTGTAATGGCTGGCTGTGTATATAGGGGATCCTACGCTGTAATGGCTGGCTGTGTATATAGGGGTCCTACGCTGTAATGGCTGGCTGTGTATATAGGGGGTCCTACGCTGTAATGGCTGGCTGTGTATATAGGGGGTCCTACGCTGTAATGGCTGGCTGTGTATATAGGGGGTCCTACGCTGTAATGGCTGGCTGTGTATATAGGGGGTCCTACGCTGTAATGGCTGGCTGTGTATATAGGGGGTCCTACGCTCTAATGGCTGGCTGTGTATATAGGGGGTCCTACGCTCTAATGGCTGGCTGTGTATATAGGGGGTCCTACGCTCTAATGGCTGGCTGTGTATATAGGGGGTCCTACGCTCTAATGGCTGGCTGTGTATATAGGGGGTCCTACGCTCTAATGGCTGGCTGTGTATATAGGGGGTCCTACGCTCTAATGGCTGGCTGTGTATATAGGGGGTCCTACGCTCTAATGGCTGGCTGTGCATATAGGGGGTCCTACGCTCTAATGGCTGGCTGTGCATATAGGGGGTCCTACGCTCTAATGGCTGGCTGTGCATATAGGGGGTCCTACGCTCTAATGGCTGGCTGTGCATATAGGGGGTCCTACGCTCTAATGGCTGGCTGTGCATATAGGGGGTCCTACGCTCTAATGGCTGGCTGTGCATATAGGGGGTCCTACGCTCTAATGGCTGGCTGGGTATGTGGGGGCTTTTACGCTTGATGTCTATATAGGTACAGTAGCTACTGAGGCTCTGTACAGTATCCTTTTCACCAGAGGTTCTCAACCGCAGTACTCAAGTGCCCCTAACAGTTCATATTTTCCAGGTCTCCTCACAGGATTGCAAAAGAATTAATTTCCTCCACCTGTGGGTCTATTTAAATGTTTCAGTGAGTAATGAATACACCTGTTCAACTGCTCGGTGACCTGGAAAATATGAACTGTTGGGGGTACTTGAGGACCGAGGTTGAGAACCACTGCTTTACACTACCTCCAGCCCACCTGTGCCCATTCATTGGTAGCATGTGTTCCTGCTGGGATTTGTAATTCCCCAACATCTAATGCCTACAGCAGAGGTTCTCAAACTCTGTCCTCGGGGGCCCACACAGTGCATGTTTTGCAGGTCTCCTCACAGAATCGCAAGTGAAATAATTAGCTCCACCTGTGGACCTTTTAAAATGTGTCAGTGAGTAATTAATACACCTGTACACCTGCTGGGTTACCTGCAAAACATGCACTGTGTGGGCTCCCGAGGACCGAGTTTGAGAACCTCTGGCCTACAGCTTCCCTGCTTCCAATGTCTTCTCCCCTATCTAATTTTATTATACTGATGTGAGGGCTTAGCAAGTATTGCGGTAAAGTGTACGCACCCACGGTCGTGCTACCCACCATCATCTTTTATTACAACAAAACAGGTACAGTTGAAAAGCTCCGGGAATTAGCTCCCGTCGCTATTCAATTCAGCTCAAGTTAAGTCGGCGAATGCCCGTTCTCCCGGACTTAACAGGTTGATTTGTCGGGAGAATCAGCATTCTCCGACTTAGCTCCCCGGCGCGATGCTGACTCCCGACAGAATCCGCCTCACGCCGGCCACGCGGCAACACATTTCCTCTCGCATCCCCCGGTAGTGAGAGAAGAATTCCCGACAATTGAGTGTCACTTGGCTCTGTATTGAATAGCACCGGAAGCTAATTCCCGGCGCTATTCAACTGTCGGAGAATTGAATCGACCCCATTATTTGCAGTGTGTTCAGTCTTACCTTGCTAATAGGGAAAGTTTTGGCGTTGGAGCCTATTTTTTTTTCTTTTTATTTGGTTCTGATTTTTAATGTAAAAGTGAATACCGGACATGGATGTCTTAAGCCAGAGCTTTGTTTAGTTTGTAAAATAGGTGCTGGTAGTCGCCTAACGTTACAAGGTGATACAAGATGTATAGCAGACACTTATTTTATTCAAGTGTGAAATGATTTCACAGATTTCTTCCTGTTTCTATAACTGGGTTTAAGAACTAGAAATGAGAGCAAATGAAAGGTGCTGTGTACCCTGCGTACCACTGGTCTGTTACTAGAAGTCCCCTGAGACTTGGAGATTGGGAACGATGCCTACATTTTAACTAGGGTTGAATGAGGTTGTTGAGCAGTGACAGGGAAACCTGATGCACTTCGGGGGCCACACTGGACGGCCCTCTAACTTGTAAAAGGGATGCACTTTACATTAATATCTTTAATGAAAAAGTCACTTATATGTAATTGAGGGGCAGATGTATTAACCTGGAGAAGGGATAAAGAAGTGATAAAGCAGTGATTGGCTGGTGCATTATCACCTTAAACCTATCATTACAAGTTTGAAAAATGACAGGAGCTGATTGGCTGGTGCGTTATCACCTTACACTCATCTCTGCTTTATCACTTCCTTATCCCTTCTCCAGGCTTAATACATCTGCCCCAATATATCATCAGGCCTTAAACAAGCATTATAAGGTATAACAAATACGCATAAAGTAGCTGGGGGCTGTAATAGAAGGCTTGAGGGACATGTTTCTATATATTTCTACATGGTCCCTACATTTTAAAGTGTGAGGCATTATATACTGGTTATTTGCTGTTGCGTTACGTGCTGGGAAGTGTGAATATAGTCTAGTACAGGCATGTCCAAACTGCGGCCCTCCAGCTGTTGAGAAACTACACATCCCAGCATGCCCTGACACAGCTTAAGCATTCTCTGACAGCAAAACTGTCAGGGCATGCTGGGATATGTAGTTTCACAACAGCTGGAGGTCCGCAGTTTGGCTATGCCTGGTCTAGTAGGACCAGGGTTTGTGTGATGGCATTGGTAGCTTTAAATGATCAGGGATGATCTCCGTGTCCCTGCTTATGTGGGCTATAGAAGTATGTGAATCTACATTCTATAATAAAGGGCTGATATATTAACCTGGAGACGGCATAAGGAAGTGATAAACCAGTGATAAATGCAAGGTGATAAATCAGCTAGGAGCTGATTGGCTGGTGAATTTATCACTGGTTAATCACTTCTTTATGCTGTCTCCAGGTTATTACATCTGCTCATGGTTCCATAGGCAACTTAAGACCTTGTTAAAGACAGTATTAGGGTAGAATTCAGCACAGCCAAGTCAGGTTTGAGCAGCAAACACGCGTTTAGGTGTGGCTTGGTGATGTGTCTGCAATATCCCGGATTGACTCCCTCCGTGCTGTGAGCTGCAGTGTCCCGGTGTGCTGGGGTTTCCTCGTGGTGCAGGGTCCTGACGCCGCAGCGGACGGAAATTGGAGCCGATGCCGGTGATTATTTAAAATCAAACCAAGTGGTATTTTAGTCCACTCAGATGATTACAGAGGTATAAGCAACCTCTATCAGGAATGTTGTATTGATGTGCCATGCTTTTATGAATAAAAAACACACTGCACTATGAAGCGCTCCTTCTGATCTATCTATATATATATATATATATATATATATATATATCTATATATATATATATATATATATATATATGTCCATAAATATTGGGACAGCGACATGGACAGGAGTGGGCTATTCCCTCGTTATTTCATCATCAATTAAGCAGGTAAAAGGTCTGGAGTAGATTCCAGGTGTGACATTTGCATTTGGAATCTGTTGCTGTCGACTCTCAATATGAGATCCAAAGAGCTGCCACTATGAGTGAAGCAAGCCATCATTATGCTAACAAATCAAAACAAACCTATCAGAGAGAGAGCAAAAACATTGTGTGGACAGAAATGATGTGGTCCGGGACTGTCAAATTTGGAAGGACCCCCCCCCCCCCTTCCGACCTGTATTCCCCCAAAGCTTACCAGAGGGGTCCCGGGTGGCAGCAATGAGGATCGCGGGGACAGGCCAGCTGCCTGCACACTGTCAGGGCAGGCAGCCACGGAGTCGCACAGAGCAGCAGTGTGTATTCTTTCTATTGAGCTGGCTGCAAGCCAATGGGAGCTCACGGACCGGCAGCCAATAAGGAGCTGACAGCTCCTGATTGGATGCCGGTCCGTAAGCCGGCCGTGAGCCAATCTGAGCTCACGGACCGGCAGCCAGTCAGGAGCTGGCAGCTCCTGATTAGATGCCGGTCCGTGTGCTCTGATTGGCTCACGGCCGGCTAAATAGAAAGAATACACACTGCTGCTCTGTGTGCATCTGTGGCTGCCTGCCCTGCCGGTGTGCACTGCGCAGGTAGCTGGCCTGTCCCTGCAATCCTCATAGCTGCCACCCGGACCCCCTCTCAGCCAGGGCCCGGGACTGGAGTCCCCACCGTCCCGCCTTTATGGCGAGACTGTGTGTAGCCAAATCAACTGTTTGGAAAATTCTTAAAAAGAAAGAACGCACCGGAGAGCTCAGCAACCCCAAAAGACCTGGAAGACCCCGGAAAACAACTGTGGTGGATGACAGAAGAATTATTTCCCTAGTGAAGAAAAACCCCTTCACAACAGTTTCTCAGATCAAGAACACTCTCCAGGAGGTAGGTGTATATGTGTCAAAGTCAACAATCAAGAGAAGACTTCACAAGAGTGAATATAGAGGGTTCACCACAAGATGTAAACCATTGGTGAGCCACAAAAACAGGAAGACCAGATTAGAGTTTGTCAAACAACATCTAAAAAAGCCATTACAGTTCTGGAACAACATCCTATGGACAGATGAGACAAAGATCAGCTTGTACCAGAGTGATGGGAAGAGAAGAGTATGGAGAAGAAAAGGAACTGCTCATGATCCAAAACATACCACCTCATCAGTGAAGCATGGTGGTGGTAGTGTCATGGTGTGGGCATGTATGGCTGCCAATGGAACTGGTTCCCTTGTATTTATTGATAATGTGGCTGCTGACAAAAGCAGCAGGATGAATTCTGAAGTGTTTCAGGCAATATTATCTGCTCATATTCAGTCAAATGCTTCAGAACTCATTGGACGGTGCTTCACAGTGCAGATGGACAATGACCCGAAGCATACTGCGAAAGCAGCCAAAGAGTTTTTTAAGGCAAATAAGTGGAATGTTATGCAATGGCCAAGTCATTCACCTGACGTGAATCCGATTTGAGCATGCATTTCACTTGATGAAGACAAAACTGAAGGGAAAATGCCCCAAGTACAAGCAAGAACTGAAGACATTTGCAGTAGAGGCCTGGCAGAGCATCACCAGGGATGAAACCCAGCGTCTGGTGATGTCTATGCGTTCCAGACTTCAGGCTGTAATTGACTGCAAAGGATTTGCAACAAAGTATTAAAAAGTGAAAGTTTGATTTAAGATTGTTTAGTTTGTCCCATTACTTTTGGTCCCTTAAAAAGTGGGAGGCATATATAGAAACCGTTGTAATTCCTACACCGTTCACCTGATTTGGATGTAAATACCCTCAAATTAAAGCGGAAAGTCTGCAGTTAAAGCACATCTTGTTTGTTTCATTTCAAATCCATTGTGGTGATATATAGAGCCCAAAATATGAGAATTGTGTCGATGTCCCAATATTTATGGACCTGACTGTATATAATCAGCCACACCATGAGGCTCAAGCAGGGGCTATGTTGAAGATGAGACCAGCACTCCACTAAACCATTTTAATGTCATCCACAGTACATGTGCAAAATCAGAATATTTGGTAAGAACAGTTCATTCTAATAGGCATATCATATAAATGTCTCACAAAACGAATCCATCCTTGGGATATCCATTCAACCTAGTCTCAGCTTCCAGCAGCAGTTTCGGTAACCACAGTCATCAGGGGAGTATATACAGATATATATATAGAGAGAGAGAGATATATAATCTCATAATATATACACCGGCCGGTATAGGTCTTAAACTTTAAAACACAATATACAAATATTCTGAGGAAGCCACTGAGAGGTGGGAAAACGCGTCAAGGGAGCTGCTACTATTCTACTCCAGCCGGCACGATCACTCTCTACCCGGGACACAGACATCCATGTACAGATGGTTTACAGAGAAGGCTGTGTGATTGGACAACCCTAGCAGCTGGGAGCTACACTGCCTGCCATTGTGTATGAGGGGAGACATTGCTGTATGTGAATAAGGAACACCTAAGGTGCTTATATATTACTAACGCTGAATAAACTTCTTCCTGGCCAGGAATAAGCAGACTACAGGTTGAGTATCCCTTATCCAAAATTTCAAAGCCGACATTTGTGGGTCCCTTAAGGGGGGTACTCATGGAGAGATCAATGCTTAAAATCTAAGCAATCTGACTAGATTGCTTAGATTTGCTGAGCGGCGGGAGAGATATGTGCTGAGCGGTTCGCTCAGCACACATCTCTCCCGTGTATAGGGCCCCTTACTGAGAGAATGACATAAATATTACACTATATATATATATATATATATATATATATATATATATATATATTTTTTTTTTTTAAAGATAATATGTATAATACAGGTCATTATCTCAGTAGGGGACCCAAAAATGTGGGCTTTTGAATTTTGCTGTATTAGGTAATGACTTTACACCCTAACTTTTACTACTCATTTGGACATTAATATTTGAGACGAGTGACTGTTGCTGATCAACGCATCTATTTACTAACAAACTAATAAGACCGAGTTGGCTGACAGTATAATAGCCTGGAACTGAGACAGCTAACAAACAGTGACTTTCATTATCCATTTCTTTGGGTGACTTCCAGTTAACAGCAATAACCAGCATTTTTTTTTCTCTAAAAAATGTGTGCTTTGGTATTTAAAGGTATCATTCAGGTTTTTTTAAGTACTTGTATAGAATGAGTACTTGATTCTTTCACATAAATATGTATGGGAAAGCCTGTGATGTTAATGGTATGTGAGGTCTTCTGTTGAGAATCTTGCCCCCAGGTATTAACCGGTTGTGACCCTCTATACATAGACCTAAGTCTGCCATGTGAAATCTGAGCTTCCTGGTTGCCACATTTGGGGGTGAGCTGGCCTGTGTGTGATTCACCTTGAATCCAAACACGATTGAAAATAAAATTCTCTAGACTCAGAAGCAGAATTACAGAAACATGTGGATTTGGCCATTTCATTGTGCAAAGTGGGGGTAATTCCAAGTTGATCGCAGCAGGAATTTTTTTAGCAGTTGGGCAAAACCACGTGCACTGCAGGGGGGGGGGGGGGCAGATATAACATGTGCAGAGAGAGTAAGAGGGGGGGGGGCAGATATAACATGTGCAGAGAGAGTAAGATTTGGGTGGGGTGTGTTCAATCTGCAATCTAAATTGCAGTGTAAAAATAAAGTAGCCAGTATTTACCCTGCACAGAAACAAAATAACCCACCCAAATCTAACTCTCTCTGCACATGTTATATCTGCCTCCTTGCAGTGCACATGGTTTTGCCCAACTGCTAAAAAAATGTCCTGCTGCGATCAACTTGGAATTACCCCCAGTATGCAGCGTAACAGTAAGGAGCGCTTAGGGAATTTTTTGCACTTTGTCTGCTGACTGAGTAGTGTCACTGTTTAGTAAAATAACCCTGTGCCTTTAAAAATGTAATGCGATTGCCTGGAGACTTGTTTTTCTGCGATAACTGCTTTTTAAAAGAATTTCCATCAAATGTCACGCCTTCTTTGACCGAGGAATTCCACCAATATGTAGCCTAACAGAAGTTGCCACACTTTTTATTTTCACACAATGTAATGTTTTAGTTAATAGTTTCAAAGAAATGGGAGTAATTTACGTTTTGGGATTTTTGCGTTTTTTTCATGTTATAGAATACAATAAAAGTATATTAGAAACTATAATTGGTATACTGAGCATATGAGGATTAGCCGATGATCTGGGTCCTCTGGCTTCTTCTTCAGTCTGGAGGGGCGTCAAAAGCTGTTTGCAGAGATCTTCAATGGTTTTCAGTTCATGGCAATATGTTAAAATTGACAAGGCTAACCAATTTTTTTAAGGAGGGATTGTATCACTTTGCCACATTGTAGTTCCCCAGTTCTCTTTATACATTACTGTATAATACTCAAACCCCACTGCCACTCACCTCAGGGGTCTAGGATCCCCTCAGAATGTGTGAGTGTTCCTCTACCACAGGGGTGTGGAACCTTTTTTCTGCTCTCCGCCTGTCCGCTTGCTCCTCGAACTATGGGAGAGATGTGCTGTTTTCCTGTATACTGCTAAGAGTTATTGTGTATTACGTTTGTAATCTTTGTTGGTAATTTTGGGGTAGATTAGTTTTTGTGTAATGTTCTGCCGCACACATTTCTCTATCGTCCTAAGTGGATGCTGGGGTTCCTGAAAGGACCATGGGGAATAGCGGCTCCGCAGGAGACAGGGCACAAAAGTAAAGCTTTTACAGGTCAGGTGGTGTGTACTGGCTCCTCCCCCCATGACCCTCCTCCAGACTCCAGTTAGATTTTTGTGCCCGGCCGAGAAGGGTGCAATTCTAGGTGGCTCTCATAAAGAGCTGCTTAGAGAGTTTAGCTTAGGTTTTTTATTTTACAGTGATTCCTGCTGGCAACAGGATCACTGCAACGAGGGACAGAGGGGAGAAGAAGTGAACTCACCTGCGTGCAGGATGGATTGGCTTCTTGGCTACTGGACATGAAGCTCCAGAGGGACGATCACAGGTACAGCCTGGATGGTCACCGGAGCCACGCCGCCGGCCCCCTCACAGATGCTGAAGCAAGAAGAGGTCCAGAATCGGCGGCTGAAGACTCCTGCAGTCTTCTTAAGGTAGCGCACAGCACTGCAGCTGTGCGCCATTTTCCTCTCAGCACACTTCACACGGCAGTCACTGAGGGTGCAGGGCGCTGGGGGGGGGCGCCCTGGGAGGCAAATGTAAACCTTTAAAAAGGCTAAAAATACCTCACATATAGCCCCAGAGGCTATATGGAGATATTTACCCCTGCCTAAATGTACTAAATAGCGGGAGACGAGCCCGCCGGAAAAGGGGCGGGGCCTATCTCCTCAGCACACGGCGCCATTTTCTGTCACAGCTCCGCTGGTCAGGAAGGCTCCCAGGTCTCTCCCCTGCACTGCACTACAGAAACAGGGTATAACAGAGAGGGGGGGCAAAATAAATGGCAATATATTAATATAAAAGCAGCTATAAGGGAGCACTTAATCATAAGGCTATCCCTGTCATATATAGCGCTTTTTGGTGTGTGCTGGCAGACTCTCCCTCTGTCTCCCCAAAGGGCTAGTGGGTCCTGTCTTCGTATAGAGCATTCCCTGTGTGTCTGCTGTGTGTCGGTACGTGTGTGTCGACATGTATGAGGACGTTATTGGTGTGGAGGCGGAGCAATTGCCAAATATGAGGATGTCACCTTCTAGGGGGTCGACACCAGAATGGATGCCTTTATTTGTGGAATTACGGGATAGCGTCAACTCGCTTAAGCAGTCGTTTGCCGACATGAGGCGGCCGGACACTCACTTAGTGCCTGTCCAGGCGCCTCAAACACCGTCAGGGGCTGTAAAACGCCCCTTGCCTCAGTCGGTCGACACAGACCCAGACACAGGCACTGATTCCGGTAGTGAAGGTGACGAATCAACCGTATTTTCCAAAAGGGCCACACGTTATATGATTTTGGCAATAAAGGAGATGTTACATTTAGCTGATACTACAGGTACCACTAAACAGGGTATTATGTGGGGTGTGAAAAAACTACCAGTAGTTTTTACCGAATCAGAAGAATTAAATGACGTGTGTGATGAAGCGTGGGGTGCCCCGATAAAAAACTGCTAATTTCAAAGAAGTTATTGGCTTTATACCCTTTCCCGCCAGAGGTTAGGGAGCGCTGGGAAACACCTCCTAGGGTGGACAATGCGCTAACACGCTTATCAAAACAAGTGGCGTTACCCTCTCCTGAGACGGCCGCACTTAAAGATCCATCAGATAGGAGGATGGAAAATATCCAAAAAGGTATATACACACATGCAAGTGTTATACTACGACCAGCTATTGCGACTGCCTGGATGTGCAGTGCTGGGGTAGTTTGGTCAGAGTCCCTGATCGAAAATATTGATACCCTGGACAGGGACAATATTTTACTGTCGTTAGAACAAATAAAGGATGCATTTCTTTATATGCGTGATGCACAGAGAGATATCTGCACACTGGCATCACGGGTAAGTGCTATGTCCATTTCGGCCAGAAGAGCTTTATGGACACGACAGTGGACAGGCGATGCGTAGAGGAGTTATTTGGGGTCGGTCTATCGGATTTGGTGGCCACGGCTACGGCCGGGAAATCCACCTTTCTACCTCAAGTCACTCCCCAACAGAAAAAGGCACCGACCTTTCAATCGCAGCCTTTTCGTTCCTTTAAAAATAAGAGAGCAAAGGGCTATTCATATCTGCCACGAGGCAGAGGACGAGGGAAGAGACAGCAACAGGCAGCTCCTTCCCAGGAACAGAAGCCCTCCCCGGCTTCTACAAAAGCCTCAGCATGACGCTGGGGCTTCGCAAGCGGACTCGGGGGCGGTAGGCGGTCGTCTCAAGAATTACAGCGCGCAGTGGGCTCACTCGCAGGTAAATCCCTGGATCCTGCAGATAATATCTCAGGGGTACAGGTTGAAATTAGAGACAGAGCCACCTCGCCGTTTCCTGAAGTCTGCTTTACCAACGTCCCCCTCAGAAAGGGAGACGGTTTTGGAAGCCATTCACAAGCTGTATTCTCAGCAGGTGATAGTCAAGGTACCTCTTCTACAACAAGGGAAGGGGTATTATTCCACTCTTTTGGTGGTACCGAAGCCGGATGGCTCGGTAAGGCCTATTCTAAATCTGAAGTCCTTGAACCTGTACATAAAGAAGTTCAAGTTCAAGATGGAGTCACTCAGAGCAGTGATAGCGAACCTGGAAGAAGGGGACTTTATGGTATCCTTGGACATCAAGGATGCGTATCTCCACGTTCCAATTACCCCTCACACCAGGGGTACCTCAGGTTCGTTGTACAAAACTGTCACTATCAGTTTCAGACGCTGCCGTTTGGTTTGTCCACGGCACCTCGGGTCTTTACAAAGGTAATGGCCGAGATAATATTTCTTCTTCGAAGAAAAGGCGTATTAATTATCCCATACTTGGACGATCTCCTAATAAGGGCAAGGTCCAGAGAACAGCTAGAGATGGGTTTAGCACTATCTCAAGAGGTGCTAAAGCAGCACGGATGGATTCTGAATATTCCAAAATCCCAATTAATGCCGACAACTCGTCTGCTGTTCCTGGGGATGATTCTGGACACAGTTCAGAAAAGGTTTTTCTTCCCGAAGAAAAAGCCAAGGAGTTATCTGACCTGGTCAGGAACCTCCTAAAACCAGGAAAGGTGTCTGTACATCAATGCACAAGAGTCCTGGGAAAAAATGGTAGCTTCTTACGAAGCAATCCCTTTCGGCAGATTCCATGCAAAGGGATCTGTTGGACAAATGGTCAGGGTCGCATCTTCAGATGCACCTGCGGATAACCCTGTCGCCGAGGACAAGGGTATCCCTTCTGTGGTGGTTGCAGGAGGCTCATCTATTGGAGGGCCGCAGATTCGGCATGCAGGATTGGATCCTGGTGACCACGGGTGCCAGCCAGAGAGGCTGGGGAGCAGTCACACAGGGAAGAAATTTCCAGGGAGTGTGGTCGAGCCTGAAAAAGTCTCTTCACATAAGCATTCTGGAACTAAGAGCAATCTACAATGCTCTAAGCCAGGCGGAACCTCTGCTTCAAGGAAGACCGGTGTTGATCCAGTCGGACAACATCACGGCAGTCGCCCATGTAAACAGACAGGGCGGCACAAGAAGCAGGAGGGCAATGGCAGAAGCTGCCAGGATCCTTCGCTGGGCGGAGAATCACGTGATAGCACTGTCAGCAGTATTCATCCCGGGCGTGGACAACTGGGAAGCAGACTTCCTCAGCAGACACGACCTTCACCCGGGAGAGTGGAGACTTCATCCAGAAGTTTTCCACATGCTATTAAACCGTTGGGTAAAACCAATGGTGGACATGATGGCGTCTCGCCTCAACAAAACACTGGACAGGTATTGCGCCAGGTCAAGAGATCCGCAGGCAATAGCTGTGGACGCGCTGGTAACACCTTGGGTGTACCAGTCGGTATATGTGTTTCCTCCTCTGCCTCTCATACCAAAGGTATTGAGGATTATACGGCAAAGTGGAGTAAGACTAGTGGCTCCGGATTGGCCAAGAAGGACTTGGTACCCGGAACTTCAAGAGATGGTCACGGACGATCCGTGGCCTCTACTTCTGAGAAGGGACCTGCTTCAGCAGGGTACTTGTCTTTTTCAAGACTTACCGCGGCTGCGTTTGACGGCATGGCGTTTTGAATGCCAGATCCTAAAAGGAAAAGGCATTCCAGAAGAAGTCATTCCTACCTTGATAAAGGCAAGGAAGGAAGTCACCGCGAAGCATTATCGCCGTATTTGGCGAAAATATGTTGCGTGGTGCGAGCAGCGGAGTGCTCCGATGGAGGAATTTCAACTGGGTCGTTTTCCTACATTTCCTGCAATCAGGATTGTCTATGGGTCTCAAATTGGGATCTATTAAGGTTCAAATTTCGGCCCTATCAATATTCTTCCAAAAAGAATTGGCCTCAGTCCCTGAGGTCCAGATTTTTATCAAAGGAGTACTGCATATACAGCCTCCTGTGGTGCCTAAGGTGGCACCGTGGGATCTAAATGTAGTTTTAGATTTCCTCAAATCAAATTGGTTTGAACCACTAAAGAAGGTGGATTTGAAATATCTCACATGGAAAGTGACTATGTTACTGGCCCTGGCTTCGGCCGGGAGAGTATCTGAACTGGCGGCTTTGTTTTATAAAAGCCCTTATTTAATTTTCCATTCGACATAGGGCAGAGCTGCGGACGCGTCCGCATTTTCTCCCTAAGGTGGTATCAGCGTTTCACCTGAACCAGCCTATTGTAGTGCCTGCGGCTACAGACGACTTGAAGGACTCCAAGTTGTTGGACGTTGTCAGAGCCTTAAAAATATACATTTAAAGGACGGCTGGAGTCAGAAAATCTGACTCGCTGTTTATACTGTATGCACCCAACAAGTTGGGTGCACCTGCTTCTAAGCAGTCGATTGCTCGTTGGATTTGTAACAAAATTCAACTTGTACATTCTGTGGCAGGCCTGCCACAGCCTAAATCTGTTAAGGCCCATTCCGCAAGGAAGGTGGGCTCATCTTGGGCGGCTGCCCGAGGGGTCTCGGCATTACTACTCTGCCGAGCAGCTACGTGGTCAGGGGAGAACACGTTTGTAAATTTTTACAAATTTGATACCCTGGCAAAGGAGGACCTGGAGTTCTCTCATTCGGTGCTGCAGAGTCATCCGCACTCTCCCGCCCGTTTGGGAGCTTTGGTATAATCCCCATGGTCCTTTCAGGAACCCCAGCATCCACTTAGGACGATAGAGAAAATAAGAATTTACTTACCGATAATTCTATTTCTCGGAGTCCGTAGTGGATGCTGGGCGCCCATCCCAAGTGCGGATTATCTGCAATACTTGTACATAGTTATTGTTAACTAATTCGGGTTATTGTTTAGGAAGCCATCTTTCAGAGGCTCCTCTGTTATCATACTGTTAACTGGGTTTAGATCACAAGTTGTACGGTGTGATTGGTGTGGCTGGTATGAGTCTTACCCGGGATTCAAAATCCTCCCTTATTGTGTACGCTCGTCCGGGCACAGTACCTAACTGGAGTCTGGAGGAGGGTCATGGGGGGAGGAGCCAGTACACACCACCTGACCTGTAAAAGCTTTACTTTTGTGCCCTGTCTCCTGCGGAGCCGCTATTCCCCATGGTCCTTTCAGGAACCCCAGCATCCACTACGGACTCCGAGAAATAGAATTATCGGTAAGTAAATTCTTATTATTTGCTTGTTACACAACAGCGCAAGTGTGAGGAAAAGTTTGCAATGGTCGGGATGCAGTCTCTGTAACAGTGAGGGTGGAGATGGAATACGAACCATGGGCGTAGCGTTTACTATTTCATGTTCCGTGTCTCATTTTAATTAGAGGTATCAATGATCCCAAATGGTTCTGAGAAATGTGTTCATAGATGCAGTGATTGTCTACTATAGTTCTCTTTTATGTATATGATGCAGGCCTGTTGCCTTAATCTGTTTATTACGTGGACTATAGGATCTCAATTTGTATTGCTAGTTTGTTTAATAAAAATATTGAGGGGCAGCAATTACAGTGCACCATATATTAGCGTATGACACACGATTGCAGATGTATTTATCTGGCTATGGAATACAATCCTTAGTGATTGCATTCGTCTCACTTGTCATGTGTGGAGGCTGTGTTGTAACTGGCATTTGTGTTGCCCTATGGCTCATTAAAACCTAGTTTGGAATGCAACCAACTTCTAGAACCTCTTGATCCAGTCTTGTGCAATGCATAATGTTTTATCATTTTTATTTTTGACAACCATTGTTAGGTCTTGGTATCTAAGTGCTCACCGCCTGTCGCTGCAATAGAAGGATGTACTGTTTGCATTAAGAAATGAAGAGTTTCAGTGAACGTAACATATGAACATGTTTGCTTAAGAAACCTATAAGAAATGATAGGGTTGATGTATCAAGCAGTGAAAATCAATCAGTTTCTACCTGTCATTTTATAGAATGTACTAGATACATGCTACCTCGAAGCTGATTGGTTGATATGGACTTTTCCACTGGTCCACTTCTCCACTCTTTTTTTGTTTTCTGTTTAATACATGAATCCCTATGTACAATGTGTTCCGGAGTAGAGCTCCCATAATATTTAGGGGCAGGGAGGATAACATTCAGGGCAGTATGCAAGAACGATGGTGGAAAGTTATGCACTGATGAGAAGAATGGAGAGGTTATGGAAGGAGTGGAATAATCTAGGACCATTGGAAGCCATTGCAGGAGTCTGTAATGTATTATTAGTATAAGATCTTAAACAGGAACAGCCCTTAGCTGCAGTGTGTAGCACACAGCAGGGTGGCGGTAGGACGAGTCCTATGGTAGATTTCCCAATGCTGGGTCCAAATGCAAATCCACTCTGCATGGCAGTAGTCGAACTTTGCAGGTTGTGTTTATAGTACATTACGTATGTTGGGGTTGGTGACTATCGCTTCTCCTCTCTGTGGACGTGAGATATATATAAAAGGCTGTGGCTTCTTAGGTTGTATGAAGTATACATATATATTATTTTTTTTATCCTTTCTCTTCCTTTTTTAGGTTGGGCGGACCAGACCCCTTAGACTATGTCAGCATGTACCGCAATCTTGGCAACCCTGCGCTTGATGTTCCTGAACACTGGCATTATGTCAGTTTTGGATTAAGTGATTTGTATGGAGACAACAGAGTGCATGAGTAAGTGCTTAGTGGCTACTGGGCTGTGTTTATTCTACTAACACCATTTATAAATACACTAACTGTCCTCTCGTATTGTGGTTAGATATACACTCCCACATTCTACACTATTACTTACACTAGAACCTTGGCACATGAGACCCCACAGGGTGTGCTGTAATATAAAACTACATGTGGCATTAGACAGGTATTCCAATGCATCTTTAGTTTCAGAGCTCTACATGTTTATTTTTTTTTAATCTTGTGGGTCCTATGTTATAAGTGTGAGCTCCATATTTAACCAGTTATTCAGTCTTTTATAGTAGTTCTTCGACATAAAGATATCCTTACAAAGAACTAAGGATCTATTAGGGTTTGAGGTAACAAGGTTTAGAAAGAGGCAGACTAGATGGACGAAGAGGTACTTATCTGCCAGACAGCTGTAACTATCCTACGGTCTAGTCTTTATAGCTATTGCCTGTCCCTACTTTTATTAGCTAAGGCTAAACAGTGTATCATTTCACATACAGAACATACGTGACGTGTGCTGTTAATATTTCCCCAACTCCAGCATGCTTGGCTGCCCAGGTTGAAAAAAATGTCCGTTGCTTTTTGTAATCCTGAAGGCGGCAACGTGTCATGAGTCCTGCAGAGATTTAATAGCCACATGCTATCAGTATTCATTGCCAACATCTAAAAATATTTTCTCTTACGTCCTAGAGGATGGGGTCCACATTAGTACCATGGGGTACAGATGGGTCCACTAAGAGCCATGGGCACTTTAAGAAATTGATAGTGTGGGCTGTGTCCTCCCTCTATGACCCTCCTACCGGACTCTATTTAGAAAATGTTCCCGGAGGAGCCGGTCACGCTTTGGAAGCTCCTGAAGAGTTTTCTGCATTTATTTTCTATTTGTTTTCAGGCAGGTCTGGTTGGCACCAGACTGCCTGCTTCCTGGGACTTGAGTGGGGTGGGGGGGACGGCCCAACCTCCATAGGGTTAATGGTCCTGTTCCCCGCTGACAGGACACTGAGCTCCTGAGGGTCCTATTCGCAAGCCCCACCACGGCAAAAGTACAGACCCGCAGCACGCCGCTGCCGCTAACAGAGCCAGAAGAGTGGTGAGTAAGTAGCCGGCGTTCCGGTTAGCGGGTCGCCGGTGGTAATGGCAGCGCAAGGGTAGGAGCGCAGAGCTGCATACACGCTGCGCTCCAGGCACACTGTAAAACCGCTGTGAGGGGCGAGCTGAAGCCACTTCTATTACCCACACTGGCACTACACTATAGGGGTTTTAACCCACTGTAGACTACGTTATTCACCTCAGCCAGTATAAAAAACCTGGGAAGACCGTGCGCCATTAAGGGGGTGGGGCTTCACTATGAGCGGATCCAGCAGCTCACCAGCGCCATTTTCCTTATGCAGCTTGACTCTGGCAGACTGGCAGGGAAGCGCAGCTCTGCCACAAGGACTCCAGAGCACCTCAGCGGTACCAGGAGGTCATAGCAAAGGGGGGGGCGCAATATATTGGTGTACTAAACCCTGTACTTAGTTTGCAACCTAGCTAAACTTGCACTTTAGCTATAGGGGCGCTGTGTGGCTGGCTCCATTTGCCCTGTCTCTCCCTAGAAGGGCTCTGTGTGGGTTAACTGTGTTTTAACCTATTCCTTTGTGTATGTGTGTGTTCTCTCGCATTTTAATATGTCAAAGGAGTGTGTATCATGCACAGCAGAGTGTTTTTCTCAATCTGGAGGATCACTGCCGTGTAATCAGGATAGTACACATGATCAGGCTAGCGGATCTGAACCAGTATGGTTAGATTCATTAAAAGGTATGATTCTGCTTCTGGCTCCGGCATGATGTGAGCAGCGCAGCGTGTCGGCTCCTGCAACACCCTGCCGACATCGGCTATTTCACGGCTCCTAGAGCCTCCACAAACCCGACCCACCTGCAGCGGAATCCCCGTAGAACAAGGGGAACCGCATGGATAGATTCCTCAGTGCCTCCATGCCTTGTAATAAAAAAAAAAGTCCGGGAAGGAGGACTTCAAGATGGCGCCCGCCACGGCGCTGGATGAAGCTGTGACCCCCGATCCCGAGGAGAATAGAGACATTACTTGCGCTTCCCCTCTGGGCTCTGAGAGATCGCTGGGGACATCAGGTAGTGAGTATGCTGCACCTGCACCCACTATGCATATTTTGCTCTCAGACTCCTCACTGCCAGCACCCACCACACCAGTCGCATATGGAGACATGGTAGTTACTGTGAGGGCTGCTATAGCCCCCCTTTCTCTGACGTCCTAGTGGATGCTGGGGACTCCGTCAGGACCATGGGGATATAGCGGCTCCGCAGGAGACAGGGCACAATAATAAAAGCTTTAGGATCAGGTGGTGTGCACTGGCTCCTCCCCCTATGACCCTCCTCCAAGCCTCAGTTAGATTTTTGTGCCCGACGAGAAGGGTGCAATCTAGGTGGCTCTCCTGAGCTGCTTAGAATAAAAGTTTAAGTTAGGTTTTTTATTTTCAGTGAGTCCTGCTGGCAACAGGCTCACTGCTACGAGGGACTTAGGGGAGAGAAGAAAACTCACCTGCGTGCAGGATGGATTTGCTTCTTAGGCTACTGGACACCATTAGCTCCAGAGGGAGTCGGAACACAGGTCTCACCCTGGGGTTCGTCCCGGAGCCGTGCCGCCGACCCCCCTTGCAGATGCCGAAGTTGAAGAGGTCCAGAGGTCCAGAAACAGGCGGCAGAAGACTTTCAGTCTTCATAAGGTAGCGCACAGCACTGCAGCTGTGCGCCATTGTTGTCAGCACACTTCACCAACAGTCACCAACTGTCACTGAGGGTGCAGGGCGCTGGGGGGGGCGCCCTGGGCAGCAATGTATAATACCTTTTTATGGCTAAAATACATCACATATAGCCCTTGAGGCTATATGGATGTATTTAACCCCTGCCAGATCTCACAAACTCCGGGAGAAGAGCCCGCCGAAAAGGGGGCGGGGCCTATTCTCCTCAGCACACGGCGCCATTTTCCTGCTCAGCTCTGCTGTGAGGAAGGCTCCCAGGCTCTCCCCTGCACTGCACTACAGAAACAGGGTTAAAACAGAGAGGGGGGGCACTTATTTGGCGATATGATTACATATATAAAAATGCTATAAGGGAAAACACTTGTATAAGGGGTTGTCCCTGTATAATTATAGCGTTTTTGGTGTGTGCTGGCAAACTCTCCCTCTGTCTCCCCAAAGGGCTAGTGGGGTCCTGTCCTCTGTCAGAGCATTCCCTGTGTGTGTGCTGTGTGTCGGTACGTGTGTGTCGACATGTAGGAGGACGATGTTGGTGAGGAGGCGGAGCAAATTGCCTGTATTGGTGATGTCACTCTCTAGGGAGTCGACACTGGAATGGATGGCTTATTTAGGAATTACGTGATAATGTCAACACGCTGCAAGGTCGGTTGACGACATGAGACGGCCGGCAAACAAATTAGTACCTGTCCAGGCGTCTCAGACACCGTCAGGGGCTTGTAAAAACGCCCATTTACCTCAGTCGGTCGACACAGACACAGACACGGACACTGACTCCAGTGTCGACGGTGAAGAAACAAACGTATTTTCCTTTAGGGCCACACGTTTCATGTTAAGGGCAATGAAGGAGGTGTTACATATTTCTGATACTACAAGTACCACAAATAAGGGTATTATGTAGGGTGTGAATAAACTACCTGTAGTTTTTCCTGAATCAGATAAATTAAATGAAGTGTGTGATGATACGTGGGTTTCCTCCGATAGAAAATTATTGGCGGTATACCCTTTCCCGCCAGAAGTTAGGGCGAGTTGGGAAACACACCTTAGGGTGAATAAGGCGCTCACACGCTTTTAAAAACAAGTGGCGTTACCGTCTCCAGAT
Source organism: Pseudophryne corroboree (assembly GCF_028390025.1). Taxonomy (NCBI): domain Eukaryota; kingdom Metazoa; phylum Chordata; class Amphibia; order Anura; family Myobatrachidae; genus Pseudophryne; species Pseudophryne corroboree. The sequence continues at coordinate 678,547,765 of NC_086446.1, forward strand.
ACGGCAGCCCTCAAGGAGCCAGCTGATAGGAAGCTGAAAAATATCCTAAAAGTATATACACATATACTGGTGTTATACTACGACCAGCAATCGCCTCAGCCTGGATGTGCAGCGCTGAGGGGGCTTGGTCGGATTTCCTGACTGAAAATATTGATACCCTTGACAGGGACAAGATTTTATTGACTATAGAGCATTTTAAGGATGCATTTCTATATATGCGAGATGCGCAGAGGGATATTTGCATTCTGGCATCAAGAGTAAATGTGATGTCCATATCTGCCAGACGACAGTGGTCAGGTGATGCAGATTCCAGACGGCACATGGAAGTATTGCCGTATAAAGGGGCGGTCCATCGGACCTGGTGGCCATGGCAACAGCTGAAAAATCCACCTTTTGTTACCCCAAGTCACATCTCAGCAGAAAAGGACACAGTCTTTTCAGTCTCAGTCCTTTCGTCCCCATAAGGGCAGGCGGGCTAAAGGGCCAGTCATATCTGCCCAGGGGTAGAGGAAAGGGAAGAAGACTGCAGCAGGCAGCCCATTCCCAGGAACAGAAGCCCTCCACAGCTTCTGCCAAGTCCGCAGCATGACGCTGGGGCCGTACAAGCGGACTCAGGTGCGGTAGGGGGTCATCTCAAGAGTTTCAGCACGCAGTGGGCTCACTCACAAGTGGACTCCTGGATCCTACACGTAGTATCCCAGGTGTACATTGGAAATTCGAGACGTCTCCCCCTCACAAGTTCCTGAAGTCTGCTTTACCAACGTCTCCCTCCGACAGGGAGGCAGTATTGGGAACAATTCACAGGCTGTATTCCCAGCAGGTGATAATCAAAGTACCCCTTCTACAACAAGGGAAGGGGTATTATTCCACACTATATTGTGGTACTGAAGCCAGACGGCTAGGTGAGATCTGAAATATTTGAACACTTACATACAAGCGTTCAAATCAAGATGGAGTCACTCAGAGCAGTGATAGCGAACCAGGAAGAAGGGGACGATATGGTGTCACTGGATATCAGGGACGCTTACCTACATGTCCAAATTTGCCCTTCTCACCAAGGGTACCTCAGGTTCGTGGTACAGAACTGTCACTATCAGTTCAGACGCTGCCGTTTGGATTGTCCACGGCACCCCGGGTCTTTACCAAGGTAATGGCCGAAATGATGATTCTTCTTAAAAGAAATATGGACGCTTTCCTGATAAGGGCAAGGTCCAGAGAACAGTTGGAGGTCGGAGTAGCACTATCTTAAGTAGTTCTACGACAGCACGAGTGGATTCTAAATATTCCAAAATCGCAGTTTTTTCCGACGACACGTCTACTGTTCCTAGGGATGATTCTGGACACAGTCCAGAAAAGGATGTTTTCTCCCGGAGAAGAAAGCCAGGGAGTTATCCGAGCTAGTCAGGAACCTCCTAAAACCAGGAAAAGTATCAGTGCATCATTGCACAAGGATCCTGTGAAAAATGGTGGTTTCTTACAAAGCGATCCCATTCGGTAGATTTCACGCAAGAACCTTTACGTGGGATCTGCTGGAAAAATGGTCCGGATCGCATCTTCAGATGCATCAGCGGATAACCCTGTCTCCAAGGACAAGGGTGTTTCTTCTGCGGTGGCTGCAGAGTGCTCATCTATGAAAGGGCCGCAGATTCTGCATTCAGGACTGGGTCCTGGTGACCACGGATGCCAGCCTGAGTGGCTGCGGAGCAGTCACACAAGGAAAAAATTTCCAGAGAGTGTGATCGAGTCTGGAGACTTCTCTCCACATAAATATACTGGAGCTAAGGGCAATTTACAATGCTCTAAGCTTAGCAAGACCTCTGCTTCAAGGTCAGCCGGTATTGATCCAGTGGGACAACATCACGGCAGTCGCCCACGTAAACAGACAGGGCGGCACAAGAAGCAGGAGGGAAATGGCAGAAACTGCAAGGATTCTTCGCTGGGCAAAAAATCATGTGATAACACTCTCAGCAGTGTTCATTCCAGGAGTGGAAAACTGGGAAGCAGACTTCCTCAGCAGGCATGACCTCCACCCGGGAGAGTGGGGACTTCATCGGGAAGTCTTCCACATGATTGTAAACCGTTGTGAAAAACCAAAGGTGGACATGATGGCGTCCCGCCTGAACAAAAAACTAGATATTGCGCCAGGTCAAGGGACCCTCAGGCAATAGCGGTGGACGCTCTGGTAACACTGTGGATGTACCAGTCAGAGTATGTGTTCCCTCCTATGCCTCTCATACAAAAAGTACTGAGAATCATAAGAGGGAGATGAGTAAGAATGATACTCGTGGTTCCGGATTGGCCAAGAAGGACTTGGTACCCGAAACTTCAAGAGATGTTCACGGAAGACCCGTGGCCTCTACCTTTAAGAAAGGACCTGCTCCAGCAGGGGCCTTGCCTGTTCCAAGACTTACCGCGGCCGACGGCATGGCGGTTGAACGCCGGATCCTGAAAGGGCATTCCAGATGAAGTCATCCCTACCCTGGTCGAAGACAGGAAGGATGTAACCGCAAAACATTTTCACCGCATTTGGCGAAGATATGTTGCGTGGTGTGGGGCCAAGAAGGCCCCTACAGAGGAATTCCAACTGGGTCGTTTCCTACATTTCCTGAAAACAGGACTGTCTATGGGCCTAAAATTAGGGTCCATTAAGGTTCAAATTTCGGCCCTGTCGAATTTCTTCCAGAAAGAACTGGCTTTAGTGCCTGACGTTCAGATGTTTGTAAAAGGGGTACTGCATATACAGCCTTCTTTTGTGCCCCAGTGGCACCTTGGGATCTCAATGTTGTTTTGAGTTTCCTAAAGTCACATTGGTTTGAACCACTCACCACTGTGGACTTAAAATATCTCACATGGAAGGTGACGATGCTATTAGCCCTGGCTTCAGCCAGGCGTGTGTCAGAATTGGCGGCTTTATCATATATAAAGCCCTTACTTAATTTTTCATTCTGACAGGGCAGAATTGAGGACTCGTCCTCAATTTCTCCTTAAGGTGTTTTCTGTTTTTCACATGAACCAACCTATTGTGGTACCTGCGGGTACTAGGGACTTGGAGGACTCCAAGTTACTTGACGTTGTCAGGGCCCTGAAAAATATGTTTCCAGGAAGGCTGGAGTCAGAAAATCTGACTCGCTGTTTAGCCTGTATGCACCCAACAAGATGGGTGCTCCTGCTTCTAAGCAGACGATTGCTCGCTGGATTTGTAATACAATTCAGTTTACACATTCTGTGGCAGGCCTGCCACAGCCAAAATCGGTAAAAGCCCATTCCAAAAGGAAGGGGGCTCATCTTGGGCGACTGCCCGAGGGGTCTCGGCTTTACAACTTTGCCGAGTAGTTACTTGGTCAGGGGAAAACACGTTTGCTAAATTCTACAAATTTAATACCCTGGCTGAGGAGGACATGGAGTTCTCTCATTCGGTGCTGCAGGGTCATCCGCACTCTCCCGCCCGTTTGGGAGCTTTGGTATAATCCCCATGGTCCTGACGGAGTCCCCAGCATCCACTAGGACGTCAGAGAAAATAAGATTTTACTTACCGATAAATCTATTTCTCGTAGTCCGTAGTGGATGCTGGGCGCCCATCCCAAGTGCGAATTGTCTGCAATACTTGTACATAGTTATTGTTACAAAAATCGGGTTATTCTTGTTGTGAGCCATCTTTTCAGAGGCTCCTTCGTTGTTATCATACTGTTAACTGGGTTCAGATCACAGGTTGTACGGTGTGATTGGTGTGGCTGGTATGAGTCTTACCCGGGATTCAATATCCTTCCTTATTATGCACGCTCGTCCGGGCACAGTATCCTAACTGAGGCTTGGAGGAGGGTCATAGGGGGAGGAGCCAGTGCACACCACCTGATCCTAAAGCTTTTATTATTGTGCCCTGTCTCCTGCGGAGCCGCTATATCCCCATGGTCCTGACGGAGTCCCCAGCATCCACTACGGACTACGAGAAATAGATTTATCGGTAAGTAAAATCTTATTTTTAGCTGCTCAGACTGCTGATATAGCTAAGCAGATTGATTCCCAAACTAAAAGGATCCATAAGTCTGAATGTCAAGTTGGTGCTCTGGTGATGTTTCTGACTTACAAGTCTCCCATTCTAAACAAGTTTAACTCACAGCAGCAGTTGTGGCTGAAGATTGATGATCTTGAAAATAGATTGCGTCTAAATAATCTGAGGCTGGTGGGAATACCAGAATCTCTTAAAGGCACAGAGTTGTTGAATTTCTTAAGTCACCTTACCTTCACTTCTGAATATTACTGAATCCTGTTCTGATATGGTGATAGAACGTGCACACAGGATTGGTCCTTAGCGGAAACATGATTCCAGACACCGTGTGGTTATATTTAAGACACTTAACTATTTACATAAAGATGCTATCTGGTCGGCCTCTCAACGTCAGCGTGGCCTCATGTGGCATGGCCAAAAGATGATGCTTTTCTCTGACGTCCTAAGTGGATGCTGGGGACTCCGTCAGGACCATGGGGATTAGCGGCTCCGCAGGAGACAGGGCACAAAAGTAAAAGCTTTAGGATCAGGTGGTGTGCACTGGCTCCTCCCCCTATGACCCTCCTCCAAGCCTCAGTTAGATTTTTGTGCCCGGCCGAGAAGGGTGCAATCTAGGTGGCTCTCCTAAAGAGCTGCTTAGAGTAAAAGTTTGTTAGGTTTTTTATTTTCAGTGAGTCCTGCTGGCAACAGGCTCACTGCTACGAGGGACTTAGGGGAGAGAAGTGAACTCACCTGCGTGCAGGATGGATTGGCTTCTTAGGCTACTGGACACCATTAGCTCCAGAGGGAGTCGGAACACAGGTCTCACCCTGGGGTTCGTCCCGGAGCCGCGCCGCCGACCCCCCTTGCAGATGCCGAAAAGTGAAGAGGTCCAGAAACGGCGGCAGAAGACTCTTCAGTCTTCATAAGGTAGCGCACAGCACTGCAGCTGTGCGCCATTGTTGTCAGCACACTTCATAGCAGCGGTCACTGAGGGTGCAGGGCGCTGGGGGGGGGGGCGCCCTGGGCAGCAATGATAGTACCTTATTCTGGCTAAAAATACATCACATATAGCCCCTGGGGGCTATATGGATGTATTTAACCCCTGCCAGGTCTCAGAAAAACGGGAGAAGAAGCCCGCCGAAAAGGGTGCGGGGCCTATTCTCCTCAGCACACAGCGCCATTTTCCCTCACAGAAATGCTGGTGGGAAGGCTCCCAGGCTCTCCCCTGCACTGCACTACAGAAACAGGGTTAAAACAGAGAGGGGGGGGCACTTATTTGGCGATATGTATATATATATTAAAATGCTTTAAGGGAAAAACACTTATATAAAGGTTGTCCCTGTATAATTATAGCGTTTTTGGTGTGTGCTGGCAAACTCTCCCTCTGTCTCCCCAAAGGGCTAGTGGGGTCCTGTCCTCTATCAGAGCATTCCCTGTGTGTGTGCTGTGTGTCGATACGTGTGTGTCGACATGTATGAGGACGATGTTGGTGAGGAGGCGGAGCAATTGCCTGAAATGGTGATGTCACTCTCTAGGGAGTCGACACCGGAATGGATGGCTTATTTAAGGAATTACGTGATAATGTCAACACGCTGCAAGGTCGGTTGACGACATGAGACGGCCGGCAAACAAATTAGTACCTGTCCAGGCGTCTCAAACACCGTCAGGGGCTGTAAAACGCTCATTTACCTCAGTCGGTCGACACAGACACAGACACGGACACTGACTCCAGTGTCGACGGTGAAGAAACAAACGTATTTTCCTTTAGGGCCACACGTTACATGTTAAGGGCAATGAAGGAGGTGTTACATATTTCTGATACTACAAGTACCACAAGAAGGGTATTATGTGGGGTGTGAAAAAACTACCTGTAGTTTTTCCTGAATCAGATAAATTAAATGAAGTGTGTGATGATGCGTGGGTTTCCCCCGATAGAAAATTATTGGCGGTATACCCTTTCCCGCCAGAAGTTAGGGCGCGTTGGGAAACACCCTTTAGGGTGGATAAGGCGCTCACACACTTATCAAAACAAGTGGCGGTACCGTCTCCAGATAGGGCCGCCCTCAAGGAGCCAGCTGAGAGGCTGAAAAATATCCTAAAAAGGTATATACACACATACTGGTGTTATACTGCGACCAGCGATCGCCTCAGCCTGGATGTGCAGCGCTGGGGTGGCTTGGTCGGATTCCCTGACTGAAAATATTGATACCCTTGACAGGGACAATATTTTATTGACTATAGAGCATTTAAAGGATGCATTTCTATATATGCGAGATGCACAGAGGGATATTTGCACTCTGGCATCAAGAGTAAGTGCGATGTCCATATCTGCCAGAAGATGTTTATGGACACGACAGTGGTCAGGTGATGCAGATTCCAAACGGCACATGGAAGTATTGCCGTATAAAGGGGAGGAGTTATTTGGGGTCGGTCCATCGGACCTGGTGGCCTCGGCAACAGCGGGAAAATCCACCTTTTTTACCCCAAATCACATCTCAGCAGAAAAAGACACCGTCTTTTCAGCCTCAGTCCTTTCGTCCCCATAAGGGCAAGCGGGCAAAAGGCCAGTCATATCTGCCCAGGGATAGAGGAAAGGGAAGAAGACTGCAGCAGGCAGCCCATTCCCAGGAACAGAAGGACTCAAGTGCGGTGGGGGGTCGTCTCAAGAGTTTCAGCGCGTAGTGGGCTCACTCGCAAGTGGACCCCTGGATCCTACAAGTAGTATCCCAGGGGTACAGACTGGAAATTCGAGACGTCTCCCCCTCGCAGGCTCCTGATGTCTGCTTTACCAACGTCTTCCTCCGACAGGGAGGCAGTATTGGAAACAATTCACAAGCTGTATTCCCAGCAGGTGATAATCAAAGTACCCCTCCTACAACAAGGAAAGGGGTATTATTCCACACTATATTGTGGTACTGAAGCCAGACGGTTTGGTGAGACCTATTCTAAATGGGAAATCTTTGAACGCTTACATACAAAGGTTCAAATCAAGATGGAGTCACTCAGAGCAGTGATAGCGAACCAGGAAGAAGGGGACTATATGGTGTCCCTGGACATCAAGGATGCTTACCTCCATGTCCCAAATTGCCCTTCTCTCCAAGGGTACCTCAGGTTCGTGGTACGGAACTGTCACTATCAGTTTCAGACGCTGCTGTTTGGATTGTCCACGGCACCCCGGGTCTTTACCAAAGTAATGGCCGAAATGATGATTCTTCTTCAAAGAAAAGGCGTCTTAATTATCCCTTACTTGGACGATCTCCTGATAAGGGCAAGGTCCAGAGAACAGTTGGAAGTCGGAGTAGCACTATCTCAAGTAGTTCTACGACAGCACGGGTGGATTCTAAATATCCAAAAATCGCAGCCGTTTCCGACGACACGTCTGCTGTTCCTAGGGATGGTTCTGGACACAGTCCAGAAAAAGGTGTTTCTCCCGGAGGAGAAAGCCAGGGAGTTATCCGAGCTAGTCAGGAACCTCCTAAAACCAGGAAAAGTGTCAGTGCATCATTGCACAAGAGTCCTGGGAAAAATGGTGGCTTATTACGAAGCGATTCCATTCGGCAGATTCCACGCAAGAACTTTTCAGTGGGATCTGCTGGACAAATGGTCCGGATCGCATTTTCAGATGCATCAGCGGATAACCCTATCTCCAAGGACAAGGGTGTCTCTCCTGTGGTGGTTACAGAGTGCTCATCTTCTAGAGGGCCGCAGATTCGGCATTCAGGATTGGATGCTGGTGACCACGGAGGCCAGCCTGAGAGGCTGGGGAGCAGTCACACAGGGAAAAAATTTCCAGGGAGTGTGATCAAGTCTGGAGATTTTTCTCCACATAAATGTACTGGAGCTAAGGGCAATTTACAATGCTCTAAGCTTAGCAAGACCTCTGCTTCAAGGTCAGCCGGTATTGATCCAGTGGGACAACATCACGGCAGTCGCCCACGTAAACAGACAGGGCGGCACAAGAAGCAGGAGGGCAATGGCAGAAACTGCAAGGATTTTTCGCTGGGCGGAAAATCATGTGATAGCACTGTCAGCAGTGTTCATTCCGGGAGTGGACAACTGGGAAGCAGACTTCCTCAGCAGGCACAACCTCCACCCGGGAGAGTGGGGACTTCATCGGGAAGTCTTCCACATGATTGTGAACCGTTGGAAAAGACCAAAGGTGGACATGATGGCGTCCCGCCTGAACAAAAAACTGGACAAGTATTGCGCCAGGTCAAGAGACCCTCAGGCAATAGCTGTGGACGTTCTGGTAACACCGTGGGTGTACCAGTCGGTGTATGTCTTCCCTCCTCTGCTTCTCATACCCAAGGTATTGAGAATTATAAGACGTAGAGGAGTAAGAACTATACTCGTGGCTCCGGATTGGCCAAGAAGGACTTGGTACCCGGAACTTCAAGAGATGCTCACAGAGGACTCATGGCCTCTGCCGCTAAGAAGGGACTTGCTTCAGCAAGTACCATGTCTGTTCCAAGACTTACCGCGGCTGCGTTTGACGGCATGGCGGTTGAACGCCGGATCCTAAGGGAAAAAGGCATTCCGGAAGAGGTCATTCCTACCCTGGTCAAAGCCAGGAAGGAGGTGACCGCACAAGATTATCACCACATGTGGCGAAAATATGTTGCGTGGTGTGAGGCCAGGAAGGCCCCATGAAGAAATTTCAACTCGGTCGTTTCCTGCATTTCCTGCAAACAGGAGTGTCTATGGGCCTCAAATTGGGGTCCATTAAGGTTCAAATTTCGGCCCTGTCGATTTTCTTCCAGAAAGAATTGGCTTCAGTTCCTGAAGTCCAGAAGTTTGTCAAGGGAGTACTGCATATACAACCCCCTTTTGTGCCTCCAGTGACACTGTGGGATCTCAACGTAGTTCTGGGATTCCTAAAATCACATTGGTTTAAACCGCTCAAATCTGTGGATTTGAAATATCTCACAGGGAAAGTGACCATGCTGTTGGCCCTGGCCTCGGCCAGGCGAGTGTCAGAATTGGCGGCGTTAGTCTCAAAAAAGCCCATATCTGATTGTCCATTCGGACAGGGCAGAGCTGCGGACTCATCCCCAGTTTCTCCCTAAGGTGGTGTCAGTGTTTCACCCGAACCAGCTTATTGTGGTACCTGCGGCTACTAGGGACTTGGAGGACTCCAAGTTGCTAGATGTTGTCAGGGCCCTGAAAATCTAGTTTCCAGGACGGCTGGAGTCAGGAAAACTGACTTGCTGTTATCCTGTATGCACCCAACAAACTGGGTGCTCTTGCTTCTAAGCAGACGATTGCTAGTTGGGTGTGTAGTACAATTCAGCTTGCACATTCTGTGGCAGGCCTGCCACAGCCAAAATATGTAAATGCCCATTCCACAAGGAAGGTGGGCTCATCTTGGGCGGCTGCCCGAGGGGTCTCGGCTTTACAACTTTGCCGAGCTGATACTTGGTCAGGGGCACACCCTGACTGAGGAGGACCTGGAGTTCTCTCATTCGGTGCTGCAGAGTCATCCGCACTCTCCCGCCCGTTTGGGAGCTTTGGTATAATCCCCATGGTCCTGACGGAGTCCCCAGCATCCACTTAGGACGTCAGAGAAAATAAGAATTTACTTACCGATAATTCTATTTCTCGTAGTCCGTAGTGGATGCTGGGCGCCCATCCCAAGTGCGGATTGTCTGCAATACTTGTACATAGTTATTGTTACAAAAATCGGGTTATTATTGTTGTGAGCCATCTTTTCAGAGGCTCCGCTGTTATCATGCTGTTAACTGGGTTCAGATCACAGGTTGTACAGTGTGATTGGTGTGGCTGGTATGAGTCTTACCCGGGATTCAAAATCCTTCCTTATTGTGTACGCTCGTCCGGGCACAGTATCCTAACTGAGGCTTGGAGGAGGGTCATAGGGGGAGGAGCCAGTGCACAGCACCTGATCCTAAAGCTTTTACTTTTGTGCCCTGTCTCCTGCGGAGCCGCTAATCCCCATGGTCCTGACGGAGTCCCCAGCATCCACTACGGACTACGAGAAATAGAATTATCGGTAAGTAAATTCTTATTTTCTGGGACTGCTCGGCTGAGCTGACTAGGGCTAGGAAGGAATTCTCATCATTATGCTCCCAATTAGTGGCGAAAGGACGGAAGTTCGCGCTGCTCTACCCTGCACGTTTGCGCATATATGAAGGGAATTCGCATGTTGTCTTTAACACAGTATAGTATGCAGATGCTTATCTCCAAACAGGCTGACACAGAAACACGGCATGATAATATACCCTCTGATGCGGGGGTGGACTGAGTTTGTGATTCTTTGGGGTTAGGTTTATTCTGATATGTTATTTCACTTAGATTCGGCGGCGGTTGGTCGGCTGAAAGACCCAGAGGGCTGAGTGCTGCTGGCTGTGATCCTAGCAATCCCGGGAAGTCTGTTTCACACTATTACAGGGGTTCCTTTTGGACCTTCCCAGGCCCTCTGTTTCCCCTGTCTGGAAACATACTGGTTCTAAGTTCACAGGTTGTTCTTGTTTATATGTTGTTTTGTCTGTACTTTTCTTTACCTGTCCCCACCCTCTTTCCTTAGTTCCTTTTGGTCCGGTCGTGAATGTATTTCTGGTACTGTTTGAGCGCACATGTCATCTTACTTATGTGTGTGATATTATTTTATTGCACCTCTACCCTGTTACAGTGTCTGTTCTTAAAATTGGATTGTGGAATATAGGGGGAGCGAATACTCCACAAAAACGTAGGAAAGTCTTGTTATATCTCAACAAACTAAAAATTGACTTAATTTTTCTTCAGGAGACACATTAACTTGCCCAAGATGTTATTCGTTTTAGTATGCTGGGCTGGACGGTAATTGGTTCAGCCTCATATTCTCCGAAGAAAAGGGGAGTAGCAATATTAAGAAAAATATTTGCTATGAAGTGTATACCACTAAAGCTGACCCTGAAGACCATTATCTTCTCTGTGATACGACAGTGGCCGGCACTAGATATTTATTGTGTAGTGTATATGCTCCTAATATTCTGTGAAATGTTTCCAAACACTTTTAGCGGAATTGCAATTGTTTGGTAATCAGCCTAACCTAGTTTGTGGAGATTTCAATTTGATTTCTTCACCCTCATTAGACAGACAAACTGTAACGAATAGAAGCCGACGCCTCCCAAAATTAGGTATTCCTGCCTTCTTGAGGCGGCTGCAGTTACTGGATTCATGGCGCTCCTTCCATCCAACTGAAAAGGTATTTTCATGTCTATCTGCAGCACACCATACCCTCTTCATGATAGACTATATTTTGACATTTAGTGCTTTATTTCGTAAACTTAAGCAGGTTAAAATGGAATCGATATGTCTATCAGATCATGCTTTTTTGTGGGCCATATTACCAACAGGGATTGATACTGGTTCGTACAGACAATGGAGATACCCCTCTGGTCTATCAACGTCGGATTTCAGGGATAAAGTGGAGGAGGCATGGGAAACTTATAGAATGCATAATTCTGACATTTTAGATGCGAAGGCAGTTATTGGGGGGACCATAATATCTTATTTAGCTGCTCAGAAAAAGGCATTATCCCACGACTATATAGAGACACAGCAAAGGTTAACATTTACTTATCAAACTTATCATACCCACCCGACTGATACTACGAAACAATGATATCTTGCAGCAAAGACACATTTTGATGCAATACTCACTAAAATGGAAATGGCTTATTAATTTCAAAAAGATGCCAGATATTTTAAATTTGGTAATAAGACTGGCAAGCTGCTGTCTAATTTGTTGATAGGCCAAAACCCCCCTATGGTTATTCACCCATTAGTGTTGCCTGATGGAGGCAAAACAGTCTCTAGTGCGCAGATTGCGGAAGTCATGAAAGACTACTGTGAGAAGCTTTATGCTTATTATGATAGTCGACCCTCTGCTGCCACTGTGGACTCCTTTTGGGAAGGGTTAACTGTTCCTCAATTGTTGCCTTTAGCGGAAACATCTTTAACTTCTCCGATTACTGAGACTAAGGTCCATCAAGCAATTAAGTTGTTAAAAATTGGAAAAGCCCCTGGCTCAGACGGCAGAATACTATAAACTCCTTGATAACCGTATTACGCTGGTACTTACGGCACTATTTAATAATATACTGGAATCCGGTCTGATGCCTTTACGCTTTTAATTCTGCCATAATCAAGGTTCTACCAAAACCTGATCGAGAACTCAGTAAACCTGGCTCTTATAGGCCCATTTCCCTTCTTAATACGGATTATAAATTGCTCACAAAACTTTTAGCCAGTTGCTTGAAACCGTTCATCCCAGATAGCATACATTTTGATCAAACTGGGTTTATTACGGGTAGAACTTCTATTATTCATCTTAGACGGGTATTGTTGCTATTTGACTCTTCACGAATTACTGTTACTGTTGATAGAGCAATTATGTCCCTAGATGCTGAGAAGGCTTTCGACATGGTGTTGTGGGACCATCTATATGATACCATGTTGAAATTTGGATTCCCTTCTAAATTTATAGGCTTTATATCTACATTATATACTGACCCCTGCACTCAAATATCATGCAATGGCTATCTAACCCATCCAATTAACATATAACGTGGTACTAGATAAGGTTGCCCATTGTCTCCGCTTCTTTTTGCCCTTGCGTTAGGACCTTTAGCCCTCTCCTTACGCCAGTCTCCCTTGTTTCAAGGTATTATGATAGGTGATATTTATTTACGTGTGGCTTTATTCGCAGACGATATGCTACTCTTTCTTTGCCAACCCCTCCCATTCTTTACCTATTATTTTTGACACAATCGACATGTTTGGCAAAATGTCTGGTTATAAGGTTAATATAGACAAGACAGAGATAATGCCATTGTCTGGTGATCTCTCCTTTTTGTCCACTGTAACGGACTTTCGCTCTGTTAAGGTAGTATGGTCACACTTCAAGTATTTAGGGATACACATTCCAATTGCCCTAACTTCTTTGTATAAAGTAAACTTTTCCCCTCTTAATTTAGCAATTTCCAAATTGCTTGAGACTTGGCACTTTTTGCCTCTCTCTCTACTCGGCAGGGTAGCAGTAATTAAGTCTATAATATTTCCCAAACTTTCTTATACTATGCAGATGCTGCCAGTCCTGTTGTCTAATGCAGACATAAAGTGTCTTGGTTCCATGAGTAGCTGTTTTCTATGGAGGGGAGGGAACCCTAGAGTGGCCAGAGCCAAACTATGGCTCCATCGTAAACATGGGGGACTTGGCCTCCCTGATCTTAAGTTGTATTCGCATGCTTTTTTCTTTCGATATATCACAGACTGGTTATATGAACTGAGTGATTTTGTTTTATATGATTTGGACTGTGCATTGATGGCGGGCGCCTTATTCTCCAAATGCTTTGCTTCACACCCCTAGAGCTCACTTACCTCCTCAGTGTTTGCTGAATCCGTTGTTCTCAGACACACAGAGTATGGCAAATGATTCATAAATAATTCGGGAGACACTCAGGTTGTTTTAAACATTTCTCTGTGGGGTAACACGTTGTTTCTACCTGGTATGACGGAGACCACGCTCCTCCGACTTAGACATAAAGGCATACGCTCTACAGAAGATGTTTTCGATCCAGGAGGACGGCTGTATGATTATTCGTAATTAAGCGAGAAATCTGCCCTCTCCTCTAATACCGCTTGCATATTTTCAGATTAGGCATTATGTTCAATCACTGCCTGCACCCTATGGTTCCCGGTCTGTCCCAGATCCACTGTCGATACTTATTGACCTTCTTAAGAGTGTCCCATATAAAACGAAATATTTATGCGAAGACCTCCTTATAAAAATCGCCTCCTAAGATATGGTGTAGTTTAGAAAGTTCATGGCAGCGAGACCTTTCCATTACTGATCTCCATACACAGGTTTTATCCCATTATGACAAGGCTTTGAAATATTTAAAATCCTCCTATTTACAGGAAATTCATTTTAAGACGGTACACAGAGCCTATACTTCACAAGCTATTTATCCTAAACTTCACCCTGACTCCACTGTTTATTGCCTGAAATGTAAGGGCTCCGCTACTGATTATATCGATCAGTTTTGGGGGTGTGGTGTAATAAAGAAATTTTGGAATAAAGTATTAGTGTTTATAAATAATACATTTGGTTTTAGTTTATCTTTGTTGCCACTACCTTTTACTTTTTGCTAATTTTACAGAATGGCTTACTGAAGGTTTGACGTAAACAGTAATGTCTATACTGGTCAATATAGGAGCTGTTGCTAAGAAAATTATTTTGTCACATTGGATCGCTAGAACTTCTCCTTTATCTCTTGGAGCTTAAGACATTACTTTTAAAAACCTTATACATGGAAAGGCAAACCGTTTTACCTGATTTAGAAAAAGGAGCTATTTCGTTTTATAAAAAATGGGGTCCATACAGTGACACTCTAGATGATGATAAAACCCGATCACAGATCTTTAAACTCTTCAATAAGACAAATTGGTGGGCATATCGCTGTATCGATAGGGGATCCAATGCCTGATATCCCCAGATTCTGTAAGTCTAGGTCTATGTATTCTTGTACTTCTATCTAATTTGGAGTGTTATACTTATATTGCTAAATGCTATTGTATACCCTTTTTCTCTGACGTCCTAGTGGATGCTGGGACTCCGTAAGGACCATGGGGAATAGCGGCTCCGCAGGAGACAGGGCACAAGAATAAAAGCTTTAGGATCAGGTGGTGTGCACTGGCTCCTCCCCCTATGACCCTCCTCCAAGCCTCAGTTAGATTTTTGTGCCCGAACGAGAAGGGTGCAGGCTAGGTGGCTCTCCTGAGCTGCTTAGAATAAAAGTATATTTTAGGTTTTTTATTTTCAGTGAGTCCTGCTGGCAACAGGCTCACTGCATCGTGGGACTAAGGGGAGAAGAAACGGACTCACCTGCGTGCAGAGTGGATCGGGTTTCTTAGGCTACTGGACATTAGCTCCAGAGGGACGATCACAGGTTCAGCCTGGATGGGTCCCGGAGCCGCGCCGCCAGCCCCCTTACAGAGCCAGAAGAGCAAAGAGGTCCGGTGAAATCGGCGGCAGAAGACGATCCTGTCTTCAGACTAAGGTAGCGCACAGCACCGCAGCTGTGCGCCATTGCTCTCAGCACACTTCACACTCCGGTCACTGAGGATGCAGGGCGCTGGGGGGGAGCGCCCTGAGACGCAATATAACAGATAATACCTTAGGTTGGCTAAAGAATACATCACATATAGCTCTTGGGCTATATGGATGTATTTTAACCCCTGCCATTTTTTACAGAAAAAGCGGGAGATAAGGACGTCGTGAAGGGGCGGAGCCTATCTCCTCAGCACACAAGCGCCATTTTCCCTCACAGCTCCGCTGGAAGGACGGCTCCCTGACTCTCCCCTGCAGACTTGCTACTGAATCAGGGTAAAAAAGAGAAGGGGGGGCACTATTGGCAGCTAAAAACTATATAAACAGCAGCTATAAGGGAATAACACTTATATAAGGTTATCCCTGTATATATATATATATATATATATATATATATATATATATATATATATATATATATATATATATATATATATATATATATATATATAGCGCTTGGTGTGTGCTGGCAGACTCTCCCTCTGTCTCTCCAAAGGGCTTGTGGGGTCCTGTCCTCTATCAGAGCATTCCCGGTGTGTGTGCTGTGTGTCGGTACGTGTGTGTCGACATGTATGAGGAGGAAAATGATGTGGAGGCGGAGCAATTGCCTGGGTTAGTGATGTCACCTCCTAGGGAGTCGACACCTGACTGGATGATCGTATTTAAAGAATTAAGTGATAATGTCAGCACTTTGCAAAGAACGGTTGATGACATGAGACAGCCGGCAAATCAATTAGTGCCTGTCCAGGCGTCTCAGACACCGTCAGGGGCCCTAAAACGCCCGTTACCTCAGTGGGTAGACACAGATACTGAGTCTAGTATCGACGGTGAGGAGACAAACGTAATGTCCAGTAGGGCCACACGTTACATGATCACGGCAATGAAGGAAGCATTGAACATTTCTGACACTACAAGTACCACAAAGAAGGGTATTATGTGGGATGTGAAAAAACTACCAATAGTTTTCCCTGAGTCAGATGAGTTAAATGAGGTGTGTGATAAAGCGTGGGTTTCCCCCGACAAAAAACTGCTAATTTCTAAAAAATTATTGGCACTATATCCTTTCCCGTTAGAGGTTAGGACACGTTGGGAAACACCCCCTAGGGTAGATAAGGCGCTCACACGTTTATCTAAACAAGTAGCGTTACCGTCTCCTGATACGGCCACCCTCAAAGAACCAGCAGATAGAAGGCTGGAAAATATTCTTAAAAGTATATACACACATACTGATGTTATACTGCGACCAGCAATCGCTTCAGCCTGGATGTGCAGTGCTGGCGTCGCGTGGTCGGATTCCCTGACTGAAAATATTGATACCCTGGATAGGGACAATATACTGTTAACTATAGAGCATTTGAAGGATGCATTACTATATATGCGTGATGCACAGAGGGATATTTGCACCCTGGCATCAAGAGTAAGTGCTATGTCCATTTCTGCCAGAAGAGCGTTATGGACGCGACAGTGGTCAGGCGATGCGGATTCCAAACGACATATGGAAGTATTGCCGTATAAAGGGGAGGAGTTATTTGGGGCTGGTCTATCGGACCTGGTGGCCACGGCAACGGCTGGAAAATCCACCTTTTTACCCCAGGTCACTTCACATCAGCAGAAAAAGACACCGTCTTTTCAAACTCAGTCCTTTCGTTCCCATAAGTACAAGCGAGCTAAAGGCCATTCCTTCCTACCCCGGGGCAGAGGAAGGGGAAAAAGACTGCACCATGCAGCCGCTTCCCAGGAGCAGAAGCCCTCCCCTGCTTCTGCCAAGTCTTCAGCATGACGCTGGGGCTTTACAAGCAGACTCAGACATGGTGGGGGCCCGTCTCAAGAATTTCAACGCGCAGTGGGCTCACTCGCAAGTGGACCCCTGGATTCTACAGGTGGTATCGCAGGGGTACAAACTGGAATTCGAGGCGTTTCCCCCTCGCCGGTTCCTGAAGTCTGCTCTACCAAAGTCTCCCTCCGACAGGGAGGCAGTTTTGGAAGCCATTCACAAGCTGTATTCCCAGCAGGTGATAATCAAGGTACCCCTCCTACAACAGGGAAAGGGGTATTATTCCACGCAGTTTGTGGTACCGAAGCCGGACGGCTCGGTGAGACCAATTTTAAATCTGAAATCCCTGAACACTTACATAAAGAGGTTCAAATTCAAGATGGAATCACTCAGAGCGGTGATAGCAAACCTGGAAGAAGGGGACTATATGGTGTCTCTGGACATCAAGGATGCTTATCTCCACGTCCCAATCTACCCGTCTCACCAAGGGTACCTCAGGTTTGTAGTACAAAACTGTCATTATCAGTTTCAGACGCTGCCGTTTGGGTTGTCCACGGCACCTCGGGTCTTTACCAAGGTAATGGCCGAAATGATGATTCTTCTTCGAAGAAAAGGCATCTTAATTATCCCTTACTTGGACGATCTCCTGATAAGGGCAAGGTCCAGGGAACAGTTAGAAGTCGGAGTAGCACTATCTCAGGTAGTGTTACGTCAGCACGGGTGGATCCTAAATATTCCAAAATCGCAGCTGATTCCAACGACACGTCTACTGTTCCTAGGAATGATTCTGGACACAGTCCAGAAAAAGGTGTTTCTCCCGGAGGAGAAGGCCAGGGAGTTATCCGACCTAGTCAGGAACCTCCTAAAACCAGGCCAGGTGTCAGTGCATCAGTGCACGTGGGTTCTGGGAAAAATGGTGGCTTCTTACGAAGCTATTCCATTCGGAAGATTCCATGCAAGAACGTTTCAGTGGGATCTACTGGACAAATGGTCCGGATCGCATCTTCAGATGCATCAGCGGATAACCCTGTCGACAAGGACAAGGGTGTCTCTTCTGTGGTGGCTGCAGAGTGCTCATCTACTAGAGGGCCGCAGATTTGGCATTCAGGATTGGGTCCTGGTGACCACGGACGCCAGCCTGAGAGGCTGGGGGGCAGTCACACAGGGAAAAATTTTTCCAGGGCTTGTGGTCAAGCATGGAAACATCTCTTCATATAAACATTCTGGAACTAAGGGCCATTTACAATGCCCTAAGTCAAGCGAAACCCCTGCTTCAGGGTCAGGCGGTATTGATCCAATCGGACAACATCACGTCAGTCGCCCACGTAAACAGACAGGGCGGCACGAGAAGCATGAGGGCAATGGCAGAAGCTGCAAGGATTCTAGGCTGGGCGGATAATCATGTGATAGCTCTGTCAGCAGTGTTCATTCCGGGAGTGGACAACTGGGAAGCAGACTTCCTCAGCAGACACGACCTTCACCCGGGAGAGTGGGGACTTCACCCAGAAGTCTTCCACCTGATTGTAAACTGTTGGGAAAAACCAAAGGTGGACATGATGGCGTCACGTCTAAACAAAAAACTAGACAGATATTGCGCCAGGTCAAGGGACCCTCAGGCAATAGCGGTGGACGCTCTGGTGACACCGTGGGTGTACCAGTCAGTGTATGTGTTCCCTCCTCTGCCTCTCATACCAAAAGTACTGAGAATCATAAGAAGGAGAGGAGTAAGAACGATACTCGTGGTTCCGGATTGGCCAAGAAGGACTTGGTACCCGGAACTTCAAGAGATGCTCACGGAAGACCCGTGGCCTCTACCTCTAAGAAAGGACCTGCTCCAGCAGGGGCCTTGTCTGTTTCAAGACTTACCGCGGCTGCGTTTGACGGCATGGCGGTTGAACGCCGGATCCTGAAGGAAAAAGGCATTCCAGATGAAGTCATCCCTACCCTGGTCAAAGCCAGGAAGGATGTAACCGCAAAACATTATCACCGCATTTGGCGAAAATATATTGCGTGGTGTGAGGCCAAGAAGGCCCCTACAGAGGAATTTCAACTGGGTCGTTTCCTCCATTTCCTGCAAACAGGACTGTCTATGGGCCTAAAATTAGGGTCCATTAAGGTTCAAATTTCGGCCCTGTCGATTTTCTTCCAGAAAGAACTGGCTTCAGTACCTGAAGTTCAGACATTTGTAAAAGGGGTACTGCATATACAACCTCCTTTTGTGCCTCCAGTGGCACCTTGGGATCTCAATGTTGTTTTGAGGTTCCTTAAGTCACATTGGTTTGAACCACTCACCAATGTGGACTTAAAATATCTCACATGGAAGGTGACGATGCTGTTAGCCCTGGCTTCAACCAGGCGTGTGTCAGAATTGGCGGCTTTATCATATAAAAGCCCTTACTTAATTTTTCATTCTGACAGGGCAGAATTGAGGACTCGTCCTCAATTTCTCCCTAAGGTGGTTTCTGCTTTTCACATGAACCAACCTATTGTGGTGCCTGCGGCTACT
This sequence comes from Pseudophryne corroboree, assembly GCF_028390025.1. Classification (NCBI taxonomy): domain Eukaryota; kingdom Metazoa; phylum Chordata; class Amphibia; order Anura; family Myobatrachidae; genus Pseudophryne; species Pseudophryne corroboree. The sequence continues at coordinate 678,567,143 of NC_086446.1, forward strand.
AGGGACTTGGAGGACTCCAAGTTACTTGACGTTGTCAGGGCCCTGAAAATATGTTTCCAGGACGGCTGGAGTCAGAAAGTCTGACTCGCTGTTTATCCTGTATGCACCCAACAAGCTGGGTGCTCCTGCTTCTAAGCAGACTATTGCTCGTTGGATTTGTAGTACAATTCAGCTTGCACATTCTGTGGCAGGCCTGCCACAGCCAAAATCTGTAAAAGCCCATTCCACAAGGAAAGTGGGCTCATCTTGGGCGGCTGCCCGAGGGGTCTCGGCTTTACAACTTTGCCGAGCAGCTACTTGGTCAGGGGCAAACACGTTTGCTAAATTCTACAAATTTGATACCCTGGCTGAGGAGGACCTGGAATTCTCTCATTCGGTGCTGCAGAGTCATCCGCACTCTCCCGCCCGTTTGGGAGCTTTGGTATAATCCCCATGGTCCTTACGGAGTCCCAGCATCCACTAGGACGTCAGAGAAAATAAGATTTTACTTACCGATAAATCTATTTCTCGTAGTCCGTAGTGGATGCTGGGCGCCCATCCCAAGTGCGAATTGTCTGCAATACTTGTACATAGTTATTGTTACAAAAATCGGGTTATTCTTGTTGTGAGCCATCTTTTCAGAGGCTCCTTCGTTGTTATCATACTGTTAACTGGGTTCAGATCACAGGTTGTACGGTGTGATTGGTGTGGCTGGTATGAGTCTTACCCGGGATTCAATATCCTTCCTGATTATGTACGCTCGTCCGGGCACAGTATCCTTACTGAGGCTTGGAGGAGGGTCATAGGGGGAGGAGCCAGTGCACACCACCTGATCCTAAAGCTTTTATTCTTGTGCCCTGTCTCCTGCGGAGCCGCTATTCCCCATGGTCCTTACGGAGTCCCAGCATCCACTACGGACTACGAGAAATAGATTTATCGGTAAGTAAAATCTTATTTTTTTTTTTTTTAATGGTTTATTGACAAATTTCTGGAAGTAGCTCTACTAAGTATGCTATATTTGTCTTTAGCACCACCGGACCAGATATCTACTTTATACCCTAACCCACCCTCACCATTTTTTCCTCTTCTCCCCTTCTTTTTATTATTTACTCTTGCATTTGTATGGTTATTGTTATTGTGTGTTTCTACTAGAAAATAACCAGTGACATGAGACAAATGTGGATTTTCTTAGACAATTTATTATTGTTACATAAGGAATATTGTGCATAGAGATATGTTGGGATACTGTATATTATGAAGCAGTCGTTTACAATTTTTCTATCTACGTATTCACAACCTCTTTTATGGCATATTGCATTGTCTTAACTATGTACCTTGTGATAATTGTCTCGATGTTTTCTCTCTGGCAAAAAAACCAATATATTTGCAAAAAAAAAAAGATTTCAAATATTTCCAATAAATTATTCCAAAATGAGAAGGAGACGCAATACTTAAGGCAATCTGTTGATGACCTGATGAATAGAGATTCAGTGGTCATTCCAGCGTCTCAGACCCCTGCCATTTGTCCACAGAAGCGTACTCTGGCCCAAATCATGCAGGATGATACCCATGATGATGATGTATCAGACCCAGAGGAGGGTGAGGTGGACTCGGGAGGAGGGGTGGGGGGTCGGGGGGGGGGGGGGCAGCTTTGTCACAGGGAATACGGGCCCTGATGGAAGCTATTAGAGGCGTTCTGCACATTCCTGATAAGATGTCACAGGACGAGGAGGAATCTTATTTTAATGTGAAAAAGAAATCCTCAGCTACTTTACCTGCATCTAAGGAATTAAAGTTCCTATTTGAAGTAACATGGGTAAATCCTGACAAGAAGTTTCAGGTCCCAAAACGGTTACTCACATCCTTCCCGTTCCCTCAGGATGATAGGAAAAAATGGGAAAACACACATCGGTTTCTAGGCTGTCTCGTAAGATAGTTTTAACTGTTCCTGGGGCAATAGAGGTAAACCCAGAAAACCAGCAACTGCAGGTTCACAGGAACAGGACCCCGGTTCTGCTTCCTCTAAGCCTTCAGCATGATGGTGGACCGCACTGCCTGAAAGACAGGCAGGTGGGAGCCCGTTTGAGTTTCTTCAGTCACATATGGGCAACGTCATGCCAGGATCCCTAGGTCAAAGATCTTATAGCCCAGGGCTACAGACTGGAGTTTCAGGAACTCCCACCTCACTGATTTTTTAAATCAGGCTTACCAGCTTTTCAAGAAGCAAATATGACTTTACAGGAAGTAATTCAAAAACTGGTACAAATTCAGGTCTTTGTTCCAGTTCCACTTCAGCTGCAAAACCAGTGTTCTTATTCCAACCTGTTTGTAGTTCCGAAACCGGACGGTTTGGTAAGACCCATTTTAATTCTCAAGTCGTTGAACCTGTACTTACGGGTGTTCAAATTCAAGATGGAGTCTCTGAGAGCGGTGATCTCGGGTCTGGAGGAGGGGGAATTCTTGGTGTCTCTGGATATCAATGATGCTTACCTTTTATATTCCGATTTGGCCGCCTCAACAGGCTTATCTAAGGTTTGCCTTACAGGACTGTCACTACCAGTTCCACGCCCTGCCATTTGGCCTCTTTACGGTACCGAGGGTGTTCACCAAGGTAATGACAGAAATTATGTTTCTCCTCCGCAAACAGGGAGTAAACATAATACTGTACCTGAACGATCTGCTGACAAAAGCACCATCCAGGAAGAGGTTGTTAGTCAACATTTCCCTCTCAACCTGACTACTCCAGGATCACGGATGGATTCTGAACCTACCAAAATCTCATCTGGAGCCAACGCGGAGGCTTCCGTTCCTGGGGATGATGCTGGATACGGAGGCACTGAAAGTGTTCCTTCCGTTGGAAAGGCATTGGTGATCCGGTCAATGGTGCGGGATGTTCTAGGACAAACCCGGATATCTATGCATTTGCCTTCTGGGAAAGTTGGTAGCCGCTTACAAGGCGCTGCAGTACGGAAGGTTTCACGCAAGGCCCTTCCAGCTGGATCTGTTGGACAAATGGTCCGGATCGAATCTTCACATACACCAGAGGATCAGTCTGTCGCCATAAGCCAGGATTTCTCTTCTGTGGTGGCTTCAGACTTCTCACCTGACCGAAGGACGGAGGTTCGGGATTCAAAATTGGATTCTGCTAACCACAGACGCAAGCCTCAGAGGTTGGGGAGCAGTCACCCAGGGGAAACAGTTCCAAGGAAAATGGTCAAGTCAGGAAGCCATTCTTCCAATCAACATTCTGGAATTAAGGGCCATATACAACGCCCTTCTACAGGCATCGCATCTTCTTCAAGATCGAGCCATTCAGGTTCAGTTGGACAATGTGACGGCGGTAACATACATAAACCGACAAGGCGGAATGAAGAGCAGAGCAGCAATGTCAGAGGTAACAAGGATTCTCCTCTGGGCAGAAAGACACGCTGTGGCGTTGTCCGCGATCTTCATTCCGGGAGTAGACAACTGGGAAGCATACTTCCTCAGCAGACATGACCTACACCCAGGAGAGTTGGGCCTTCACTCGGAAGTGTTCGGGTGCTTGACACATCGGTGGGGAATTCCACAAATCGACATGATGGCCTCTCGTCTCAACAAGAAGCTCAGGCGGTATTGTTCCAGGTCGAGAGACCCACAAGCAGTGGTGGTGGACGCTCTGGTGACTCCATGGGTCTACCAGCTGGTGTACGTGTTTCCACCACTCCCATTGATCCCAAAGATTCTCAAAAGAATAAAAAGGGAAAAGGTTCAAGTAATTCTCATTGCTCCGGAATGGCCAAGAAGGGCCTGGTATGCTGATCTACAGGAGATGCTCCTAGGGGATCCGTGGCCTCTACCTCTTTGCAAGAAACTTCTCCAACAGGGACTGTTCGTATTTCAAGACTTACTACAGCTACATTTGACGGCATGGAGGTTGTGTCAAATTCTAGCCCGGAAAGGGATCTCGGATAAGGTTATTCCAACCCTGATCCAAGCCAGAAAGGGGCTAATGTCTAAACATTACCATCGTATTTGGAAAAAATACGTCTCTTGGTGTGAGAACAGGAAATTTCCTGCGGTGGAATTTCAATTGGGGCGTTTTCTCCTTTTTCTGCAGTCAGGTGTGGATGTGGGCCTACGTTTGGGCTCCATAAAATTCCAGATTTCAGCCTTAACCATTTGCTCCCAGAAACAATTGGCTTCTCTCCCTGAGGTTCAGACATTTTTGAAGAGGGTTCTGCACATCCAACCTCCCTTTGTGCCTCCTACGGCACATCGGAATCTCAACGTGGTGTTGCAGTTCTCACAATCGGATTGGTTTGAGCATTTATGGGACGTTGACGTCAAGTTTTTTACGTGGAAGGCCGTCGCGCTGTTGGCCTTGGCTTCTGTGAGGTGTGTGTCGGAGCTGGGGGCGTTGTCTCACAAAAGCCCCTACTTGATTTTTCATGAAGATAGTGTTGAACTCGTCAGCAATTTCTTCCTAAAGTGGGGTCTGCGTTTCATATCAATCAACCTATTGTGGTTCCGGTGGTTACCGACACCTCTGCTACCTCAAAGTCCTTGGATGTTGTGAGGGCTTTGAAGATCTATTTGAATCGGACAGCTCGTCACAGAAAATCTGACTTTGTTCTGTATGATCCCAATAAAATTGGGTGTCCTGCTTCAAAGCAGACAATTGGACGCTGGATCAGGCTTACTATCCAGCATGCTTATTCCACGGCAGGTTTGCTGTATCCAAAATCTGTACAGGCCCACTCTACTAGGTCGGTGGGTTCTTCCTGGGTGGCTGCCCGGTGTGTCTCGGCTTTACAGCTCTGGCGAGCAGCTACTTGGTCAGGTTCAAACACATTTGCTAAGTTCTAGAAGTTCGATACTTTAACCAAACTGAAGGTCCTCAAAGGCCAATCAGTTCTGCAGGAACCTCAGCACTCCCACCTGGTTTGGGAGCTTTGGTACATCTCCATGGTACTAATGTGGACCCCAGTATCCTCTAGGACGTAAGAGAAAATAGGATTTTAATTACATACTGGTAAATCCTTTTCTTGTAGTCCGTAAAGGATACTGGGCGCCCGCCCAGTGCTTCGTTTCTTCCTGCACTGTTACTTGGTTAATTAATGTTGGTTCAGCGGTTGCTGTTCCTGGTTTAAAGTTTGCTTAGCTTGGCTTACCTCTAGTTTGTATGTGCTGGTTCGGAATCTCACCACTATCCTTTTATAGCCTTCTCTCAAAGTATGTCCGTCTCCTCGGACACAGTTTCCTAGACGGAGTCTGGTAGGAGGGGCATAGAGGGAGGAGCCAGCCCACACTATCAATTTCTGAAAGTGCCAATAGCTCCTAGTGGACCCGTCTATACCCCATGGTACTAATGTGGACCCCAGTATCCTCGACGGACTACGAGAAAAGGATTTACCGGTAGGTAATTAAAATCCTATTTTCTGGGGACACATTTCTCCAGGACACTTGTATAAGTATGCAAAACATTTTGTTCCTGTATCCTAGCAATATTTAATGTGACCTGATTACAGTCCTGTTTTACTTCAAATACTCACTCAATAAATTTTATTTAACACAGCAAATACAGCAGCCCAATTTAAGGGCTAATATTAACATTATAGGCAAAGTTGTCAGCTATATTATATACCCAAGGTTAGGCGTGATACTATGTATGCAAAGAAGATGGCGTGGTTTCATACTTCTGCTCAAACAGTAGGCAAGCCGCACGCATAACCAGACATGACATTTTAACTCTTAATACCCATTTCACATTAAGCAATGACTAGGATACCTTTGCTAGTAGGAACGATAATGCAATGATTAATATACCAAATTTAGATAATTGGATGCAGACGTGAGGTCTCTGAGTGAACAGACGCTATGCAATCCCCAGCAGGTCAACCTGGTGATCACATTACACCACACCCCTCACACTGGCTTTCTTCTATTACACCAGTACAAGTCTCTGTTGCAGGGTCTGTGTAGAACAGTGACTGATTATACAGGAATTGAAGAGTCTTCAGGTTTAATAAGGCGTTCGGTGTACATTGCGAATTTCAAAACCACCAATTTCAATACGATTATGCAAACCTCAGTCTAGGATAAGATTTTTGAAAGCTGCAAACATCGTAAGATGATGTAGAAATACAGCAGGTGTTCCGGACTGTGCGCCATGTCAGCCTCATGATGAAGCCAAGTTACTCATTTTCTGCACATTCATGTACCATTAGATAATCTGGTCCTGTGTTGAAGTATACTAGGCGTATATATTGCTCAAATATAGACGTGCCCAGAAGTGATGCATGTGTTCACCCATAGGAAGAGCCGTGCACATATCCAGATGAGACCGCATCTGTGTCGGCAGCATGTGTGTCTGGTTTGTTACTAGTTGTCATCATCCCTTTGAACTTGCACTTAAGGGGAGTACACACTGAGAGATCCGTGTTTAAAATCTAAGCAATCTGACTAGATTGCTTAGATTTTAAGCACGGATCTGCTGTGTGTATGCCCCACAGCGATAGCGCATCGCTATCGCCGATGCTAGATTGTAGGCTCAGTCTAGCGGGTCGCTCACTTCGCCGTTGTGTGAAGTGAGCACCCCCCCCCGTCCATCCCTCCCCTCGCTCAGCACATCGCGCTGTGCTGAGCGGGCGGAGAGATGTGTGCTGAGAGATCGCTCCGCACACATCTCTCCCGTCAGTACCCCCCTTTACCAAGTGTAAAAAATAAGCCTCTGAATAGGTGACGTGTATTTTCATTTACGTCCAGCTCTGCAAAGAACAAATTTGCTTGGAACGCCCTCAGTGAATAGTGCCTGTCTGAGGATGCCCTGTTACAACCAACTCGGTTGCATACCTCCAATTCTGCATCAGCCCTCTGTGTTTGACCATGTCTGCTTAGATGTCCGTGTAAGTTAGGGCTTCTAATATACCCATACTATACAGTTAATTCAGCAAAGACAGGGCGGACACTTGGATGGGCATGGTCTTTGTAAAGAGAACCTATCACCAGGCCTTTGTTCGCCATACTTAATGCTAAAAGAAAAATGGTGTTCTTCTGTCGCCTTGTCATGCGCTTCTTAGCGGACTGCCTACTGCTACATTTGTTCTTTTTATTATGTTCAATCTGTTAATTTCGTTTGGTAGTGATTGTGCATAGATGTGTCCGGTTTTAGGCTGTAGAAGTTGAGTTCACTTTGCAATTTTAGTTTTTCCTTTTTCGTATAAATATTTTGTTTACATTATGTGTGGAGAAACCTCTTGTAAGGGAAAAAAAAAAGACCGTTGAAATAGGCTTCGGATATTAAAATTTAAGAGTGGCTGGGGGAGTATTGCATTGGTTCAGCAGTGATAGAACGTGTACTGTAACACATTGTATTATTTGCAGTAGTGAGCCTACTGATAGAAGCCCTTCTTCACCTCTCCATCCTTGTGCTAGTTAAGGTATTGCTATATTCCTCTTTGTCCTTAGATATTCCTGTGACAATACATCTGGGTTCCGTGCACATCTAGTTTTGTAGCTGGCAGTTTGTATGGGGCTGTGGCAGAGGTTTCTGCTGCTGCTCTGCCAAGCTGAGTATGGCACAGGAGGGAACTGTATGTGGGGCTTTTTATGAACAGCTTGTGTGCTGCTGGCTGTACCCCCCTCTCTCTCTCTCTCTCTCTCTCTCTCTCTCTCTCTCTCTCTCTCTCTCTCTCTCTCTCTCTCTCTCTCTCTCTCTCTCTCTCTCTCTCTCTCTCTCTCTCTCTCTCTCTCTCTCTCTCTCTCTCTCTCTCTCTCTCTCCAGGAAACCTGGCACTTCTCTGCTGTCAGCTTCTACTCAGTCTGGTGGTGGGGGTCAGATCTTTATATGCATTTCATGTGTATGGTTAGAACGGCACATTCGGTGGAGTATGTTACTTGTTGCTTTGCCTTAAAGTTTTGTTGTGATATATACACTGTTTTAGCTTCATTTTGAGCATCACTGTATATGTGCAGGGCAATAGTTTTACTTACAAGCCTTTGTCAAATAACTAGCGCTAGATATAATAAAGTACTGTATTCTTCTCCCAGACACACATCAGCTAGCTCTGTATGTTTCAACTAGCTTTGTTTTTAGGAGTATGGACAAGTGTACAGAAATCTGTGTTTGGTTATTGTATCATCTCTAGATTGTGCTTTGTTTAAATAGTTAAAGTTAGCAATATAGACAGACCTGTTAGAACTGGGATCAGTGATTTTGCAGCAATTTCAGTTGGTATCGTTCCATGTAGTCTATTTAGAACATGACATTGGGGGATGGTATGTTTTGTGCGAGTTACCCCGGTCACCCGTTGTAGCATCCTCCTACCACAATCTCCTGCTGTTACTATATGTATGATAAAAGTTCATTTTTAATCAAAAGCTGCTGCGCATGCGGTGCATAAACCTGGGCCACAGGCGCTTGGTGCGTGTCCTCGCTGCACGTGTGTGGAGATGGTGTAAAAGGCGTTTGTGTAACGTAATCGGTTATGAGACCTTTTTGTATCTGGAGTGTGAAGCACATGGTTTAAAGCTGTTTAATTACGTGAGGTTATTTTATTTGCCTTGACTTGAGTGTGAAGTTCTGTTTTGTTAAGGAGCCACTAGATGCGAGTTGGCTGGCTTTCTGATTGTGAGCGTATAACATCAATAAACCCCTAGTAAATGAAGGCTTTATCTTGGGTAGGTTTCAGGGGGGAATGCCAGGCGCTGGAAGGCAAGTCCTCTGTGCTGGAGGTAGACCTCCCCTGAAGAAATGTGTAACACATGGAAACCTTTTCCCTACAGTATATTTGGTTTCACATTGTGATTTGTTTGAGCTAGTTAACACCATCAATAACGCACAAACACCCAGGCCACCAACAGAGTAGGATTGGTTTTTAATTCAGCAAAATGTTCTAATCTCACAGGATAGTCATTTCCCCCCCACATACATAACTGTGGCATACTCTCCTGCACGTCTCAGCAGTCCATTTATTTTCTGAAAATCCCAAGTGAATGATTAAACAACCAACACCTAGAATATTATATGCAAGGGATTTTTCTTGCAGTGAGCATGGGAAATAAATCGGTGGTTACAGAGCCATTCCCTGTACATCATATCTACAATCGTAGCAGCACGTATGCCGCACCCCAAATTACAGGTTATTGATTTCCACTGAGAACTGGATGGTCCATAGGCACTGATAGTACTGGAAATACATTGCAAGCTTTGTCTTTTTTTCTGTGTGTGTACACAATCCCTTTTATTCACAGAGTTCCTGTAACTGCACACTAATATAAAAACACGTGTGCTGTTTTATCTTTGTGTTCTCTGTTGATCCAGTAAATGTACTTAACCTGACTAGGGCATTTACGCTTCCTGTGCTTATAGTACTTTCTCTGACGTCCTAAGTGGATGCTGGGGACTCCGTCAGGACCATGGGGATTAGCGGCTCCGCAGGAGACAGGGCACAAAAGTAAAAGCTTTAGGATCAGGTGGTGTGCACTGGCTCCTCCCCCTATGACCCTCCTCCAAGCCTCAGTTAGATTTTTGTGCCCGGCCGAGAAGGGTGCAATCTAGGTGGCTCTCCTAAAGAGCTGCTTAGAGTAAAAGTTTTGTTAGGTTTTTTATTTTCAGTGAGTCCTGCTGGCAACAGGCTCACTGCATCGAGTGACTTAGGGGAGAGAAGTGAACTCACCTGCGTGCAGGATGGATTGGCTTCTTAGGCTACTGGACACCATTAGCTCCAGAGGGAGTCGGAACACAGGTCTCACCCTGGGGTTCGTCCCGGAGCCGCGCCGCCGACCCCTTGCAGATGCCGAAAAGTGAAGAGGTCCAGAAACCGGCGGCAGAAGACTTTTTAGTCTTCATAAGGTAGCGCACAGCACTGCAGCTGTGCGCCATTGTTGTCAGCACAGTTCATAGCAGCGGTCACTGAGGGTGCAGGGCGCTGGGGGGGGCGCCCTGGGCAGCAATGATAGTACCTTATTCTGGCTAAAAATACATCACATATAGCCCCTGGGGGCTATATGGATGTATTTAACCCCTGCCAGGTCTCAGAAAAACGGGAGAAGAAGCCCGCCGAAAAGGGGGCGGGGCCTATTCTCCTCAGCACACAGCGCCATTTTCCCTCACAGAAATGCTGGTGGGAAGGCTCCCAGGCTCTCCCCTGCACTGCACTACAGAAACAGGGTTAAAACAGAGAGGGGGGGCACTTATTTGGCGATATGACTATATATATTAAAATGCTATAAGGGAAAAACACTTATATAAAGGTTGTCCCTGTATAATTATAGCGTTTTTGGTGTGTGCTGGCAAACTCTCCCTCTGTCTCCCCAAAGGGCTAGTGGGGTCCTGTCCTCTATCAGAGCATTCCCTGTGTGTGTGCTGTGTGTCGGTACGTGTGTGTCGACATGTATGAGGACGATGTTGGTGAGGAGGCGGAGCAATTGCCTGTAATGGTGATGTCACTCTCTAGGGAGTCGACACCGGAATGGATGGCTTATTCAAGGAATTACGTGATAATGTCAACAGAGACGGCCGGCAAACAAAATAGTACCTGTCCAGGCGTCTCAAACACCGTCAGGGGCTTTAAAACGCCCATTTACCTCAGTCGGTCGACACAGACACGGACACTGATTTCAGTGTCGACGGTGAAGAAACAAACGTATTTTCCTTTAGGGCCACACGTTACTTGTTAAGGGCAATGAAGGAGGTGTTACATATTTCTGATACTACAAGTACCACAAAAAAGGGTATTATGTGGGGTGTGAAAAAACTACCTGTAGTTTTTCCTGAATCAGAGGAATTAAATGAAGTGTGTGATGATGCGTGGGTTTCCCCCGATAGAAAATTATTGGCGGTATACCCTTTCCCGCCAGAAGATAGGGCGCGTTGGGAAACACCCCTTAGGGTGGATAAGGAGCTCACACGCTTATCAAAACAAGTGGCGGTACCGTCTCCAGATAGGGCCGTCCTCAAGGAGCCAACTGATAGGAGGCTGGAAAATATCCTAAGAAGTATATACACACATACTGGTGTTATACTGCGACCAGCGATCGCCTCAGCCTGGATGTGCAGAGCTGGGGTGGCTTGGTCGGATTCCCTGACTAAAAATATTGATACCCTTGACAGGGACAGTATTTTATTGACTATAGAGCATTTAAAGGATGCATTTCTATATATACGAGATGCACAGAGGGATATTTGCACTCTGGCATCAAGAGTAAGTGCGATGTCCATATCTGCCAGAAGATGTTTATGGACACGACAGTGGTCAGGTGATGCAGATTCCAAACGGCACAAAGAAGTATTGCCGTATAAAGGGGAGGAGTTATTTGGGGTCGGTCCATCGGACCTGGTGGCCACGGCAACTGCTGGAAAATCCACCGTTTTTACCCTAAGTCACATCTCTGCAGAAAAAGACACCGTCTTTTCAGCCTCAGTCCTTTCGTCCCCATAAGAGTCATATCTGCCCAGGGATAGAGGAAAGGGAAGAAGACTGCAGCAGGCAGCCCATTCCCAGGAACAGAAGCCTCCACCGCTTCTGCCAAGTTTCTCAGCATGACGCTGGGGCCGTACAGGACCCCTGGATCCTACAAGTAGGATCCCAGGGGTACAGATTGGAAAGTCGAGACGTTTCCCCCTCGCAGGTTCCTGAAGTCTGCTTTACCAACGTCTCCCTCCGACAGGGAGGCAGTATTGGAAACAATTCACAAGCTGTATTCCCAGCAGGTGATAATCAAAGTACCCCTCCTACAACAAGTAAAGGGGTATTATTCCACACTATGTTGTGGTACTGAAGCCAGAAGGCTCGGTGAGACCTATTCTAAATCTGAAATATTTGAACACTTACAAAGGTTCAAATCAAGATGGAGTCACTCAGAGCAGTGATAGCGAACCAGGAAGAAGGGGACTATAGGGTGTCCCGGGACATCAGGGATACTTACCTCCATGTCCCAATTTGCCCTTCTCACCAAGGGTACCTCAGGTTCGTGGTACAGAACTGTCACTATCAGTTTCAGACGCTGCCGTTTGGATTGTCCACGGCACCCCGGGTCTTTACCAAGGTAATGGCCGAAATGATGATTCTTCTTCAAAGAAAATGGACGACCTCCTGATAAGAGCAAGGTCCAGAGAACAGTTGGAGGTCGGAGTAGCACTATCTCAAGTAGTTCTACGACAGCACGGGTGGATTCTAAATATTCCAAAACCGCAGTTGTTTCCGACGACACATCGGCTGTTCCTAGGGATGATTCTGGACACAGTCCAGAAAAGGGTGTTTCTCCCGGAGAAGAAAGCCAGGGAGTTATCCGAGCTAGTCAGGAACCTCCTAAAACCAGGAAAAGTGTCAGTGCATCATTGCACAAGGGTCCTGGGAAAAATGGTGGCTTCTTACGAAGCGATTCCATTCGGCAGTTTTCACGCAAGAACTTTTCAGTGGGATCTGCTGGAAAAATGGTCCGGATCGCATCTTCAGATGCATCAGCGGATAACCCTGTCTCCAAGGACAAGGGTGTTTCTTCTGCGGTGGCTGCAAAGTACTCATCTACTAATGGGCCGCAGATTCGGCATTCAGGAAGGGTCCTGGTGACCAGGGATGCCAGCCTGAGAGGCTGGGGAGCAGTCACACAGGGAAAAAATTTCCAGGGAGTGTGATCAAGTCTGGAGAATTCTCTCCACATAAATATACTGGAGCTAAGGGCAAGTTACAATGCTCTAAGCTTAGCAAGACCTCTGCTTCAAGGTCAGCCGGTATTGATCCAGTGGGACAACATCACGGCAGTCGCCCACCTAAACAGACAGGGCGGCACAAGAAGCAGAAGGGCAATAGCAGAAACTGCAAGGATTCTTCGCTGGGCGGAAAATCAGGTGATAGCACTGTCAGCAGTGTTCATTCCGACGCCCGGGAGAGTGGGGATTTCATCGGGAAGTCTTCCACATGATTGTGAACCATTGGGAAAGACCAAAGGTGGACATGATGGCGTCCCGCCTGAACAAAAAACTGGACAGGTATTGCGCCAGGTCAAGAGACCCTCAGGCAATAGCTGTAGACGCTCTGGTAACACCGTGGGTGTACCAGTCAGTGTATGTGTTCCCTCCTCTGCTTCTCATACCCAAGGTACTGAGAATTATAAGACGTAGAGGAGTAAGAACTATACTCGTGGCTCCGGATTGGCCAAGAAGGACTTGGTACCTGGAACTTCAAGAGATGCTCACAGAGGACTCATGGCCTCTGCCGCTAAGAAGGGACTTGCTTCAGCAAGTACCATGTCTGTTCCAAGACTTACCGCGGCTGCGTTTGACGGCATGGCGGTTGAACGCCGGATCCTAAGGGAAAAAGGCATTCCGGAAGAGGTCATTCCTACCCTGGTCAAAGCCAGGAAGGAGGTGACCGCACAACATTATCACCACATGTGGCGAAAATATGTTGCGTGGTGTGAGGCCAGGAAGGCCCCACGAAGAAATTTCAACTCGGTCGATTCCTGTATTTCCTGCAAACAGGAGTGTCTATGGGCCTCAAATTGGGGTCCATTAAGGTTCAAATTTCGGCCCTGTCGATTTTCTTCCAGAAAGAATTGGCTTCAGTTCCTGAAGTCCAGAAGTTTGTCAAGGGAGTACTGCATATACAACCCCCTTTTGTGCCTCCAGTGGCACTGTGGGATCTCCAACGTAGTTCTGGGATTCCTCAAATCACATTGGTTTAAACCGCTCAAATCTGTGGATTTGAAATATCTCACATGGAAAGTGACCATGCTGTTGGCCCTTGCCTCGGCCAGGCGAGTGTCAGAATTGGCGGCTTTGTCTCACAAAAGCCCATATCTGATTGTCCATTCGGACAGGGCAGAGCTGCGGACTCGTCCCCAGTTTCTCCCTAAGGTGGTGTCAGTGTTTCACCTGAACCAGCTTATTGTGGTACCTGCGGCTACTAGGGACTTGGAGGACTCCAAGTTGCTAGATGTTGTCAGGGCCCTGAAAATATAGGTTTCCAGGACGGCTGGAGTCAGGAAAACTGACTTGCTGTTATCCTGTATGCACCCAATAAACTGGGTGCTCTTGCTTCTAAGCAGGCGATTGCTAGTTGGATGTGTAGTACAATTCAGCTTGCACATGCTGTGGCAGGCCTGCCACAGCCAAAATATGTAAATGCCCATTCCACAAGGAAGGTGGGCTCATCTTGGGCGGCTGCCCGAGGGGTCTCGGCTTTACAACTTTGCCGAGCAGCTACTTGGTCAGGGGCACACCCTGACTGAGGAGGACCTGGAGTTCTCTCATTCGGTGCTGCAGAGTCATCCGCACTCTCCCGCCCGTGTGGGAGCTTTGGTATAATCCCCATGGTCCTGACGGAGTCCCCAGCATCCACTTAGGACGTCAGAGAAAATAAGAATTTACTTACCGATAATTCTATTTCTCGTAGTCCATAGTGGATGCTGGGCGCCCATCCCAAGTGCGGATTGTCTGCAATACTTGTACATAGTTATTGTTACAAAAATCGGGTTATTATTGTTGTGAGCCATCTTTTCAGAGGCTCCGCTGTTATCATGCTGTTAACTGGGTTCAGATCACAGGTTGTACAGTGTGATTGGTGTGGCTGGTATGAGTCTTACCCGGGATTCAAAATCCTTCCTTATTGTGTACGCTCGTCCGGGCACAGTATTCTAACTGAGGCTTGGAGGAGGGTCATAGGGGGAGGAGCCAGTGCACACCACCTGATCCTAAAGCTTTTACTTTTGTGCCCTGTCTCCTGCGGAGCCGCTAATCCCCATGGTCCTGACGGAGTCCCCAGCATCCACTACGGACTACGAGAAATAGAATTATCGGTAAGTAAATTCTTATTTTTTTTATAGTTATTATTTTCTAATCCATTTTAGCCATAATTTAGATTTTTTTAATTCCCATCTCCTCCTGTAATTTGTAAGATAAATCTCTCCTCTTGTATCCACTACCTGGGCTTGATTGGTTCTTTCTTCCTTTCTTTCTTCCTTTCTTTCTTTCTTTCTTTCTTTCTTTCTTTCTTTCTTTCTTTCTTTCTTTCTTTCTTTCTTTCTTTCTTTCTTTCTTTCTTTCTTTCTTTCTTTCTTTCTTTCTTTCTTTCTTTCTTTCTTTCTTTCTTTCTTTCTTTCTTTCTTTCTTTCTTTCTTTCTTTCTTTTTCTCTGACGTCCTAGTGGATGCTGGGAACTCCGAAAGGACCATGGGGAATAGCGGCTCCGCAGGAGACTGGGCACAACTAAAGAAAGCTTTTAGGTCACCTGGTGTGCACTGGCTCCTCCCACTATGACCCTCCTCCAAGCCTCAGTTAGATTTTGTGCCCGGCCGAGGTTGGATGCACACTAGGGGCTCTCCTGAGCTTCTAAAAAGAAAGTATATAATTAGGTTTTTTATTTTACAGTGAAGACCTGCTGGCAACAGGCTCACTGCAGCGAGGGACTAAGGGGAGAAGAAGCGAACCTACCTGCTTGCATCTAGCTTGGGCTTCTTAGGCTTCTGGACACCATTAGCTCCAGAGGGATCGACCGCATGGAACTGGCCTTGGTGTTCGGTCCCGGAGCCGCGCCGCCGTCCCCCTTACAGAGCCAGAAGCAAGAAGAGGTCCGGAAAATCGGCGGCAGAAGACATCAGTCTTCACCAAGGTAGCGCACAGCACTGCAGCTGTGCGCCATTGCTCCTCATACACACTTCACACTCCGGTCACTGAGGGTGCAGGGCGCTAGGGGGGGGCGCCCTGAGCAGCAATAAAAACACCTTGGCTGGCAAAAATACCACAATATATAGCCCCAGAGGCTATATATGTGATAATTACCCCTGCCAGAATCCATAAAAAAGCGGGAGAAAAGTCTGCGAAAAAGGGGCGGAGCTATCTCCTTCAGCACACTGGCGCCATTTCTCCTTCACAGATCCGCTGGAAGGAAGCTCCCTGGCTCTCCCCTGCAGTCTACACTACAGAAAAGGGTAAAAAAGAGAGGGGGGGCACTAAATTTAGGCGCAGTATATATAACAGCAGCTATAGGGGACATAACTCAGTTAGTCCCTGCATTATATAGCGCTCTGGTGTGTGCTGGCATACTCTCACTCTGTCTCCCCAAAGGGCTTTTGTGGGTCCTGCCCTCTGTTAGAGCATTCCCTGTGTGTGTGCGGTGTGTCTGTACGGCTGTGTCGACATGTTTGATGAGGATAATGATGTGGAGGCGGAGCAGATGCCTATAGAAGGGATGTCACCCCCTGCGGGGCAGACACCTGAGTGGATGGACTTATGGAAGGAATTGCGTGCACGTGTCGACTCCTTACACAAAAAATTTGACGACATGCCAAATGCGGGACAGCCGGCTTCTCAGCTCGTGCCTGTCCAGGCGTCTCAAAGGCCATCGGGGGCTCTAAAACGCCCGCTACCTCAGATGGCAGACGCTGATGTCGACACGGATACTGACACCAGTGTCGACGACGATGAGTCTAGTCTAATGTCCACTAAGGCCATTCGTTGCATGATTGAAGCAATGAAAGAGGTGTTACAAATTTCTGATATAAACCCAGGTACCACTAAAAAGGGTATTATGTTTGGGGAGAAAAAACTACCCGTAGTTTTTCCCCCATCAGAAGAATTAAATGAAGTGTGTGAAGAAGCGTGGGCTTTCCCTGATAAAAGATTGGTAATCTCTAAGAAGTTACTAATGGCGTTCCCTTTCCCGCCAGAGGATAGGTCACGTTGGGAGACACCCCCTAGGGTGGATAAAGTGCTCACACGTTTGTCTAAAAAGGTGGCACTACCGTCTCCGGATACGGCCGCCCTCAAGGAACCTGCTGATAGAAAGCAGGAGGCGATCCTGAAGTCTGTATATACACACTCAGGCATTATACTTAGACCAGCTATTGCGTCAGCATGGATGTGCAGTGCTGCCGCTGCGTGGTCAGATTCCCTGTCAGAAAATATTGACACCCTAGACAGGGACACTATTCTGCTAACCATAGAGCATATAAAAGACTCAGTCTTATACATGAGAGATGCACAGAGGGAGATCTGCCGGCTGGCATCTAAAATAAGTGCATTGTCCATTTCTGCTAGGAGAGGCTTATGGACTCGCCAGTGGACAGGGGATGCAGATTCAAAAAGGCACATGGAAGTTTTGCCTTATAAGGGTGAGGAGTTATTTGGGGATGGTCTCTCGGACCTAGTTTCCACAGCAACTGCTGGGAAGTCAGCATTTTTACCCCATGTTCCCTCACAGCCTAAAAAGGCGCCGTTTTATCAGGTACAGTCCTTTCGGACTCAGAAAAACAGGCGTGGAAAAGGCGGGTCCTTTCTGTCCAGAGGCAGAGGTAGGGGAAAAAGGCTGCAACAAACAGCAGGTTCCCAGGAGCAAAAGTCCTCCCCCGCTTCTTCCAAGTGCGCAGCATGACCGTGGGGCTCCACAGGCGGAGCCAGGTACGGTGGGGGGCCGCCTCAAAAATTTCAGCGATCAGTGGGCTCGCTCACAGGTGGATCCCTGGATCCTGCAAATAGTATCTCACGGGTACAAACTGGAATTCGAGGCGTCTCCACCCCACCGGTTCCTAAAATCTGCCTTGCCGATTACTCCTTCAGACAGGGAGGCTGTGCTAGCGGCAATTCACAAGCTGTATTCCCAGCAGGTGATAATCAAGGTGCCCCTACTTCATCAAGGACGGGGTTACTATTCCACACTGTTTGTGGTACCGAAACCGGACGGTTCGGTGAGACCCATTTGAAATTTGAAATCCTTGAACACATACATAAAAAAATTCAAGTTCAAGATGGAATCGCTCAGGGCGGTTATTGCAAGCCTGGAAGAGGGGGGATTACATGGTATCCCTGGACATCAAGGATGCTTACCTGCATGTCCCCATTTACTATCCTCACCAGGAGTACCTCAGATTTGTGGTACAGGATTGCCATTACCAATTCCAGACGCTGCCGTTTGGACTCTCCACGGCACCGAGGGTGTTTACCAAGGTAATGGCGGAAATGATGATACTTCTTCGAAGAAAGGGAGTTTTAATTATCCCGTACTTGGACGATCTCCTAATAAAGGCGAGGTCCAAGGAGCAGTTGTTGGTGGGAGTAGCACTATCTCAGGAGGTGCTACACCAGCACGGTTGGATTCTGAATATTCCAAAATCACAGCTGGTTCCGACGACACGTCTACTGTTCCTGGGTATGATTCTGGATACAGTCCAGAAAAAAGTGTTTCTCCCGGAGGAGAAAGCCAAGGAGCTGTCATCTCTAGTCAGAGACCTCCTGAAACCAAAACAGGTATCGGTGCATCACTGCACGCGGGTCCTGGGAAAGATGGTGGCTTCTTACGAAGCAATTCCTTTCGGCAGGTTCCATGCCAGAATCTTTCAGTGGGACCTGTTGGACCAATGGTCCGGATCGCATCTTCAGATGCATCGCCTAATAACCCTGTCTCCAAGAACCAGGGTGTCTCTGCTGTGGTGGCTGCAGAGTGCTCATCTTCTAGAGGGCCGCAGATTCGGCATACAGGACTGGGTCCTGGTGACCACGGATGCCAGCCTTCGAGGCTGGGGGGCAGTCACACAGGGAAGAAACTTCCAAAAACTATGGTCGAGTCAGGAGACTTCCCTACACATAAATATTCTGGAACTAAGGGCCATTTACAATGCCCTAAGTCAGGCAAAATCCCTGCTTCTACACCAGCCGGTACTGATCCAGGCAGACAACATCACGGCAGTCGCCCATGTAAATCGACAGGGCGGCACAAGAAGCAGGATGGCAATGGCAGAAGCCACAAGGATTCTCCGATGGGCGGAAAATCACGTACTAGCACTGTCAGCAGTGTTCATTCCGGGAGTGGACAACTGGGAAGCAGACTTTCTCAGCAGGCACGACCTCCACCCGGGAGAGTGGGGACTTCATCCAGAAAAAAACTAGAGAGTTATTGCGCCAGGTCAAGGGACCCTCAGGCGATAGCTGTGGACGCTCTAGTGACACCGTGGGTGTACCAGTCAGTTTATGTGTTCCCTCCTCTGCCTCTCATACCAAGAGTACTGAGAATAAGAAAACGAGGAGTAAGAACAATACTCGTGGTTCCGGATTGGCCAAGACGAGCGTGGTACCCGGATCTTCAAGAGATGATCTCAGAGGACCCATGGCCTCTGCCGCTCAGACAGGACCTGCTGCAGCAGGGGCCCTGTCTGTTCCAAGACTTACCGCGGCTGCGTTTGACGGCATGGCGGTTGAACACCGGATCCTGAAGGAAAAGGGCATTCCGGAGGAAGTCATTCCTACGCTGATTAAAGCCAGGAAAGATGTAACTGCAAAGCATTATCACCGCATATGGCGGAAATATGTTGCTTGGTGTGAGGCCAAAAAGGCCCCAACAGAGGAATTTCAACTAGGTCGATTTCTGCATTTCCTACAAGCAGGAGTGACTATGGGCCTGAAATTAGGCTCCATTAAGGTACAGATCTCTGCTCTGTCGATTTTCTTCCAGAAAGAACTGGCTTCATTGCCTGAAGTTCAGACGTTTGTGAAGGGAGTGCTGCATATTCAGACCCCGTTTGTGCCTCCAGTGGCACCTTGGGATCTCAACGTGATGTTGAGTTTCTTAAAATCACATTGGTTTGAGCCACTTAAAACCGTGGATCTAAAATATCTCACGTGGAAAGTGGTCATGTTATTGGCCTTGGCTTCAGCCAGGCGTGTGTCAGAATTGGCAGCTTTGTCATGTAAAAGCCCTTATCTGATTTTCCATATGGATAGGGCGGACTTGAGGACTCGTCCCCAGTTTCTCCCTAAGGTGGTATCAGCTTTTCACTTGAACCAACCTATTGTGGTGCCTGCGGCTACTAGGGACTTGGAGGACTCCAAGTTACTGGACTTAGTCAGGGCCTTGAAAATTTATGTTTCCAGGACGGCTAGAGTCAGGAAAACTGACTCGCTATTTATCCTGTATGCACCCAACAAACTGGGTGCTCCTGCTTCTAAGCAGACTATTGCTCGCTGGATTTGTAGCACAATTCAGCTGGCGGATTCTGCGGCTGGACTGCCACATCCTAAATCAGTAAAAGCCCATTCCACAAGGAAGGTGGGCTCATCTTGGGCGGCTGCCCGAGGGGTCTCGGCTTTACAACTTTGCCGAGCTGCTACTTGGTCAGGGGCAAACACGTTTGCAAAATTCTACAAATTTGATACCCTGGCTGAGGAGGACCTTGAGTTCTCTCATTCGGTGCTGCAGAGTCATCCGCACTCTCCCGCCCGTTTGGGAGCTTTGGTATAATCCCCATGGTCCTTTCGGAGTTCCCAGCATCCACTAGGACGTCAGAGAAAATAAGATTTTTCTCACCGGTAAATCTATTTCTCGTAGTCCGTAGTGGATGCTGGGCGCCCATCCCAAGTGCGGATTGTCTGCAATACTTGTACATAGTTATTGTTAACTAAAGGGTTATTGTTGAGCCATCTGTTGAGAGGCTCAGTTGTTTTCATACTGTTAAACTGGGTATAGTATCACGAGTTATACGGTGTGGCTGGTAAGAGTCTTACCCGGGATTCAAAATCCTTCCTTATTATGTCGGCTCGTCCGGGCACAGTGTCCTAACTGAGGCTTGGAGGGGGGTCATAGTGGGAGGAGCCAGTGCACACCTGGTGACCTAAAAGCTTTCTTTAGTTGTGCCCAGTCTCCTGCGGAGCCGCTATTCCCCATGGTCCTTTCGGAGTTCCCAGCATCCACTACGGACTACGAGAAATAGATTTACCGGTGAGTAAAATCTTATTTTTTCTTTCTTTTTTTCTTTCTTTCTCGTTTTTTTATATAGCGCTGCATATTCTGCTGCGCTTGATGATGGCCAGATTGATTGGGCATGACTGCTGTTGTATGTGACGGTATCCAGTTGATAAGTCGATACAAAGTGGTCGACGTGCATATAGTTGACATGGTCGACATGACAATGGTCAACAGAAGGTTTTTTGTGGGCGGGGGGTTGTTTTTCATTTTGAGTAATTTTTCATACTACGATTGGGAATAGTAACCTTGCCTGAATCATGGCGAGCAAAGTGGTGCACTAATTGGGGGTCCAAGTGCTGGAACAGAAATTTTGCCCCCCCCCAAATAAATTCAAAAACTCATGTTGGCCTTTTCATGTTTCGACCATTTCCATGTCTACCTTGTATGTTTTGAAATTTGGTGTCAACCCTCTGACTGTTCACGCTTTGAGTCATAACCGTGTGTGACACAGGGCAGAGCACTGATCATTTCTGCATGATTTCATGCCCTGTAAGATATTAATAGTGGGGGCTCTGTGAGTGTTGTATAATGGGTTCTGTTCTGTGTTGCACATAACCAGCGAATATATCGTCATAGTTACTGCAAGAGGGGACTAGAGTTACTGACCAGGGAGAGAAGAGGTGACAGTTCACTTTACCTCTGTGCCACATTACATAGAACATAGGAGCCTGCAACACCCCTTATTCTTATTTTAAGCTCTTGTGCCCTTTGCTAGTAAAACTGTTTCAGCAGAGATCTCTGTAGCACCGGGTGCCTGCTTCCTGGGAGTAGTACTTGATGTGGGACTGTTAGCAGAGGCAAGGCACAGATCAGAGGCAGATGTAAGCTGGCCATTGATGGAATAGTTTGTGATGAGAGTTTAGATGTACAGGGTGGCCATACTTCCCCTATTCAGAGCTGCCTGTAGTGATATTACAAGCAGAATGTCATCAGAATTGGTGAGGAGACTAATTTGGACATTGGATGCAGGATTCTGCAGAAAACAAATGTAAGTGCAAAAAAAAGATGCTGATAATGGGAACATAAGTCCTTATTCAGGTTTGTTAGCAAACCAAAAGAGTACGCAATTGGGCAAACCCATGCTGCACTGCAGGTGGGGCAGCTGTAACGTGCAGAGAGATTTAGATTTGGGTGGGTTGTGTTCAAACTAGTGATGTGCACCGGAAATTTCTCTAACGTCCTAGTGGATGCTGGGGACTCCGAAAGGACCATGGGGAATAGCGGCTCCGCAGGAGACTGGGCACAAAGTAAAAGCTTTAGGACTAGCTGGTGTGCACTGGCTCCTCCCCCTATGACCCTCCTCCAAGCCTCAGTTAAGATTTTGTGCCCGAACGAGAAGGGTGCAATCTAGGTGGCTCTCCTGTGCTGCTTAGAGTAAAAGTTTAAATAGTTTTTTTTTAATTTTCAGTGAGACCTGCTGGCAACAGGCTCACTGCATCGAGGGACTAAGGGGAGAAGAAGCGAACTCACCTGCGTGCAGAGTGGATTGGGCTTCTTAGGCTACTGGACATTAGCTCCAGAGGGACGATCACAGGCCCAGCCATGGATGGGTCCCGGAGCCGCGCCGCCGGCCCCCTTACAGAGCCAGAAGAGTGAAGAGGTCCGGAAAATCGGCGGCAGAAGACGTCCTGTCTTCAATAAGGTAGCGCACAGCACCGCAGCTGTGCGCCATTGCTCTCAGCACACTTCACACTCCGGTCACTGAGGGTGCAGGGCGCTGGGGGGGGGGGGGGGCGCCCTGGGACTCAATGAAAATACCTTAAATGGCTAAAAATACATCACATATAGCTCCTGGGCTATATGGATGTATTTAACCCCTGCCAGTTTTCCACAAAAAAGCGGGAGAAAGGCCGCCGAAAAAGGGGCGGAGCCTATCTCCTCAGCACACAAGCACCATTGTTTCCTCACAGCTCCGTTGGAGGAAGGCTCCCTGACTCTCCCCTGCAGTCCTGCACTACAGAAACAGGGTAAAACAAGAGAGGGGGGGCACTAAATTGGCATATTAATATATACAGCAGCTATATTAGGGAAAAACACTTATATAAGGTTATCCCTGTATATATATAGCGCTCTGGTGTGTGCTGGCAAACTCTCCCTCTGTCTCCCCAAAGGGCTAGTGGGGTCCTGTCCTCTATCAGAGCATTCCCTGTGTGTGTGCTGTGTGTCGGTACGCTGTGTCGACATGTATGAGGAGGAAAATGGTGTGGAGGCGGAGCAATTGCCTGTGTTAGTGATGTCACCCCCTAGGGAGTCGACACCTGACTGGATGGTCTTATGGAAAGAATTACGTGATAGTGTCGGCACTTTACAAAAGACTGTTGACGACATGAGACAGCCGGCAAATCAGTTAATACCTGTACAGGCGTCTCAAACACCGTCAGGGGCTATAAAACGCCCGTTACCTCAGGTCGATACAGACACTGACACGGACACTGACTCCAGTGTCGACGGTGAGGAAACAAACGTATTTTCCAGTAGGGCCACACGTTACATGATCACGGCAATGAAGGAGGTTTTGAACATTTCTGATACTACAAGTACCACAAAAAAGGGTATTATGTGGGGTGTGAAAAAACTACCCGTAGTTTTTCCTGAATCAGATGAATTAAATGAGGTGTGTGATGAAGCGTGGGTTTCCCCCGGTTAAAAAAACTGCTAATTTCTAAAAAATTATTGGCATTATACCCTTTCCCGCCAGAGGTTAGGGCGCGTTGGGAAACACCCCCTAGCGTAGATAAGGCGCTCACACGCTTATCAAAACAAGTGGCGTTACCGTCTCCTGATACGGCCGCCCTCAAGGAACCAGCTGATAGGAAGCTGGAAAATATCCTTAAAAGTATATACACACATACTGGTATTATACTGCGACCAGCAATCGCCTCAGCCTGGATGTGCAGTGCTGGGGTGGCTTGGTCGGATTCCCTGACTGAAAATATTGATACCCTGGACAGGGACAATATATTATTGACTATAGAGCATTTAAAGGATGCATTTCTATATATGCGAGATGCACAGAGGGATATTTGCACTCTGTCATCAAGAGTAAGTGCGATGTCCATTTCTGCCAGAAGATGATTATGGACGCGACAGTGGTCAGGGGATGCGGATTCCAAACGGCATATGGAAGTATTGCCGTATAAAGGGGAGGAGTTATTTGGGGTCTGTCTATCGGACCTGGTGGCCACGGCAACGGCTGGAAAATCCACCTTTTTACCCCAAGTCACCTCGCAGCATAAAAAGATACCGTCTTTTCAGGCTCAGTCCTTTCGTCCCCATAAGGGCAAGCGGGCAAAAGGCCACTCATATCTGCCCCGGGGCAGAGGAAGGGGAAAAAGACTGCAGCAGACAGCCTCTTCCCACGAACAGAAGCCCTCCCCCGCTTCTGCCAAGTCCTCAGCATGACGCTGGGGCCTTACAAGCGGACTCAGGCACGGTGGGGGCCCGTCTCAAGAATTTCAGCGCGCAGTGGGCTCACTCGCAAGTGGACCCCTGGATCCTGCAGGTAGTATCTCAGGGGTACAAATTGGAATTCGAGACGTCTCCCCCTCGCCGGTTCCTGAAGTCTGCTTTACCAACGTCATCCCCAGACAGGGAGGCGGTATTGGAAGCCATTCACAAGCTGTATTCCCAGCAGGTGATAATCAAGGTACCCCTCCTACAACAGGGAAAGGGGTATTATTCCACGCTGTTTGTGGTACCGAAGCCGGACGGCTCGGTGAGACCCATTTTAAATCTGAAATCCTTGAACACTTACATAAAAAGGTTCAAGTTCAAGATGGAGTCACTCAGAGCAGTGATAGCGAACCTGGAAGAAGGGGACTATATGGTGTCTCTGGACATCAAGGATGCTTACCTCCATGTCCCAATTTGCCCTTCTCACCAAGGGTACCTCAGGTTTGTGGTACAGATCTGTCACTATCAGTTTCAGATGCTGCCGTTTGGATTGTCCACGGCACCCCGGGTCTTTACCAAGGTAATGGCCGAAATGATGATTCTTCTTCGAAGAAAAGGCGTCTTAATTATCCCTTACTTGGACGATCTCCTGATAAGGGCAAGGTCCAGAGAACAGTTAGAGGTCGGAGTAGCACTATCTCAAGTAGTACTACGACAGCACGGATGGATTCTAAATATTCCAAAATCGCAGCTGATTCCGACGACACGTCTGCTGTTCCTAGGGATGATTCTGGACACAGTACAGAAAAAGGTGTTTCTCCCGGAGGAGAAAGCCAAGGAGTTATCCGACCTAGTCAGGAACCTCCTAAGACCAGGCCAAGTGTCAGTACATCAATGCACAAGGGTCCTGGAAAAGATGGTGGCTTCTTACGAAGCGATTCCATTCGGCAGATTCCACGGAAGAACTTTTCAGTGGGATCTGCTGGACAAATGGTCCGGATCGCATCTTCAAATGCATCAGCGGATAACCCTGTCTCCAAGGACAAGGGTGTCTCTCCTGTGGTGGTTACAGAGTGCTCATCTTCTAGAGGGCCGCAGATTCGGCATTCAGGATTGGGTCCTGGTGACCACGGATGCCAGCCTGAGAGGCTGGGGAGCAGTCACACAGGGAAGAAATTTCCAGGGCTTGTGGTCAAGCATGGAAACGTCACTTCACATAAATATCCTGGAACTAAGGGCCATATACAATGCCCTAAGTCAGGCAAGACCTCTGCTTCAGGGTCAGCCGGTGTTGATCCAGTCGGACAACATCACGGCAGTCGCCCACGTAAACAGACAGGGCGGCACAAGAAGCAGGAGGGCAATGATGGAAGTGGCAAGGATTCTTCGCTGGGCGGAAAATCATGTGATAGCACTGTCAGCAGTGTTCATTCCGGGAGTGGACAACTGGGAAGCAGACTTCCTCAGCAGACACGATCTTCACCCGGGGGAGTGGGGACTTCACCCAGAAGTCTTCCACATGATTGTGAACCGTTGGGAAAAACCAAAGGTGGACATGATGGCGTCCCGCCTCAACAAAAAACTAGACAGATATTGCTCCAGGTCAAGGGACCCTCAGGCAATAGCTGTGGACGCTCTGGTAACACCGTGGGTGTACCAGTCAGTGTATGTGTTCCCTCCTCTTCCTCTCATACCAAAAGTACTGAGAATCATAAGAAGGAGAGGAGTAAAGACTATACTCGTGGCTCCGGATTGGCCAAGAAGGACTTGGTACCCGGAAATTCAAGAGATGCTCACGGAAGACCCGTGGCCTCTACCTCTAAGAAAGGACCTGCTCCAGCAGGGACCATGTCTGTTCCAAGACTTACCGCGGCTGCGTTTGACGGCATGGCGGTTGAACGCCGGATCCTGAAGGAAAAAGGCATTCCGGATGAAGTCATCCCTACCCTGATCAAAGCCAGGAAGGATGTAACCATACAACATTATCACCGTATTTGGCGTAAATATGTTGCGTGGTGCGATGCCAGGAAGGCCCCTACAGAGGAATTTCAACTGGGTCGTTTCCTGCATTTCCTGCAAACAGGACGGTCTATGGGCCTCAAATTAGGGTCCATTAAGGTTAAAATTTCGGCCCTGTCAATATTCTTCCAAAAAGAACTGGCTTCTGTTCCTGAAGTTCAGACGTTTGTCAAGGGAGTACTGCATATACAGCCTCCTTTTGTGCCTCCAGTGGCACCTTGGGATCTCAATGTAGTTTTGGGATTCCTAAAATCACATTGGTTTGAACCACTCACCACTGTGGACTTAAAATATCTCACATGGAAAGTGGTAATGCTGTTAGCCCTGGCTTCAGCCAGGCGTGTCTCAGAATTGGCGGCTTTATCCTATAAAAGCCCTTACCTAATTTTTCATACGGACAGGGCAGAATTGAGGACTCGTCCTCAATTTCTTCCTAAGGTGGTTTCAGCATTTCACTTAAACCAGCCTATTGTGGTGCCTGCGGCTACTAGGGACTTGGAGGATTCCAAGTTGCTGGACGTAGTCAGGGCCCTGAAAATATGTTTCCAGGACGACTGGAGTCAGAAAATCTGATTCGCTGTTTATCCTGTATGCACCCAACAAGCTGGGTGCTCCTGCTTCTAAGCAGACGATTGCTCGTTGGATTTGTAGTACAATTCAGCTTGCACATTCTGTGGCAGGCCTGCCACAGCCAAAATCTGTAAAAGCCCATTCCACACGGAAAGTGGGCTCATCTTGGGCGGCTGCACGAGGGGTCTCGGCTTTACAACTTTGCCGAGCAGCTACTTGGTCAGGGGCAAACACGTTTGCTAAATTCTACAAATTTGATACCCTGGCTGAGGAGGACCTGGAGTTCTCTCATTCGGTGCTGCAGAGTCATCCGCACTCTCCCGCCCGTTTGGGAGCTTTGGTATAATCCCCATGGTCCTTTCGGAGTCCCCAGCATCCACTAGGACGTTAGAGAAAATAAGAATTTACTTACCGATAATTCTATTTCTCATAGTCCGTAGTGGATGCTGGGCGCCCATCCCAAGTGCGGATTGTCTGCATTACTTGTACATAGTTATTGTTACAAAAATCGGGTTATTGTTGTTGTGAGCCATCTTTTCAGAGGTTTCTTCTGTTATCATGCTGTTAACTGGGTTCAGATCACAAGTTGTACGGTGTGATTGGTGCGGCTGGTATGAGTCTTGCCCGGGATTCAAAATCCTTCCTTATTGTGTACGCTCGTCCGGGCACAGTATCCTAACTGAGGCTTGGAGGAGGGTCATAGGGGGAGGAGCCAGTGCACACCAGCTAGTCCTAAAGCTTTTACTTTGTGCCCAGTCTCCTGCGGAGCCGCTATTCCCCATGGTCCTTTCGGAGTCCCCAGCATCCACTACGGACTATGAGAAATAGAATTATCGGTAAGTAAATTCTTATTGTTTCGTGTTTTGGATTTGGTTCCGCGCCCATGTTTTGCATTCGGACACGTTTTGGCAAAACCTCCCTGAAATTTTTTGTCCGATTCGGGTGTGTTTTGGATTCGGGTGTTTTATTACAAAAACCCCTCAAAAACAGCTTAAATCATAGAATTTGGGGGTCATTTTGAATCCATAGTATTATTAACCTCAATAACCATAATTTCCACTCATTTTCAGTCTATTCTGAACACCTCACAATATTATTTTTAGTCCTAAAATTTGTACCGAGGTTGCTGGATGACTAAGCTAAGCGACCCAAGTGGCCGACACAAACACCTGGCCCATCTAGGAGTTGCACTGCAGTGTCAGACAGGATGGCACTTCAAAAAAATAGTCCCCAAACAGCACATGATGCAAAGAAAAATGAAAGAAAAAAGAGGTGCAAGATGGAATTGTCCTTGGGCCCTCCCACCCACCCTTATGTTGTATAAACAGGACATGCACACTTTAACAAACATCATTTCAGCGACAGGGTCTGCCACACAACTGTGACTGAAATGACTGGTTGGTTTGGGCCCCCACCAAAAAAGAAGCAATCAATCTCTCCTTGCACAAACTGGCTCTACAGAGGCAAGATGTCCACCTCCTCCTCATCGTCCGATTCCTCACCCCTTTCACTGTGTACATCCCCCTCCTCACAGATAATTAATGTGTCCCCACTGGAATCCACCATCTCAGGTCCCTGTGTGCTTTCTGGAGGCAATTGCTGGTGAGTGTCTCCACGGAGGAATTGATTATAATTCATTTTGATGAACATCGTCTTCTCCACATTTTCTGGAAGTAACCTCGTACGCCGATTGCTGACAAGGTGAGCGGCTGCACTAAACACTCTTTCGGAGTACACACTGGAGGGTGGACAATTTAGGTAAAATAAAGCCAGTTTCTGCAAGGGCCTCCAAATTGCCTTTTTTTCCTGCCAGTATACGTACGGACTGTCTGACGTGCCTACTTGGATGCGGTCACTCATATAATCCTCCACCATTCTTTCAATGGTGAGAGAATCATATGCAGTGACAGTAGACGACATGTCAGTAATCGTTGGCAGGTCCTTCAGTCCGGACTAGATGTCAGCACTCGCTCCAGACTGCCCTGCATCACCCCCAGCGGGTGGGCTCGGAATTTTTAGCCTTTTCCTCACACCCCCAGTTGCGGGAGAATGTGAAGGAGTAGCTGTTGACGGGTCACGTTCCGCTTGGCTTGACAATTTTCTCACCAGTAGGTCTTTGAACCTCTGCAGACTTGTGTCTGCCGGAAAGAGAGATACTACGTTGTATCTCTCTTTCCGGCAGACACAAGTCTGCAGAGGTTCAAAGACCTGCTGGTGAGAAAATTGTTTTAAATCTTGGATCAAGCACGGTGGCCAAAATGTAGTGCTCTGATTTCAACAGATTGATCACCCGTGAATCCTGGTTAAGCAAATTAAGGGCTCCATCCACAAGTCCCACATGCCTAGCGGAATCGCTCTGTTTTAGCTCCTCCTTCAATGTCTCCAGCTTCTTCTGCAAAAGCCTGATGAAGGGAATGACCTGACTCAGGCTGGCAGTGTCTGAACTGACTTCACGTGTGGCAAGTTCAAAGGGTTGCGGAACCTTGCACAACGTTGAAATCATTCTCCACTGCGCTTGAGTCAGTTGCATTCCCCCTCCTTTGCCTATATCGTGGGCAGATGTATAGGCTTGAATGGCCTTTTGCTGCTCCTCCATCCTCTGAAGCATATAGAGGGTTGAATTCCACCTCGTTACCACCTCTTGCTTCAGATGATGGCAGGTTCAGGAGTGTTTGCTGGTGCTCCAGTCTTCACGCGGTGGCTGAATGCCGAAAGTGGCCCGCAATTCTTCGGGCCACCGACAGCATCTCTTGCACGCCCCTGTCGTTTTTTAAATAATTCTGCACCACCAAATTCAATGTATGTGCAAAACATGGGACGTGCTGGAATTTGCCCAGATGTAATGCACGCACAATATTGCTGGCGTTGTCCGATGTCACAAATCCCCAGTAGAGTCCATTTGGGGTAAGCCATTCTGCGATGATGTTCCTCAGTTTCCGTAAGAGGTTGTCAGCTGTATGCCTCTTCTGGAGAGCGGTGATACAAAGCGTAGCCTGCCTAGGAACGAGTTGGCGTTTGCGAGATGCTGCTACTGGTGCCGCCGCTGCTGTTCTTGCTGCGGGAGGCAATACATCTACCCAGTGGGCTGTCACAGTCATATAGTTCTGAGTCTGCCCTGCTCCACTTGTCCACATGTCTGTGGTTAAGTGGACATTGGGTACAACTGCATTTTTTAGGACACTGGTGACTCTTTTTCTGAGGTCTGTGTACATTTTCGGTATCGCCTGCCTAGAGAAATGGAACCTAGATGGTATTTGGTACCGGGGACACAGTATCTCAATCAAGTCTGTAGTTGCCTGTGAATTAACGGTGGATAACGGAAACGCGTTTCTCACCGCCCAGGCTGCCAAGGCCTGAGTTATCCGCTTTGCAGCATGATGACTGCTGTGATATTTCATCTTCCTCGCAAAGGACTGTTGTACAGTGAATTGCTTACTGGAAGTAGTACAAGTGGTCTTCCGACTTCCCCTCTGGGATGACGATAGACTCCCAGCAGCAACAACAGCAGCGCCAGCAGCAGGAGGCGTTACACTCAAGGATGCATCGGAGGAATCCCAGTCAGGAGAGGACTCGTCAGACTTGACAGTGACATGGCCTGCAGGACTATTGGCTTTCCTGTGTAAGGAGGAAATTGACACTGAGGGAGTCGGTGGTGTGGTTTGCAGGTGCTTGGTTACAAGAGGAAGGGATTTAGTGGTCAGTGGACTGCTTCCGCTGTCATCCAAAGTTTTTGAACTTGTCACTGACTTATGATGAATGCGCTGCAGGTGACTTATAAGGGAGGATGTTCCGAGGTGGTTAACATCCTTACCCCTACTTATTACAGCTTGACAAAGGCAACACACGACTTGACACCTGTTGTCCGCATTTGTGTTAAAATAATTCCACACCGAAGAGGTGGTTTTTTTTTTTTTGTAATTTGACCAGGCATGTCAATGGCCATATTCTCCCACGGGCAACAGGTGTCTCCCCAGGTGCCTGACTTAAACCACCTCACCATCAGAATCCTCCTTGTCAATTTCCTCCTCAGCGCCAGCAACACCCATATCCTCATCCTGGTGTACTTCAACAGTGACATCTTCAATTTGACTATCAGGAACTGGACTGCGGGTGCTCTTTCCAGCACTTGCAGGGGGCGTGCAAATGGTGGAATGCGCCTCCTCTTCCCGTCCAGTGTTGGGAAGGTCAGGCATCGCAGCCGACACAATTGGACACTCCTTGGGGATTTGTGATTTAGAAGAACGCACAGTTCTTTGCTGTGCTTTTGCCAGCTTAAGTCTTTTCATTTTTCTAGCGAGAGGATGAGTGCTTCCATCCTCATGTGAAGCTGAACCACTAGCCATGAACATAGGCCAGGGCCTCAGCCGTTCCTTGCCACTCCGTGTCGTAAATGGCATATTGGCAAGTTTACGCTTCTCCTCAGACGCTTTT
Source organism: Pseudophryne corroboree (assembly GCF_028390025.1). Taxonomy (NCBI): domain Eukaryota; kingdom Metazoa; phylum Chordata; class Amphibia; order Anura; family Myobatrachidae; genus Pseudophryne; species Pseudophryne corroboree. The sequence continues at coordinate 678,598,251 of NC_086446.1, forward strand.
AATTTTGATTTTTGGGTAATTTTACTGAACTTTTGTGCTTTGGATTTTACATGCTCTCTACTATGACATTGGGCATCGGCCTTGGCAGACGACGTTGATGGCATTTCATCGTCTCGGCCATGACTAGTGGCAGCAGCTTCAGCACGAGGTGGAAGTGGATCTTGATCTTTCCCTATTTTACCCTCCACATTTTTGTTCTCCATTTTTTAATGTGTGGAATTATATGCCAGTATCAATAGCAATGGCCTACTACTATATATACTGCGCACAACTGATATGCACCACAGGTATGGATGAATAGTATACTTGACGACACAGAGGTAGGTAGAGCAGTGGCCTACTGTACCGTACTGCTATATATTATATTCTGGTGGTCAGCAAACTGTGCAAAACTGAAATGCACCACAGGTATGGATGGATAGTATACTTGACGACACAGAGGTAGGTAGAGCAGTGGCCTTCGGTACCGTACTCCTATATATTATATACTGGTGGTCAGCAAAATTATGCACTGTACTCCTACTATATACTACAATGCAGCACAGATATGGAGCGTTTTTCAGGTAGAGAACGTATAATACTGGTGGTCACTGGTCAGCAAAACTCTGCACTGTACTCCTATATAATATACTGGTGGTCCCCAGTCCCCACAATAAAGCAGTGTGAGCACAGATATATGCAGCACACTGAGCACAGATATGGAGCATTTTTCAGGCAGACAACGTATAATACTGGTGGTCACTGGTCAGCAAAACGCTGCACTGTGCTCCTCCTATATAATATACTGGTGGTCCCCAGTACCCACAATAAAGCAGTGTGAGCACAGATAAATGCAGCACACTGAGCACAGATATGGAGCGTTTTTCAGGCAGACAACGTATACTGGTGGTCACTGGTCAGCAAAACTCTGCACTGTACTCCTCCTATATAATACTGCTGGTCCCCAGTCCCCACAATAAAGCAGTGTGAGCACAGATATATGCAGCACACTGTGCACAGATATGGAGCGTTTTTAAGGCAGACAATGTATAATACTGGTGGTCACTGGTCAGCAAAACTCTGCACTATACTCCCCCTATAATACTGCTGGTCCCCAGAATAAAGATATGCAGCCCCCTGAAACAAAGTGAGAGGACGCCAGCCATGTCCTCTCACTATCATTTCCAATGCACGAGTGCAAAATGGCGGCGACGCGCGGCTCCTTATATAGAATCCGAATCTCGCGAGAATCCGACAGCGGGATGATGACGTTCGGGCGTGCTCTGGTTAACCGAGCCATACGGGAGAATCCGAGTATGCCTCGGACCCGTGTAAAATGGGTGAAGTTCGGGGGGGTTCGGTTTCCGAGGAACCGAACCCGCTCATCTCTAGTTCAAACTGAAATCCTCTAAATTTGGGTAGCTATTATGCAGCCAGTATTTACCATGCTCATAAACAATATAACCCACCTACATCTCTCTGCACATGTTAGTTAGTTATTTATTTATTATTGTTACCAGTTATTTATATAGCGCGCACACATTCCGCAGCGCTTCACAGAGAATATTTGGCCATTCACATCAGTGGAGATCTCCCAGTGGAGCTTACAATCTATACTCCCTCCCACATGTACACATTCACACTAGGGTTAGTTTTTTTTGGGGGGGATCCAATTAACCTACCAGTTTATTTTTGGATTGTGGATGGAAACCGGAATACCCAGAGGAAACCCACGCAAGTACGGAAGATATACAAACTCCACACAGTTAGGGCCATGGTGGGAGTTGAACCTATGACCTCTGTATTGTGAGGCAGTAATTCTAACCATTACACCGTCCGTAATGAAATATTGAAATGAATAATGCTAAACACCAGTGCGGACTGCAGAATGACTTAAATTTAAATTGCATATGAACAAACCACAAAACTTCAGGAACATTTAGACAGATCTCTCATTTGCACCAAGGATAGGGCTAGTCACATCTGCCCCACCTGCAGTGCAACATGGTTTTGCCCAGTTGCTTACTTTTTTGGTTTGCAAACAACTCTGAATAACGCCCATGGTACTGTACAATGTGACAAGTAATGTTCAGAATTACTGCTATAAACTAAATCGATATTAAGGGGCTGATTGATCAACGAGTTTTATCACGTGCAACAAGTTTTAAACCTTGTGTATAATTTGCGCTCCAGCCAATCAGCTCGTAACTGTCGTGTTTGAAAAATGACTGCTGTGAGCTGGTTGGCTGGAGCACCGTATAGCCTACTAAATTAGTTTTAAATCTCGTTGATAAATCAGCCCCTAGGGCCTAGATGTTTTACTGCTGTGTAACACGGTAAAGGTGCATTACAGTTTAGTCGTCTTTCTCTGTTTTCTCATTGTACAGCGCAAAACTCCCTGCTTCCCTTATCCTACTAATACCCCTTTTACACCAACCGGTGTATAACACTGGTTCTTGCACATGAACGCGCATAACCCGTGTTGCGGGTTGGTGTAAAAGAGGCGAGTTGGAATAATCTGCGTCGAGTGACCCGGTATTCCAACTTGGGTAGCTTGCAGAGTTGAACACTGGTTTAACCCGGCAAGCTGTGCTGTGTAAACGGAAGCCGTGTCGATGCGCCCCGGCTCCCATTCACAGTGTATGGAAGGGCGGCGCTGGGAGATCATGTGATCTCCCAGCGCCGACCCCGCCGCATCACTGGCAACATCACCAACCCAGCAATATGCCGGGGTTGATGACTGGTGCAGGAAAGGGGGCTGACGTAGGTCGCAGCCGGGTAGCACCCGTGTCAGGCTCCCAGCTGCAACCCACGTTGGTAGGTGTAAAAGGGGTATTAGTCTTTTGACTAAATTTGGGGACAATGTTGTTCGATTAATCTACAGAGGGCTCTTTGTAGGGAAAGTTGGATACCTAATATTACGGAGTGATGGAGATTTGAGGGGAGGTGGTGACTCCAGGAGGAGGGGAGATGATGGACTGTGTTGTGGAAATAGATTAAAAGCAATATTACAGCGCACAGGAATGGAGTATATGCAATTTATTTAAAACATAGAAAAAGTAAAGATCATATGAATCACGTCCATTTTCACAGCACAAGAGCAGATAATCTAAACCAGGGCTAGCCAAACCGGTCCTCGAGATCTACCAACAGCTCATGTTTTCCAGGCCTCCTGGAGATCTGTAGAAATGTCAGTTAGGAATGAATGCAGCACATCTTTATTAGTAATGACTACACCTGTGCACCAACTAGGTGGTCTGGAAAGTGTGAACTGTTGGTAGATCTCGAGGACTGGTTTGGCCAGCTCTGTTCTAAACCGTTTGATGTGGCACAATATTAGTTTAGCAGCAAGTGTAACATATATAGTAACAGTGTCTTTCTGTCTTGTTGATTTGTAGTTGGAATATGTGCAGGCAATGGGGTATATGCAATTCACGGTGAATCGCGGCAATTTTTCGCCGTTTTTTAATTCAACTAAATTCGCCAGGTGAATTCCGGAAGGTGGCTTCCGGAATTCACCATATTCAATGAAAAACGGATTCGCCAGAATCGCGGGCGAAAATCGGCCGATATGGCAGATTTTGCCGCGATTTTAAAAAACGGGAAAAAACGTGAAAAACCCGAAAAAAAAAAATGGCGTGGGGTCCCCCCTCCAAAGCATAACCAGCCTCGGGCTCTTCGAGCTGGTCCTGGTTCTAAAAATGCAGGGGGAAAATTGGGCAGGGATCCCCCGTATTTTTAAAACCAGCACCGGGCTCTGCGCCTGGTGCTGGTGCCAAAAATACGGGGGACAAAAAGAGTAGGGGTCCCCCGTATTTTTAACACCAGCATCGGGCTCCACTAGCTGGACAGATAATGCCACAGCCGGGGGTCACTTTTATGCCGTGCCCTGCGGCCGTGGCATTAACTACCCAACTAGTCACCCCTGGCCGGGGTATCCTGGGGGAGTGGGGACCCCTACAATCAAGGGGTCCCCCCCCCCCAGCCACCCAAGGGCCAGGGGTGAAGCCCGAGGCTGTCCCCCCCCATCCAATGGGCTGCGGATGGGGGGGCTGATAGCCTTTTGTGATAATAAAAAGATATTGTTTTTTCCATTAGTACTACAAGTCCCAGCAAGCCTCCCCCGCAAGCTGGTACTTGGAGAACCACAAGTACCAGCATGCGGGAGAAAAACGGGCCCGCTGGTACCTGTAGTACTACTGGAAAAAAAATACCCAAATAAAAACAGGACACACACACCGTGAAAGTAAAACTTTATTTCATACGCCGACACACACATACTTACCTATGTTGACACGCCGACTGCCACGGTCTCCGACGATCCGAGGTACCTGTGAAAAAATTATACTCACCTTCCAGCGTCCAGAGGTACATCCAGGTCCAGAGATAATCCACGTACTTGGCAAAACAAAAAAACGAACACCGTTCCATACCGGACTAGAAAGGGGTCCAATGCTTTCACATCAGACCCCTTTCTCCCGAATGCCGGGACATCACGTGACTCCTGTCACTGAAGTCCCTTCAGCCAATCAGGAAGCGCTACTTCCGTGGCGCTCATCTGATTGGCTGTGCGCTGTCTGTGATGTGACAGCGCATCGCAAAGCCGCTCCATTACTTTCAATGGTGGGAACTTAGCGGCTAGCGGGGGGGTCACCTGCCGGTCAGCCGCTGACCGGCGGGTGACCTCACCGCTAGCCGCTAAGTTCCCACCATTGAATATAATGGACTGGGCTGTGCGATGCGCTGTCTGCTCAGACGCACAGAGCCAATCAGATGAGCGCAACGAAGTTGCGCTTCCTGATTGGCTATAGAGACCTTTCTGTGACAGCTGTCACTGACAGGTCTCTCTGCATTCGGGGATAGGGGTCCCATGTGTCAGCATGGGACCCCTTTCAGTCCGTTTGGTCGGGTATTTGCGGTTTGTTATTTTCTACAAGTACGTGGATGTATCTCTGGACCATGGCTGAGGTGAGTATATTGATCTTTTTTTTCAGGTACCCCTGGATTCTACATGGAGAAGAGGACCGATGTCGGCGTGTGAACATTGGTAAGTATGTGTGTGTCGACGTAAGAAATAAAGTTTTACTTTCACGGTGTGTGTGTCCTGTTTTTATTTGGGTATTTTTTTCCAGTAGTACTACAGGTACCAGCGGGCCCGTTTTTCTCCCGCATGCTGGTACTTGTGGTTCTCCAAGTACCAGCTTGCGGGGGAGGCTTGCTGGGACTTGTAGTACTACTGGAAAAAACAATATCTTTTAATTATCACAAAAGGCTATCAGCCCTCCCATCCGCAGCCCATTGGATGGGGGGGGGACAGCATCGGGCTTCACCCCTGGCCCTTGGGTGGCTGGGGGGGGGGAGACCCCTTGATTGAAGGGGTCCCCACTCCCCCAGGGTACCCCGGCCAGGGGTGACTAGTTGGATATTTAATGCCACGGCCGCAGGGCACGGCATAAAAGTGACCCCCGGCTGTGGCATTATCTGTCCAGCTAGTGGAGCCCGATGCTGGTGTTAAAAATACGGGGGACCCCTACTCTTTTTGTCCCCCGTATTTTTGGCACCAGCACCAGGCGCAGAGCCCGGTGCTGGTTTTAAAAATACGGGGGATCCCCTGTCAATTTTCCCCCCGCATTTTTAAGAACCAGGACCAGCTCGAAGAGCCCGAGGCTGGTTATGCTTTGGAGGGGGGACCCCACGCCATTTTTTTTTCGGATTGTACCGTTCCAGCAATAAAAAATAAAAATAAAAAAAATAATATTTTAAAAAAATTATAAATAATATTTGTGCCTCCAAAAAAAAAAAAAAAAGTACCTAATCCCTTCTAATATAAATAGATCTGCTATTCCCAAAAAAAAAACACAAAAAAAACCATGTTTAAATTTTTTTTTATTTGTTTTCACCCTCCAAAGTGTGGCGGATTGAAAATGACGAATTTGCTGTCTAAAAGCACTGCTGTCGAATTTCCAAACTTGAATTGAATATGCTTTGGTCGAATTGCAGCACTTATATCATTGCAGAAAAGTCGAATTTGCAAAAATTCGAATTTCAAAAAGTCGAATTTTGAAAGTCCGTTTTTTGGTCGGAAAGCACTGAATTGCATAGGCGAATTTTTTTTTTGGTCGAAAATGACCCGAAATTCGACAATTTCGGGAATTCGACCGCAATTGCATATAATCTAATGTATCAAATTAGTATCAACCTATTTCACATGAGCTGGTCAAAATACTGCATGCTAATATGTAGCCACAGCTGGTGAAGCTAGTGTTATAATCACTGGATAGTTACTTTTCTATTCAATATCCTAAAGGGGATCCAGTATATTAATTCAGTGCACTATTTGTTAATCTGGCCAGACACATTTAGATTATAATAGTGGTCTCACCACTTTCCACACACTTCTGCTGCAAAGATGGTCCTCCCCGGCTGCTGGTGCTTTGGAAATGTTGAGCTTTAGATAACATTGGAACATCTCCATAGAGATAGCATACTGAGCAAGGCAAGAGCAGGGTAGTCCTAGCAGAGAGTACTGATTTCCGTGTTAGCAAGTCCGGAGGGGTTTGAAGAAAATACAATTCCTTACAAATATGTACTTTTATAAATATCCAATCTATATCATTTTAATTTGACAGATAATCACAGATTTTACTTTGTCATTATTTAGCAATAAATATGTATGGAAAAGTAATTGTTCTGCTTCCACGTCAGTAGAGAAGGTAATCTAAACCAGGTGCTGCTAATCTATAAATGCTATTTCATCATTAGGAATTGTGTACTTCTGTTTAATAGCAGGGCATTTAGCAGGTTAAGCAGGGCATACTCCATACAGTTATCTGGCAGATAATCTGCCAGATTTGGCTGGTTGTAATGAAAATCTGGTAAAGGATGAGATCAAACGGCAATCGACCATTTGCTCCCAAACAGTGGAACATGGACAAAAACTATTGTTCATACAAATTGGTTAAGTCTAGAATTTCGCCAATTTGTCTGAACGACCGTTTTTGTTAATTTTCCATGTTTGGAAACAAATGGTAAATTGTCATTTGCTCTCATCAGTTACCAGATTTTCATTCCAACCAGTCAGATCTGGCAGATTATCTGCCAGATAATTGTATGGTGTATACCATGCTTTAGTCAGGAGCCGCCTAGCCGGTCATAACACCACCCCAAGCAGAGAAGAACTCTGCAGTGACCTGGGAACAATTGTTGCTGTACATCGGTCTGGAAAGTGTTGCAAGGTAGTTTGTACAAGTCTGTAAATGTACGGTTATGGGTCAAAAGGTCGACCATAAAAAAAAAACCTGTGAAAAAGGTCGACACAATGAAACAGTTGACCCAGAAATGGTCGGCATATGAAAAGGTCAACATGAGTTCTTGTTGGTGTCAAATTGTTAGTTTCAGCGGGTAAAACCCCAATTAGTGTACCGCGACCCCTTGCATGGCTAGCGTCCCCAATTGTAGTCCAAGTGGATGGTATGAAAAAGTTGAAAAATGTAAATTGTCAAAAAAAATATATTGTGGACCATTTGCACCTGTCAACCTGTTGACCATATGATGTCAGCCTATCATCCGGATACCAAATGTACAGGGAGAACATTTATATTGAAATAGATAACACTACCAGTGCAGACTGCAGAATGGCATAGGTTTAAGTTGCATCTGAACAAACCACAAAACTTCAGTAACATTCAGACAGATCTCTCTTGCACCAAGGATAGGGCTAGTGCAAGCCCGCACTGATCATTACTGTGGAGAGATAGATGGGGCTAACTGAGTGTAGGCGGACATTCACATTTATTTCTGAGCATGCAGTGTGGCCGATCTATACAACAGTGAGTTACAGACCATTCTCTGCCACAAACACTACTGTGCTCATCTTATCACAGTAGTCTGAGTGGCGCAGTCAGTTTCTTCTATTAAGTCGGGTCTGTTTCATGATAGGTTATAAATGCTTGTGGGAGGGGCATATGACAGCCCTTACACACTTAGACTGTGCTGTAAGATTACTGCGTAACACACAACTGAGCACAAAGCAGGGCAGAGCTGGTTACCCTATTGTCTGATTGCAATCTATTTGTGCTTAGATACACAGGTGCTGATGGACCAAGCGGTTTTGGTTTTGAACTATCCTTTCGGCTGAAAAGAGAGCCAGAGGAATCGGCACCACCAACGTGGCCCGCAGAGTTGATTCAGGGGCTTGCAAGATATGTTTTCCAATCTGGTAAATATAACTTTTCTTTTTCCTCGCAGAAGTAAGACTGCTTGATAAGATGATTATGATGTGTGTTTTTTTTTTTTTTTTGCTTCTTGAAAGCAACTTTGTAAGGAAAAACATTTTGACTACAGGTTGCTTTGTGCTTGATGCTGGTTTTATTATGTCATGTTTCTGGAGACTGTACATTTTGATTTGGGAGCTAAATTCCAAGCTTTGCGTGCAAGAAAGGAACAGTTCCTCATGCGAAAAAACACTGTCTACTGTCCCCTTTTTGAGTTTGGTTAAATATAACATTTACTTTATGTATGCCCGTCATGTCTGCGCCCTGGCCAAGGTGTGTATTGCATGGTCATGGATGGCCCCACAATCCCCTACAATATCTGCATTCAGGGCTCTGGTGAACGACACCCTATTGAAGGACCGCTATATATACATGAAAAATAACGCCCTTTCTAAGTACGAGAAAATATGGTCCCCATGGATCAATTCTGCATATGCCTCCCCTGTCCTTAGGGGTGCACTGAGCCCTGGAGGCGGGGCGCTCTCTGGGCCATAAGCATCTTCTTTATTTTATTCTAATAATTTGAATTTATTTAATTAGATAATTGGAATGGGGATAGAGGGGGGGGGGTAGAATTGGGCTGTGTAAGCCCATTAAAAAAGATGCTGAAAGCGGCACTTCTACAAGTGCCTTGTTGACAGGGACAACACACACACGTCTGCGAGGCAGCTGTGATTGGACAGCGGATCCAGTGCTGGATCCACTGTCTAATCACCCATATACGGCATGGCGCGACCTGGAGGTGACTGGCATTGGAGCTGTCCAGGCTTCAGGAGCGGTGAAGCAGGTGGCCCTGAAGGCGATGGCAGATGGCAGTGGGAAGCCCAGAGTGCGTGCGGTGGCGGGGGGCCATCGCTCTTCCCTCTCCTTCCTCTGTCCTCCCAGCCAGCAGCAGCGCCTACACTGTCCCGGACACGGAGGTGAGAGAGGGGGGCCGCTGGGCTAGGTCTTGCATTGAGATATATGTATATAAGTGCCTCCCCAGCCTATGACCTCACCGCACGTCACTGCAGTACATTTAAAATTATTATGAATCCTATACATGAGCACCTATGTACTTATACATAAAAATAATCTAGATCTGTCATTAACTTGCGGGATAGAGACACTCAGAAATGTCTTGAAAATGTATTGGGCAGTGACAGGGAGGTCTATTAGCGGCACACGGAGTTGGTGCGCCTTATGGATGGACTATGGAAGTGTCGATGAAACCAGTTGCTTTCATAGATACTCAGCCGCTCTCACTCAGACGGAGAAACTGCCATAAGTGCTCCAATTGGTATTTCAGCATCTACAGACTCTGGTAGTGGGCGTCTCAAATGTGCACCAGGGAAGGACTATGGAACAGCAATGAAGTGACAGACGTGTGACTGGCAAAAGACGGAGACACTCCGAATCAGCCCCAAAGACTGAAGCTTATTAAATGTGGTTTAATAGCAAATAATTAATAATGGTGTTTTGAATAATAAATGGTGAATACAAACCAGCTTAAAGTAATATAAATAAAATCTGTTCAAATAAAACCACAAAAATGGAAGTCTTCTACTTCCTGTGCTTTTCAAATTGCCTTGAAGGCAAGAAAGTGAAGACTGACCCCCCTTCCCCCCAAAAATAAATAAATAAATCAAAATGCCTGTCTACAAAATCAATGCACCTATAACATGAGTCCATATTAGCCCCATTCCTTCCAAGGAGAGCTATCTTTGAAGTGCTCTGGCCTTTTATTGGTTATTGCTGGTAGATGACCAGACAATATCAACCTGCACTGTATAAATGCTAGCAGATGGTGAGTACATGTAGTGTGCATGACCTCAGCCTTCCTAGTACTTACTTGGTTGGCACCCTCATTAGAAAGTCAGGCGTTTCCCCCTCCAAAACAATGTGATTGCCAGGCAGTAACACCCTATACTACAAAATGCGTTAGGAATACAGAGATGAACTGCTCAAATCTACCCCATCCTGATATCAACAAACACAGGGTTCTCCTCATTTGATGAGGCCAGTTATCTATTTGTGGTATGCCCTGTTTGAGCTGCCATATTATTCCTACACGTTTCATTCAAGCAAGTGCTACATCATCATTTTGAAATGCAGGTTTAATTCTAAAAACCTACGTGTAAAAATCCGGCTATTTGGTGTTTTGGAAAGGTGGATAAATGCTGAAGCAAAAGCCACATAGTATTTTCTGTGTGGTGGCTAGAAAGGAAAAAAATACACATTTACTTGAAGCTCAGTTTTTTTTGAATAACCAAACTTTTTGGTTGAGTGATTGCCTTGTGAGGAATGATAAGCAGACTTCCGGACATTCAAAGCCTTCTGAAAAATACAAGTATAGCTGGTGTGGGGGCCTGCTTAAATAATGAAATAATGTTGAAATGTGACTAGCACTAAAAGTGCCAAAATAGGGTCAGCAGCAAAGGGGTTAAGGTATGAGACGCATTTGGCCTGCGTACTAGCAATACCTCTGACCTGTCTGTCTGCCCGTATTGTCTTCTCAGCTTTCTAAGCTTTTGTGAGATGAGCGTTCTGAGCTCATGACACCGGTTATCATTGATGGTGGCCATTAGGTCCCAGCTGTATTTTTAAGTATATATGTGACATAATATGGGTTTATTAGCATCACTTTACTGTTCCTTCTACCTTTACACTTGTTGTAATGTGTCGATATAGAGATACAGACTTTTTGTGTTGGACTGACCTCGTCACCTATAGCAGAGTTCCAAGTTTTCTAAATGAATAGAGGAAGATATAATGGCACATAGAAATACTTTCCCCTTATCGTGGATATCTCAGTGGAAACCAATCTAACAGGCATTTATTGTGACTTCAGAAAACACCTTCTGCAGCGGAGATCATGTATCCTGGCACAGTCCATTGGACAACAGCGAGTCACGGATCCAGCATATGCTGCTGACAGAAGACCCTCAGATGCAGCCAGTGCAGACCCCTTTTGGTGTGGTCTCATTCTTACAGGTGAGCAGGAGATCTCTTCACTGGTAGTTAAGCGTCCAAGACATCCCAAGTTGTTAAAGCGACGACACACAATAGTCTGCCCAGTCATTGCCAGTGGGGAATGCTTTCTGCTTGCTTGACTCAGTGAAGTACATAGGTACGGTGACATATTGGGCCCTCAGTCATTTTCCACATGGGGACTCCTGGCAGCCTATTGTGTTAATTGTATCCCCAACAATTGCAAAACAAAACATTTGTAATGAATATAAAAAAGCTATTCTGCAAAATGTTAATGCACAGATGGGTAGGTAGGTAGATTTAAAAAAAAAAAAAAGACACAATTACAATTAATTGTAGGTATATATTTCTTACATACAGGTTGAGTATCCCTTGTCCAAAATGCTTGGGACCAGAAGTATTTTGGATATCGGATTTTATCGTATTTTGGAATAATTGCATATCATAATGAGATATCATGGCGATGGGACCAAAGTCTAAGTACAGAATGCATTTATGTTACACATACACCTTATACACACAGCCTGAAGGTCATTTAATACAATATTTTTAACAACTTTGTGCATTAAACAAAATTTGTGTACATACACACAATTCATTTGTTTCATGTACACCGTATACACACAGCCTGAAGGTCATTTAATACAATATTTTTTATTTTATTTTTTCAAAATATATTTATTGAATTTTTGCAAAAAGGTTCTGCATTACAACAAGAAAATCCCATACATATAAGGAGAAATTGAATAGGCATTTGATACAAAACATCAAGGCATCCAGTAAAATAAGTATACATAGTCATATTGTTTCGTAGACATAATGGATATATATATATATATATATCTATATCAATCTTTCCAAAACTGACATATTTAGCAGAGAACCTTCTGCTATAATAAAAGGAGGGGGGGAGGGGATGAACCAGTCTCGGATCTGCCACCTCTTACAGGAATATATATATATATATATATATATATATATATATACACGTGTGTGTACACATCATACCATGAAGAGCAGTAAAGTAAGATAGATATCGATTAGTCATAGGTCAGTATCAGGAGCATGAGACTTGAGTATGTAAAGTACGAGAGCCAGAGTCCAGAATCTGAGCTTGTATTTGAGGTGGCGTCGTACGTATGAAGGGGCCCCATTTTCGTAGAAATGCAGCAAAAGAGTTGTGGGTATCAGGACGGGTATTATATCTATCATAGTACATAATATTTTGCAGCGAGTCCACAACTTCACGTACTGTGGGGGGGGTGTTTCAAGATCCATGACTGTAGGATCACTCGTTTTGCCACCGTAACCACCAAGGTCAGGAAGGGGATCAAAGGTCTATGAGAGCGGGCAATATTCCACACATCAAAATTAGCAGATAATAGCGGGATAGGGTGAATGGACACAGAAAGATCATAATGCGAGTTAATATAATAAATAATCTTAACCCAACTTTTTTTGATATACCCACAAGACCACAGGTTATGTATCAAGGTAGCCGAAGAGCAACCACATTTGGGGCATCTACCCGACTCCTCCTGAATGTAGTGTCTCCTCTGACTTTGAGACACGTATGTCCTGTATACCGTTTTTACATGAACTTCTTGAAGTACAGAGGAGTGCACCACTCGAAGGGTCTTCTCGTAATATTTAAACACCATATTCTCATGTTGTATAAGGGGCACATCCTTGATCCATGCCTTTGTCACCTCCCGTCTCAACGGCCCAGAAATCTGTGTCAGGAGCAATGAGTATATCAATCTAGGGTTGTATTTGCCCTTCTTAAATGTAATAAATATAGGAACCAATGGGTCCGGAGTTAGGGGAGAGAGCGTCATCGGGGGGAGTGAGTGTATATAATGAGTGAACTGCAAGAACATGAAATAAAAGGAGTCTGGGAGACCATAGGCACGTTGAAGATCGGGAAATGACATCAGGCAACCACCTGGATCAAAGACTTTCAAAGCAAGGCGGCGGAAAATAGGGTTGTGTAGACCCGGGGCAAAACCTGGGTTGCCCCATAAAGGAATCCAGGGGGAACTGTGGGGGTTATGATGTAGTTTCGTATTTACAGAACACCAAGCATCATAAGTGTCCTTGAAGAATGTTTTTGTATATGTGTTTAGGTATCTCAAGTTTAGGGGTGTGAAGGAGTGCTCCCGGAAAGAAGGGGGCCATAAGGGCACAGTCAATTAAAGTTTCTGAGAAAAGATCTTCACCCGTCAACCAGTCCAAGGCATATCGAAACAACAGTGCCCTGGAGTAGAGGATAAGGTTAGGTAAGCCCAGGCCACCCTGACCTTTAGGCATTTGTAATTTAGTTAAAGAGATTCTAGGTTTTTTGGAATTCCACAAAAAGCGGCTACATGCCGACATGACACGCTTAACATCCTGAACAGTTAATTTAAGTGGTAGCAGCTGCATAGCATACGTCAATTTAGGAAGCAAGACCGTTTTTATCACCTCCAAACGCCCCAGCAGGGACAGCGGAAGGCTATGCCATTTATCTAAAGATTTTTCCAAGTTAGAAATAAGCGGGGAGTAATTATATCTATATAAGTTTTCCATCTTGGCCGGCATATATATGCCCAGATATTTTATCTTAGAATTGACAATTTTAATGGAACCCAGGTCCCCAGCCCCAGGCAGCTTGGGTGGAGGTCCCGTAAGCATAAGAAGCTCAGATTTTGCAACATTAATTTTGTAACCTGAAAAGCTGCTAAAGTTATCTATAATTTCAAAGATTTTCGGGATAGAATGTTTAGGATGGGATATATATATAAAACCATGTCATCCGCAAACAAGGATACACGGCAGTCCAGGCCACCCAAAACAATACCCTGATATAATGGAGAGCATCTGAGCGCTATGGCTAATGGCTCTATTGCCAACACGAAAAGTAGAGGGGAAAGAGGGCATCCCTGCCTCGTACCGCGCTGTATCAGGAAGCTATCAGACATTAAGCTATTGCAGATCACCCGGGATGAGGGAGAAGTATAGAGTGTTTTGAGATAACTTACAAATACGTCAGGAAAAGAGAACCTACGCAGGGAGTCATACAAATGTTCCCAGTGCACCATGTCAAAGGCTTTTTCCGCGTCTAGAGACAATATAGCTTTCGGCACATTTGACATGGCACACTGGGAATTCTGGACCACCGCCAGCAGACGTCTAACAGCAGTAACAGAGTTTCTATGCAGGACAAACCCAGTCTGGTCTCTGTGGATAAGTGTGGGCAATAGTAACTTCAGACGTTCAGCTAGAATCTTAGTCAAAATCTTATAGTCTAAGTTCAATAGTGAAATTGGTCGGTAGGAGGCAGAGTCAGACATGTCCCTACCAGGCTTCGGGATGACTCGTAAAGATGCTACATTAAAATAGTCAGGGAGTTCACCAGAAGTTAGTATGGCATTATATAAACCTCCACGAGGACAGGCGTGATCTCATCGCATATCAGTTTATAAAAATCAGCTGTATATCCGTCAGGGCCCGGGGCCTTGCCCCTTTTCATTGAAGTGATTACAGTTTTAACCTCTTTGGCAGTAATCAGGGTAGTTAAAGACTCGCTCTGAGAGGTTGATATCTGTGGAAGCGGGAGGTCGGACCAGAAATCATCATGTGAGGATTCTGCAGAGGGAGGGGGAGGGGAGTACAGTTTAGTATAGAAACCATGCAGGACCGAGGCTATCATTCTATCAGAGGTGGTAAGCGTGCCAGCCGGGTCTTTAAGGGGGTGAATGGTAGTCGGGGTGCGCTGGCCTCTCAGGAGATTTGAAAGCAGTTTGCTCGATTTGTTACCAAACTTGTGAAATTTATGTTTACCTCTATAGGTATAGGAGGATTCTTGTTTGCGAAATATGGACTCAAAAGACATCCGCGCCTCGGTATATAGGGACCTAGTAGCCGGGGAAGGGTGCATCTTAAATTCCTGAAAAGCTTGAGTGAGTGAGGATTGGGCCACTAAATCTCGCGCTAAGAATTTCTTCATGGACGATGAGCGGGATATAAGGACTCCCCGCAGTGTGGCCTTCGCTGCCATCCAGAAAAGAAACAGATCATTTTGCAGCGTAGCTCGGTTATCTGTAACGTAGTTACCCCATGCCGAGATAACAGCCTGCTGCAGTTGAAGCGAGGTGGGAAGCGAAGAGGGGCATCGCCAATTAATAAAGTCGCGCTGCTCTCGTCCATGAAAGATGGTAGCCCGGATCACTGCATGGTCGGACATCGAGATAGGTTCCATCTCGACCTCCACAATCCTGGGGAGCAAAGCACTGGACAGCAATAAGTAGTCTATTCTAGATAGGGTACCTCTAGCGGCAGACAGACAGGAAAACTCTCTTTCTAACGGGTGCTTTACCCTCCACATATCTAACAGCAGCAGCTGTTTGGAAAGAGCTGGGACCCCAAACTTAGGGATCTTAGCTCGTCCTGTCGATGGGAACTGTCTATCAAGCTGAGTGGCAGATATCAGGTTAAAATCTCCACAGAGAAGTATCGGTTGGTCAATAAACGGCGTGAGGAGGGATATGATATTATAGAAAAAAGATCTAGAATAAACCGTGGGAGCATACACATTGAGGCATACATAAATCTGACCACCATAGTGGAGTGTACAAAAAACACAACGACCCATATAGTCTGCTTTCACATCGGCAACCGTGATTGCTAGATGATCCGCAGCCATTATGGCAACCCCTCGCGCCTTTGAGTTGTAGGAGGCAGAGGCAAGGACTTTCCACTTGAGTGAGTTAAGTTTGAGAATCTCAAGAGGTACCAGGTGAGTTTCCTGCAGAAAAACAATATCAATACGCAGTTTACGCAAATACAGAAGAATGCGTTTCCGCTTCATCGGGGAGTTAATCCCTACCACATTCCAACTACCAAGGGTCAAAGACATAGCATACCATCATATGTAGTGACGGCGGCACAGCGCAAAACAGGAAGCACATTCTCATAACATAATGGTGGAGGGTGGAGATCAGGACCAGAGACTGGCAGGGAAGCAAACAAGGACTGAAGGGAAGAGGGGAAGGAAGGGCATGAACAGTGCCCCACTCTGAAACAGAACAAACATACATAACAAACAACATAAATACGCAGGAATCATAATTCCAGTAAAGAAAAATAATTCAACCATTAATGACTTCCGGGGAGAGAGTCGTCATCATCCATAAGCAGGATCTTGCTCCAAACCTACAAACTCTCCAGCAGTCACATAGAACAACTGGACCACCATACAGGACCCTCCCCAGCAATAACAATGTAAATGATGATCAGCAAGTAATAAATGATACGCATAAACATTTTCAAATAGGTAATGAGAATCGGCAGACATCGACGGGTACATCCGCATATATATGGTAGTGGATAATAGTGGTAGAGGTAGTGGATAAGTGGAATAGTCTCCCATCAGAGGTGGTAGAGGCTAAGACTGTAGAGCAATTTAAACATGCTTGGGATAGGCATATGAATATCCTTACAAAGAATTAAGGTTCAAAAAGGGTTGAGATTACCTAAAGGATAAAAAAAAAGGGGCAGACTAGATGGGCCAAGTGGTTCTTATCTGCCGTCAAATTCTATGTTTCTGTGTATATAGCACATGGCATCTCCCGGGAACAGATATTTCAGAAGAAACACATGTAAATCCCCGTCATATGGTAGATTAAATTACTAAGCACCATACATGACACATCGCATCAATCACAATCGGACATAGCAGCAGGGAGATTTTGAGAGTCGGCTAACTCAGAAAGATAGGCTTCAGCATCAGGGGGTGACAGGAAGTCCTTAAAGTCTGAGCCATGATAAATGCGCAGCCTAGCAGGGTATAGGAGTGCAAACTTCATATTGTCTTGTATCAGACGAGAGCATAAAGGTGCAAAGTCCTTCCTCATTTTAGACAGTTCAGCAGAATAGTCCTCGAACAAAAGAATCTTGTGAGTTTCCCATCTAAGATTCCGGTGTTTGCGGGACATTGACCAGATCAGCTCTTTGTGGAGATAATTAAGCGTCTTAAATATCACAGCCAGGGGTCTGGCGCCCTCTTGTGGTCTGATCGGGCCAAGCCTGTGTGCACGCTCAATGAGAAGATCCTCACATCTATCCTGGATATGCAGCAGCTCAGGAAGTTTAAATTTAAGAAAATCAAACCATTCCTGCCCCTTTACTGATTCTGGGAGCCCGATAAGCCTGAGATTATGTCGGCGAGATCTGTTTTCAAGATCTTGGAGCTTGTTGTGTAACTGATAAATATCCTTGGTTTGTCTAGACATCGTTTTCTTCAGCTCTGCTACATCAACAAAAACCTCCCCCAGTCTATGTTCAGTATGAAGAACTTTCTGAGAAAGGTGTGAAAGCTGCCGATTAATGTTAGTCGTCTGCGCCTTAAGCAAGGGTTCCATAGCTACGCGGATCGCTTGTATCATGTCCCCATAAGTTACAGGGGTGTCCGATGGCGGGATACAGACGTCGGCCATATCAGGGGGAGCAGGGCTCGGGGGCCGGGACAAGTGTACCTGTCGTCTGGGAGCCAGCAGCATCATCCCTCTGAGGTGTCACAAGCAGCCGCATGGGCGTCCGGAGCTGCGTCCAGCGCCATCTTGGATTCTGCATGCTGTCTCCTTCTCGGCGCGGTATTTGTTGCTGGGCATGGAGGAATAGTACTTGTCCATGCAGCGGACAGGGTCTGGCAACCGGGGCTGGTCTGCAGAGGGTGGTTTGGAGGCTCAAAGAGCCTTGAAAAAGGTATTGGAGAGCGGGGCACAGCGGAGCTCACTGCTTCAGCCGCCGCTCATGAGGAAGCCGGAACCGGAAGTCTAATACAATAATTTTAATAACCTTGTGTATTAAACAAAGTGTCTCTTACGTCCTAGAGGATGCTGGGGACTCCAAAAGGACCATTGGGTATAGACGGATCCGCAGGAGACATGGGCCCACTAAAAAATCTTTTACTGGGTGTGAACTGGCTCCTCCCTCTATGCCCCTCCCCCAGACCTCAGACTCTGTGCCCAGGAGTGACTGGACACACACTAAGGGAGCTCTACTGAGTTTCTCTGGAAAAGACTTATGTTAGGCTTTTTTATTTTCAGGGAAACCTGCTGGCTACAGGCTCCCTGCATCGTGGGACTGAGGGGAGAGAAGTCAGACCTACTTCTTCTTAGTTAAGGGCTCTGCTTCTTAGGCTACTGGACACCATTAGCTCCAGAGGGTTCGATCACTTGGTTTTCCTAGCTGCTTGTTCCCGGGGCTGCGCCGTCACCCCCCTCACAGAAGCCAGAAGAAAGAAGCCGGGTGAGTATTAGAAGAACAGAAGACATCAGACGGCAGAAGACTTCAGTAACGGAGGTACAGCGCAGCGGTAGCGCTGCGCTCCATGCTCCCACACACATCACTAACGGCACGTACAGGGCGCTGGGGGGGAGCGCCCTGGGCAGCAGTTACTGGGGTCAATCTGACTGGCAAAAGGCATATTCGGTGCCCGGGCACCGTATACAATACCCCCGCCAGTATAAATATTTCAAATTTGAGCAGGACTGCAGCGCGCCGGGAAGGGGCGGGGCTTAGCCGCACAGCTCACCAGCGCCATTTTCTCTCTCTCCACAGCCGCTGCAGAGACGCTGGCCCGGACCTCCAAGCTCCTTCAAAGTAACAAGGAAGTAAAACGGGAAGGGGGGGGGGGGGGGCACATACAATTTGGTGCTTTTTATTGTTAATGACAGCGCTAACCAGTAGTAAATGGGCGCTGGGGTGTGAGCTGGCATACTCCCTCTGTGTTTCTCTCTGTAGGCTCCCCAGTGGGTCTGTCCCCTTGTTTTGGGAGTGTGGGTGTGTCGGTACTACGTTTTTGACATGTCTGAGGCTGAGTGTTCCTCCCCGGAGGAAGTTACTGGGGGCGCAGAAAAGGATTTGGGAATGACTCTGTCGGCACAGCCGACTGCTGATTGGGTGAATATGTTGAGTACACTGAATGCAAATGTGGCTTTGTTGTCTAAGAGGCTGGATAAATCTGATTCTCAGACACAAACATGGAGGAAATCCATGGAGGATGCTTTGTCTCAGGTACAGACCCCCTCGGGGTCACAGAAACGTTCATTTACCCAGATGGTAGATACAGATGCCGACACGGACTCTGATTCCGATGTCGATTTCAATGAGGCTACTTTACACCCAAGGGTAGTTAGGAGTATTCAGTACATGATCGTGGCTATTAAAGATGTTTTACATATCTCTGAGGAACCTGCTGTTCCAGACACGAGGGTTTGTTTATTTAAAGGGAAAAAGCCTGAGGTGAAGTTTCCCCCCTCTCATGAAATGAACGCTCTTTGTGAAAAGGCTTGGGAGTTGCCGTAAAGAGGTGGCAGATTCCCAAGAGAATATTTATGGCATATCCTTTCCCCTCTGATGACAGGGAGAAATGGGAGTCGTCTCCCAATGTCGACAAGGCTCTATCCCGATTGTCCAAGAAGGTGGCGCTGCCGTCTCCTGACAATGCTGCTCTCAAGGAACCGGCGGATCGCAAGCTGGAGACAACATTGAAGGCCATTTTCGTTAATACTGGTGCATTGCTCAGACCTGCTGTGGCGTCGGTATGGGTGAGTAGTGCTATTGCTAAACGGGCTGATAATTTGGCTTCTGATATGGATACCCTTGATAAGGATAACATTCTTTTGACTCTTGGTTATATCGAGGACGCTGCAGATTACCTAAAGGATGCGGCGAGGGATGTTGGCCTCTTGGGATCAAGAGCCAATGCCATGGTGGTCTCGGCCAGGAGGGCGCTGTGGACTCATCAATGGAATGCTGATGCCGACTCCAAGAAAAATATGGAAGCTCTCCCCTTTAAAGGTAGTGTCTTGTTTGGTGACTGCCTTGCTGACCTGGTGTCTACCGCTACTGCGGGTAAGTCATCTTTTCTTCCTTATGTTCCCACACAACAGAAAAAGGTGCCCCATCAGCAGATGCAGTCCTTACGGCCTAATAAATACAAAAGAGGTAGGGGTTCGTCCTTCCTCGCTTCAAAGGGTAGAGGAAGGGGAAAAAGGTCGCCTGCAGTGTCAGGCGCCCAGGACCAAAAGTCCTCCCCCGCCTCTACCAAGTCCACTGCATGACGCTGGGGCTCCCCTGCGGGAGTCCGTGCCGGTGCGGGGCCAGCTCCGAGTCTTCAGTCAGGTCTGGTTTCAATCGGCCCTGGATCTTTGGGTTTTAGACATAGTGTCCCAAGGGTACAAACTGGAGTTTCAGGAGATGCCCCCCCGCCGCTTTTTCAAGTCGCCCTTCCAGTTTCTCTTCCAGAAAGAGTAGTACAGGTTGAGTATCCCATATCCGGAATGCTCGGGACCAGGAGCATTCCGGATATGGGATTTTTCCGGATAACAGATGACCTGTTATCTGTATGGGCTTCAGGGGTCCAGCGAGTTGGCAGGGGGGACTGCCGTGAGCCCAGCACGACGGTGAGGGGTCCCGGGGATCTGGCGCATCAGTGGGGGAGTCCGAGGGGTCAGCGGCGGGTACTGGGAGTCAGCGGCGGTGAGGGAATGGCTGCAAAGCCACTCCCCCACCTGTCTGTGATTGGCCGCAGACTCCAGTGACGTCATGACGTCGCTACAGGACTGAAATATTCCGGTTTTCGGAATATTTCGGTTAACGGGTGTCCGGATAACGGATACCCGACCTGTAGTAAATGCTGCGATACAAAAGCTGTGTCAACAGAGGGTCGTTGTGCCCGTCCCAACGGGGGAAAGGGTTCTATTCGAGCCTCTTTGTCGTGCTGAAGCCGGACGGCTCGGTCAGACCGATTCTGAACCCTCAATCCACACTTGAAAACTTTCAAGTTCAAGATGGAATCTCTTCGAGCTGTGATCTCCAGCTTTATGGCGTCAGTCGACATAAAGGATGCCTACTTACACGTCCCGATATATCCTCATCAGGCCTTCCTGAGATTTGCGGTACAGGATTGTCATTACCAATTTCAGATGTTGCCGTTTGGGCTTTCCACGGCCCCGAGGGTTTTCACCAAGGTTATGGCGGAAATTATGGTACTCCTTCGCAAGCAAGGGTTCACAATTATCCCGTACTTGGACGATCTCAGGATAAAGGCGAGATCAAGAGAACAGTTGCTAAGTCACGCAAGGAAGAAGTTTCCAGGGAAAATGGTAAAGCCAGGAATCTTGTCTCCACAAAAAATGTTCTTGAATTAAGAGCCATTTACAACGGCCTCCTGCAAGCGAAGAACCTTCTTCAGGGTTTCCCTGTACTGATCCAGTCGGACAATATAACAGCGGTGGCGTACGTAAACCGCCAAGGCGGAACAAGGAGCAGGGCGGCAATGGCGGAAGCCACAAGAATTCTCCGCTGGGCGGAACAGCAAGTGAGCGCTCTGTCAACAGTCTTCCTCCCGGGCGTGGACAACTGGGAAGCAGACTTCCTCAGCAGACATGATCTCCATCCAGGAGAGTGGGCTCTTCATCAAGAGGTATTTGCAGAAGTGACAAGGCGTTGGGGAATTCCTCTGATAGATATGATGGCGTCTTGCCTCAACAAGAAGCCTCCGAAGTATTGTTCCAGGTCGAGGGACCGCCAAGCCTGTGCGGTGGATGCCCTGGTAACTCCGTGGGTGTTTCAGTCGGGGTATGTGTTCCCTCCGCTTCCTCTCATTCTAAAGGTGTTGAGGATCATAAGACGAACAAGGGTTCAGGCTATACTCGTTGCTCCAGATTGGCCTCGGAGGGCCTGGTATCCGGATCTTCAGGAATTACTAGTGGAAGATCCCTTGCCGCTTCCTCTAAGAGAGGACCTGTTACTGCAGGGGCCCTGCGTGTTCCTGGACTTACCGCGGCTGCGTTTGACGGCGTGGAAGTTGAAAGCCAGATCCTAGCCCGGAAGGGTATTCCCGGGGAGGTCATCCCCACTCTCCTTAAGACTAGGAAGGCGGTCACGGCGAAACATTATCACCGTATTTGGGGAAGTTATGTGTCGTGGTGTGAAACCAAAGCCGCTCCTGCGGAGGAGTTTCACTTGGGTCGTTTCCTCCATTTCTCTGACGTCCTAGTGGATGCTGGGTACTCCGTATGGACCATGGGGAATAGACGGGCTCCGCAGGAGACTGGGCACTCTAAAAGAAAGATTAGGTCCTATCTGGTGTGCACTGGCTCCTCCCTCTATGCCCCTCCTCCAGACCTCAGTTAGAATCTGTGCCCGGCTCGAGCTGGTTGCACACTAGGGGCTCTCCTGAGCTTCTAGTAAAGAAAGTATTTGTTAGGTTTTTTATTTTCAGTGAGATCTGCTGGCAACAGACTCACTGCTACGAAGGACTTAGGGGAGAGAAGCGAACCTACCTGCTTGCAGCTAGCTTGGGCTTCTAGGCTACTGGACACCATTAGCTCCAGAGGGATCGAACACAGGCCCAGCCTCGGTCGTCCGGTCCCGGAGCCGCGCCGCCGTCCCCCTTGCAGAGCCAGAAGCAAGAAGAACATCCTGGAAATCGGTAGCTGAAGACTCCGGTCTTCATTAAGGTAGCGCACAGCACTGCAGCTGTGCGCCATTGCTCCCTATGCACACCTTACATTGGCAAACAGCACATAATATAGTCTAAAAGCCTATATATGTGCAAAAATCCCCTGCCATAATATTAATATAAGAGCGGGAGAAGTCCGCCGAGAAGGGGGCGGGGCTATCTCCCTCAGCACACTGGCGCCATTTCCTCTTAACAGCTCCGCTGGAAGACAGCTCCCCAGGCTCTCCCCTGCAGTTTCCAGGCTCAAAGGGTAAAAAAGAGAGGGGGGGGCACTAAATTTAGGCGCAAACTGTATATGTAAAGCAGCTATAGGGAAAAATCACTTTGTGTTAGTGTAAATCCCTGATTATATAGCGCTGTGGTGTGTGCTGGCATACTCTCTCTCTGTCTCCCCAAAGGACTTTGTGGGGTCCTGTCCTCAGTCAGAGCATTCCCTGTGTGTGTGCGGTGTGTCGGTACGGCTGTGTCGACATGTTTGATGAGGAGGCTTATGTGGAGGCGGAGCAGGTGCCGATAGATGTGGTGTCAACTCCTTGCATAAAAGGTTGGATGACATAACAGCTGTGGGACAGCCGGCTTCTCAGCCAGTGCCTGCCCAGGCGTCTCAAAGGCCATCAGGGGCTCAAAAACGCCCGCTACCTCAGATGGCAGACACGGATGTCGACACAGAGTTTGACTCCAGTGTCGACGAGGACGAGACTAATATACATTCCACTAGGGCCATCCGTTGCATGATTACGGCAATGAAAAATGTGTTGCACGTTTCTGATATTAACCCAGGTACCACTAAAAAGGGTATTATGTTTGGGGAGAAAAAGCAACCAGTGGTTTTTCCCCCATCAGATGAGTTGAATGAAGTGTGTGAAGAAGCGTGGGCTTCCCCCGATAAGAAACTAGTGATTTCTAAAAAGTTACTGATGGCGTACCCTTTCCCGCCAGAGGACAGGTTACGTTGGGAGACATCCCCGAGGGTGGCTAAGGCGCTCACACGCTTGTCAAAAAAGGTGGCACTGTCGTCTCAGGATACGGCCGCCTTAAAGGAGCCTGCGGATAGAAAGCAGGAGGCTATCCTGAAGTCTGTATATACACACTCAGGTACTATACTGAGACCTGCAATTGCTTCAGCTTGGATGTGTAGTGCTGCAGCAGCTTGGTCCGATACCCTGTCGGAAAATATTGATACCCTCGACAGGGATACGATTTTGCTAACCATAGAGCATATTAAAGACGTCGTCTTATATATGAGAGATGCACAGAGGGATATTTGCCGGCTGGCATCTAGAATTAATGCAATGTCCATTTCTGCCAGGAGAGTATTATGGACTCTGCAGTGGACAGGTGATGAGGATTCTAAAAGGCACATGGAGGTTTTGCCTTACAAGGGTGAGGAATTGTTTGGGGATGGTCTCTCGGACCTCGTTTCCACAGCAACAGCTGGGATGTCGACATTTTTACCTCAGGTTCCCTCACAGCCTAAGAAAGCACCGTATTATCAGGTACAGTCCTTTCGGCCCCAGAAAGGCAAGCGGGTTAAAGGCGCGTCCTTTCTGCCCAGAGGCAGGGGTAGAGGGAAAAAGCTGCACCATACAGCCAGTTCCCAAGAACAAAAATCCTCCCCTGCTTCCACTAAGTCCACCGCATGACGCTGGGGCTCCACTGGTGGAGCCAGGCGCGGTGGGGGCCCGTCTCCGGAATTTCAGCGACCAGTGGGTTCGCTCACGGGTGGATCTCTGGGTTCTACAAGTGGTATCTCAGGGATACAAGCTGGAATTCGAGACGTCTCCCCCTCGCCGTTACCTCAAATCAGCCTTGCCAGCTACTCCCCAGGACTGGGAGGTAGTACTGGCGGCAATTCACAAGCTGTACCTCCAGCAGGTGATAATAAAAGTTCCCCTCCTTCAACAGGGACGGGGTTACTATTCCACAATGTTTGTGGTACCGAAACCAGACTGTTCGGTGAGACCCATTCTAAATTTGAAATCCTTGAACACTTATATAAGGAAGTTCAAGTTCAAAATGGAATCGCTCAGGGCGGTTATTGCAAGCCTGGAAGAGGGGGATTACATGGTATCACTGGACATCAAGGATGCTTACCTACATGTCCCCATTTACCCACCTCACCAGGTGTACCTCCGTTTTGTGGTACAGGACTGCCATTACCAATTCCAGACGTTGCCGTTTGGTCTGTCCACGGCACCGCAAGGGTATTTACCAAAGTAATGGCCGAAATGATGATACTCCTTCGAAAGAAGGGAGTTATAATTATCCCGTACTTGGACGATCTCCTTATAAAGGCGAGGTCCAGGGAGCAGTTGTTGGTCGGAGTAGCACTATCTCAGGAAGTGCTACAACAGCACGGCTGGATTCTGAATATCCCGAAGTTGCAGCTGGTTCCTACGACGCGTCTGCTGTTCCTGGGTATGATTTTGGACACAGAACATGCTCATCTACTCGAGGGCCGCAGATTCGGCATACAGGACTGGGTCCTGGTGACCACGGATGCAAGCCTCCGAGGTTGGGGGGCAGTCACTCAGGGAAGAAGCTTCCAAGGACAATGGTCGAGTCAGGAAGCTTCCCTACACATAAATATTCTAGAACTAAGGGCCATTTACAATGCCCTAAGTCAGGCAAGACCCCCGCTTCAAAACCAGCCGGTGCTGATTCAGTCAGACAACATCACGGCGATCGCCCATGTAAACCGTCAGGGCGGCACAAGAAGCAGGATGGCGATGGCAGAAGCCACAAGGATTCTCCGATGGGCGGAAAATCACGTAATAGCACTGTCAGCAGTGTTCATTCCGGGAGTGGACAACTGGGAAGCAGACTTCCTCAGCAGGCACGACCTCCACCCGGGAGAGTGGGGACTTCATCCAGAAGTCTTCCAGCTGATTGTAAATCATTGGGAAAGGCCACAGGTGGACATGATGGCGTCCCGCCTCAACAAAAAGCTAAAAAGATATTGCCCCAGATCAAGGGACCCTCAGGCGATAGCTGTGGACGCTCTAGTGACACCGTGGGTGTACCAGTCGGTTTATGTGTTCCTTCCTCTTCCTCTCATACCAAAGGTACTGAGGATAATAAGAAAGAGAGGAGTAAGAACTATTCTCGTAGTTACGGATTGGCCAAGAAGGACTTGGTACCCGGAACTGCAAGAAATGATCTCAGAGGACCCTTGGCCACTGCCTCTGACAGGACCTGCTACAGCAGGGGCCCTGTCTGTTCCAAGACTTACCGCGGCTGCGTTTGACGGCATGGCGGTTGAACGCCGGATCCTGATGAAAAAGGGCATTCCGGTTGAAGTCATTCCTACGCTGATAAAAGCTAGGAAGGATGTGACAGCAAAACATTATCACCGCATATGGCGAAAATATGTTGCTTGGTGTGAGGCTATGAAGGCCCCAACAGAAGAATTTCAGCTGGGTCGATTTCTGCACTTCCTACAGTCAGGAGTGACTATGGGCCTAAAATTGGGATCCATTAAAGTCCAGATTTCGGCCCTGTCTATTTTCTTTCAGAAAGAACTGGCTTCACTGCCTGAAGTTCAGACGTTTGTTAAGGGTGTGCTGCATATTCAGCCCCCTTTTGTGCCCCCAGTGGCACCTTGGGATCTCAACGTTGTGTTGGATTTCCTAAACTCACATTGGTTTGAGCCACTTCAGACCGTGGAGTTGAAATATCTCACGTGGAAAGTGGTCATGCTTTTGGCCTTGGCTTCGGCTAGGCGTGTGTCAGAATTGGCGGCTTTGTCATGTAAAAGCCCCTATCTGATCTTCCATATGGACAGGGCAGAATTGAGGACTCGTCCCCAATTTCTCCCTAAGGTGGTATCAACGTTTCATTTGAACCAACCTATTGTGGTGCCTGCGGCTACTCGGGACTTGGAGGCTTCCAAGTTGCTGGACGTAGTCCGGGCCCTGAAAATCTATGTTTCCAGGACGGCTAGAGTCAGAATAACTGACTCGCTGTTTATCCTGCATGCACCCAACAAGCTGGGTGCTCCTGCTTCTAAGCAGACTATTGCTCGCTGGATCTGTTGCACGATTCAACTTGCACATTCTGCGGCTGGACTGCCGCATCCTAAATCAGTCAAAGCCCATTCCACGATGAAGGTGGGCTCTTCTTGGGCGGCTGCCCGAGGGGTCTCGGCTTTACAACTTTGCCGAGCTGCTACCTGGTCGGGATCAAACACGTTTGCAAAATTCTACAAGTTTGATACCCTGGCTGAGGAGGACCTTGAGTTTGCTCATTCGGTGCTGCAAAGTCATCCGCACTCTCCCGCCCGTTTGGGAGCTTTGGTATAATCCCCATGGTCCTTACGGAGTACCCAGCATCCACTAGGACGTCAGAGAAAATAAGAATTTACTCACCGGTAATTCTATTTCTTGTAGTCCGTAGTGGATGCTGGGAGCCCGTTCCAAGTGCGGACTCTCTGCAATACATGTATATAGTTATTGCTTAACTAAAGGGTTATTGTATGAGCCATCTGTTGAGAGAGGCTCAGTTATTGTTCATACTGTTAACTGGGTATAGTTATCACGAGTTGTACGGTGTGATTGGTGTGGCTGGTATGAGTCTTACCCTGGATTCCAAATCCTTTCCTTGTAGTGTCAGCTCTTCCGGGCACAGTTTCCCTAACTGAGGTCTGGAGGAGGGGCATAGAGGGAGGAGCCAGTGCACACCAGATAGGACCTAATCTTTTCTTTAGAGTGCCCAGTCTCCTGCGGAGCCCGTCTATTCCCCATGGTCCTTACGGAGTACCGAGCATCCACTACGGACTACGAGAAATAGAATTACCGGTGAGTAAATTCTTATTTTTTTACAGGCAGGCGTGGATGCAGGCCTGAAATTGGGTTCCATCAAAGTGCATATTTCGGCTTTATCTATCTTCTTTCAAAAAGAATTGTCCGTCCTTCCTGAGGTTCAGACTTTCGTGAAGGGAGTGCTGCATATCCATCCTCCATTTGTGCCACCCGTGGCACCGTGGGATCTTGAAGTGGTGTTGCAGTTTCTTATGTCTCACTGGTTTGAACCTTTGCGTAAGGTTGAGTTGAAGTTTCTCACTTTGAAAGTGGTCATGCTTTTGGCTTTGGCGTCTGCCAGACGAGTGTCCGAGTTGGCGGCTTTATCTCACAAGAACCCATATTTGATTTTTCATGTGGATAGAGCGGAATTGAGGACTCGTCAACAATTTCTGCCGAAGGTGGTTTCTTCGTTTCACATAAATCAACCTATTGTGGTACCTGTTGCTATGGATGCTGTGGCAGTCCCAAAATCTCTTGATGTTGTAAGAGCTTTGAAAATTTATGTCGCCAGAACGGCTCTTACTAGAAAAACAGAGGCTCTGTTTGTCCTGTATGCTTCCAACAAGATTGGAAATCCTGCTTCTAAGCAGACTATTGCACGCTGGATTTGTAATACGATTCAGCACGCTCATTCTTCAGCTGGGCTACCGTTGCCGAAGTCAGTGAAGGCCCATTCTACCAGGAAGGTGGGCTCATCTTGGGCGGCTGCCCGAGGGATCTCGGCGCTTCAACTTTGCTGAGCAGCTACATGGTCGGGTTCAAACACTTTTGCTAGATTCTACAAGTTTGATACCCTGCTGATGAGGACCTTATGTTTGCTCAATCGGTGCTGCAGAGTTGTCCGCACTCTCCTGCCCGGTCTGAAGCTTTGGTATAGACCCCATGGTCCTTTTAGAATCCCCAGCATCCTCTAGGACGTAAGAGAAAATAGGATTT
Source organism: Pseudophryne corroboree (assembly GCF_028390025.1). Taxonomy (NCBI): domain Eukaryota; kingdom Metazoa; phylum Chordata; class Amphibia; order Anura; family Myobatrachidae; genus Pseudophryne; species Pseudophryne corroboree. Next base: position 678,626,723 of record NC_086446.1, read on the forward strand.
TAATACCTACCGGTAAATCCTTTTCTCCTAGTCCGTAGAGGATGCTGGGCGCCCATCCCAGTGTGGACTGTTCCTTGCAGTTGTTTTGATGCTGGTTATTTTCGGTTACACGAGGTTTGTGTATCAGTTGTATTCAGCTTGTTGCTGCTGTTAGTTCATACTGTTATCTGGTTTCCTGTTGCTCCAGTTGTACGGTATGTTTGTGGTGTGGGTTGGTATGTTTCTCGCCCTTAGTTTAACAAAAATCCTTTCCTCGAAATGTCCGTTTCTCCTGGGCACAGTTCCTATAACTGAGGTCTGGGGGAGGGGCATAGAGGGAGGAGCCAGTTCACACCCAGTAAAAGTTTTTTTATTTTTAGTGTGCCCATGTCTCCTGCAGATCTGTATATGCCCCATGGTCCTTTTGGTGTCCCCAGCATCCTCTACGGACTAGGAGAAAAGGATATACCGATAGGTATTAAAATCCTATTTTTTGTGTACATTGAGCCATCAGAAAACAAAGGTTTCACTATCTCAGTATCCCTCCAAAAATTGACAATGGATCGGGTCCACATCTGCATTCTTTAGTACTTTTTTTTTTTTTTTTTTTTAGGTTTTGTTCTGTTCAAACAATTTCAGGGACAATAGGGAGAGACTTTGGGGTATATTCAGTTAGGGTTGGATCCATTCCGACATCCTATTGTCGGAATGGATCCGACAACCCCTATTCAATCATCTCAATTTGACTTTTAAAAAGTCGAATTGAGATGAGGGACCCAGAGGAGGAGGGGGGGGGGGGAGGGGCGCGGGGACCTTCTGATGAAACCGTGAGATTGGAAGCACGGAGAAACGCGTTAAGGATTCCATACAAACACCTGCAGGCTGTCCTGAACTCCTCTATGCCAGAGGACGTCTTGGAGGAATCATTTAAAATCAGCTTTGAGAGTTTGCACCCTCCCTCCGTGGACGCTGCTGTTACCGCCGCTCCCGCCAGAGAACTTCGGCACAAACCGTTCAAGATCAAGCCGCACTGAGGTTTCAATATACGGCTGTGGTGAGCGATAATCATTGGCGGTGGGGAGAGAAGGGGACACTAGCTGCTGTGCGGCAGGCACACTGTGAACACTTGTAGTTCCTACAAAGTCTATTCCTCTGGCTTATGGATACAAAGTAACAACGTATTTTATTACAAATTAACCAGTCCTTCACCGGGCAGTTACATAAATAGCACTATGTGTGCTTAAAGAATATCCTCATTGGAGCTCCAGCGGTTTACGGTTACTTGGACGGTAATACTAATAATGTTACAGTTTACTGGACTTTTATACTGCAGTATTTGGTGTGTTTTAAAGCTTTATATATTATGCTGTGCATTATTAAGAAAATGAATCATTAAATAAAAAATATAATAATTTTTAATCAAACTCAATATATATATATGCGCTTCCTTGTGATATATTTTTATATGTTATATGTCTCTAGTTTCCAGCCTGTTATCAGGGACCTGCCATGGTGTATGGGGGAAGAGTTCCCCAAGACACTGCTTTCCCTATGAGTCTTATTATCACCTGGATGTTTTGTTAACCCCTTCCCTGCCTCAACCAACAGTGCAGCATAAACTGATGTGACTAAGGGGGTCATTCCGAGTTGTTCGCTCGTTGACGATTTTCTCAACGCAGCGATTAAGGCAAAAATGCTCATGGTTCGCAGTGCGCATGCGGTTAGTATTTTTACACAAAACTTAGTAGATTTACTCACGCCCGAACGAAGATTTTTCATCGTTGAAGTGATCGTAGTGTGATTGACAGGAATTGGGTGTTTCTGGGCGGAAACTGGCCGTTTTCTGGGAGTGTACGGAAAAACGCAGGCGTGCCAGGGAAAAACGCGGGAGTGTCTGGAGAAACGGGGGAGTGGCTGGCCGAACGCTGGGCGTGTGTGTGATGTCAAACCAGGAACGAAACTGACTGAACTGATCGCTATTTGTGAGTAAGTCTCGAGCTACTCAGAAACTGCTAAGAATATTCTATTCGCAATTCTGCTAAACTTTCGTTCGCAATTCTGCTAAGCTAAGATACACTCCCAGTAGGCGGCGGCTTAGGGTGTGCAATGCTGCTAAAAGCAGCTAGCGAGCGAACAACTCGGAATCACCCCCTAAAGCTGGTCATACAATTGTCTGGCAGACCATCTGTGCACTAGTTGGAATGAAAATCTGGTAATGTATGGGAGCAAATGACAATCGGCCATTTGCTCCCAAATACTGGAAATCGGATAAAAATGGTCGCTCAGACAAATTGGTTGAATCACGTTTTTGCCCAGCTTAAGAGAGTCTGTGATACTTATGCTCTCGTTCTTCATTGCTGCCATTTCCCTCGCTAAACAATCATACTTCAAATTTCTCATCACCTCTTTGCCACTGTCAACTCCTTCCTCTGCCCACCACCACCTCCTCTCCCATCCTCATTGTCTGCTCTTGACTCATTGCTCGTTGTCTGCCACTTATTTTACATCCAAGATTGACCCTGTACATCAGGACATCACATCACCAGACCAGCAACCACCCATCCCATACCACCCCTCCCCTTCTCTTTCACCAACTCTTACATCTTTCTCCCATGTATCTGACCTTCATCCGTTCCTCCCCCCCACCACATCCCCGCTTGACCGTATCCCCTCCCACCTCCTATGCTACCTCTCTCCTGCCTGTTCCCATCTTGGCTACCCTCCCAATCGCTCTCTCATCAGGCACTGCCCCCTCTGCCTTCTTCAAGCATGCCCTTGTCTCCCCTATTCTTCTTTTTTTTTTTTTTTATTGAAGCATGAATAAAAACACGTCATTCACAGGACATGTATGTACAGAGTGAGTACAATAAAATATTAACATTACATATATTGCCGTGTAGGTTCATTTAATAACAATCGATTGCAAGGAGAATACTGAAATGCTGTGTATTAATCACAGAGTGTAGAACACACGGTCGATCTAAATCCAGAAAAATGTGTGACGCTCACCTCCCCCACCAAAATGAAATTTGAGGGAGCAAATTAATCAAGAGAAATGGGAGGATCTCCGTCCAGGATAAGTAACCTATACCATGAAGTCAGACGTAGACTTCTGTGGATTCCCTCACGTACTGAAAGTTTGTGTTGCAATATAACTTTCCCAGACATCAAAGAACGGATCCATCCGTTTTTCTTTTTCGAACATGGTTTCCACCCAATCCATTCTAAAAATGTTATGAAGCTTCTCTTTATATATGGAAAAAGACGGAGTGTTAGGATGTATCCAATTTTGCAATTTTTTTTTAGCTGCCGAGCTTATGGCTAAAAGCATCTTCTTCCCTACCTTGGTAATATGTTGGGATTTTGGCGGGAATCCAAAAATGGCCCACTCAGGGAAAAGAGGGACATAATTAATGCAGTTTCAGCATCACGTTTGACCCTTAACTAAAATCCCCTAATTATTGGACAGTCCCAAAAGCGATGGTATAAATCTGCAAGACCCCGAGTACATTTGGGACAACTATCAGATGGGATTAAGCCCATGAGAAACTGTATTAGGAGAAATATAAGTTTTGTGTGTTATGTTATAAAACAGTTCCTGTTACATGCTAGAAGATAAAAGTTTGCAGGAAACATGTCTCCCCTATTCTTAAAAAAAACCTACCCTTGATCCAAACATTCTCTCCAACTACCGACCTCTCTCCTCCCTTTTGCCTCCAAACTCCTTGAGCGTATTGTCTATAACCGCCTCACTGCCTTTCTTTCCTCCTGCTCACTGCTTGACCTATTCCAGCCTGGTTTCCGTTCTCTCCCTTCCACTGCAACTGCCCTCACAAAAGTCTGCAATGACCTCCATGCAGCCAAATCTAAAGGGCCCCATACACTAGAACGATAATGCCTGATTTCATCCAATTTCGGGCCAATATATCGGGTGAAATCGGGCATTTTGGATGTGTTTCCAATCTGATGCGCGTTCTCGTGAGGGTCGGATTGGCTCCCCTAGATAGGTAGTGCTGCACTCATGATATGTCTGTTCTCGCAGGCATGGCTGGGATCGCATAAGATATATCAAAATGTACCAAATCGTATGGAACCACTCCCAGGAGGGTTCAAGGGAAATCACCTCCGACTTATCGTTGTAGTGTATGGGGCCCTTTAAAATCGATTCAGAACACGAGGGTGGATACAAACGCCAATAACCTTTTGACATACTACACCAATGGCCATTTGTGCCTTTCAAAAAATCTGTGTTATGGGGAAAACCAGCCCTCCTGAGAATCTTAATACGGGAAGGACTGGTTCATTTACTTCAGCGTGTGGTGTAATGTATTTGCCAGTCTTTTTTACCTGTTGTATATTGGAAATGGTGTGAAACATTTGTTTAGGGATTTACTAACACAGCAGCTGATTGCACCTGACAGTTATACTCCCTTTTTTTTTTTTTTTTGTACAGCTTAAATTTTGACCCCAAAATGATGGCTAGACAGGGATTTTTAACATGTAATATTTTTCCAATCATCGGGATCCACCAATCTACAAAATTCATTGGCTTTGTGAATTCTGCCAACTGATGTATCGGTCGCATTAACTAATTCAATTTTAGAACTACTTTCTTTATCACCTGGTCTGTTCTGCCAGTTTACCACCCATCTACACTGCCCACGCAAGCTTACAGATAGTCTATTTCCATACTCTAATAACCATCTGTCTCCTAACCCAACATTGCTGTGTGGTTGGGTGACCAACCCCCAAAATTACTTATTCCTATTGCCGTCTGGCTGGACCAGTGTGCACTATGGGGCTCTGAATCTCATGCATAGTAGGGTACTACCAGGACACTCTTACCGCTTTGTCTGTTTTTGATTTTTATATGCATAGTTGCCATATCCATTATAACTTTTATGTGTTTGGTCTTCCTGTTAGATAGTTGGTGTTTGCACTGAGGAACTACATGCAGCTCAGCAGTGGAATGGACAGGGAATATTAGAACTTCTGCGGACTGTACCAGTGTAAGTAAAATGCAGCGTACAAAGAATTATTTTAAATAAAATAAACCAAATCCTTTCTTTTTTTTTTTTTTGTTTATCACTTTTGCTGCATTTTTAACTTTTTGCATATGTAGGTATAATAATTGACATTACTATACATTTATATGTTTAATAATTGACATCTCATGTTCGCATACATCTTCTGTTTGTGATGTGAACTCTGTGTCTGTGACTACTTCCTTAAATGATAATATGAATTAAGGCCTCTACAGATGTGGCCTCATACAGCTAGCATCAATACACCATGTAGCGGGGAATGCCTGGTATGAGTGAGCTACTCAGTTAGCACCGGTCTTCTTCTTTTTTTTTTTTTGCCGAAATGCGTCTTATTGACATCACTATGAACAGGACACACAAGCAGACTCTGCTGATTAAAATGATATGCAGCATGTCTATATTCTGTGTCTGTGGCTGTAACTGCATACGAAATGCTACATTACAGGATTTTCTAGGGAAACGCTGTAACATACCATTTCATATGCAGATAGACACTGCCACACATAGAATATCGACATGTCATCTTAATCATATGCTGTTTGCATATAACATGCATATTTCATGGAAATATTTGCACGTAGACGCTCTGCGCTACCAAGTTATGCCGCTGCATGACGTGACTAGAAGGGCTGTTTAACGTGCAGGGCGGCTTGATATGTGGACACATCTGTAAGTTGTCATGGCTATTGCTGTTCTTTTAACACTGAATAGCAGTGTTTGTCTTACGTCCTAGAGGATGCTGGGGACTCCGTAAGGACCATGGGGAATAGACGGGCTCCGCAGGAGACATGGGCACTAAAAAGAACTTTAAGTATGGGTGTGCACTGGCTCCTCCCTCTATGCCCCTCCTCCAGACCCCAGTTTATCTACTGTGCCCAGAGGAGACTGGGTGCACTACAGGGAGCTCTCCTGAACTTCCTGAAAGAAAGTATTTTGTTAGGTTTTTTATTTTCAGGGAGACCTGCTGGCAACAGGCTCCTTGCATCGTGGGACTGAGGAGAGAGAAGCAGACCTACTTAAATGCTAGGCTCTGCTTCTTAGGCTACTGGACACCATTAGCTCCAGAGGGAGTCAGAACGCAGGTCTCCCCTAGCGGTTCGGCCTGGAGCCGCGCCGCCGTCGTCCTCGCAGAGCCGGAAGATAGAAGCCGGGTGAGTATAAGAAGATAGAAGACTTCAGAGGCGGCAGAAGACTTCAGATCTTCAATGAGGTAACGCGCAGCGGTGACGCTGCGCGCCATTGCTCCCACACAGAACACACACACAGCGCACACTGTGGGGTGCAGGGCGCGGGGGGCACCCTGGGCAGCAATGTATACCTCTAGGACTGGCTATGATTAGATTTACACTATTTAGTGGTATTTCAGAGTATCCCCACCAGTTTGTTTTAAAAAAGCAGGACCGAAGCCCGCCACTGAGGGGGCGGGGCTTCTTCCTCGGCACTCACCAGCGCCATTTTCTCCACAGCACATGCTGATAAGCTGGCTCACTGGACTCTCCCCTGCTGATCACCGGTGACAGAGGGTTTTAAAGAAGGGCGGGGGGGGAGGGCGCACATAATTTGGCACAGTGAATATATATAAAAAGCGCTATATCTGGGTATATTGTTGTTTTTCCAGGGTTATTGGTGCTGGGTGTGTGCTGGCATACTCTCTCTCTGTCTCTCCAAAGAGCCTTGTGGGGAAACTGTCTCCAGATAGAGCTTTCCCTGAGTGTGTGGTGTGTCAGTACGTGCGTGTCGGCATGTCTGAAGCGGAAGGTTCTCCTAGGGATGAGGTGGAGCGCATGAGTGTGGTGTCGCCGTTGGCAACGCCGACACATGACTGGATGGATATGTGGAATATTTTAAATGCAAATGTGAATTTATTGCACAAACGTTTGGACAAAGCAGAGTCCAGGGACGGTACGGTGGGTCAGACCCTGCCTTTCCCTATGTCACAGGGGCCTTCGGGGTCTCAAAAGCGCCCACTTTCTCAGATAGTTGACACAGATACCGACACAGATTCTGACTCTAGTGTCGATTATGATGATGCGAGGTTGCAGCCAAAGTTGGCAAAGAGTATTCATTATATGCTTATTGCTATAAAGGATGTGCTGCATATTATAGATGACCCCGCGGTGCCTAATCCTAAGATCCACATGTTTAAAGAAAAGAAGCCTGAGGTTACTTTTCCACCTTCCTTTGAATTAAAGGAGTTATTTGAAAGTGCTTGGGAAACTCCAGATAAGAAACTGCAGATTCCCAAAAGGATTCTTATGGCGTATCCTTTCCCCATCAAGGACAGGATACGGTGGGAATCCTCCCCACGGGTGGACAAGGCGTTGACGCGCCTTTCCAAAAAGGTGGCGCTGCCGTCTCAGGATACCGCTGCCCTCAGGGATCCTGCTGACCGCAAGCAGGAAACTACCTTGAAGTCAATTTACACACATACCGGTACATTACTCAGACCGGCAATAGCGTCGGCTTGGGTTTGTAGCGCTGTACTAGCGTGGACCGATACCTTATCTGCTGATATGGATACGATGGATAAGGAAACTATTTTATTGACCCTGGGCCATATTAAGGATGCGGTCCTTTTATATGAGAGAGGCTCAGAGGGATATAGGCATACTGGGGTCCAGAGCGAACGCTATGGCGATTTCTGCCAGGCGAGCACTGTGGACCCGACAGACTGGTGATGCCGACTCGAAACGGCATATGGAGGTTTTACCTTACAAGGGTGAGGAGTTGTTTGGGGAAGGTCTCGCGGATCTAGTCTCCACAGCTACTGCTGGTAAATCAACTTATTTTACCTTATGTTTCCTCACAGCCTAAGAAAGCGCCACATTATCAGATGCAGTCCATTCGGCCGCATAAATCCAAGAGAGCTCGGGGATCTTCCTTTCTTGCCAGAGGTAAGGGCAAGGGGAAAAAGCTGCCAGCTACAGCCAGTTCCCAGTAACAAAAGTCCTCCCCGGCTTCTACTAAATCCACTGCATGACGCTGGGGCTCCGCGGGTGGAGTTCGCTCCTGTGGGGGCACGTCTTTTCAGCCAGGTCTGGGTTCATTCTCGGGTGGACCCCTGGGCAATAGACATTGTTTCCCAGGGGTACAAGCTGGAATTCGAAGAGGTGCCTCCTCGCCGGTTTTTCAAATCGGCACTGCCGACTTCTTCCCCAGAGAGGGAGGTAGTTTTGGCGGCAATTCAAAAGTTGTGCCTTCAACAAGTGGTGGTCAAAGTTCCCCTGCAGCAGCAGGGGATGGGCTATTACTCAACCCTGTTTGTGGTCCCGAAACCGGACGGTTCGGTCAGACCAATTCTGAATTTAAAATCCTTAAACCTATACTGAAAGATGTTCAAGTTCAAGATGGAATCGCTCAGGGCGGTCATCGCAAGTCTGGAAGAGGGAGATTATATGGTGTCCCTAGACATAAAGGATGCAGACCTTCATGTCCCCATTTATCAACCTCATCAGGCGTTCCTGAGATTTGTAGTGCAGGATTGTCATTACCAATTTCAGACGTTGCCGTTTGGGCTTTCCACGGCCCCGAGGATTTTTACCAATTTAATGGCAGAGATGATGGTGCTCCTGCGCAAGCAGGGGGTCACAATTAATCCGTACTTGGACGATCTCCTGATAAAAGCGAGATCGAGAGAACGATTGCTAGACAGCGTATCACTCTCCCTGAGGGTGTTACAACAACACGGTTGGATTCTAAATCTACCAAAGTCACAGTTAGTTCCAACGACCCGATTGCCTTTCTTAGGCATGATTCTGGACACGGAACAAAGGAGGGTCTTCCTCCCCATGGAAAAGGCCCAGGAACTTCAAAGCTTGGTCAGGGACCTGTTGAGGCCGGACAGGGTGTCGGTACATCACTGCACTCGAGTGCTGGGAAAAATGGTGGCGTCTTACGAGGCCATTCCATTCAGCAGGTTCCATGCCAGGACTTTTCAGTGGGACCTTCTGGACAAGTGGTCGGGGTCACACCTACAGATTCATCAAATGATCCATCTGTCCCCCAGGGCCAGGGTGTCTCTCCTGTGGTGGCTACAGAGTTCTCACCTTCTAGAGGGTCGCAAGTTCGGCATCCAGGACTGGGTTCTGATGACCACGGACGTGAGCCTCCGAGGATGGGGAGCAGTCACACAGGGAAGAAGCTTCCAGGGTCTGTGGTCAAGCCAGGAAGCTTGTCTACACATCAACGTTCTGGAATTAAGGGCCATATACAACGGCCTTCGTCAGGCGGAGACCTTAATTCAAGGTCTACCGGTTCTAATTCAGTCAGACAACATCACAGCAGTGGCTCATGTAAACCGCCAAGGCGGCACGAGGAGCAGAGTGGCAATGGCAGAAGTCTCAAGGATTCTTCGATGGGCGGAGAGTCATGTAAGCGCTCTGACAGCAGTCTTCATTCCGGGAGTGGACAACTGGGAAGCAGACTTCCTAAGCAGACACGATCTGCATCCAGGAGAGTGGGGACTTCATCAAGAAGTCTTCGCAGAGGTTGTAAGTCAGTGGGGACTGCCTCAAATAGACATGATGGCTTCACGCCTCAACAAAAAACTTCCAAGATATTGCGCCAGGTCAAGGGACCCTCAGGCGTTTGCAGTGGACGCACTGGTGACACCATGGGTGTTTCAGTCGGTCTATGTGTTCCCCCCTCTTCCTCTCATCTCAAAGATACTGAGAATCATAAGGCGAAGAGGAATTCGGACAATTCTCATTGTTCCAGATTGGCCTCAAAGGGCCTGGTATCCGGATCTGCAGCAGATGCTCACCGAAGATCCGTGGCCTCTTCCTCTCAGGGAAGACCTGTTACAACAAGGGCCCTGTCTATTCCAGGACTTACCGCGACTGCGTTTGACGGCATGGCGGTTGAAAGCAGGATCCTAGCGGAGAATGGCATTCCGGAGGAGGTCATTCCTACTCTGATAAAGGCTAGGAAGGAGGTGACATCGAAACATTATCACCGTATCTGGAGGAAGTATGTGTCTTGGTGCGAAGCCAAGACTGCTCCTCCGGCAGAATTCCATCTGGGCCTTTTTCTTCACTTCCTACAAACTGGAGTGAATTTGGGCCTAAAATTAGGCTCCATTAAGGTTCAGATTTCGGCCCTATCCATTTTCTTTCAAAAGGAATTGGCTACTCTTCCAGAAGTCCAGACTTTTGTGAAAGGGGTGCTTCATATCCAGCCTCCTTTTGTGCCCCCGGTGGCACCATGGGACCTTAATGTGGTGTTACGGTTCCTTAAGTCTCACTGGTTTGAGCCTCTTCAGACAGTTGAATTAAAGTATCTCACTTGGAAAGTGGTCCTGCTATTGGCCTTGGCGTCGGCACGGCGAGTGTCGTAGTTGGCGGCTTTGTCTCACAAAAGCCCTTACCTGATTTTCCATGTGGATAGAGCTGAGTTGCGGGCTCGTCCTCAATTTTTGTCTAAGGTGGTTTCTTCTTTTCATATGAACCAACCTATTGTGGTGCCTGTGGCTACAAGGGACGTGGAGGATTCAGAGTCCCTGGATGTGGTCAGGGCATTGAAAATGTATGTGGCCAGAACGGCTCGGGTTAGGAAGACAGAGGCCCTGTTTATCCTATATGCAGCCAACAAGGTTGGCGCTCCTGCGTCTAAACAGACTATTGCTCGCTGGATCTGTAACACGATTCAGCAGGCCTATTCTACGGCTGGATTGCCGTTACCGAATTCGGTAAAAGCACATTCCACTAGGAAGGTGGGCTCTTCTTGGGCGGCTGCCAGAGGCGTCTCGGCGTTACAGCTTTGCCGGGCAGCGACTTGGTCGGGTTCAAACACTTTTTTGCAAAGTTCTACAAGTTTGATACCCTGGCTGAGGAGGACCTCATGTTTGCTCATTCGGTGCTGCAGAGTCATCCGCACTCTCCCGCCTGTGTTGGAGCTTTGGTATAATCCCCATGGTCCTTACGGAGTCCCCAGCATCCTCTAGGACGTAAGAGAAAATAAGATTTTAAACCTACCGGTAAATCTTTTTCTCCTAGTCCGTAGAGGATGCTGGGCGCCCGTCCCAGTGCGGACTAAATTCTGCAAGACTTGTTTATAGTTTGCTTACATAAGGGTTATGTTACAGTTTTAATTAGTCTCGGGCTGATGCTGTTTTGTTTCATACTGTTAACTGGTTCGTATATTCCATGTTATACGGTGTGGATGGTGTGGGCTGGTATGAATCTTGCCCTTAGATTAACAAAAATCCTTTCCTCGTACTGTCCGTCTCCTCTGGGCACAGTTTCTCTAACTGGGGTCTGGAGGAGGGGCATAGAGGGAGGAGCCAGTGCACACCCATACCTAAAGTTCTTTTTAGTGCCCATGTCTCCTGCGGAGCCCGTCTATTCCCCATGGTCCTTATGGAGTCCCCAGCATCCTCTACGGACTAGGAGAAAAAGATTTACCGGTAGGTTTAAAATCTTATTTTCTCGTGTCCTGTCCTCAGGGACCCCTAAACTGTGCATGTTTTACAGATATCCTCAGTATCACAAAGGAAAAAATTATCGCCACTTGTAAATCATTTAAAATGTCAGCCAGTATTGAGCACACCTGTGCGTCAGCTTACCAACTTGGAAATCTGTAATACATGCACTGTTAGGGATCCCTGAGGACTAGAATTGGGAAACACTGATATACTGCTAGGCAGAAGCCTGCGTATGAATGTAGACCTTCATTCTTCACCTGCTAAAAGTACTTATATTTCTCTTCACAGAGCGGGCGGACCTTGGCTGATAACAGATATGCGGAGAGGAGAGACCATTTTTGAGATTGATCCTCATCTGCAAGTAAGTTACCACATAGTACTGTAAATGGGGTTTCCATCCTTCTCCTTGCGTAGTAAGGGGAATTAAGTCTTTCATCCTCCAGGGGTGATTCTTATAAAAATTAAACTGAAATTTTATCTTACAGCATCATAGCATTTGTGAGTTTTGACATTTTTGTTTTTAAAGGTCTGTGGGGGATTTCTGCTTAATGCCTAATTTGAACTGTATGTATTTTATGTAAACATCAATCACATAGATATCTCCAGCATTGCTCCTTAATGGTGATCGTGAACCAGATGGGGGAAGGTAGCTTATTTGGCTAATATTATTTAAAAAAAATCCTGATCATGTGACCACATCTGGGTTTGACAATCACACAAGCATTGGTTTAGGAGACTGCAGTCCCATGTAAACTCCCACAAAGGTATGGTTTTATCCCCTTTTATTTTTAAGCAGGAGAGAGTTGATAAGGGAATTGAATCAGAAGGTTCGAACCTCAGTGGCGTTAGTGCGAAATGTGCCTGGGATGATCTAAGCCGCCCCCCTGAGGATGAAGATGACAGCAGAAGTATTTGTATTGGAACGCAACCAAGGCGGTTGTCTGGTAAAGGTACATACTGATACATAATGATTGTGTGCTGCCATGTTGGTGGAAGTACTGCAAATTTTGAATGCACTGACTGCTCCGTAAAAAGGATAGAAACTCATGAACTGTAGAGACATTGGCCTCTATTCAATTCATATGATATGAATAGCGACGGGAAGGAGTTTCTGCAGCTATTCAATTACAGCCCGACTAGAGGATACCAGATCGCACCCTTCCGGAGATGCGAGCAGATATCCAACTAAACTAGCTTTCTGCTGCGGGGTACACTGGGCTCCACAAGGATAGACACTGGGGTGTAGAGTAGGATCTTGATCCGAGGCACCAACAGGCTCAAAGCTTTGACTGTTCCCAGAATGCACAGCGCCGCCTCCTCTATAACCCCGCCTCCCTGCACAGGAGCTCAGTTTTGTAGTTGGTGCTGCAGTAAGCAGGCACTTAACAGAGGGGCTGCTCCAGGCAGCCCTAAGAAGAGCTTTTTTTGAAGAAAAAAGTGAAGACTACAAGGGCAGCAGCGGTGGTAAATGTCAGGAGACATTCACTGCTGCAGCTCCAGCTCTCCCCAGCGGCGCTGTACACTCCTGAACCCTGGTTGTCTGGTAACTACAGCAGGAGGCTCCGGTTTTCTTCTCAGTCAGGCACACACGACGGGGGCTCTCCGGGATCGCGTGGCCGCGCTTCGGGAGGTGGTGAGTGGGTCCCGCTTGCGGGACCCGGTCTTTATCGCGATCCGGCGCGGTCAGTGAGAGGCGGGCCGCGCGCGCTGGCGGTGGACACTGTGGCAGTACAGGCGATCCCACTAGATCACCAGGGCATGGGTGCAGGTCAGGTTTTCTCTCTAAACCAATTTCAGTAGCCCACAGTACCCGGTGGTTTTGCCAGCAGGGGTTTAAGGCTTAGACATGAAGCCCCTCCCCCAGCCCCAGGGCGCCATTTCCCGCAAATATTCCTGCCCTGGAGCTGCATATCTGTCAATCCCTCACTCCCTGTCAGTGTCTGGGCACCATTATCTCTCAGCTTCACTGTTCCTGGGACTGCTTGGGCAAATCCTCCTGTGTAAAGCCGCCTGGTTGTCAGTGCTGTGACTTTACATGACACTTAAGTATTCTACCTGCCTTTTCTCTGACGTCCTAGTGGATGCTGGGAACTCCGTAAGGACCATGGGGAATAGCGGGCTCCGAAGGAGACTGGGCACATCTAAGAAAGAATTAGGACTACCTGGTGTGCACTGGCTCCTCCCTCTATGCCCCTCCTCCAGACCTCAGTTAGAATTCTGTGCCCGGCCGAGCTGGTTGCACACTAGGGGCTCTCCTGAGCTCTTAGAAAAGAAAGTATATTTAGGTTTTTTATTTTCAGTGAGATCTGCTGGCAACAGACTCACTGCTACGAGGGACTGAGGGGAGAAGAAGCGAACCTACCTGCTTGCAGCTAGCTTGGGCTTCTTAGGCTACTGGACACCATTAGCTCCAGAGGGATCGAACACAGGCCCAGCCTCGGTCGTCCGGTCCCGGAGCCGCGCCGCCGTCCCCCTTGCAGAGCCAGAAGAACGAAGAAAAGTTGAAAATCGGCGGCTGAAGACTCCGGTCTTCATTAAGGTAGCGCACAGCACTGCAGCTGTGCGCCATTGCTCCCTTAGCACACCACACACTCCGGTCACTGATGGGTGCAGGGCGCTGGGGGGGGGGGCGCCCTGGGCAGCAATTAGATTACATTACTTGGCGAAAAGCACATAATACAGTCTGATGAACTGTATATGTGCATTAACCCCCACCATTAAAGTACATAAAAGGACAGAAACCCGCCGCTGAGGGGGCCGGGCCTTCTTCCTCAGCACACTGGCGCCATTTTCTCTTCACAGCTCAGCTGGAAGGAAGCTCCCCAGGCTCTCCCCTGCAGTATCCTGGTACACAAAGGGTAAAAAAGAGAGGGGGGGACACATAAATTTAGGCGCAAAACTGTGTATATAAGCTGCTATAGGGGAAAAATCACTCAGTATAGTGTACATCCCTGTATTATATAGCGCTGTGGTGTGTGCTGGCATACTCTCTCTCTGTCTCTCCAAAGGGCCTGGTGGGGGAACTGTCTTCAAAGGAAAGAAGCTGTACAACACAGCTAGTCCCCAGGAACAGAAGTCCTCCCCGGCCTCTACAAAAATCCACCGCATGTCGCTGGGGCTCCACAGGCGGAGCTAGGCCTGGTGGGGACGCGCCTTCGTAAGTTCAGCCACAAGTGGGTTCACTCCCTGTTAGATCCCTGGGCAATAGAAATTGTATCGCAGGGATACAGGCTGGACTGTGAGAAGATGCCCCCTCACCGAGGACCCGGCGGGCTTCCCCCCAAGAGAGGGAGCCAGTGTTAACTGCAATTCGTAAATTGTATCTTCAACAGGTGGTGGTCAAGGGTCCCCTCCTTCAACAAGAGGGTGTTATTATTCGACCATGTTATAATCCCGAAACCAGACGGTTCGGTTAGACCCATATTGTATTAAAATCCCTGAACATATACCTGAAAAGGTTCAGGTTCATGATGGAATCGCTAAGAGCGGTCATTGCAAGCCTGAAATGAATCGGGACATAAGGGATGCATACCTTCGTGTCCCCATTTATCCACCTCATCAGGCGTACCTCAGAATTGCGGTACGGGATTGTCATTACCAATTTCACCAAGGTAATGGCGGATATGATGGTGCTCCTGCGGAAGCAAGGTGTGACTATTATCACATACTTGGATGATCTCCTCATAAAAGCGAGATCAAGAGAGCAGTTGCTGGACAGCGTATCACCTTCTCTGGAAGTGAAACGGCAACACGACTGGATTCTATATATTCCGAGGTCGCAGTTGGTTCCTACAGCCCATCTGCCTCGCCTAGGCATGATCCTAGACACAGACCAGAAGAGGGTTTATCTCCCGATAGAGAGAGCTCAGGAGCTCATGACACTGGTCAGGAATCCATTGAAAACCAAAACAGGTGTCAGTGCATCACTGCACTCGAGTCCTGGGAAGGATGATGGCATCATACGAGGCCATCCCCTTCGGCTGGTTCCATGCAAGGACAATGGAACTTACTGGACAAGTGGTCCGGATCACATCTTCAGATGCATCGGTTAATCACCCTATCCTCCAGGGCCAGGGTGTCTCTCCTGTGGTGGCTGCGGAGTGCTCACCTTCTCGAGGGCCGCAGATTCGGCATTCAGGACTGGGTCCTGGTGACCACGGATGCAAGCCTCCGAGGTGGGGGGCAGTTACACAGGGAAGAAAATTCCAAGGTTGTGCCTTCACATCAATATCCTGGAACTAAGGGCCATATACAACGCCCTAAGTCAAGCGGAGTTCCTGCTTCGCGACCAACCGGTTCTGATCCAGTCAGACCGCAGGGGCTCATGTAAACCGCCAGGGCGGCACAAGGAGCAGGGTGGCGAGGGTAGAAGCCACCAGAATTCTTCGCTGGGCGGAGAATCAAGTAAGCGCACTGTCAGCAGTGTTCATTCCGGGAGTGGATACGACCTCCACCCGGGAAAGTGGTGACTTCATCAGGAAGTATTCACGCAGTTTTGCAAATTGATGGAAACTGCCTCAGGTGGACTACATGGCGTCCCACCTCAATAAAAAGATAATAAAGGTTTTACGCTGGGTCAAGGGACTCTCAGGCGATAGCTGTGGTCGCACTAGTAACACCGTGGGTGTTCCAGTCGGTCCATATATTCCCTCCTCTTCCTCTCAGACCCAAGGGCTGAGAATTGTAATAAACGGAGGAGTGTGAACAATATTCTTTGCTCCGGATTGGCCAAGAAGGACTCGGTACCCGGAGCTGCAAGAAATGCTCTCAGAGGACCCATGGCCTCTGCCTCTGTCAGGACATGTTGCAACAGGGACCCTGTCTGATCCAAGACTTACCGCAGCTGCGTTGGACGGCATGGCGGTTGAACGCCGGATCCTAGCGGAAAAGGGCATTCCGGATGCAGTTATTCCTACGCTGATAAAGGCTAGGAAAGACGTGACAGCAAGACTTTTTCACTGTATATGGTGAAAATAGGTTGCTTGGTGTGTGGCCGGGAAGGCCCTACAGAGGAATTCCAGGGGGGTCGATTCCTGCACTTCCTACAGTCAGGAGTGACTATGAGCCTAAAATTAGGATCCATAAAGGCCAAGATTTCGGCCCTATCCCTTTTTCTCTCAAAAAGAACTGGCTTCACTGCCTGAAGTTTGGACGTTGTTACAGGGGTGCTGCATATTCAGCCCCTTTTGTGCCTCCAGTGGCACCTTGGGATCTTAACGTGTGTTGGATTCCTAAAATCCCACTGGTTTGAGCCACTTAAGACCGTGGAGCTAAAATATCTCACGTGGAAAGTGGTCATGCTTTTGGCCTTAGCTTGGACTAGGCGTGTGTCAGAATTGGCGGCTTTGTCATGTAAAAGCCCATATCTGATCTTCCATATGGACAGGGCAGAATGGAGGACTCGTCCCCAATTTCTCCCTAAGGTGGTATCGTTTCATTTGAACCAACCTATTGTGGTGCCTGCGGCTACTAGGGACTTGGAGGATTCCAAGTTGCTGGACGTAGTCCGGGCCCTGAGACTTTGTTTCCAGGACGGCTAGAGTCAGAAAAACTGACTCGCTATTTATCCTGCATGCAACCAACAAGCTGGGTGCTCCTGCTTCAAAGCAGACTATTGCTCGCTGGATCTGTAGCACGATTCAGCTTGCACATTCTGCGGCTGGACTGCCGCATCCTAAATTAGTAAAAGCCCATTCCACGAGGAAGGTGGGCTCTTCTTGGGCGGCTGCCCGAGGGGTCTCGGCTTTACAACTTTGCCGAGCTGCTACTTGGTCGGGATCAAACACTTTTGCAAAATTCTACAAGTTTGATACCCTGGCTGAGGAGGACCTTGAGTTTGCTCATTCGGTGCTGCAGAGTCATCCGCACTCTCCCGCCCGTTTGGGAGCTTTGGTATAATCCCCATGGTCCTTACGGAGTACCCAGCATCCACTAGGACGTCAGAGAAAATAAGAATTTACTCACCGGTAATTCTATTTCTTGTAGTCCGTAGTGGATGCTGGGAGCCCGTTCCAAGTGCGGACTCTCTGCAATACATGTATATAGTTATTGCTTAACTAAAGGGTTATTGTATGAGCCATCTGTTGAGAGAGGCTCAGTTATTGTTCATACTGTTAACTGGGTATAGTTATCACGAGTTGTACGGTGTGATTGGTGTGGCTGGTATGAGTCTTACCCTGGATTCCAAATCCTTTCCTAGTAATGTCAGCTCTTCCGGGCACAGTTTTCCTAACTGAGGTCTGGAGGAGGGGCATAGAGGGAGGAGCCAGTGCACACCAGATATAGTACCTAATCTTTCTTTTAAGAGTGCGGCTAGTTGCTAGTTAAGAGAGTGCATTTAGTCAGGGTTTTCTAGTACAATTACCCTGTGATATACATCCAGTTCTTACTGTGCCGTGTTATATCTATTGACTACATATATATATATATATATATATATATATATATATATATATATATGTATATATATATATATATATATATATATATAAGCTAGTCCAGTGCAGTATTATTGTTAGTAATAACCTCTGCATTGTACAAACTGTGACTATCTGTTTGTGCATTAGCTAGCTGAGTGGTGTCCATTTCGTGTCTTTCACTCAACTTGCTATCCCTATATTCTGTAACCTGAGGGGGCTTGGTGCGTCAGGTTTTATATTGATATAGGATTTTCACAAAGATATACTTTAATACGTATTTCTCTAACGTCATAGTGGATGCTGGGGACTCCGTAAGGACCATGGGGAAAGACGGGCTCCGCAGGAGACTGGGCACTCTAAGAAAGATTTAGTACTACTGGTGTGCACTGGCTTCTCCCTCTATGCTCCTCCTCCAGACCTCAGTTAGAATCTGTGCCCGGCCAGAGCTGGGTGCTTTTAGTAGGCTCTCCTGAGCTTGCTAATAAGAAAGTATTTATTTTCAGAGAGCTTCTGCTGGCAACAGACTCTCTGCTACGAGGGACTGAGGGGAGAGAAGCAAACCTACTATCTGCGGCTAGGTTGCGCTTCTTAGCCTACTGGACACCATTAGCTCCAGAGGGTTCGAACACAGGATCTTAACCTTGGTCGTCCGTTCCCGGAGCCGCGCCGCCGTCCCCCTCGCAGAGCCAGAAGACAGAAGCAAGAAGACATCGAAATCGTCGGCAGAAGACTCCTGTCTTCACATGAGGTAGCGCACAGCACTGCAGCTGTGCGCCATTGCTCCCACACACTTCGGTCACTGTAGGGTGCAGGGCGCAGGGGGGGGGTGCCCTGGGCAGCAATTAAGTACCTCCTGGCAAAAGCAGCATATTTACAGTTGGACACTGTTATATGCATGAGCCCCCGCCATTAATTTTACACAAAATCGCGGGAGAAGCCCGCCGCTGAGGGGGCGGGGCCTTCTTCCTCGGCACTCACCAGCGCCATTTTCTCTCCACAGCTCCACTGAGAGGAAGCTCCCCAGGCTCTCCCCTGCACGATAGAGAGGGTGAAAAAGAGAGGGGGGGCACATAAATTTGGTGTAAAAACAATATATACAGCAGCTACTGGGTTAACACTAAGTTACTGTGTGATTCCTGGGTCATATAGCGCTGGGGTGTGTGCTGGCATACTCTCTCTCTCTCTCTCTCTCTCTCTCCCCAAAGGGCCTTGTGGGGGAACTGTCTTCAAATAGAGCATCCCCTGTGTGTGTGGTGTCGGTACGTGTGTGTCGACATGTCTGAGGTAAAAGGCTCCCCTAAGGAGGAGATAGAGCAAATGTGTGTGAGAGGGTGTCTCCGTCGACAACGCCGACACCTGTTTGGATATGTGTAAGTGCTGAGGTGAATTTATTGCACAAAAGATTAGAGAACAGACAGGAAATCTACCCATGTCTGTCCCTGTGTCACAGAGACCTTCAGAGTCTCACAATGCTCACTATCCAAAATAATTAACACTGATATCGACACAGAGTTTGACTCCAGTGTCGACTACGATAATGCAAAGTTACAGCCAATATGGCGGAAAGGTATTCAATATATGACTATTGTAATAAAAGATGATTTGCATATCACTGATGACTCATTTGTCCCTGACACAAGGGTACACATGTTAAGGGGAAGAAAGCTGAGGTAAATTTCCCTCCTCTCATGAGGAAAAAGAGCGGGAATCTCCAGACAAGAGACTGCAGCTTCCCACAAAAAATTCTCAGGCAGTATCCTTTCCCCACTAGGGCCAGGATGTGTTGGGAATCTTCCCCTAGGGTGTCCTGTTTGCACAGAAGGTAGCACTAGCTATTTTCAGGGATCCGGCAGATAGCGTGCACATTCTAGTATACTACTCAGACCGGCGATTGTGTCGGCATGGGTTTATAGCGCTGTGGCAGCGTGGACCGGTACCTTATCAGCAGAGATTGAGACCCTAGTATGTATATATATATATATATATATATATATATATATACATATATCTATGTATATATATATATATATATATATATAGAGATATATATATATTAAAGATGCTGTCTTAAGTGATAGAGATATATATATATATATATATATATATATATATATATATATATATATATATATAAAACATGCCCAAAGAGACATGAGTATACTGGGTCCTAGAGTCAAAGCTATGTTGATTTCTGCTTGACGTGTCCTGTAGAATATGCAATGGACAGATGATGCCGACTTAAGAGGCATATGGAAGGCTGAGGATTGTGTGGAGAAGGGTTCTCGGACCTGGTCTCCACAGCTATAGCTGGTAATTCTGATATTTTGCCTTATATTCCTGCACAGCCTAGGAAAGCACGACATTATCAAATGCAGCCTTTCGAATAAAGAAACAAGAAAGTCCGAGGTGCGTCCTTTCTTGCCAGAGGCGGGGGCACAGGAAAGAAGCTGCACAACACAGCTAGTTCCCAGGAACAGAAGTCCTCCCCGGCCTCTACAAAAATCCACCGCAAGATGGAGCTAGGCCCGGTGGGGGCACGCCTTCGTCAGTTCAGCCACAAGTGGGTTCATTCCCTGTTAGATCCCTGGGCAATAGATATTGTGTCTCAGGGATACAAGCTGGACTTTGAGAAGATGCCCCCTCACCGACGGCCCTGCCGGCTTCCCCCCACGAGAGGGAAACCGTGTTAACTGCAATTCATAAATTGTATCTTCAACAGGTGGTGGTCAAGGTTCCCCTCCTTCAACAAGGAGGGGGTTATTATTCGACCATGTTGTAGTCCCGAAACCAGACGGTTCGGTCGGACCCATATTGAATTTAAAATCCCTGAACATATACCTGAAAGGGTTCAAGTTCAAGATGGAATCGCTAAGAGCGGTTATTGCAAGCCTGAAAGGGGGAGATTTTATGGTGACTCGGGACATAAAGGATGCATACCTTCATGTCCCCATTTATCCACCTCATCAGGCGTACCTCAGAATTGCAGTACGGGATGGTCATTACCAATTTCAGACGTTGCCGTTTGGTCTCTCCACGGCCTTGAGAATATTCACCAAGGTAATGGCGGAAATGATGGTGCTCCTGCGGAAGCAAGGTGTCACTATTATCACGTACTTGGACGATCTCCTCATAAAAGCGAGATCAAGAGAGCAGTTGCTGAACAGTGTATCACTTTCTCTGGAAGTGAAACGGCAACACGGCTGGATTCTATATATTCCAAAGTCGCAGTTGGTTCTTACAGCTCATCTGCCTCTCCTAGGCATGCTCCTAGACACAGACCAGAAAAGGGTTTATCTCCCGATAGAGAGAGCTCAGAAGCTCGTGACACTGGTCAGGAATCTATTAAAACCAAAACAGGTGTCAGTGCATCACTGCACTCGAGTCCTGGGAAGGAGGGTGGCATCATTTGAGGCCATTCCCTTCGGCAGGTTCCATAGGAGGACCTTCCAATGGGACTTACTGGACAAGTGGTCCGGATCACATCTTCGGATGCATCGGTTAATCACCCTATCCCCCAGAGCCAGGGTGTCTCTCCTGTGGTGACTGCAGAGTGCTCACCTTCTCGAAGGTCGCAGATTCGGCATTCAGGACTGGGTCCTGGTGACCACGGATGCAAGCCTCCGAGGGTGGGGGGCAGTCACACAGGGAAGAAATTTCCAAGGGCTGTGGTCAAGGCAGGAGACTTGCCTTCACATCAATATCCTGGAACTAAGGGCCATATACAACGCCCTAAGTCAAGCGGAGACCCTGCTTCGCGACCAACCGGTTCTGATCCAGTCAGACCGCAGTGGCTCATGTAAACCGCCAAGGCGGCACAAGGAGCAGGGTGGCGATGGTAGAAGCCACCAGAATTCTTTGCTCGGCGGAGAATCACGTAAGCACACTGTCAGCAGTGTTCATTCCGGGAGTGGACAACTGGGAAGCAGACTTCCTCAGCAGGCACGACCTCCACCCAGGAGAGTGGGGACTTCATCAGGAAGTCTTCACGCAGATTGCAAATCGATGGGAACTGCCACAGGTGGACATGATGGCGTCCCGCCTCAACAAAAAGCTAAAAAGGTATTGCACCAGGTCAAGGGACCCTCAGGCGATAGCTGTGGACGCACTAGTAACACCGTTGGTGTTCCAGTCGGTCTATGTGTTTCCTCCTCTCCCTCTCATACCAAGGGTGCTGAGAATTGTAAGAAAAAGAGGAGTGAGAACAATACTCATTGTTACGGATTGGCCAAGAAGGACTTGGTACCCGGAACTGCAAGAAATGCTCACAGAGGACCCATGGCCTCTGCCTCTCAGACAGGACCTGTTGCAACAAGGGCCCTGTCTGTTTCAAGACTTACCGCTGCTGCGTTTGACGGCATGGCGGTTGAACGCCGGATCCTAGCGGAAAAAGGCATTCCGGATGAAGTTATTCCTACGCTGATAAAGGCTAGGAAGGACGTGACAGCAAAGCACTATCACCGTATATGGCGAAAATATGTTGCTTGGTGTGAGGCCAGGAAGGCCCCTACAGAGGAATTCCAGCTGGGTCGATTCCTGCACTTCCTACAGTCAGGAGTGACTATGGGCCTAAAATTAGGGTCCATAAAGGTCCAGATTTCGGCCCTATTCATTTTCTTTCAAAAAGAACTGGCTTCACTGCCTGAGATTCAGACGTTTGTTAAGGGAGTGCTGCATATTCAGCCCCCTTTTGTGCCACCGGTGGCACCTGGGGATCTTAACGTGGTGTTGGGTTTCCTGAAATCCCACTGGTTTGAGCCACTTAAGACTGTGGAGCTAAAGTATCTCACGTGGAAAGTGGTCATGCTGTTGGCCTTAGCTTCGGCTAGGCGTGTGTCAGAATTGGCGGCTTTGTCATGTAAAAGCCCCTATCTGGTTTTCCATATGGACAGGGCAGAATTGCGGACTCGTCAGCAATTTCTGCCAAAGGTGGTGTCATCTTTTCATTTGAACCAACCTATTGTGGTGCCTGCGGCTACTTGTGACTTGGAGGATTCCAAGCTGTTTGACGTAGTCCGGGCTTTGAAGATTTAGGTAACCAGAACGGCTGGAGTCAGGAAGACTGACTCGCTGTTTATCCTGTATGCATCCAACAAGCTGGGTGCTCCTGCTTCAAAGCAAACTATTGCTCGCTGGATCTGTAACACGATTCAGCAGGCTCATTCTGCGGCTGGATTGCCGCATCCAAAATCAGTGAAAGCCCATTCCACAAGGAAGGTGGGCTCTTCTTGGGCGGCTGCCCGAGGGGTCTCGGCATTACAGCTTTGCCGAGCTGCTACTTGGTCGGGTTCAAACACCTTTGCAAAATTCTACAAGTTTGATACCCTGGCTGAGGAGGACCTTGTGTTTGCCATTCAGTGCTGCAGAGTCATCCGCACTCTCCCGCCCGTTTGGGAGCTTTGGTATAATCCCCATGGTCCTTACGGAGTCCCCAGCATCCACTAGGACGTTAGAGAAAATAAGATTTTACTCACCGGTAAATCTATTTCTCGTAGTCCGTAGTGGATGCTGGGCGCCCGTCCCAAGTGCGGACTTTCTGCAATACGTGTATATAGTTATTGCTTAATAAAGGGTTATTTTATGTTGGCATCCATTGGTTGATGCTCTGTTGTTTGTTCATACTGTTAACTGGGTAAGTTTATCACAAGTTATACGGTGTGATTGGTGTGGCTGGTATGAGTCTTACCCTGGGTTCCAAAATCCTTTCCTTGTAATGTCAGCTCTTCCGGGCACAGTTTCCTTAACTGAGGTCTGGAGGAGGGGCATAGAGGGAGGAGCCAGTGCACACCAGTAGTACTAAATCTTTCTTAGAGTGCCCAGTCTCCTGCGGAGCCCGTCTATCCCCATGGTCCTTACGGAGTCCCCAGCATCCACTACGGACTACGAGAAATAGATTTACCGGTGAGTAAAATCTTATTTTTTCTCTGTGATTTAGTCACCATATATCTCCTTTATCTCTGCTAGTGCTGACTGCACTGCGCAGGGTTTTGGGTAAGAGGTATTGTGCTGCTGCCAATTGTACTGTGTTACCTGATACTGCAAGTTATATCATGTCTGCTTCTGAGGGTTACGGTTCTGGGGCTGAAGACACTGCCGGTGTTGCTGAAGGCACAGATCCCTATGAGGAGAATATAGCAGCTGTGGGCTCTGGTTCTGGGGGCTCCTTGCCCCCCAGTGGGACTGTGGCAACGGAGGTACATAATGACCCACCGTGGGCCGCTTTTTCCACGCTTCTACATACGCTAGTTAATAAACTAACACCCCCTATGGGACCCCCTATGCCGGTACAACCGTATGTGATCCCTGCAGCTAACGCCGTGGGCGGACGATTTATCTGCTCAATTGAAGTTGAACCAGTCCATGACTACTAAAACGTCTGACCATCGCTCGCCTAAGTCCAAGGGGTCCTCTAAGCGAGCTCTGGTCTCCTAACAATCCACTTGTGTTACTGACACCTCGTCTAATGAAGACGGCACTTACACTGACCCCACAGGTTCTGACTCAGATACTGCTGATGGGGAGGGTAGTTCACATGTGGATGTTCCTGATCTTATGGAGGCTATTAAGTTAATTCTACTTATTACGGATGATCCCGAGAGACATCCGTCCCTCCTAAGAAACCAGATAGGTTCAAGCGTCAGAAGGTGATTAAACAAGTTTTACCTCACTCTGACCACCTAGTGGATATACGTCAGGAACCCTGGGAAAACCCAGGTACGAAGATTGTGCCTCAAAAGAAGATGATGGCTCGCTATCCACTCGCACCAGAGCGGTCTAAGAATTGGGAAACGCCTCCTCCAGTAGACTCACATGTGGCTAGGATGGTGGTTTCCTCAGCTCTACCTGTCACTACCGTCACGTCTCTAAAAGAGCCTACGGATAAACGTGTGGAGGGTTGTCTGAAAGCGATTTACACCCTCATGGGTACTGCACAAAGGCCCACTATTGCAGCATCATGGGCTGCAGAGGCTATTGAAGCATGGGCATTCGAGTTAGAAGCTGAAATCTCTTCTGACCATGCTAGACAATGCTTGTCATATAATGTCACAGCTTCTCGCTATATTAAAGAGGCGGCCTCTGATGCCGGTATCCTAGCAGCCAAGGCCTCTACTACGTCAGTCCTGGCTCGCCGAATATTGTGGCTGAGATCCTAGTCTGTGGATCTGGATTCTAGAAAAACCCTGGAGGTACTCCCTTTCAAGGGAGATATTCTGTTTGGGGAGGACTTAAATAAGATAGTGGCTGACTTGGCTACTGCCAAAACTGCCTGTCTGCCAAGTACCGCTCCTTCTGTGTCGAAGGCTAAAGGTACGTCCTTTCGCCCCTTTTCGTCCTTCAGGTAAAGCAAAAGGTCAGGCGTACAACAAGCAGGCCCGCACTTCCTAACCTGGTAAGCCAAAGCCCAAAAGAGCCTGGGCAGCCCGTCAGCCAGCTTCCAAGGCCGATAAGCCTGCCGCATGACGGGGCGGGCCTCCCCCTGGGGGATCCCAGGGTGGGGGGCCGACTTCTAGGGTATACCCAGGAATGGTTGAAGACCACTTCAGATGCCTTGGTACGGGAAGTCGTCACTCAAGGTTACGCCATAGCCTTCAAAAACCGACCCCTCGTCGATTTTGCCGGACAGACGTCCCGTTGGACCAGACAAAGGCAAACACTCTACATTCGGTGGTACAGACCCTCCTGGATACAGGAGTCGTAGTACAGGTGCCTCTTGCGCAGAGGGGCCGAGGGTACTATTCTCCGCTGTTTCTAGTCCCGAAACCAAATGGGTCCTCCCGCCCCATTCTCAACCTCAAGGCATTGAACAGGTTTGTGAAGGTTTCCAAGTTCCGTATGGAAACCCTTCGCTCTATAGTTCTGGCTTTGGACCCTGGGGACTACATGGTCTCCCTGGATATACAGGATGCTTAACTGCATATTCCTATAGCAGCGTCACATCAGCAATACCTGAGGTTTGCTATTGGCAACCTCCATTACCAGTTTCGGGCGTTACCTTTTTGGTTTAACAACGGCTTCGCGAGTCTTCACCAAAGTCATGACGGTGGTACTCCGCCGTCAAGGGGTCAGGATGCTGCCGTATCTGGACGACTTGTTAATCCTGGCAAATTCCCCATAACTTTTCCTACGTCATCTAGATATGACGGTCCGGTTTCTACAAGCCCACGGGTGGCTCATAAACTGGAAGAAATCCTCCCTAGTCCCTGCTCAGAGCATGGTGCATCTGGGAGCTCTATTGGACACTCACAACCAGAGGTGGTTCTTGTGTCAGGAGAAAGTCCTGAAGCTTCAGGACAGGATTCGTTGCTTCCTTTCTCGTTCGCAAGTGTCGATACATTCGGCGATGCAGGTGCTGGGCCTCATGGTGTCAGCATTCGACATGGTGGAGTATGCTCAATTCCATTCTCTCCCCCTCCAGAGGTTGATTCTAGCCAAGTGGGACGGCCTGCCTCACCGGATCAGGTCTCAAATGATCTTATTGACTCCAGAGGTCCGTCTGTCGCTGCTCTGGTGGCTCCAGGACCAACAATTGTGCAGGGGCCGTCCCTTCTGGATATCCAACTGGGTCCTGTTGACGACAGATGCCAGTCTAAGAGGTTGGGGCGCGGTGCTGGAGCAACACTCCCTTCAGGGTCGGTGGATCAAGGAGGAGTCCCTCCTCTCAATCAACATTCTGGAATTGCGGGCGGTCTTCAATGCATTGAACCTAGCCCAGCATTTAATTCAGAACCGTCCTGTTCAGGTGCAGTCGGACAACGCCACCACAGTGGCTTACATAAATCATCAAGGCAGCACTCAAAGCCGTTTGGCAATGAAGGAAGTCTCATGGATTCTACATTGGGCGGAATGCCATCTACCGGCCATATCGGCAATCTTCATTCCGGGAGTCCTGAATTGGGAAGTGGGGCCGCCATCCAGAAGTGTTTCAACTCCTAGTGAAAAGGTGGGGCCTTCCAGACGTAGATCTGATGGCGTCTCGACACAATCACAAGGTTCCGGCCTGCGGAGCAAGTACAAGTGATCTTCAAGCAGCATTCGTGGATGCGCTGGCTGTGCCGTGGAGGTTTCAGCTGCCGTACGTGTTCCCTCCGGTGTCACTCCTGCCCAGGGTAATTCGGAAGTTCAAGCAAGAAAAAGGAAATCTGCTTCTCATAGTTCCAGCATGGCCCAGACGGCACTGGTTCTCAGACCTGCAAGGCCTATCGTCAGAGCGTCCAATTCTACTTCCACAACGCCCAGACCTCCTCGTTAAGGGCCCCTGTGTCTACCAGAACCTAGCCCGGCTGTCTTTGACGGCGTGGCTCTTGAAGCTTCCGTCTCAAGGGCTAAAGGGTTTTCTGAGGCGGTCATTCAAACTATGTTGCGGGCCCGGAAACCGGCTTCTGCTCGGATTTACTATAGGGTCTGGCATTCTTACTTAGGTGCGCATCTAACAATTATGACGCTTCCAAGTTTAGTACGGCCAAGTTGTTGGCTTTTCTTCAGCAGGGCCTGGACTTAGGCCTGCGTCTGGCCTCCCTCAAGGTTCATATTTTTGCCTTGTCGGTGTGGTTTCAGAGAAAAAGTGCGACCTTACCTGGTGTGTGCATACCTTTACTCAGGGTGTGTTGCGTATCCAACCTCCCTATGTACCGCCTGTGGCTCCTTGAGACTTGTCTGTGGTTTTGGAGGCGTTACAAGAGTCTCCGTTTGAACCTCTTGGTTCAGCTGATCTTAAGTGGCTTTCCCTTAAGGTGGTGTTTCTGCTGGCTATTGCTTCAGCTAGAAGAGTGTCAGATTTGGGTGCCTTGTCCTGTAGTTCCCCATATCTGATATTTCACCGTGACCGGGCGGTTCTTACGACTCGTCCCGGATATTTACCTAAGGTGGTTTCCTCGTTCCACCTTAACCAGGAGATTGTGGTTCCGGCACTTGTTTCTCCTGATCTGTCTCCCAAAGAGAGGTCTTTGGATGTGGTACGGGCTCTCCGTATCTATGTGAAGAGAACTGCTTCTATTAGGAAATCTGATTCTCTCTTTGTACTGTTTGGATTTCACAAACGTGGCTGGCCTGCTCACAAGCAGACCCTGGCCAGATGGATTAGAATGGTGATTGCACATGCTTATGTGAAGGCTGGTCTGTCAGCTCCTGCTCACATTACGGCCCATTCTACTCGGTCTGTTGGACCTTCTTGGGCGGCCCGCCGTGGTGCGACCCTTGAACAATTGTGCAAGGCGGCTACGTGTTCCTCAGTGAACACGTTCATAAGGTTCTATGCCTTCGATACTGCCGCTTCCCAGGATGCTTCCTTTGGACGCTGGGTTCTTGTGCCCGCTACAGTGCGTCCCCTCCCATAAGGAACTGCTTTAGGACATCCCCATTGTCTATCCTTGTGGAGCCCAGTGTACTCCGCAGCAGAAAACGAGATTTATGGTAAGAACGTACATTTGTTAAATCTCTTTCTGAGAGGTACACTGGGCTCCACAAGGCGCCCACCCTGACGCACTTAGCTTCTTTGAGTTGGTATGGCATTAGCCGCTGACACTTCTCTTGTCGTGAGAGTGTGGTGTATGTGGCTACTAACTGTTGTAGTCTCTTTTCCTGCTACTGCATTGGGCTGGTTAACTAAAAACTGAGCTCCTGTGCAGGGAGGTGGGGTTATAGAGGAGGCGGCGCTGTGCTTTCTGGGAACAGTCAAAGCTTTGAGCCTGTTGGTGCCTCGGATCAAGATCCTACTCTACACCCCAATGTCTATCCTTGGGGAGCCCAGTGTACCTCGCAGAAAGAGATTTAACTAAGGTAAGTTCTTACCATAAATCTCGTTTTCTGCCTTTAGAGAGGCGCAGCGGTGGCAGGCACTTAAGTCGGAGAATGCTTGTTACTGCGACTAAAGACCCGGTTTAAGGTATGGTAACCGGCTTTCCCGACTAAGTGCAGGGCGCAAAGGGGGCAATTGAATAGTTCTGGGACCTCCCTGGCGCTGTTCAGATTGCGTTGAATTCTGTCAAGCCCATTCTGTGTACCTGATGCACTGCTCTAACTGCCACAACCAGGAATATTTGCTTTCCTGTTAATGTGTTGGAAACAGTTATGTTGATGTATTCTCTATACTAAACTTGTAGAACAGTTTGGACATTTTTGTAAATTGGTTGTTTTTCTGTGTTATTACAGATACAGAGCAAATCAGAGAGGCTTTACGAAGAGGCCTAGAAATAAACAGTAAACCAATCCTACCTCCAATTAGTACACAGCGTCAGAACGGCATGAACCACGACCGAGTGCCGTAAGTAGGCTTGTTAATGTAAGAGGGAATAAAAATGACCTTCAGTGCCAGAATTCATGGTAGCGCCCTGTCCTAAACTCAGACTGGATGATGTTTTTGTTGTTTTACCATAAAGTCGCTCCTGCAAGACTACAATAAACCAAGATGGGTTTTCTTTTCGTTTTTTTTCATGTTATCCAGATGCAGTTTTATTGTATGTTAAAGTGTATAAATCCTCAGAAATTATTTTAATTGTGTTTTGGCCAAGACTTTTGTTTATTTCTACTGGCAAATCTGCGATTTGCTCTAACAGTGGGCTTAATTCAGAGTTGATCGTAGCAGCAAATTTTTTGCAGTTGGGCAAAACCATATGCACTGCAGATGTGGCAGATATAACATATACAGAGAGAGTTAGATTTGGGTGGGTTATATTGTTTCTTTTTCATCCAATAGGGGCCACTGGAGTACTCTTGGGATATGGACGGTTTCCGTAGGAACAAGGCACTGAATATTAAAATTTAGAACTCTCCTCCCCTCCATATCCCAGAGTACCTCAGTGTTTTTTCTGTGCTTCTCGTAGCAACAGGGCTTGTGTGGAGCTTAACCACACCACTTTGAATAGGCGTTACCTTACGGTGGCGAAAAGTTGTTTGGTCCTGAATTGGACAAATGGATTGCTGAGGCCACGGGTGGTAAGTCTGTTTTCTTACCATTGCCTCCAACGGCGCCTAGGCGGAAATACTCTGGCTCGGCGTTCAAATCCTTTCGGCCTCAGCCCTTTCGACCACGGCCGGTAGACGAGGTCGAGGGCGTGGTTTCCAACAAACCAACGCCAGTCGTCAAGACGCTAAGGTCACCGACAAGCCAGTGGCATGACGGACTCCCAGCCCATCTTGGATCTCCAGTTGTGGGAGCACGCCTGCAGATGTTCCATTTGGCGTGGTTCCAGACGTCCACAGATGGGTGGATCCGCAATTTAGTGCTCAAAGGTTACAAAATAGAGTTCGACTGTCTCCCGCCACTGCGGTTTTTCACGACAGGACTGCCTGTGTCGGACGACAAACGGGCGGTTCTGCAACTTGCCATTCAGTCTCTGCTGGAGTCAGCAGTTTTGATTCCGGTCCCTGTACACCAACAGGGGCAGGGTTATTATTCCAGTCTGTTTGTGGTACCAAAGCCGGATTGCTCGGTCAGGCCAATATTGAACTTAAAGAGCCTCAATCAGTACGTCACTTACTACAGATTCAAGATGGAATCTCTGCGGTCGGTAATTGCAGGTTTAGAGCCACAGGAATTCATGATTGCGCTGGATCTCAAAGATGCGTATTTACACCTTCCGATTTGGCCACCTCATCAGAGGTTCTTGCGGTTTGCAATCCGGCAGAACCATTACCAGTTTCAGGCTCTACCGTTTGGCCTCTCGTCAGCGCCTCGGGTATTCACCAAAGTGATGTATGTGATGATAGCTCATCTCAGATCCCTGGGAGTGATAATAGTTCCGTACTTGGATGATCTGCTCATCAAAGCTCCGTCTCAACAGATGCTCCTCCAACATGCGTTGCTAACATACGATGTCCTAGTTCAGCACGGTTGGATTGTCAACTTCAAGAAATCACATCTGATTCCGTCTCAACGACTGCAATTCCTAGGTATGATTCTCGATACGGTAAATCAAAGAATTTACCTACCAGAACAGGAAGTACAGATCATTCGTCATCTGGTTCGATTGGTGCTCAAGCCACGCACAGTCTCTGTACATTTGTGCATTCGCCTCTTAGGCACAATGGTGGCGGCTTTCGAAGCGCTTCAGTTCGGGAGACTTCACTCACTTCCTTTTCAACTGGATGTGCTCGCACAGTGGTCGGGCTCGCATCTGCAGATTCACCACAGAGTGAGGTTGTCGCCACGGGCCAGGGTATCTCTACTCTGGTGGCTCAATGTACACAATCTGACCGCAGGGAAAAGGTTCGGCGCCTGGAATTGGATAATTCAAACGACTGACGCGAGTCTCAGAGGTTGGGGAGCTGTAGTTCAAAATTGTCAGCTCCAGGGTCTCTGGGCGGCTCACGAAAGATTGCTGTCTATAAATGCCCTGGAACTCCGGGCAATTTACAATGCGCTACGACAAGCAGTGCACATTCTTCGGTCTCAGCCTGTCCAGGTGCAGTCGGACAATGCGACGGCGGTCGCATACATCAACAAACAAGGAGGAAGCAGAAGCCGCATGGCAATGCGAGAAGTAGCTCGAATCCTCAATTGGGCCGAGCGTCACCAAGTGATGTTGTCAGCAGTGTTCATTCCGGGAGTGGACAACTGGGAGGCGGATTATCTCAGCCGTCGGGATTTTCATCCAGGAGAATGGGCATTACATCCAGAAGTGTTTCACATGTTGGCCCAGAGGTGGGGTTACCCTCAAGTGGACCTGATGGCATCTCGCCACAATCACCAAACGCCCCAGTATGTGTCCAGAACGCGAGATCCAAAGGCAGTGGCGGTGGATGCCCTCACCGTCGCGTGGCCGTACAGCCTCGTGTACCTGTTTCCACCGTTTCCGCTGCTCCCTCTGTTGCTAAAACGGATCAAAAGAGAGTCCGTCACAGTCATACTAGTGGCGCCTCATTGGCCTCGGAGAGCTTGGTTCTCGGATCTCCGAGGACTACTCGCAGACGAGCCTTGACCGCTCCCACTTCGTCCGGACCTGTTACAACAGGGTCTGTTCCTTTACCCCGATTTAGCGCAGCTGCGTTTGACGGGGTGGCTGTTGAGACTGCTCTCTTAAGGAGAGAGGGCATTCCAGAATCGGTTATACCAACCATGTTACGTGCTAGGAAGCCAGTTACGGCAGCTCATTATTACAGAATTTGGCGAGCCTATATAGGTTGGTGTGAGGATCGGAAGTTTCCGACATCATCCTTCAAGTTATCCCGTCTTTTGTTATTTCTACAGACGGGGTTAGATGGAGGACTGCGTTTATCTACACTAAAGGTGCAGGTATCTGCTTTGTCAATTTACTTTCAAAGACGATTGGCTCTATTGCCGTCTGTACACACTTTTCTGCAAGGTGTCCTCAGAGTACAGCCTCCATTCATTCCACCTACAGCGCCATGGGACTTGAATCTGTTTTTAGATTTCTTACAGTCTTCATATTTTGAACCCTTACACCGAGTGGATATTAAGTTTCTCACTTGGAAAACAATTTTCCTACTAGCCTTGGCTTCAGCAAGGCGTATTTCCGATTTGGGTGCCTTGTCATGCAAGCCACCGTATTTGGTGTTTCAGGATGACAGAGCGGATCTTCGGACGAATCCCGCTTTCCTACCAAAGGTAGTGTCATCCTTTCACATCAATCAACCAATAGTAGTTCCTGTGTTGACAGGAAATTCTGGAACCTTGGATGTGGTACGCGCATTACGCATTTGTGTCCCGAACGCCTACAGTTCGTAAGACGGATACGTTGTTTGTTCTGTATGATGCTGCCAAGATGGGTTGGCCAGCTTTTACAAGTTTGATACGTTTGCGGCATCAGCATCTAGCTTTGGCCGCCTAGTGTTACAGGTGCCAAACTGCTCTCCCGCCCACGGGGGAAGCTTTGGTACGTCCCAAGAGTACTCCAGTGACCCCTAGTGGATGAAAAAGAAAATAGGATTTTGGTACTTACCAGGTAAATCCTTTTCTTTGAATCCATAGGGGGCACTGGACGCCCACCCAGAGCAGTTTTACCTAGTTTGCGGTAAGTTCAGGGAATCGTATGGTAACACATTCTCACCGACTGGTTCAAGTTTCAAGTTCTATCGGTTATTGTGCCAACTGTTTAGTTGTCAGTCACGTTATGTGTCAACTTTATTGTTGTCCGTTCTGTTATATGTAATTCTCCATTGTCAACCTCTCTATCGCTCCTGTTCGGCTCAGTAAAAAACACTGAGGTACTCTGGGATATGGAGGGGAGGAGAGTTCTAAATTTTAATATTCAGTGCCTTGTTCCTACAGAAACCGTCCATATCCCAAGAGTACTCCAGTGCCCCCTATGGATTCAAAGAAAAGGATTTACCTGGTAAGTACCAAAATCCTATTTTCTGTGCAGGGTAAATACTGGCTGCTTTATTTGTACACTGCAATTTAGATTTCAGTTTGAACACACCCCACCCAAATCTAACTCTCTCTGCACATGTTACATCTGCTACACCTGCAGTGCACATGGGGGGTCATTCCGAGTTGATCGTAGCTGTGCTAAATTTAGCACCGCTACGATCGTCTTCCCAGACATGCGGGGGGACCCCAGCACAGGGCTAGTCCGCCCCGCATGCCAGTCCGCAACATCCCCCCCCCCCCCCTGCACAAGTACAAAAGTATCGCACAGCGGCCGCCATGCCGCCCCCCTCCCACCCAGCGACTGCCTCTGCCTGTCAATCAGGCAGAGGTGATCGCTAGATAACGACGGCCTTTGGCCGTCTGGCATGCGGCAACGCATGCGCAGTTCCGACCCAGTCGCTGCCCTGCGAACAACTGCAGCGTGCGATCGTGTCGGAATGACCCCCCCATGTGCACTGCAGAAGTGGCAGATATAACATGCAGAGAGAGTTAGATTTGGGTGGGGTGTGTTCAAACTGAAATCTAAATTGCATTGTAAAAATAAAGCAGCCAGTATTTAACCTGCACAGAAACAAAATATCCCACCCAAATCTAACTCTTCCTGCACATGTTATATCAGCCCCCCCCCCTGCAGTGCACATGGTTTTGCCCAACTGTACTGCTGTGATCAACTCTGAATTACCACTAGGATTCTTATTCAGAGACTTCCTGCCAAATCTAAATTGTGCAGAGCAGTAGCAATTCATTGCAGTACATTGCGGTACTGGTGCTGTCAGATGCAGCACATTGCGGTACTGGTGCTGTCAGGTGCAGCACATTGCAGTCCTGGTGCTGTCAGGTGCAGCACATTGCAGTCCTGGTGCTGTCAGGTGCAGCACATTGTGGGCCTGGTGCTGTCAGGTGCAGCACATTGCGGGCCTGGTGCTGTCAGGTGCAGCACATTGCGGGCCTGGTGCTGTCAGGTGCAGCACATTGCGGGCCTGGTGCTGTCAGGTGCAGCACATTGCGGTCCTGGTGCGGTCTGGTGCAGCACATTGCGGTCCTGATGCGGCACATTTCGGTCCAGGTGCAGCACATTGCGGTCCAGGTGCAGCACATTGCGGTCCAGGTGCAGCACATTGCGGTCCAGGTGCAGCACTGGTGCTGTCAGGTGCAGCACTGGTGCTGTCAGGTGCAGCACATTGCAACTAGGAGGAGATACGGGATCTTCAGAACACCTTTGTTCCCTTGTGACAGGAGGCGTTTTTTCCCCCTTCATTTCAGTGTGTCAGTGGCAGAGCAATTGAGCCTCATCAATGCTAGAGTTTTTTCCAGCTGGAACAGCTCTTGTAATAAAACTGTAACTGGTAGTCAAGACCAGTAACCTGTATACTGTGACTTGGCAATGAAAAGGGATAGGCGAGGGAGAACTGACTAGCAAAAATGTGTCATGCATTAGTCATTATATTTTGATATCACAATGGAATGCCACAAAATGCCCCTCAGCAGCTGTGTACCACTGAAAATCTAGAAAAAGGTTACCGACACGGAGTTGGCGCAAAATGGAACTAGTGGTTGACCCTTCTGTACAACTAGACTAATCTGCCCCTTTTTCTTGTTCCAGTTGTATTGCTGCTCACACTGAAATGTTTTGCAAAAATAGTTATATGTGTAAGGAATGACCACACGGTGCCCAGCGCCTTACCTCTGCCCATTTTCTGCTTCTCCGTAAACCTCTTTTCTCTGACGTCCTAGTGGATGCTGGGGACTCCGTCAGGACCATGGGGATTAGCGTCTCCGCAGGAGACGGGGCACAAAAATAAAGCTTTAGGATCAGGTGGTGTGCACTGGCTCCTCCCCCTATGACCCTCCTCCAAGCCTCAGTTAGGTTTTTGTGCCCGTCCGAGCAGGGTGCAATCTAGGTGGCTCTCCTAAAGAGCTGCTTAGAAAAAGTTTTTAGGTTTTTTTATTTTACAGTGAGTCCTGCTGGCAACAGGCTCACTGCAACGAGGGACTTAGGGGAGAAGAAGTGAACTCACCTGCGTGCAGGATGGATTGGCTTCTTAGGCTACTGGACACCATTAGCTCCAGAGGGATCGAACACAGGCCCAGCCATGGAGTCCGGTCCCGGAGCCGCGCCGCCGACCCCCTTGCAGATGCCGAAAAGTGAAGAGGTCCAGAAACCGGCGGCAGAAGACTTTTCAGTCTTCATGAGGTAGCGCACAGCACTGCAGCTGTGCGCCATTGTTGTCACACACTTCACACCAACGGTCACGGAGGGTGCAGGGCGCTGCAGGGGGCGCCCTGGGCAGCAATGAGAATACCTTGTTCTGGCTAAAAAATACATCACATATAGCCCCTGGGGCTATATGGATGTATTTAACCCCTGCCAGGTCTCACAAACTCCGGAGAAGAGCCCGCCGAAATAGGGGGCGGGGCCTATCTCCTCAGCACACAGCGCCATTTTCCTGCTCAGCTCCGCTGCGAGGAAGGCTCCCAGGACTCTCCCCTGCACTGCACTACAGAAACAGGGTAAAACAGAGAGGGGGGGGGCATTTTTTTGGCGTTTTTTGATATATATTAAGCTGCTATAAGGGAGACAACACTTCTATAGGGTTGTTCCTATATATTTATAGCGCTTGGGTGTGTGCTGGCAAACTCTCCCTCTGTCTCCCCAAAGGGCTAGTGGGGTCCTGTCTTCGATAAGAGCATTCCCTGTGTGTCGGTACGTGTGTGTCGACATGTATGAGGACGATGTTGGTGTGGAGGCGGAGCAATTGCCGGTAATGGTGATGTCACCCCCTAGGGAGTCGACACCGGAATGGATGGCTTTGTTTATGGAATTACGTGATAATGTCAGCACATTACAAAAATCAGTTGACGACATGAGACGGCCGGCAAACCAGTTAGTACCTGTACAGGCGTCTCAGACACCGTCAGGGGCTGTAAAACGCCCTTTACCTCAGTCGGTCGACACAGACCCAGACACGGACACCGAATCTAGTGTCGACGGTGAAGAAACAAACGTATTTTCCAGTAGGGCCACACGTTATATGATCACGGCAATGAAGGAGGCTTTGCATATCTCTGATACTGCATGTACCACAAAAAGGGGTATTATGTGGGGTCTGAAAAAACTACCTGTAGTTTTTCCTGAATCAGACGAATTGAATGAAGTGTGTGATGGAGCGTGGGTTAACCCCGATAGAAAACTGCTAATTTCAAAGAAGTTATTGGCATTATATCCTTTCCCGCCAGAGGTTAGGGCGCGCTGGGAAACACCCCCTAGGGTGGATAAGGCGCTCACACGCTTATCTAAACAAGTGGCGTTACCGTCTCCTGAAACGGCCGCCCTCAAGGATCCAGCGGATAGGAGGCTGGAAACTACCCTGAAAAGTATATACACTCATACTGGTGTTATACTGCGACCAGCCATCGCCTCTGCATGGATGTGCAGTGCTGGGGTGGTTTGGTCGGATTCCCTGACTGAAAATATTGATACCCTAGATAGGGACAGTATTTTATTGACTTTAGAGCAATTAAAGGATGCTTTTCTTTATATGCGAGATGCTCAGAGGGATATTTGCACTCTGGCATCGAGAGTAAGTGCGATGTCCATATCTGCCAGAAGAAGTTTATGGACGCGACAATGGTCAGGTGATGCGGATTCCAAACGGCATATGGAAGTATTGCCGTATAAGGGGGAGGAATTATTTGGGGTCGGTCTATCGGATTTGGTGGCCACGGCAACAGCCGGGAAATCCACCTTTTTACCTCAGGTCCCCTCCCAACAGAAAAAGACACCGTCTTTTCAGCCGCAGTCCTTTCGTTCCTATAGGAACAAGCGGGCGAAAGGACAGTCATATTTGCCCCGAGGCAAAGGAAAGGGTAAGAGAGTGCACCAAGCAGCTTCTTCCCAGGAGCAGAAGCCCCCCCGGCTTCTGCAAAGCCCTCAGCATGACGTTGGGGCTTTACAAGCGGACTCAGGGGCGGTGGGGGGTCGACTCAAGAATTTCAGCGCACAGTGGGCTCACTCACAGGTGGACCCCTGGATCCTGCAGATAGTATCTCAGGGTTACAGGTTAGAATTCGAGAAGTCTCCCCCTCGCCGGTTCCTAAAGTCTGCTCTGCCAACGTCTCCCTCAGACAGGGCGACGGTATTGGAAGCCATTCACAAGCTGTATTCTCAGCAGGTGATAGTCAAGGTACCCCTCCTACAACAGGGAAAGGGGTATTATTCCACACTATTTGTGGTACCGAAGCCGGACGGCTCGGTAAGACCTATTCTAAATCTGAAATCTTTGAACCTGTACATACAAAAATTCAAGTTCAAGATGGAGTCACTCAGAGCAGTGATAGCGAATCTGGAAGAAGGGGACTTTGTGGTGTCCCTGGACATAAAGGATGCTTACCTGCATGTCCCAATTTGCCCTTCACATCAAGGGTACCTCAGGTTCGTGGTGCAAAACTGTCATTATCAGTTTCAGACGCTGCCGTTTGGATTGTCCACGGCACCTCGGGTCTTTACCAAGGTAATGGCCGAAATGATGTTTCTTCTGCGAAGAAAAGGCGTATTAATTATCCCTTACTTGGACGATCTCCTGATAAGGGCAAGGTCCAGGGAACAGCTGGGGGACGTAGTAGCACTAACCCAAGTAGTGCTGCAACAGCACGGGTGGATTCTGAATTTTCCAAAATCTCAATTGACCCCGACGACACGTCTGCTGTTCCTGGGAATGATTCTGGACACGGTTCAGAAAAAGGTGTTTCTTCCGGAGGAGAAAGCCAGGGAGTTATCCGAACTTGTCAGGAACCTCCTAAAACCAGGGAAAGTGTCTGTGCATCAATGCACAAGAGTCCTGGGAAAGATGGTGGCTTCTTACGAAGCGATTCCATTCGGCAGATTCCACGCAAGAACTTTTCAGTGGGATCTGCTGGACAAATGGTCCGGATCACATCTGCAGATGCATCAGCGGATAACCTTATCGCCACGGACAAGAGTGTCTCTTCTGTGGTGGTTGCAAAGTGCTCATCTGTTAGAGGGCCGCAGATTCGGCATACAGGACTGGGTCCTGGTGACCACGGATGCCAGTCTGAGAGGCTGGGGAGCGGTCACACAGGGAAGAAACTTCCAGGGAGTATGGTCAAGCCTGGAGATGTCTCTTCACATAAATATACTGGAGCTAAGAGCGATTTACAATGCTCTAAGCCTGGCAAAACCCCTGCTTCAGGGTCAGCCGGTGTTGATCCAGTCGGACAACATCACGGCAGTCGCCCACGTAAACAGACAGGGCGGCACAAGAAGCAGGAGAGCAATGGCAGAAGCTGCAAGGATTCTTCGCTGGGCGGAAGATCATGTGATAGCACTGTCAGCAGTGTTCATTCCGGGAGTGGACAACTGGGAAGCAGACTTCCTCAGCAGACACGATCTACACCCGGGAGAGTGGGGACTTCATCCAGAAGTTTTCCACATGATTGTGAACCGTTGGGAAAAACCAAAGGTGGACATGATGGCGTCTCGCCTCAACAAAAAACTGGACAGGTATTGCGCCAGGTCAAGAGACCCTCAGGCAATAGCTGTGGACGCTCTGGTAACACCGTGGGTGTTCCAGTCAGTGTATGTGTTTCCTCCTCTGCCTCTCATACCAAAAATACTGAGAATTATACGGCAAAGGGGAGTAAGAACGATACTCGTGGCTCCGGATTGGCCAAGAAGAACTTGGTACCCGGAACTTCAGGAGATGCTCACGGAAGATCCGTGGCCTCTACCTCTGAGACGGGACCTGCTTCAGCAGGGACCGTGTCTATTCCAAGACTTACCGCGGCTGCGTTTGACGGCATGGCGGTTGAACGCCGAATTCTAAGGGAAAAAGGCATTCCGGAAGAGGTCATTCCTACACTGGTAAAAGCCAGGAAGAAGGTGACTGCACAACATTATCACCGCATTTGGAGAAAATATGTTGCGTGGTGTGAGGCCAGGAAGGCCCCCACGGAGGAATTTCAATTGGGTCGATTCCTACATTTCCTGCAAACAGGATTGTCTATGGGCCTCAAATTGGGGTCCATTAAGGTTCAAATTTCGGCCCTGTCGATTTTCTTCCAGAAATAATTGGCTTCAGTTCCTGAAGTCCAGACTTTTGTAAAAGGAGTACTACATATACAGCCCCCGGTTGTGCCCCCAGTGGCTCCGTGGGACCTTAATGTAGTTTTGGATTTTCTCAAATCCCATTGGTTTGAGCCACTCAAATCGGTGGATTTGAAATATCTTACATGGAAAGTAACCATGCTACTGGCCCTGGCTTCAGCCAGGAGAGTGTCAGAATTGGCGGCTTTATCGTATAAAAGCCCATATCTGATTTTCCATTCGGACAGGGCAGAACTGCGGACGCGTCCTCATTTTCTGCCTAAGGTGGTGTCAGCGTTTCACCTGAACCAGCCTATTGTGGTGCCTGCGGCTACTAACGATTTGGAGGATTCCAAGTTGCTGGACGTTGTCAGGGCATTGAAAATATATATTTCAAGGACGGCTGGAGTCAGGAAATCTGACTCGCTGTTTATACTGTATGCACCCAACAAGCTGGGTGCTCCTGCTTCTAAGCAGACGATTGCTCGTTGGATTTGTAGCACAATTCAACTTGCACATTCTGTGGCAGGCCTGCCACAGCCTAAATCTGTCAAGGCCCATTCCACAAGGAAGGTGGGCTCATCCTGGGCGGCTGCCCGAGGGGTCTCGGCATTACAACTCTGCCGAGCAGCTACGTGGTCGGGGGAGAACACGTTTGTAAAATTCTACAAATTTGATACCCTGGCTAAAGAGGACCTGGAGTTCTCTCATTCGGTGCTGCAGAGTCATCCGCACTCTCCCGCCCGTTTGGGAGCTTTGGTATAATCCCCATGGTCCTGACGGAGTCCCCAGCATCCACTAGGACGTCAGAGAAAATAAGATTTTACTTACCGATTAAATCTATTTCTCGTAGTCCGTAGTGGATGCTGGGCGCCCATCCCAAGTGCGGATTGTCTGCAATACTTGTACATAGTTATTGTTACAAAAAAATCGGGTTGTTATTGTTGTGAGCCGTCTGTTCAGAGGCTCCTACGTTTGTCATACTGTTAACTGGGTTCAGATCACAAGTTGTACGGTGTGATTGGTGTGGCTGGTTTGAGTCTTACCCGGGATTCAAAATCCTTCCTTATTGTGTACGCTCGTCCGGGCACAGTATCCTAACTGAGGCTTGGAGGAGGGTCATAGGGGGAGGAGCCAGTGCACACCACCTGATCCTAAAGCTTTATTTTTGTGCCCTGTCTCCTGCGGAGCCGCTAATCCCCATGGTCCTGACGGAGTCCCCAGCATCCACTACGGACTACGAGAAATAGATTTATCGGTAAGTAAAATCTTATTAT
Source organism: Pseudophryne corroboree (assembly GCF_028390025.1). NCBI lineage: Eukaryota > Metazoa > Chordata > Amphibia > Anura > Myobatrachidae > Pseudophryne > Pseudophryne corroboree. The sequence continues at coordinate 678,667,292 of NC_086446.1, forward strand.
TTGTTTCTTCAAATCTTGTTTTTGTAATTTGTAAATCACCTCCTATGAACACAGACATCAAGAAGAGTCAGGGTTATGCCACTGATACTCACAGCTGATGTTATAGCATCTACAAACCGCCATCTACTTTCCCCTAGTGCAGCCCAGGAGGAAGGGATGCCAGGGGGGCTGTATAAGTTCCTGTTGGAAGGATGTAGACCTGTTACTTGTTGACTCATTCACTGGGATTTGCTTGGTTCTCCAGTTGGTGAATTTTGGATGGTCCTCTCCTTTTTCTCTTATGCTCATTAATTATTTGGGTCCATATGCTTTTAGAGTTTAGTTTTTTTGCACTATTTTGCACTATGAATAGATGGCAGATTAGAACTCGGCTAAAAGAAATGCTGTTTCCCTAAAGATACTCTGTGCCTGGAGATCTGCCGTTGCTCAGTACCGCGTGTATGTGAATGTGGCAGATGGCATTGCGGCTGTGTGTATGTAGTTTTGCAGCTTGATCTTATAGTAGAAGTATGTTTCAGAGTAACATCGCTCTCTTTTCTAAGGAGCCGTAAAGATAGCTTGGAAAGTGAAAGTTCTGCAGCCATAATTCCTCATGAGTTAATACGCACGCGGCAACTAGAAAGCGTCCATCTCAAGTTCAACCAGGAGTCTGGAGCACTCATTCCACTTTGTTTAAGGTGAGTTGCATGCCAGATTGAATATGTATGAAAGACCCATGAGTAGCTGTCTTCAAAGCGACTTTAGTGGGAGATGTACTAAGCCGTGGAGAGAGCTAAAGCAGCAGTCAATCAGCTCCTAACTGTCATGTTACACAGACTGTGTTTAAAAAATGATAGGAGCTGTTTGATAGGTAGCTTTTCTCTCTTCAAGGCTTAGTACATCTACCCCTATGTCACCAAAATATTATAGCCCTGGGGCCAAATAGGAAGATGCTAGTAAATATTCCCCATCCTCCATTATAATTGTAACCTTCCTTTTGATTTCCCCTGCTTTTTTTTCTAGGGCAAACTCTTTCCCTTCTCCTTGTCCACACACAAGCCCTGCTCCACTGTTCTGTTGTCCACACACAAGCCATGCTCCACTGTTCTGTTGTCCACACACAAGCCCTGCTCCACTGTTCTGTTGTCCACACACAAGCCATGCTCCACTGTTCTGTTGTCCACACACAAGCCATGCTCCACTGTTCTGTTGTCCACACACAAGCCCTGCTCCACTGTTCTGTTGTCCACACACAAGCCCTGCTCCACTGTTCTGTTGTCCACACACAAGCCCTGCTCCACTGTTCTGTTGTCCACACACAAGCCCTGCTCCACTGTTCTGTTGTCCACACACAAGCCCTGCTCCACTGTTCTGTTGTCCACACACAAGCCCTGCTCCACTGTTCTGTTGTCCACACACAAGCCCTGCTCCACTGTTCTGTTGTCCACACACAAGCCCTGCTCCACTGTTCTGTTGTCCACACACAAGCCCTGCTCCACTGTTCTGTTGTCCACACACAAGCCCTGCTCCACTGTTCTGTTGTCCACACACAAGCCCTGCTCCACTGTTCTGTTGTCCACACACAAGCCCTGCTCCACTGTTCTGTTGTCCACACACAAGCCCTGCTCCACTGTTCTGTTGTCCACACACAAGCCCTGCTCCACTGTTCTGTTGTCCACACACAAGCCCTGCGCCCCTGTTCTGTTGTCCACACACAAGCCCTGCGCCCCTGTTCTGTTGTCCACACACAAGCCCTGCGCCCCTGTTCTGTTGTCCACACACAAGCCCTGCGCCCCTGTTTTGTTGTCTACACACAAGCCCTGAGCCCCTGTTTTGTTGTCCACACACAAGCCCTGCTCCCCTGTTATGTTGTCCACACACAATCCCTGCGCCCCTGTTTTGTTGTCCACACACAAGCCCTGCTCCCCTGTTTTGTTGTCCACACACAAGCCCTGCTCCCCTGTTTTGTTGTCCACACACAAGCCCTGCTCCCCTGTTTTGTTGTCCACACACAAGCCCTGCTCCCCTGTTTTGTTGTCCACACACAAGCCCTGAGCCCCTGTTTTGTTGTCCACACACAAGCCCTGAGCCCCTGTTCTGTTGTCCACACACAAGCCCTGCGCCTCTGTTTTGTTGTCCACACACAAGCCCTGCGCCCCTGTTCTGTTGTCTACACACACAAGCCCTGCGCCCCTGTTTTGTTGTCCACACACACAAGCCCTGCGCCCCTGTTTTGTTGTCCACACACACAAGCCCTGCGCCCCTGTTTTGTTGTCCACACACAAGCCCTGCGCCCCTGTTTTGTTGTCCACACACACAAGCCCTGCGCCCCTGTTTTGTTGTCCACACACAAGCCCTGCGCCCCTGTTTTGTTGTCCACACACACAAGCCCTGCGCCCCTGTTTTGTTGTCCACACACACAAGCCCTGCGCCTCTGTTTTGTTGTCCACACACAAGCCCTGCGCCCCTGTTTTGTTGTCCACACACACAAGCCCTGCGCCCCTGTTTTGTTGTCCACACACACAAGCCCTGCGCCTCTGTTTTGTTGTCCACACACAAGCCCTGCGCCCCTGTTTTGTTGTCCACATACACAAGCCCTGCTCCACTGTTTTGTTGTCCACACACAATCCCTGCGCCCCTGTTTTGTTGTCCACACACAAGCCCTGCTCCCCTGTTTTGTTGTCCACACACAAGCCCTGCTCCCCTGTTTTGTTGTCCACACACAAGCCCTGCTCCTCTGTTTTGTTGTCCACACACAAGCCCTGCTCCCCTGTTTTGTTGTCCACACACAAGCCCTGCTCCCCTGTTTTGTTGTCCACACACAAGCCCTGCTCCCCTGTTTTGTTGTCCACACACAAGCCCTGAGCCCCTGTTCTGTTGTCCACACACAAGCCCTGCGCCTCTGTTTTGTTGTCCACACACAAGCCCTGCGCCCCTGTTTTGTTGTCAACACACACAAGCCCTGCGCCCCTGTTTTGTTGTCCACACACACAAGCCCTGCGCCCCTGTTTTGTTGTCCACACACAAGCCCTGCGCCCCTGTTTTGTTGTCCACATACACAAGCCCTGCGCCCCTGTTTTGTTGTCCACACACACAAGCCCTGCGCCTCTGTTTTGTTGTCCACACACAAGCCCTGCGCCCCTGTTTTGTTGTCCACATACACAAGCCCTGCGCCCCTGTTTTGTTGTCCACATACACAAGCCCTGCGCCCCTGTTTTGTTGTCCACGCACAAGCCCTGCGCCTCTGTTTTGTTGTCCACACACAAGCCCTGCGCCCCTGTTTTGTTGTCCACACACAAGCCCTGCGCCCCTCTTTTGTTGTCCACACACAAGCCCTGCGCCCCTGTTTTGTTGTCCACACACACAAGCCCTGCGCCCCTGTTTTGTTGTCCACACACAAGCCCTGCGCCCCTCTTTTGTTGTCCACACACAAGCCCTGCGCCCCTGTTTTGTTGTCCACACACAAGCCCATGTGAATGGGACATGAAAGGGAGAGACAGAGCAGAATATTTGCTAGACTGCCTTATGCTGAGTGGAAGTTACACCAGTTTATGTACAGTAAATTGCTTTTGCTTACAAAGAGGTTTCGTACATATGTGGGAATGCAGACTGCTCACATCTACCTGCAAATCCTTACACCTGGAGAGGCGGAATAGAGAGGGAGCTTCAAACGCAACCAGAGTGCAGCAAATTCGGACAGCAGAGATGCCAATTAGCGGGGTTGTCTCTTGTGGATTCCTGGAGTCTGGTGCAAATATTCTGACGATTACTTGTAAAATGTAAAAACCAGTTACTCTGCTAGGATCTGTAGTTCACCCTGTTAAAAAAACATTAAATGTAAAATAAGCACACTAACACTGTGTAAAAAGTCCTTTATTAAACATTTTTTGTCACCTTATTCCTTGAGGGGATTTTTTTTTTTATCTGCCAGCATGTAAATCCCTTTGGGGAGTGGGGAGCAGACCTATAGGATGTTGTCCTGAGGAGCTTCTATTACAGGAGCCTTGTCAGATTTTATTTGCATGCGTTTCTTAGTATCGCGGCACATGCATGTGAACATGCGGACTGTTTTTTGGAGGCGTTCCAGCTATTTTACAGTTCCCTCTGCATATCTGAGTAATGATATCAAGTTCTAGCCTTTTGCTTGTAGTCTTATATGAATGAGCCCATCATCTGCCAGCCTTATCTAATACACATAAAACTAAATGATATCACTTTCTGAACTTTGTTTTTTTTCTGTTTAATCCAGAGGTAGATTATTACATGGACGGCACTTTACATACAAAAGTATTACTGGAGACACAGCCATCACGTTTGTGTCTACAGGGGTGGAGGGAGCATTTGCTACGGAGGAGCATCCATATGCAGCACATGGACCTTGGCTACAAGTGAGCAATCTTTTCAGTGCTTCAGCATCTAAGGCTAAAACATTGCAGCGTGCATGCCATTGCTGATTGTAAATACAGCAGTTAGTGTCACTTACACTTGTCATAGGCTATGCACCGAAGACTGTGGAGTAGTTATTTACAGCTCTGTTCCTGCAGTCTTTGCTTTAAAATCTAGCGTACATTGATCATGGTAGACCATTGTAACAGTCTTCATGTTAGGCATCTCTGTACTGTCTGTGCCAACATTTTCTGTTAAAAAAAAACTGGCTGCGTAGGTGATGGGCACTGATTGCTTACATACAACAGAGGCAGACACTTGTGAGCCCAGCCAGTGTTCTGGAGAGTGCAGATCACTAGAACCAAGTGACTGCAGAGATACATTGTGACCGAATTGTCATGAGGCAGTGGGTCTAACGAAACTTATGGCTGCAGTCCCCATGACTATTAATTCTGCCCTCCAAAAGGCAGTCTGTAGGTAAAGAGCTCTCTTTAATTATTTAGAGGTCTCATGTAACAGAAGATGTCTCTATGGCATTATACGGTTATTTGGAAGTTTTGTGCAGCTGAATTTTCGCTTCTAAAATCCACAGTGATACAAAATCTTCCCTTGCGGCAGAAAGTTAGATTAAATGCCAGTTTCATGGAAGACAGAGTAAGAGGCTGAAATCATTCTATCTCTGCAGATTTTGCTGACAGAAGAGCTTGTGGAAAGGATGCTGGAAGACTTAGAAGATTTAAGCTCTCCAGAGGAAGTAAGCCCTGTACTGTGTGTGTGGGGGAGTAAGGGTTGCACTGCGCTGCCAGGCTGCAGCCTTAGGCTTGTACTTCAAACATGAGAACTTACTGCAGTGTTCTGCACTCTGCAACAGGGTCACGCAGTCATTGTTCATTTATTAACCCAAGCTACAGACTCCTAAGCAATCTAGCTGGAGGTTGAGTACATAGAGAGGCGTTGGAAGGGGTCACTTCTTGTTGGTATGTAATAGCGGCTCAATAAGTGTATTTTTTTTCTGAACTATTATGTTATTGCTGAAGATGTTTAACATCATCACTCTACTGTTCTGTCAGCTTAAGCAGCTCTTTAATATGACCCAGCCATAAATATATGTATACTATGTCAGACGTTTAACATTACAAGCCAAGAAATGCCCGGAGTGCCATCACCATTACACCAGATAGAAATAAACACGCTGCAGTCTTACCACTAGCTTTGTACATTTTGTGAGTCTGATTTCAGTAGATTGCTTTTGACTGCTTTGAACTCTCTCTTCCTCCAGATGAAATTGCCAAAGGAGTATAGCTGGCCGGAAAAGAAGATAAAGATTTCCATTCTCCCAGACACAGTGTTTGATAGTCCGCTGCATTGAGGACAGGGCGATGGGACATATCTGCCATACAAGAGAAACTTAATGTACTCTCCAACGCTCAGCACCGTTTATTGCTGTAAACCAAAGGAAAGCAGTTACTGCACAATCATGGCCTATGAGACCGATCTGCACAGACGCTTGTGACATTTCAGCGCTGTTATAGATGATATGAGTATCCGCGCATATAGTACTCAGTGATTTAGAAGAACAATGTTCTGTTTAGTCTTGCAGGTCAGTTAGACAGTTACTGGTTTACTACATGATCACACGTGCCATTAATCTGGGTTTGAGCTTAGCCCCTGAATAACCGGTTAGTATTTGGGCTAATACTGTATTCCAGTCAGGTTGCATTTCCAGCATACATGGATTCCAATGCTACTTATGACACTGGAACCAGGTAGTGGTGACAATACTAACTACAGACCTGTTCCTCCGATGTATTTTGAATGACCACAGTGTTAAATTACAATAGGTTATGTTTTGTTTAAATAATATATAAAGTGAGCGTCGTGTGGCAAATAGGGGTCTTTTATCAGTATTTTTCCACTTTGTTCTAATCATGGTTAGATTTCTATTTAATAACACTGTTCTCTAGTACTTGCCATTTGCAGTAGAGATCACTTTTCTCAATATGTTTTATTATAAAAAAAAAAAAGAAAGCTTCAAGACTTTTTTTTTTTCTTCATTTTATTTTTTGTAAATTGAAAAATGTGAGATCCATCGTGCATGAGGCGTCTGGGTGATGACTGTATCATGGTGGCGTGACGGGTAAGATGTACTGTACTCTGCTGGCTATTTGTGTGAATGTGATGACCCTGTAGCATGACACACAACAGGGTCTCTTCTCTTCCCCCTACAGCATCAGTCTGCTGCTTAGCAGAGCACATCTATTGCACAACTTGCTAATGTTTCATTTGCAGCAGGGAACTTAGTGGACTGTGTAATGTAAATTGTATACAGGTTAAGTGAGCGGACTAAAGCGGTTAATTATATATCCAACCCCCCACATGTCACCCTCCTAGGTTTTCCTATAATACTGTACACATATTCTAGAGTATCGCAGCTGTCCCTTTAGCCTTTAAGGAGGATATGTCTTTTCTTAAAATCCAACAGCTACCCTTTGCTCACTTGGTTAGTCAGCTGTGATGTAGAGTGACTCCACCAGGGGGCGATTATGAGTCATGCCCCGTGAGAGACATTTGGCAGTGACAGTTTGTGCTCTCTCAGGGGTAGAGGGTCACTTTTTAGGTCACGCTTGGTGCACAAGCTGTACATTTGAAAGGTTTTGCCTAATAATATGCATGTGATAAATGTCAGTGATCCCCCCTAAGAAGGTGGGGAATTTAGGAGTGTAGAACATGCCAACAAATGTCAGTTTTTATTTTTTAACATTAAATACACATTTTTGTGTTACGGGCAATGAACGGGCAATTCCCTGTTATACAGTTGACTGGCTCAGGTCATCAGCAAAATTCAACATGTCGGAAATTGGAAATCCTTGATTTGCGGATTCCAGCCCAAAAATGATCGGAATTGGGAGTCGGATTTTTAACATGCTAAATCTTGCTGATCATTGGAGTCTGCCGATTGGCAGCAGGGAATCTGCCCATAGATGTATGTCCTGCATTTCTACCAGTAGTCTTCATTACCTATAGGTATTATATTTTACTCTCCTAACTGAACCCTTTACATCTTGCTCAGTATCTGTTTTTCCTCCAACTCTAAGGGGTAAATTTAAATTTACTAAGATGGGAGTTCTATTTAAGATGGGATGTTGCCCATAGCAACCAACCAGATTCTACTTTTCATTTATCTAGCACCTTCTAGAAGATAATACCTGGAATCTGATTGGTTGCTATGGGCAGCATCCCATCTTAAATAGAACTCCCATCTTCGTAAATTTACCCCTAAGGGGTATATTCAATAAGAGTTGGATCCATTCCGACATACAGTTGTTGGAATGGATCCGACAACACCTATTCAATGGACGGCCAAATCCGACTGTCGGATTTGGCCGTACACAGGGTCCTGTCAGGCCGCTGCTGTCAGCAGCTGCGGGTGCGCTGACAAGAGCGGCCAGGGGAGCAGAGATCGGCGGCCGTAAGCGGGAGGAGCTGGCTGCCGGGGACATGTGTGGGGTGGCGGGGGGAGGCGCTGCAGGGTGAGAGGTGCTGCGGGGGGAGCAGAGATCGATGGCCAGCGGGAGGAGCTGGCTGCGGGGGAACATGTCTGCAGCGGGGGGAAGCGCTGCAGGGAGAGAGGTGCCTGGCCGTCCCTCTCTCCCTGCAGCGCCTTCCCTCGCCGCCGCAGACATGTTCCCCTGCAGCCAGCTCCTCCCGCTGGCCGTCGATCTCTGCGCCGCCCGCAGCACCGCGTCTCACCTCAATCCGACTCGTTTTCAAGTCTGATTGAGTTTGTCGGAAAGGGGGCCAAAACTTGTCGGAAAAAATCAGCCCCTATTGAATAGGTCGGAACCCCTTCCGACCTATTTCTGTCGGAAGCTGCCGTCTTTCCGGCAAGACGGCAGCTTCCGACAGTTATTGAATATACCCATAAATGTCTCTTCTTGTTTTGTAAAAATACATGACTATATTCTCTTACTATTTAAATCCAAATGCAAAAAAAACCAAAACCCTTACCCTCAAAATACAGCATTTCTGTTACATTGTCCCTCATTAGTTTAGGGTGTTAGTGCTAAAAAAAAATTTCTTAATCGATACACTATACACAGCTGCGGACATGTACTGTGTCCTGTATAAATATATACTCCAGGGACAATAAATGGGAATTAGTACTGTATTGTAGCTGTCCAAACAATGGACAGTGTCAGAGTATTGAAGCAGTTGAAAAAGTTATCCTGGGGGAGATTTATCCAAGCTTGGAGAGAGATAAAATGAAGCAAGAGAAACTATTATCCAATCAGCTACTGTCATCTTTTAAAATTACAGTTTGGAGCGGATTGGTTGTCTTTCTCCAAGCTTTAATAAATGCCCACTCCTCTGTTTCGATCTAGTAAACTGTAACGGGGGAGATGTACTAAGCCTTGGAGAGTGATAACGTGGAGAGAGCTAAAGTACCAACCAATCAGCTACTAACTGCCCTGTCACAGGCTGTGTTTGAAAATAGCAGCTAATTGATAGTTTATCTCTCCCCAGGGCCTAGTACATGTAGCCCTAAAATAGAAACATTTTTTAACCCACACATAAGAATATTTCGTAAGAGCACAGCATATACCAGTGTTGTAATCCCTAACATACATAAAAGGGACGTACATAGAACATCTCATGATGGCACTGAAGGTAATCTCTGCCTATGGAACACAGTCATGTGAAGTCTGTTCAGCAACTGCCATTAACCTACTAGTGAGAATATTCTGGAATAATGTTGCCCTCTAGTGGACAAAGATTATAACAGTACTTGTAGCTTTTAATTGTGTACGCTGAAAAATCATTACTAACTTTCCATAACATGACACTAGAAACTTTCTATAACATGACACTAGAAAAGCACAAATTGATCATGTGTTCCCCAATTCTGATCATGTGATGCTAACCTTCAATATAGTGTGTGCGCGTTTTGAGTGGGCTGAGCAAACGTTAATAAGTACATTTGCGCTGTAAGCATGACTTTAATACTACACTGTTACTGCAACGTTTGATACCATGTAAACTATCTATAAGAAAAGAGAGAAAAAATCGTTAGTATTTGTACAGTGCTGAAACATCTGATTGCGATATTTAAATAAAGGGTAAGATCGTTAGTTTAATCTTGGCCAGACCTGTAATTGATGGATGACAAACTGGGACAGAGTTGCTAGATTCTGCATTTCGCTGTGATTGGCTGGATAATGGCAATGTCATACTGTACATATTGGATGGTAATTACTATTTTCAGTCACTTGATCTAATTTATTTAAGGCAGTATATTTTATTTACCTGTAGTATTACTCCTTTTTATTCATTTCAATCCTTTAACTTTGATTCTTTAAGTTGCATTAAGTAAACCCATAAAATGTCAGTTAACTGTAAATAGAACTTGCTTTTCTGCAGGGGGTATTCAACATGCAGTTGCTGTGGAACTACACATGCCAGCATGCCTTGCCACAGTTTTAGCATGCCATAGTAGCAAAACTGCAGCAGGTCATTCTGGAATGTGTAGTTCCAAAGAAGCTAGAGGGCCCTGTTCTATTAGATTAATACTGGTGCCACCTAAGCAGACTAAGTTAAACCATTGAAGCATTCATTCTGGATGGCTGGATATCTTGGGGCTTGTTAGCATGGTAGCTTAGTACACCTGGCAGATAGTGGTTATCTGATGCCAAGATTGTCAAGAATTACACGTTTGATTTTGTGTTTGGATTATTTTCACGAATACTGGTCTTTTCGGGCTTCGAACCCACCAATATCTAGAAATGTCCTACAGTGTATGTTACTAAAATATTTGTAACCATTTCAAGGGCTGGGGATATTGAGATAAGGGGGATGAGTCTGAGTTTGGAACAACGGGGAAAAAAAAAGTAACTTTGCACATTGACTAACCATGTTGCAGTGCAAGTACTTTTTGCATGCAGGGTAAATATTGGCTGCTTTTGCATGTAGTCGCTAAATACTGGGCAACTTTATTTTTACACTGCAATATAGATTTGGGATAGGACACGCCTCTCTGTAAATCTCTCTGCATATTTTACATCTCCACCTGCAGTGCAGCATGGTTTTACTGAGGTGCACACTTGCCTACTATACTTCGTTCCAACCTCTCGGTCAGCCCCAAAGTTATGTTTTCCCTTACATAATTTGCCGGCTGTTGGGATCCCGGTGGTCATGATACCCAATGGCGCACGCTTGGGGGTCTTTCCAAGTGCCTGGAAACCCCCCCCCCCCTTAGCCGAACATTTCATTTTAGAGACGGAGACAGCTGTGTCTTCATCTCAATAAAAGCCGCGACCGCTTTCGCAATCGTGGAGCCGCAGTATCATAGAGCTCCGTAGCTCTCCGCACAGAGAAAGTCTGGGAGGAGCTGCTGACTGCGCATACTCGACCACAGCAACTCCCTCCATCCTCATAGTGCCGCCCGCCTGCTCTCTAAGCCCTGCCTGGTATGTATAAATATGTAAGGTTGAAGTTTGTGTGTGTGATTATGTATGTATGTGTGTGCGCGTGCTTGTGTGTATGTATGTATGTATGAATGAAGCTGTGTGTTTTATATATATATATATATATATATATATATATATTTTTTTTTTTTTTTTTTCCTTCTGACGTCCTAGTGGATGCTGGGTACTCCGTAAGGACCATGGGGAATAGACGGGCTCCGCAGGAGACTGGGCACTCTTAAAAGAAAGATTAGGTACTACATCTGGTGTGCACTGGCTCCTCCCTCTATGCCCCTCCTCCAGACCTCAGTTAGAATCTGTGCCCGGCCAGAGCTGGATGCACCTAGTGGGCTCTCCTGAGCTTACTAGAAAAGAAAGTATTTGTTAGGTTTTTTATTTTCAGTGAGATCTGCTGGCAACAGACTCACTGCTACAAGGGACTGAGGGGAGCGAAGCAAACCTACCTGCTTGCAGCTAGCTTGTGCTTCTAAGGCTACTGGACACCATTAGCTCCAGAGGGATCGAACACAGGGCCCGACCTCGATCGTCCGTTCCCGAAGCCGCGCCGCCATCCCCCTTGCAGAGCCAGAAGACGGAAGAACCAGGAGAAAATCGGCGGCTGAAGACTCCGGTCTTCAATAAGGTAGCGCACAGCACTGCAGCTGTGCGCCATTGCTCCCACAGCACACCACACGCTCCGGTCACTGGTGGGTGCAGGGCGCTGGGGGGGGGGCGCCCTGGGCTGCAATATGTATACCTTTTTGGCAAATGTGCACATAATAGTTTAAAACTGTATATGTGCCTAATCCCCCGCCATACACATTATTAAAAAAGCGGGAGAAGCCCGCCGCGGAGGGGGCGGGGCTATCTCCCTCAGCACACCGGCGCCATTTTTTCTTCACAGCTCCGCTGGAAGGACGCTCCCCAGGCTCTCCCCTGCAGTATACACTACAAGAAGGGTAAAAAAGAGAGGGGGGGCACATAAATTTAGGCGCAAAAGGTGATATAAGCAGCTATTGGGGGAAAATTCACTTTCTGTTAGTGAAAATCCCTCTGTTATATAGCGCTCTGGTGTGTGCTGGCATACTCCCTCTCTGTCTCCCCAAAGGACTTTGTGGGGTCCTGTCCTCAGTCAGAGCATTCCCTGTGTGTGTGTGCGGTGTGTCGGTACGGCTGTGTCGACATGTTTGAGGAGGATGCTTACGTGGAGGCGGAGCAGGTGCCGATAAGTGTGATGTCGCCCCCTGCGGGGCCGACACCAGAGTGGATAAATATGTGGCAGGTATTAACCGACAGTGTCAACTCCTTGCATAAAAGGTTAGATGACGCAGCTTTGGGACAGCCGGCATCTCAGCCCGCGCCTGCCCAGGCATCTCAGAGGCCATCAGGGGCTCAAAAACGCCCGCTACCTCAGATGGCAGACACAGATGTCGACATAAAAAATATTATACATGCTTATGTCCTGCACAGCCACATAAACAAGTAAAATGCTGGGTGCCCTTAACGGTTCAATCCCATTTATTAAAGTGGCATTGATGAAATTACCACTGTAATAAACGGCAGCGAAACTTTGGTATTGTAGCTGGAGCCGCAGTGAGAATTCTTTCTTTGGGGTGACGCACCATTTGATATATATATATAGATATATATAGATATTATATACACACACGGAAACCCCCAAAGGAAAATCCTGCGTTTGCCCCTGATACCAATGCCAGGATCCCGCCAGCTGGCAATGCCGCCAGCTGGAATCCCGGCGCAGTGGGGTTGTTCCCACTCGTGGGTGTCCACGACACCCATAGAGTGTGAATAGATCCTGTGGTGTGCCCCCAGAGAGCATTCTTAGCTTTCGCCCCGCTGCCAGTGTTCTGGTGGGCGGGATGCTGCTGTCGGGATATGAACAGCCAGCATCCAGTCTGCCAGTAAACCGTACTGAATATGTATGATACTACATTTATTGTGTGGAAAATGGCATTAGGTAATTGTCCCGGTATCGCAGGGTTTTTCTTCCAAAATGCATGTCCAAGGAATTGTGTTTTTTTTTTTTTCTTTCCCCCATCTAAAGGATCTTTACTGGTTTTTACAGATATAATTAAAAGATCACCATTCTCCTGTGTATACTAATCAAACGAGCTAGCCCCAGTGTCATATGAAGGGATCCAGCTGCTAATCAAAATTTACAGAACATTTTGGGGATATTGGCTAAAGCCAAAATAATGAGACTCCATGCGCCTATCTGGTTTGGCCATGAATGGACATGCTGTAGTCCCATGAATTTTAGGGTCTGTCCAAAAAGATCTGCCTCCCCTGTGTCTACGGAAAAGGTTTACTCTAAAGTTTCTTTGGAAATATAAGTGGTGTACTGTGTGACTTACAGAAATACAAGACCTTGGTATATTTACTGTGAAGAGATAAAATGTGAGTATCCTTGTGTCTCTTAGGATTTTTACTTGGGTGTTTGTGTCTGCTCCCATCCTGCATATTTATAATACACTGTTTTTCATGTTGTCTTAGATTATTATTCTACAGTTCCTAGATCTATCAAGTGACACTGAAAAGAACATTTTCAAACCCAGAGCTTATTAGTCAGACATTGCATGTGGTAGGTACAGCATCTGCATATAAATTCACACTGTGGACATCTGTTCTTAACGGGTGGTCTTCGGTATGCCGACTGACGGGATCCTGGCGCACAGTATACCGGCGCCGGAATCCCGACAGCCGGCATACCGACACTTATTCTCCCTCGTGGGGGTCCACGACCCCCCTGGAGGGAGAATAAAACGTAGCGCGCCACCGTGCCCGTAGCGTGGCGAGCGCAGCGAGCCCGCAAGGGTCTTATTTGCGCTCGCCACACTGTCTGGCTCCCGGCGCCGGTATGCTGGTCGCCGGGAGCCCGGCCGCCGGCATACCATACTGAACCCGTTCTTAACTAGTATGGACAGATGAAAGCAAATTGCTAGTGTTGCACCTTAATGAAGAGTTCATATAGGAGCTGTACTGACCATCTAATGTAATTTGTGCTGGTTTAACCATTCACACCAGTTGAACCCCCCTTCCCCCAAGAAGAGGCAATCATGAAAAGTGATGGTCTGTGAAGTGCTTAAAACGTTAATGTACAAAATTTGGATGATTTCAGAGTTTCAGATTTATAATATTTTCCATATGAAACTATCAATTTTTGGATGAATGCTAGAAAAGTAGTTAATATTTATGATGACAGGAGGCAGTCCTGCCAGCAACCATTATTTAAAGAGCTCTCCTGAAACAATCTTGAGTTTTAGAGGACTGTGCCTTCAGACTGCAGATGACTGGAAAAGGAGCCTGGAACACCCGGCAGCTGACTTGATTGACTGCACTTACAGATAAATGCCCACAACAACACATTTAAAAATAGTTTTTGGGGTGAGGACCACTTTCCCTTAGCTTTTCAGTGCCCATTAAATGTTACAGAAGCCGTATGTAGAATATCCTTTCTCAGTGAAATAAAGGAACAAATATTCAATGAATGATCACGCATACCGTATATATTCCTGTTAGCTGAAAGTCTCCTTTATTCAGACGGATTCTGTTACAGCTCAGAAGTGAAAAAGCATCCACTGGATTGTCATGCAAAACTTCCTCAGTCATTCTCCCTATTGAATTACCTTCTCTTCATTGCTTGTTTTCTTACTTTGTTTTTGAGTGAATTTACACATCAAATAGTCTCTTACATCTGCAATCTTATATAACTCCAGCAATTATTTATATGCTTTACTTAACAGCGCTAAAGGCTCAAATCAATCCTTTCTTTCTTTTTCTTTCTTTCTTTCTTTCTTTCTTTCTTTCTTTCTTTCTTTCTTTCTTTCTTTCTTTCTTTCTTTCTTTCTTTCTTTCTTTCTTTCTTTCTTTCTTTCTTTCTTTCTTTCTTTCTTTCTTTCTTTCTTTCTTTCTTTCTTTCTTTCTTTCTTTCTTTCTTTCTTTCTTTCTTTCTTTCTTTCTTTTTCTTTCTTTCTTTTTCTTTCTTTCTTTCTTTCTTTCTTTCTTTCTTTCTTTCTTTCTTTCTTTCTTTCTTTCTTTCTTTCTTTCTTTCTTTCTTTCTTTCTTTCTTTCTCTAATATTACCAATTGAATAGGTGAGACATGACTTACTGCTACTGTACCTCTGTATCAGCTACCAGTGTACCTGGTAGTTTTTGACTGCTTTGCCATTCCCTGCTCCTTTTATCCCCCCCTTGCACCCGGTAGGCAACGCAAAGGCGGGGGTTAATGTATTATCCTGCAAGCTGTAGGTGTCATCTGGTTCCGTGCGAGTATGCCAGATGTCTTAAAGTATCAATCTTTAAATAGACAAAACCAGGTTGGTTTTGTCTTTCTAAAGATAAACATCAGGCAGTTTCGCATAGAGCCTGATTATATTTGCAAGCTATTGCATTTACTCCTGAGTCTTTCATATCCAAAAACATTTGTGATCAGACTTTGTTTCATGCCCGAGATACCTCATTATTTTACAAAATATGAAAAAATACAAACGACATCTGGTCCCAAGCATTTTGGATATGGAAGACTTCACCTGTAAATCCTTGTTACATGGACTTTTTTGTTTCTCTTCTTAATTCAAAGGGAATCTACCAAATATGCCATTCATTTCAAGTAACTACTCTAAAGGAACATTGGTAGTAGTTGGTGGGCAACAGATATAACCCTAAAATGCCGAGTTGGGCCAACCCCAGGAACCGGTTATTCAGCCCTGGATCTCTCAAATTCCTGTGACGTTCACTTCCCAGAAGATATGAGGGCAAATTTATCAAAGCTTGGATAGAGAGAAACCAATCAGCTCCTAACTGAGATGTAACAGGCTGTGTTTGAAAAATGACAGGAGATGATTGGTTGGTACATAAAGAGTTTCTCTCCAAACTTTGATAAATCTGCCCCATGGTCTGGAACATAGGTCCCAACTCGCACAGTGCTGCCTATGCATCAGCCATACTGCTGAGGAGACTGACCTTACTCCATATTCATAGTGTGTTGATGTGTCCAAAAAAAAACAACACATTGACCAAAGTTATGACCAATAGTGTTTTCAGTATGAACTAATTTGTAACTTTCTCTTTTTTTGTATCTCTTACTGTAGTTTTTATTGTACATTTTCACTGGTTTAGGTAACAGGTAGATGTGCTTGTTAATTACTTTTATGTTATTTGCAAGCCACTAAATCTATTTTCTTGTTTGTAAGCTAACTGCATTAAAATGTATTTCTATGAAATATCTGTAATACTGTCCTCGTGTTTATTCCATAAAGGCTTAGGGTGGGATGCATCAAAACTAAAAATATGGATGGACCCAGCTCCGGAATGCATTACGTTCCGGAGCTTACCAGGCACAAGCTCTAGGTTGCCTACCGGGTACAAGCCTGTGTGCTTTTTATCTCAAAGTTCACTGAGAGGGATCCAGTCGGACCTCGGTGGTCCTCAAGGCACTCTAACGGTCCAGGTTTTAGATATCCATGGCTGAGCATAAATGGTTAAATCAAATTGACTGAGGTATTAAGTCATCTGTGCCCATGCTTGGTTATCCTTGAAACCTGGACAGTTATAGTGCCTTGAGGACCATGTTTGGAAACCTCTAGTGTAGTGCATTTTTTTATATAGCTGAAGAGTTTGGTCTGTGGTGGTATCTAGAGCCCTGTCACTTGTGAAGGATGGTGCTGGATATATTTCATTTTCTTGTGAATGAGGATATTACTGTCATTTTATTTATAAAGCAACAACATATTAAGAAGAGATGTACATTGAGGGGCTGATGATGCAAATGCATTACTTAACAAAAAGAAACAGAAGGGGGAGATGGCCAAGCATACAATTTGATACCCCTTTTTATGAAAATGCCCCCGAGAACCCAGGTCTGACAGGGTTAGTTGAACATTGTTTAAGCCGTATCATGGTGGCTTGAAAACCTGTTCACATTGCAGGCTGGATGGGTGGGTCTTCCCTTTGCCGTCTCTTAGAGGTGACATCACCTACAAATGCCAGTGAGCCGACTCTCTGTAAGCTTTTAGCATGACCTGGGTTGCACGTTTACACTGCACTGTTTCCTGGGTCCTACCCTGGTAATGCGACGCGGGTTATTTTTCTCATACCCTTTCCCACCAAAGTTGGACCTTGGTTGCCCTGGCAATAACCGGGTTATAGTTTTGGTGAAAAAGGGTTATAAGAGGTGTGGTGGAGGACAAATGACATAAAGTAGCGTAAAAAGAATTTGTAGCTGCTGGTGATACGTTTGTTTGCATCTGTTGTAAGGTAGAAGTATGATCAGCCACAAATATTAAAGCATCCGATGCATTTCATTGGGTAATGTACCTATCACCCTGTAGTTATCGACATCATTGGATAAGCTATCTGAGCAATGGTTTCCTTTGGCACCATGATTGCCGCACATAGAGACAGAACACCTGTTACCTGTTCCCTGTTCCTATGCCCATTCGTAAGTCATCCCATTGTTGTCAGAAGTTTTAAGCTGTTTTATGCTTGTGTGATGAAGGTTGTATATAGGGGGAGGGGTGCAAAGAGCTGACCTAACTGTCTGCCTTCTGCATGCCTCCTGTTCTGTATTGTTTTACCAGAACAGCACTGGGTGGTCTGTCTGTTTCCAGTCTTACATTACACAAACAGACCTGAATGATAGAACTTCTGTTATTACACCATAGCTTTTTATTCTCCCAGTGTAATAAACAGCATTACCCACTTTCAGAACTAGGGGCTTTCTAGTAATTAATTCACTTCTCTCCTCTTTCATCTCAGTAATGCTTATTACAATGGAATTAGTTCCCTTCTAGATAAGGTTGAGCCAGGTATTGGAAGATGCCTTCTACAATTGTATGGGTGGGATCCTTCCTCAGAGTCTTTTCCCATCTCTGAGTTGTGTTTATCTTCTGCTGCAAGGACGGAGAAACAGGAATTGCATTACCGTTCTGTTTCCTGTGTAAAGCATCTGCAACGGTGTCACAGGCCTGGAGCCAAACAGCTGACAGATCCTCCTTGTGCGTGGTCATATCTGGGACTCTGGGTCGACAGTGAGTATATGGACACTGGAAATAGGTCGACATGGCAATTAGGTCGACATGGAAAAAGGTCAACATGCTTTTGTTTTTATGGTGTTCGTTTTCTTTGTAAAGTGACTGGGAACCCCAATTAGTGCACCGCGTCCCCTTGCATGGCTTCGGGCAGGTTACCGTTCCCAATTGTAGTCCACATGGATCATAAAGTATGAAAAAGTTCCCAAAACGGAAAAAAAATTGAAAAACTAATGGCAGTGTCGACTTATTTCCTGTGTCGACATACTGTTGACCAATAGGTGTCTACCTAATGTGTGTTGACCTAGAAACTGTCGACCCAGAGTCCAGATACCCTGTGGTCAGCACCTACCTTAGGGGAGCTCTTTATGATTGCAGACTAAAAGTTACACCGTGATAGGTCGTTTCTACAATTTTGGGGTAGGCCCCCAGCAAGAAGGATACCTTCACATGGAATATGGGACATTTTTGGTAGAAAAAAAAGACATAATGGGTGGAATTCAAATGTTTGAAAAGTCGGTTGGGTGTCTGTTTTTTCCTGTCTATTAGATAGGAAAAAACAGATTCCCAACTGACTTTTCAAGCATTTGAATCTCCCCCTATATTCTAAATGCATCCCTCAGCCTAGCCAAACAGTTACGCCTCCCGAAAGGGTTTAAATAGCTCATTGCTTGGACAATACTATTGTTACAGGAGAACGACGAACACCCAAACATGGGGTCAAAAGACAGAGGGTCAGAGGCAATATTTTTTTTTTGCATGCATACCGATGGTGTTTGTTACTGGACAGTGACTGGGAGGTAACGTGTGTGTCTGTGGGGAGGCTAACAGATGTTGCATGTTACGGGTATGTCGCTGATAGTGGTTGTGTGCGGAGACGTTTAACCACTCACATAGGGGTATATTTACTAGATTAATTTTGACTGATTAATTTCAGATCAATTAAAATTGTTCTTGATCGATGTTGGACTTACAGGGCTAAAATACATTGACAAACAGATTTTTTTTTTTTTAATATTCATTTTTCAGTTTTAGTCAATGTGTAAATATTGTATGTGTTACAAGTAAAACAGTGTACACACGGCGCAATGCACAGTTTGCCCGACACTGACTATTCGACGGGGCCGGAGCCCGCCCCGCGATTTAGTCCATGTTGGGCTGCCTGCGCAGTCTATTTTTTCTTGCAGTGTCCCACGGGACAGCGCATCAGCGTCGCAAGCTGTGTACACATGGTGCAATATGCACTAACTTTCCTTACGATTTTGACTATATAGTCAAAATCGTAAGAAAATTAAAGTGCATATCGCACCGTGTACACACCTTAAGCGCTAAAATATCTCACAAGAAAGCAAATGTCATTTAAAAATATAAATAAATGCAATTTTGTTTCTTTAAAAACACCTTATGGCAGAAATGTTTACAGCTGTTCTTGAGCAGTGTAGGAAGGGTATGTTCCGGCATGGACACGATACCTCCGTTGGTGGCACGGTGCAGTACTTATACACCACTATCGTTGGTGGTAAAGTGAAAGTCTGCTGTCCCTACCTTACCCTATTTGATATTTGTCTCCTGGCTGCCGAGCTCATGAGCGCTGGCTTCGGTGACGTGTTTCAGCCGCGGCGCTTGGAGATGTCACCAGCAGCACAATATTTGGCGCTTGGTTCCTCAGTCTGGTTGTGGAGGCAGTGCGCTACTGTCACTGCTGTATTTAACGCGTTTTGCGCCACGGGGGGGGGGGGGGGGGGGGGCGCTTTGTCAAGGATAGTCAATGTTTGTTTTAGCCCTGTAAGTCCAATATTGATTCAGATCTATTGTAATCAATCTGAAATTGATGAAAATCGCCTTTTAAGTTGCCCGTCCACTAGAGCGATTTGAGCCTTTTTTCTCTTATTTCAAAGCATCATACCGAGAAATTGCGTAAAAAATGTCAGTTCGTGTGTGTTTTACCAAAAATTCCAATCCGATGCATGGTCCTGTGCGCATCAGATCGGAATCTGAGATCATCATGACTGCCACAAGGATTTATCGGAATCGCAGGCGAAATGGTGCTGTAAACGCTGGTTTACATACAGGACTAAAAGCAACACTTTAAAAAGACATTTCATACACTTTAAATGAAGCCGCTGCGGCCGCTATACTTAATCCACAACCTACGTACTTATTACACCATTAGCGTACAGAGTCCCGTACCGTGTACGGACTTTGCGTACAAACGCTGCACTGACTGTACAAAGTACACGCAGCGCGTACACACCCAAAGATTCACCGTGAACCCTTAACAGCTATGCATGCGATAGTAATACACTTTAAACTTTTGCAGGGAAAGGAAAACACGACACCAGATTGTATTTAAACTGCTGGGTTCCGACACCACAACATATTATTACTGAAAGGGGGTTACAATAACAAAGCAATACAATACAAGAGAATAATGGCTACAGTCAATGGTACATACTTATTTGGATTTCGCTGCGCTACCCAGTCTGGTCCTCTGTCATCTAGATAGATAACTTTGAGAGTCTTGTGTGACCAGGCCTGCAGCTGGCTCCTTTTATACAATCTTCCAAAACTTAACACAATGGATACTGTAATTTCTTTGTCCATTGGACACAGGGATTGTCATTTACAGTACAGGAGAGGTCATAGGTTGGTTTGAATAGGTGGGCGATGTCTGTTCAAGATGCACTTGTGGGTGGTCACCTCTGGGTTCCCGCCGCATACCTAATGTACAGTAAATACAGTTTATATCTATATTCTGCTCCTGCACATAACTATTCGCAGGAACGTGCGATCTTCTGCAAACCAACACCGGAATATTACCCTTAAAATACCCTACAGCTGGATACCAAACACCGCCTTATAACCTTGTTCTGTCCCCTCCTATCCTGTAAAGGTGAATCCCTTTGTTCTGATACCATTTAAACTGTTGTAACTTGCTGGTGTGATGCGAGGAGACTATGTGTACATTGTGCACTATTTGGATTAAATATGTAATGTGTTTTGATAGCTTTTCCATGCGTCCACAAACTCTACCGTAAATACTCATACCACACGCTAATGCGCAGGATCGCGGGAGCAACCATACGCAAATTGCGAATATGCGCACGCACAGCAGAACAAGTACACGCACGGAGGCCATCTGTGTGTAGTTTGTACTGCAATATTTTTCGACTTTGACAGTGCACATAGGAGTGTTTTTACTATCTGCGATATATTGCATGTGATGTGTTGTATGAGTTACTTAACTGGCATTTCACTGGACACTATCACAGAGCGGCATCTGCATCACTGGAGTAGAAGGTAGTATTTTTTTGATATCGTGGTGGATCCGACTCTGACATCGTTTTGCAGGTAGGTGCACATTGTCCACCAATGTACATGTTTAATCACACTGTCCACCAATGTATGAAGTGTAATTACACTGTCCACCAATGTTTATCCCTCATTGCACCCTGGCCACCAATGTACATGTTTTTTTTTTTTAAATAGTGGTTTTATTCAAAAAGGATGTCAGGTACAGATATCACACATTGCACATGAATAAGTGAAACACATTAGCAGTACACAAAATAAAAAATGTGAAACATAGCGATGAAGTAGCGTCATACATAATATAACACAGCTGTAACAAATCACCTGGAAAATAAGTACCCATTAGTAGATACCAATACTAGAAGTGCACATGTAATCAAACTGTTTCATATACTGGAAAGGGGGTGAAATCCGTGAACGGTATATAAACCATCATTGAACATTTTTTACTAAAGTTGCATTTGCAACAACTAACCTATAAAAAAAAGAAAAAAATGAGAAAGCGGGAAGTAAAATCACAATTATAAAGGTGCACCATGTACGGCATCAGTCCAGGGCTCTACGAATCATGGAACCCTAATACCCGTTATATGAGAAGGTCAGGGGAGGAGTATGGAGAGTCAAGCCAGGGAGACCAGATTTTCTCAAATTTAGAGGTAGCATTAGGTTTCATATATATGAAGCGGTCTTTGGAAAGAGTGTCATTCACCAAGACCTTGAATGCAGAAAGTGAGGGACTTTTAGTAGTCATCCACAATCTCGCAAGGCACACCGTAGCCAAAGCACAGATATTATGAACATACAGAGTCTCCCATCTGGACATAGAATTAGAGCCTCATCCCCAAAAGACAAAACTTCGGGGTAGGTAAGTTACCAGATATCCCTGTGCCTTCCAGAAATGTGACCTGATCCCAGACCAAAACACCTGCACCGACGGACATTCCCACCCAAGATGCCAGAAGGAGCCTACAGCAAAACCACATTTAGGGCAGACGTCTGAGTGACCAGTCCCAAACTTAGCCAGCCGGACCGGTGTCATATATGTTCTATGTAAAATAAAATAAGATTTTACTCACCGGTAAATCTATTTCTCGTAGTCCGTAGTGGATGCTGGGAACTCCGTAAGGACCATGGGGAATAGCGGCTCCGCAGGAGACTGGGCACAACTAAAGAAAGCTTTAGGTCACCTGGTGTGCACTGGCTCCTCCCACTATGACCCTCCTCCAAGCCTCAGTTAGGACACTGTGCCCGGACGAGCTGACATAATAAGGAAGGATTTTGAATCCCGGGTAAGACTCATACCAGCCACACCAATCACACCGTATAACTCGTGATACTATACCCAGTTAACAGTATGAATATAACTGAGCCTCTCAACAGATGGCTCAACAATAACCCTTTAGTTAGGCAATAACTATATACAAGTATTGCAGACAATCCGCACTTGGGATGGGCGCCCAGCATCCACTACGGACTACGAGAAATAGATTTACCGGTGAGTAAAATCTTATTTTCTCTGACGTCCTAGTGGATGCTGGGAACTCCGTAAGGACCATGGGGATTATACCAAAGCTCCCAAACGGGCGGGAGAGTGCGGATGACTCTGCAGCACCGAATGAGAGAACTCCAGGTCCTCCTCAGCCAGGGTATCAATTTTGTAGAATTTAGCAAACGTGTTTGCCCCTGACCAAGTTGCAGCTCGGCAAAGTTGGAAAGCTGAGACCCCTCGGGCAGCTGCCCAAGATGAGCCCACCTTCCTTGTGGAATGGGCTTTTACAGATTTTGGCTGCGGTAGTCCAGCCGCAGAATGCGCCAGCTGAATTGTGCTACAAATCCAGCGAGCAATAGTCTGCTTAGAAGCAGGAGCACCCAGTTTGCTGGGTGCATACAGGATAAACAGCGAGTCAGTTCTCCTGACTCTAGCCGTCCTGGAAACATAATTTTTCAAGGGCCTGACTACGTCCAGTAACTTGGAATCCTCCAAGTCCCTAGTAGCCGCAGGCACTACAATAGTTGGTTCAAGTGAAAAGCTGATATCACCTTAGGGAGAAACTGGGGACGAGTCCTCAATTCTGCCCTATCCATATGGAAAATCAGATAAGGACTTTTATATGACAAAGCCGCCAATTCTGATACACGCCTGGCCGAAGCCAAGGCCAATAACATGACCACTTTCCGCGTGAGATATTTTAGATCCACGGTTTTTAGTGGCTCACACCAATGTGATTTTAAGAAACTCAACACCACGTTGAGAACCCAAGGTGCCACTGGAGGCACAACCGGGGGCTGAATATGCAGCACTCCTTTTACAATGTCTGAACTTCAGGTACTGAAGCTAGTTCTTTTTGGAAGAAAATCGACAGAGCCGAGATCTGTACCTTAATGGAGCCTAATTTTAGGCCCATAGACACTCCTGCTTGTAGGAAATGCAGAAATCAACCTAGTTGAAATTCCTCTGTTGGGGCCTTTTTGGCCTCACACCAAGCAACATATTTTCGCCATATGCGGTGATAATGTTTTGCAGTTACATCTTTCCTGGCTTGAATCAGCGTAGGAATGACTTCCTCCGGAATGCCCTTTTCCTTTAGGATCCGGCGTTCAACCGCCATGCCGTCAAAACGTAGCCGCGGAAAGTCTTGGAACAGACAGGGCCCCTGCTGCCGCAGGTCCTGTCTGAGCGGCAGAGGCCATGGGTCCTCTGATATAATTTCTTGAAGTTCTGGGTACCAAGCTCTTCTTGGCCAATCCGGAACCACGAGTATCGTTCTTACTCCTCGCCTTCCTATTATTCTCAGTACCTTTTGTATGAGAGGCAGAGGGAGGAACACATAAACCGACTGGTACACCCACGGTGTTACCAGAGCGTCCACAGCTATCGCCTGAGGGTCCTTTGACCTGGCGCAATATCTTTTATAGCTTTTTGTTGAGGCGGGACGCCATCATGTCCACCTGTGGCCTTTCCCAATGGTGTACAATCCTTTGGAAGACTTCTGGATGAAATCCCCACTCTCCCGGGTGGAGGTCGTGTCCGCTGAGAAGATCTGCTTCCCAGTCGTCCACTCCGGGAATGAACACTGCTGACAGTGTTAACACATGATTTTCCGCCCATCGGAGAATCCTTGTGGCTTCTGCCATCGTCATCCTGCTTCTTGTGCCGCCCCGTTGGTTTACATGGGCGACTGCCGTGATGTTGTCTGATTGGATCAGTACCGGCTGGTTTTGAAGCAGAGGCCTTGCCTGACTCAGGGCATTGTAAATGGCCCTCAGTTCCAGAATATTTATGTGTAGGGAAGTCACTTGACTTGACCAAAGTCCCTGGAAGTTTTTTTTTCCCTGTGTGACTGCCCCCCAGCCTCAAAGGCTGGCATCCATGGTCACCAGGACCTAGTCCTGTATGCCGAACCTGCGGCCCTCTTGCATGGAACCTGCCGAATGGGAATGCTTCGTAGGAAGCTACCATTTTTTCCCAGGACTCGCGTGCAATGATGCACCGATACCTGTTTTTGCTTCAGGAGGTCTCTGACTAGAGATGACAGTTCCTTGGCTTTCTCCTCCGGGAGAAACACTTATTTCTGTTCTGTGTCCAGAACCATCCCCAGGAACAGTAGACGTGTCGTAGGAACCAGCTGTGACTTTGGACTGTTTAGAATCCAACCGTGCTGTTGTAGCACTTTCCAAAATAGTGCTACCCCGACTAGCAACTGCTCCTTGGACCTTGCCCTTATAGGGATATTGTCCAAGTACGGGATAATTAAAACTCCCTTTTTTCGAAGGAGTATCATCATTTTGGCCATTACCTTGGTAAACACCCTCGGTGCCATGTACAGTCCAAACGGCAGTGTCTGGACATGGTAATGGTAATCCTGTACCACAAATCTGAGGTACTCCTGGCGAGGATGGTAAATGGGGACATGCAGGTAAGCATCCTTGATGTCCCGGGATCCCATGTAATCCCCCTCGTCCAGGCTTGCAATAACCGCCCTGAGCGATTCCAACTTGAACTTGAATTTTTTATGTATGTGTTCAAGGATTTTAAATATAAAATGGGTCACACCGAACCATGCGGTTTCGGTACCCCAAACCGTGTGGAATAGTAACCCCGTCCTTGTTGAAGTAGGGGCACCTTGAGTATTACCTGCTGGGAATACAGCTTATTAATTGCCTCTAGCGCAGCCTCCCTGCCTGAGGGAGTTGTCGGCAAGGCATATTTGAGGAAACGGCAGGGGGGAGACATCTCGAATTCCAGCTTGTACCCCTGAAATACTACTTGAATGAAACAGGGATCCACCTGTGAGCGAGCCCACTGATCGCTGAAATTTTTGAGACGGCCCCCCACCGTACCTGGCTACACCTGTGGAGCCCCCGCGTCATGCTGTGGACTCAGGAAGCGAGAGAAGAATTTTGATTCTGGGAACAGGCTGACTGGTGCAGCTTTTTCCCTCTCCCCATGTCTCTGTACAGAAAGGAAGCGCCTTTGACCCGCTTGCTTTTCTGAAGCCGAAAGGACTGTACCTGATAATACAGTGCTTTCTTAGTCTGTGAGGAAACCTGAGGTAATGGATACGAGGTCCCAGAGACCATCCCCAAATAATTCCTCACCCTTATAAGGCAGAGTCTCTATGCGCCTTTTAAAGTCAGCATCACCTGTCCAGTGACAGGTCTCTAATACCCTCCTGACAGAATGGTCATTACATTCATTTTGGATGCCAGCCGGCAAAATATCCCTCTGTGCATCCCTCATATATAAGACGACGTCTTTAATATGTTCTCATGTGTGACAGGGTCACCGACCACGCTGCAGCAGCACGATCTGCAGGTCTCAGTCTAGTACTTGAGTGTGTAAATACAGACTTCAGGATAGCCTCCTGCTTTTTATCAACAGGTACCTTCAAAGTGGCCGTTCCTAAAACGGCAGTGCCACCTTTTTTGACAACCGTGTGAGCGCCTTATCCACCCTAGGGGATATCTCCCAGCGTAACTTATCCTCTGGCGGGAAAGGGTACGCCATCAGTAACTTTTTAGAAATTACCAGTTTCTTATCGGGGGGAACCCACACTTTTCACACACTACATTCATTCATCTGATGGGGGAACAAAACACTGCCTGCTTTTTCTCCTCAAACATAAAACCCTTTTTTAGTGGTACTTGGGTTAATGTCAGAAATGTGTAACACATTTTTTATTGCCGGGATTAAGTCACGGATGTTCCTAGTGGATTGTGTATATGTCTCAACCTTGTCGACACTGGAGTCAGACTCCGTGTCGACATCTGTGTCTGCCATCTGAGTGAGCGGGCGTTTTTTGAGCCCCTGATGGCCTTTGAGACGCCTGGGCAGGCGCGGACTGAGAAGCCGGCTGTCCTACAGCTGTTACGTCATCCACCCTTTTATGTAAGGAGTTGACACTGTCGGTTAATACCTTTCACCTAACCATCCACTCTGGTGTCTGCCCCACAGGGGGTGACATCACATTTATCGGCATCTGCTCCGTCACCATATAAGCCTCCTCATTAAACATGTCGACACAGCTGTACCGACACACTGCACACACACAGGGAATGCTCTGACTGAGGACAGGACCCCACAAAGCCCTTTGGGGAGACAGAGAGAGAGTATGCCAGCACACACCAGAGCGCTATATAATGTGGGGATTAACACTATAACTGAGTGAAATTTCCCCAATAGCTGCTTGTATATATAATATTGCGCCTAAATTTAGTGCCCCCCCTCTCTTTTTAACCCTTTGAGCCTGAAAACTACAGGGGAGAGCCTGGGGAGCTTTCTTCCAGCTGCACTGTGAAGAGAAAATGGCGCCAGTGTGTCTGAGGGAGATAGCTCCGCCCCTTTTTCGCTGACTTTTCTCACGCTTTTTTCTGGATTCTGGCAGGGGTATTTACCACATATATAGCCTCTCGGGCTATATATTGTGGTATTTTTGCCAGCCAAGGTGTTAATATTGCTGCTCAGGGCGCCCCCCCCCCCCAGCGCCCTGCAC
This sequence comes from Pseudophryne corroboree, assembly GCF_028390025.1. Taxonomy (NCBI): domain Eukaryota; kingdom Metazoa; phylum Chordata; class Amphibia; order Anura; family Myobatrachidae; genus Pseudophryne; species Pseudophryne corroboree. Next base: position 678,694,473 of record NC_086446.1, read on the forward strand.
CCTCAGTGACCGGAGTGTGAGGTGTACATGAGGAGCAATGGCGCACAGCTGCAGTGCTGTGCGCTACCTTGGTGAAGACTGATGTCTTCTGCCGCCGATTTTCCGGACCTCTTCTTGCTTCTGGCTCTGTAAGGGGGACGGCGGCGCGGCTCCGGGACCGAACACCAAGGACTGGGCCTGCGGTCGATCCCTCTGGAGCTAATGGTGTCCAGTAGCCTAAGAAGCCCAATCCGGCTGCAAGCAGGCGAGTTCGCTTCTTCTCCCCTTAGTCCCTCGCTGCAGTGAGCCTGTTGCCAGCAGGTCTCACTGAAAATAAAAAACCTAAATCTATACATTCTTTCTAAGGGCTCAGGAGAGCCCCTAGTGTGCATCCAACCTCGGCCGGGCACAAAATCTAACTGAGGCTTGGAGGAGGGTCATAGTGGGAGGAGCCAGTGCACACCAGGTGACCTAAAGCTTTCTTTAGTTGTGCCCAGTCTCCTGCGGAGCCGCTATTCCCCATGGTCCTTACGGAGTTCCCAGCATCCACTAGGACGTCAGAGAAAAAGCTGGATCTGTTGAAATCTAGGGGGCTTAGTGACTATGCCAGAGTACTCCAAGGCAAGAGCCCAGTAATCCTCGTCTATAGGGCCCAGATCTCCCTCCCATTTCTCATGGAGACGAGAGAGAGGGTACATGTGAAGTTTAGTAAGGAGATATACATACAGTAGGCGAGGGAGTTCGCCTTAACTTGGCCCAATGTGCTCACAAAGGTCTTAATAGGAAATGGGAGGGAGTACAGGGGGTGAGTTCATAAACGGAGTCCGTAGAGCAGGCATTCCCAACCACGGTCCTCAAGGCACACCAACAGTGCAGGTTTTAGTGATATCCAGGCTGCAGCACAGATGGTTAAATCAAAATAACTGAGCTACTAATTAAGTCACCTGTGCTGAAGCCTGGATATCACTAAAACCTGCACTGTTAGTGTGCCTTGAGGACCGTGGTTGGGAATGCCTGCTGTAGAGCATGCCAGAGAGTTGTAAGTACCTATAAAAATATGAATTGGGTAAATTGAACTCTCCTTTTAATTGTTAAAAAGATATTAATGTATCATCTCTGTATAATTGGGATATTGAAATGATGGCTCTTGGAACCCAAACTTCCTCTCCCCGCAAGGGTTACTAATGTACATGTTTAATCACACTGTCCACCAATGTATAAAGTGTAATCACACTGTCCTCCAATGTTTATCCCTCACTGCACACTGGCCACCAATGTACATCCACACACTGACCACCAATGTTCATACCTCACTGCACACCAATCTACATCCCCCGATTCTGTTTTTTCCCCATGTACTAAACGATACCACGCCATTGTTGTTTTATACGCCAATGCACCCCTATTGTTTACCATTGATTTCTGCAGGGCCAAAGTGATTTTTACCTGTTGATGCCCATGTGTTTTATATGCCACTGCACCCCTATTGTGTTTCTGCTTAATGATGACACATGGTTTTAAAAATCCTCTTTATTTTAAAAACATTTTTTAACCATGAAAGATAGATAACCATAAATAAAACCATATTTTACTATTATTTTCTAATACAGATATGTCTTTGGATAAAGATAATGATTTTGTAACAGGACTGATTGACCTGTATCACAGTCCTGAATGCTTGTGGAGGGTGAAGTCCAGGGACTATGTTACTAAATGTGGCCATTTATGAAACATAATGCAGCAATGGAGGAATTGGCGGAATACTGCAGGCCGTTTTATTATTTAGTCACTGTGGAGTGGGTAAAGAAGAAGCTGCAGAACCTCCAGACTCTGTTCGTGAAGGAACACAAAAAGATGGCACAGTTGAAGAGGTCTGGTGCAGGGACGGATGAGGTATATAAACCCACTCTCTGGTACTACCCACAGCTCCCCTTCATAGTGGAGCAGGAGCCAATGAGAATGGGATTCTTTTCCCTCCCAAGGACTGAAAGTTATGTAGGACACAGCATGCCCATTTGCTGCTGCGATCAGATCTGAATTAAATCCCAGTGTGCAGGCTCCCCAAGCCCAAAATTACTGTGTGTGTATGCAAGTATATATGTGTGTGTATGTGCGTGTATGTATATATATATATATGTGTATATATATGTGTGTGTATATATATATATATATATGTGTGTATATATATATATATATATATATATATATATATATATATATATATATAGGTTGAGTGTCCCATATCCAAAATGCTTGGGACCAGAAGTATTTTGGATATGGGATTTTTCCGTATTTTGGAATAATTGCATACCATAATGAGATATCATGGTGATGGGACCTAAGTCTAAGCACAGAATGCATTTATGTTACATATACACCTTATACTCACAGCCTGAAGGTCATTTAATACAATATTTTTAATAACTGTGTGCATTAAACAAAGTCTGTGTACATTGAGCCATAAGAAAATAAAGGTTTCACTATCTCCGTCTCACTCAAAATTTCCGTATTTCAGAATATTCCGTATTTCGGAATATTTGGATATGGGATACTCAACCTGTATGTATGTATGTATGTATATGTATATATATATATTTATATTATGCACACACCAGCGCAAGAAACTAGGATTTTTGTCACCCGGGGCAAGGTAGTCGCACCCCCCCCCCCCCCGGCAAAAAAAAAAAAATTATTTTACAATAAATAAATAAAAATAATAATAACAAAAATTAAAATAAATAAATACATGAATAAAAAATATATATATATATATATATATATCTCTCTCTTTCAGAACTTTTTTACCTGAAAAATTGCCTTTTCTAACATGAATTTCATATCCAGGAAAAAGTGTCCCCATTTTACACAGTACGACAGGCAAGTGTCCCCATTCCCCATTTTACACATTGCGGCAGACAGGTGACCCCATTTTACACATTGCGGCAGACAGGTGTCCCCATTTTACACATTGCGGCAGGAAAAAGTGTCCCCATTTTACACATTGCGGCAGACAGGTGACCCCATTTTACACATTGCGGCAGACAGGTGTCCCCATTTTACACATTGCGGCAGGAAAAAGTGTCCCCATTTTACACATTGCGGCAGGCACGTGTCCCCATTTTACACAGTACGCTGGCAAGTGTCCCCATTTTACACATTGCGGCAGGAAAAAGTGTCCCCATTTGACACATTGCGGCAGGCACGTGTCCCCATTTTACACAGTACGCTGGCAAGTGTCCCCATTTTACACATTGCGGCAGGAAAGTGTCCCCATTTTACACATTGCGGCAGGAAAAAGTGTCACCATTTTACACATTGCGGCAGGAAAAAGTGTCCCCATTTTACACATTGCGGCAGGCACAGGTCCCCATTTTACACATTGCGGCAAGAAAAAGTGTCCCCATTTTACACATTGCGGCAGGCACAGGTCCCCATTTTACACATTGCGGCAGGAAAAAGTGTCCCCATTTTACACATTGCGGCAGGCACAGGTCCCCATTTTACACAGTACGCTGGCAAGTGTCCCCATTTTACACATTGCGGCAGGCACAGGTCCCCATTTTACACAGTACGCTGGCAAGTGTCCCCATTTTACACATTGCGGCAGGCACAGGTCCCCATTTTACACATTGCGGCAGGCACAGGTCCCCATTTTACACAGTACGCTGGCAAGTGTCCCCATTTTACACATTGCGGCAGGCACAGGTCCCCATTTCACACAGTACGCTGGCAAGTCAGTGTCCCCATTTTACACATTGCGGCAGGCACAGGTCCCCATTTTACACAGTACGCTGGCAAGTGTCCCCATTTTACACATTGTGGCAGGAAAAAGTGTCCCCATTTTACACATTGAGGCAGGCACAGGTCCCCATTTTACACAGTACGCTGGCAAGTGTCCCCATTTTACACATTGTGGCAGGAAAAAGTGTCCCCATTTTACACATTGAGGCAGGCACAGGTCCCCATTTTACACATTGCGGCAGGCACAGGTCCCCATTTTACACATTGCGGCAGGACGGTGGTGGAGGGAGAGAGAGAGAGAGAGGAAGGGAGAGGGGCTGACTTACATTTGAAGCGGTTCTCGACGCTCTTCAGCCGCCTCTCCCTCCTCGTCCGGTCTGCGCGGCTCCCCCTTCTCCCTCCTCCGGCGGGGTTTCGTGGAATGACGCGTTTGCGCCGTGACGTCACGACGCAATCGCGTCATTCCGCGAAACCCCGCCCCCCGAGCTGGGCACTCGGGAGAAGGGGGTTTCAACATTATAAAAGTGCCGCGGCGGGTGTTAGGGGGTCTCGGCGCCCCCTCCAATCCGGCGCCCAGGTCGCCTGCCCCCCTAGCCCCCCCCTAGTTTCGGCCCTGCACACACCCACACACTATATGTTCATTCTGTTTGCTGTATTTACCCACAATTGTTCTAAAACATTTTTGGAAAAAGAGGATTTTGGTACTTACTGATAAATCTATTTCTCTGAATCCACTTGGGGACACTGGAGATTAGACAGCTGGGGTGTGAAGAATGGAGACCGGAGGTGGCACAATATATGTAAAACAATTGAAGTGCACTGCTGGCTCCTCCCCCTTCATGCTCCTGGTCCCTCCAGTTTGAAAAATTGACTGAGAGAAGAGGGAACATGAAAGAAAAACATGCGGGAAGGAACCAAGCACGCCATAACGTTAAACATCAGCCAAGCAACTATCAAACTGTTATCTGAAAAACTTGTTTGAGCCAAAATAACATGAACATGCAGGTTGTCAGCACTGAGGTAGGCGTCCAGTGTCCCTGAGTGGATTCAGAGAAATAGATTTATCGGTAAGTCATCCACTAGGGGACACTGGAGATTAGACAGCTGGGGACGTCCCAAAGATACTCCCATGGGCGGGACTGCTGTCTGAAGCGGGACTCTCTTACCACTGGAGACATACGCTTGTCTGACTGTGAGTCTCATCCATCTGGACAAGGTTTGTTTTGTAGCTGGCCAACCCCTCTTGGGACCGTTACACAGCACAGACAAAACGTCTGACTTTCTAAGGGAACTTGTAGCCTGTACGTAAACCTTTAATGCCCTGACGACTTCCAGGGAAAAGTCCCCTTCTGACACTTGAAAAGATGGGGGACCACAATTGGTTGGTTATGTGAAAACCTGAAACCACCTTAGGCAAGAACTCTGTCTGGTACGGATTTCCGCCCTATCCTCGTGGAAAACAAGAAAAGGACTCTTACAGTATAGGGCTCCCAATTCTGATACCCTCCTTGCCAAGGCAAGCAGCAAGACCGTCTTCCAACGCACATTTAAGATCTGCCCTTTCCAAGGGTTCGAAAAGCTCAGATCTCAAAAATTCTAACACCAGGTTTAAATCCCACAGAGCTGTGAGAGGACAATAAGGTGGTGGTTGTGTCAATACTCCCTGCAAAAATGTCTGGGAGACGTTGTTGGAAAAATATTGAAAGGGCAGAGTCTTGTACCTTTAAGGACCCCAACTTCAAACTTCCGTCCAAACCAGCTTGTAAAAAACACAACAATCTGGTAAGACAAAATTGTCTGGGGTTCCAACCCTTAGGCTGGCACCAATCCATATTTCTGCTGCGGGGTACACTGGGCTCCACAAGGAATAACATTGGGGTGTAGAGTAGGATCTTGATCCGAGGCACCAACAGGCTCAAACTTTGACTGTTCCCAAGATGCACAGCGCCGCCTCCTCTATAACCCCGCCTCCGTGCACAGGATCTCAGTTTGTAAGTTGGTGCCTTGCAGTAAGCAGGCAATCAACAGGGGCGCTGCCTTTGCAGCCCATTTATAGCTTAAATTGAAAGATATTTCTTCAGCTAGAAGGGTCTTGGACTTGGGTGCCTTATCCTGTAAGTCTCCCCCATTTGATTTTTCACCGTGACCGTGCGGTTCTTAGAACGTGGCCAGGTTATTTACCCAAGGTGGTGTCTCCTTTCCACCTTAACCAGGAGATTGTGTTTCCGGCCTTTAATTCTCCTGAGTTGTCTACCAAAGAGCTGTCTTTGGATGTGGTACGGGCTCTCCGTATCTATGTGAAGAGAACTTCCTCCATTAGGAAATCCGATTCTCTTTTTGTACTGTTTGGTTTTCACAAACGTGGCTGGCCTGCTTCTAAGCAGACTCTGGCCAAATGGATTAGAATGGTGATTGCACATGCATATGTACAGGCTGGTCGGCCGGTTCCTGCTACCATCAAAGACCATTCTACTCGGTCGGTTGGACCTTCTTGGGTGGCCCACCCTGGTGCGACCCTTGAACAATTGTGCAAGGCGGCTACGTGGTCCTTAGGGAACACGTTCATTAGGTTCTATGCCTTCGATACTTCCGCCTCCCAGGATGCTTCCTTTGGACACCGGGTTCTTGTGCCCGCTACAGTGCGTCACCTCTCAGAGGGAACTGCTTTGGGGATGTCCTAATGTTATTCCTTGTGGAGCCCAGTGGAGCCCGCAGCATAAAACAAAATTTATGGTAAGAACTTACCATTGTTGAATCTCTTTCTGCGAGGTACACTGGGCTCCACAAGGCGCCCACCCTGACGCACTTAGCTTCTTTGGGTTGGTATGGCATAGCCGCTGACACCCTCTCCTGTGGTGAGTGTGTGGTGTAATTGGCTGTGAGCGATTGGTAGATGCTAGAATCAAGTGGGCTAAGGGACCTTTTCCATCTGGGGGAGGAGTCACAACACAAGGGGGAGGAGCTAGGCCAGCAGGATAGTTCCTCTACTATCCACGCCACCAACTATTACCTTTAGTAATCAGGTGGCAAGCGGAGCGAGCCCGAAGCGTGGCGAGCCCGCGAGGGTACTTTTCGGGTACCCTGTTCGCCCGTAGCTCCTCCCCCTGGTGACATGTCTCCTCCCCTAGATACGTCAGAAAGTCCCTTCTCCCACTCCGAAATAGAATCAACCGTGAGCGATTGTCGTCTCTGGTACCTGCTACTGCATTGGGCTGGTTAACAAAACTGAGCTCCTGTGCACGGAGGCGGGGTTATAGGGGAGACGGCGCTGTGCATCTTGGGAACAGTCAATGCTTTGAGCCCGTTGGTGCCTCGGATCAAGATCCTACTCTACACCCAGATGTTATTCCTTGTAGAGCCCAGTGTACCTCGCAGAAAGAGATTTAACAACGGTAAGTTCTTACCATAAATCTCATTATCTCTTCCAGATTCTATAATAGTGTGCCGCAGTAACCGGCTTTCTTGTCACTAACATGGTAGGGATAGCTGATTTTGGAATACCCCTTTCCTTTAGTATCCTGGTCTCAAGAACCACGCCATTAAACGCCGGCAGTTCAAGTCTGGGTGTAGAAATGGACCCTGTAACAACAGATCTTCCTTCTGCGGCAACCTCCATGGCTCCTCCTCTAGGAGACCCCTCAGATTAGAGTACCAACTTCTGCGAGGACAGTCCGGTGCTATCAGAATTACCCACGCTCACTTTCCTGTTTTACCTTTTTTAACACTCTTGGTAATAGAGGAAATGGTGGAAAGATGTATACCAGAATCGCCAGCGTGTCCACTGCCTCTGCTGCTGTGTCCTGGTCACATATCTCGGAAGTTGACGATTGTGTCGAGATGTCATGAGATCTACCTGTGGTAACCCCCACCATCTTACCACTGCTTCGCAAACTTGGGGGTGTAGACTCCACTCTCTTGGGTGCATGTCTTGATGGCCGGGTAATCTGCCTCCCAGTTGTCCACTCCTGGAATGAAGACTGCCGACAGAATTATGTTGCGCTTTTCTGACCAAGACAGAATCTTTGTAACCTCCTTTAAGGCCATCCTGCTCTTCGTTCCTCGGTTTATATACGCCGCTGCTGTCACATTGTCCGATTGCACTTTCATGCGCTGTGCTCGTACTAGACTCTCCGCTTGAAGAAGCGCATTGTAGATGGCTCGTAATTCCAGCACATTTATCGGTAGACAACTCTCATACTGAGACCACCTCCCCTGAAATTCATTGTTGTTTAGTACTGCACCCCATCCTCTGAGACTTGCATCCGTTGTCAAAATGATCCATTCCCAGATTCCAAAATGTTTTCCCGCTGATAGGTTCCTGTGGACCAACCACCAAATCAATGAAATTCTGGCCTGAGACGACAAGCAAATCTTCCTGTGAAGACACAGGTGCATACCTGCCCCCTGTGCGATCAGGTTCATCTGGAAAGGTCTTGAGTGAAGTCTGCTGTATTGAATCGCTTCGAAAGATGCTACCATCTTTCCTAGAAGCCGTATGCAAAGGTGTAGAGACACCGTCTGATTTTGTAAAACCTGGTGAACCATGTTTCGGATGTCTTGAATCTTGTCTTCCAGGAGGAAGACTCTCAACTGTATTGTGTCCAGGATGAGACCTTAGAATTTAATTCTTTTTGGGTTGGTTGTAAGTTGGATTTTTTGAAGTTGACAATCCAACCGTGTTGAGTAAGTTAACCTGATAAGTTATCTGTGCGTTCCGAATCAAGATTTCCAAGGACGGGGCCTTGATAAGAAGGTCGTCCAAATAAGGTATTATTGTTACCCCCATAGACCTCAATTTCGCTACCATGACCACCATGATCTTTGTGAAGATCCTTGGAGCTGATGACAGACCGGACGGTAGTGCTCTGAATTGGTAGTGGTTCTTTTCCACAGCAAACCTCACATATGCTTGATGTGGTGTCCAAATTGGAACATGGAGGTGCGCATCCTTTATGTCCATTGACACCATGAATTCCTGTTCCAACCCTGCAATGAACGACTGTATCGATTACATCTTGAACTGGTAAACTGTCAGGATTTGATTGAACACTTTGTTTGACTGAGCCATCTGGTTTGGGTACCACAAAAGATTTGAATAAAAACCCGTCCCTCTCTGTGGTACCGGCACCGGTACTGTCAGCTCTGTTAGAAGCAATTTTTGGATTGCTGTTTCTAATGCCCTTGCCTTTTGAGGGCACTGAGGTAGACCCGTAGTAAAGATTTGACTGTGAGGACGTATAAAAAATTCTGTCTTGTGTCCCTGGGGGAATATATTGTTGACCCAGACTTCTGGAGAGGTTTCAGACCCAGACTTCCTGAAACCTTGTCAACCGGGCGCTCACCTTGGGGGACCCAACATGAGCTGGGAGACTGTCATGCTGCAGTTTTGTCAGTGGGCTAGAGTCCTGTTTTCAGGCTGTTGACTGAGAACGGCCTCTGTGTCCACAAGGTTGTCCTCCAAAACCTCTACCTAAGGCACGAAAGGACTGTGTCCTAAATGACCGGAATAACTCTTTCTTATGGCCGGAGTGGTTCTAGGTATGTAGTAGGCAAGAAAGTCGACTTTCTAGCCGTGGCCTGTGAAATCCATTTGTCCAATTCTGGACCAAACAGTCTCCCCAACAAAAGGAATAGCTTCTACAGCCGTTTTTGAGTCTGAATCCACCTGCCAATCTCTGAGCCATAATATCCGTCTGGCAGATACTGCAGAAGCCGAAATACGTGATGCTATACTACTAGCATCCTTTGCAGCTTGGCAAAGATAAGTGGCTGACTCACTGATATGCTCCGCTAAGTGAGATATCTCCTCCTGGTTATTATCTTCTGCCACTCTATGAACTATCTGGCCAGCCCAAGCAACAAAGGCCTTATTAACCCAGGCACTCACCAGCGTTGATTTTATGGATGGACTTATGCGCCGTATTCAACTTGTGGTCCGAAGCATCCTTTAATGTAGTCACATTTGGTATAGGTAAGAATGTCTTTTTTGGTTATCTAGCTAAGGACGCATCCACATTAGGTGTGACCTCCCATTTTGTCAAGACCACTGAGCTGCCTTGCGCCTCCGCGCTCTGTAACACTGATGCCGCCTGCACTTCCCCCGCCTGTCCGAGTCCGTCTAGCCGCTTCTCCTCTGCACACTGGACGCCTTCCCCCGACTGTCACGCCTGCCGTTGGTAAAAGGCCAGCGTCACTGGTGGTTACCATCCGGCTCAAAGACGCAAACTGCTGGTGCCATCTCTCTCTCCTCTGTGAAACCGATGCACTCAGTGGGGGAATGCTGCTCCCCCGCCCCTGCTGTGGGGAAGGAGGGGGGGGTTCCTTTATACCACCAGTACTCACTGTTTGTTGATTCTCTTAGTGAGCAGTCGATCCCTTCCACCGGGATCTGTGTCTCACAAATATGCCAGATAATACCTTAGTGTAACCTGCTCCCTCCTTTAGTGAGGTGGGATTAAGCCACTGCAATCTTGAATACTCTTTTTATTTGGAGCCAGAGCTCCCTGATGTGCTTCTACCTCCTCAGCACAATTTTTCAAACTGGTGGGATGGGAGGCGTGAAGGGGGAGGAGCCAGCTGTGCACTTCAGTTATTTTACATATAATGTGCCTCCTCCAGGCTCCATGCTTCACACCCCAGCTGTCTAATCTCCAGTGTCCCCTAGTGGATGACAGAGAAATAAAGAATTGATTAAAAAAAAATATATATAGATCTTATATCAGCAGTGCTCCGGTGGCAATTTTGGGACTGCCCTTTATACAGCATTTAATGCCGTTGGCCAGGCCGCATAGTATACAGCAGCAGTGTGCTCACAATGGCCACGGGCCAACGCCCTGTGTGATTGCACGGTTGTCCCAGCCCTAAAAACGGCACTGCTCCTAAACTGTGTTTGGAAATTGAGATTGTAGTAGCTTTGAAGTTCCTACACTTTGCATCCAGCTACCTTGTGCAGTCCAAGGGGCCCCCTCTCGAGAAGTATTCTCAAAACAGATTCAAGACTTTTTTACTCTGGCTTCCCATTAATGATCCTATACTTTCATAATACCATGAGGAACCTGAGCTCTCTTCTGTGTTCTTTTACATGTTAACCGCTGAACTGAAGATTCATTTTTTTTAAAACTACATCAAAGATTCTATAAGTAAATAAATACACCTGGGAGGAGGCAGTCCAGCAGAGACCACTGTATCACTGCCATGGGGCCAGACTTGCAGCAGGAGATCAATACTGCAAATGGAACGTTTTACTGTACAAATGGAAAGTACTTTGAGTCCTATTGGGAGGAACATATAAATTAATTATGTATTTTGTGACCTGCAAGTCAAGATCCCTGGCCCCAATCATGTTTCTGCTGGGGGAAACTGGGATCCCCAACACTGTGGCTCTAAAGATACCACTTGTTGTTACCAGGGCAGGATTAACAATGGGGCGGATGGAGCTGCAGCTCCAGGCCACCCAGACTAAAGTGCCGCTGATGAAGATGGCCTGGCTGGATGAGGAAGAGGGGCTTCTCTTAGATCCTCCCCTTTTCTGCTGGAGCTCAAGGAGCCGGCACCACATAGGCATCGCAACCAGTGTCGGGCTGACCGCGGGGGCATGATGCCAGCTGTCCCCCGGGCCAGTATAAATGAAGCAGTTTAGTGTGCTCCCGGCAGCTGTGGCCAGAGGGGGCAGGGTTTCAGGCGGGGACGGAGCTATCCGGATCACAGGCAGCAAGTCTGTATATAGCCATATGCTAATGCCACTACAGCTGCTGCTGCTGCTGTGGCTGGATGGATATGTGGTACTGTTCTGTAGCCTCTCACTGTTGTCACTCTGCTGCTGCTGTGGCTGGATGGATATGTGGTACTGTTCTGTAGCCTCTCACTGTTGTCACTCTGCTGCTGCTGTGGCTGGATGGATATGTGGTACTGTTCTGTAGCCTCTCACTGTTGTCACTCTGCTGCTGCTGTGGCTGGATGGATATGTGGTACTGTTCTGTAGCCTCTCACTGTTGTCACTCTGCTGCTGCTGTGGCTGGATGGATATGTGGTACTGTTCTGTAGCCTCTCACTGTTGTCACTCTGCTGCTGCTGTGGCTGGATGGATATGTGGTACTGTTCTGTAGCCTCTCACTGTTGTCACTCTGCTGCTGCTGTGGCTGGATGGATATGTGGTACTGTTCTGTAGCCTCTCACTGTTGTCACTCTGCTGCTGCTGTGGCTGGATGGATATGTGGTACTGTTCTGTAGCCTCTCACTGTTGTCACTCTGCTGCTGCTGTGGCTGGATGGATATGTGGTACTGTTCTGTAGCCTCTCACTGTTGTCACTCTGCTGCTGCTGTTCTCCAGGATTAGATGGACAGCTAATACTGCACACAGTAGCTGGGACCAGACACCAATGCTCCGAGCTCCTTTCCAGGCTAGTCCCTCCTATCCTCACTTCCATCCTCCAGTCTCCTCCCTATTCCCTATTCTGTGCCAGCCCAGGGTTTCTTGACTTCTTTTCCCTCCACTATGTGATCTTGACTGCTTCTATAAGGTGCAGAAACCAGGTAAATGGATTGTGGGGGAAGATAAAGGTTACAAGAAAAAATAAATCTGTTTATTATGTATGTATGTTCGTACAGAAATATAAAATCCCTTTCTCTCCCACTCAATCCCATCCCATTCTATTCAATTCCCCCGGAATTCATCGGGACCCCAACAGTTGCAATACAGTCGCCGGAATCCCAACACTGCTTAGAACGCTGGGGCCAGCATCCCAACTGGGATCACAATCCTCGACATCCGGGATCCCGAATGGCTGCCAAACGGAAATGTAAGCCAGAGGGTGGGCATTTGGGGGGGCTGTTGGGGAGGTTAGGTTTAGGCTGTAGGGGGAGTGTTAGGGTTTGGCTGCAGTTGAGGGGGGGGGTTTAGGTTTAGGCTGCGAGAATGGGGGTTAAGTATAGGCATCACCAAGGAGGGTTAGGGTTAGCCTCTGGGCTGGGGAGGGTTAGGTTTAGACAGTGGGAGCAGAGGGTTAGGTATACTTACCTTGCCCGTCGGGATTCTCACCATTGGAATGCCGCGGTCGGTATTCTGACCGCCAGCATTTCAAACCCCACCCCTCCACATATATATATTTTCGAATTCGATACTATCACTCCGAGGGGGTTAAACAAGAACCTTAATTATAGATGCTTTCTGTGATGAGATTTTTATGTGAATCCCGACCAAGTAGCTTGTTATTTCTATAATATTTTTTTGTTTCATTTTATTTTTTCGGTTATGTCATTTTGCGTTAGTGACATATAGTAGGGAGGCAGATTGGGATTCGGTATGATATACCGTTGGATGGGATGCCGGCAGTCAGAATACCGACAGCCCCCCAGAAAGTACTGTAACTCTCCCCTGGCCCCTACACTGACCCTTACTAACCCTCCCTGCTGGTGCCTTACCCTAACCATCCCTGCTGGTGCCTTACCCTAACCATCCCTGCTGGTGCCTTACCCTAACCCTCCCTGCTGGTGCCTTACTCTAACCCTCCCTGCTGGTGCCTTACCCTAACCCTCCCTGCTGGTGCCTTACCCTAACCATCCCTGCTGGTGCCTTACCCTAACCATCCCTGCTGGTGCCTAACAATCCCCGCTGGTGCCTTACCCTCCCCGTTGGTGCCTTACCCTAACCATCCCTGCTGGTGCCTAACAACCCCCGCTGGTGCCTTACCCTCCCCATTGGTGCCTTACTCTAACCCTCCCTGCTGGTGCCTATTTCTAACCCTACCTTCCCCGGTACCTATCCATACCCTTCCCATCCATGCACCCTAACCCCCCTTCTAATGCCTAAACTTAATACACTCACCCCCGCAACAGGATGTGATTGTGCCCACTAAAAGTACGTTTGGGATTTTGATGCCGGGATCCCAAGCTCCTTTGGGATTTTGATGCCGGCATTATGCCGCCGTTTGGGATTCCAGTGTCAGTATTTTGGACACCGGGATTCCGTGCGGCGGCATTTTAACTACATCCCGCAGATTTATATGTTTACACTTATTGTATTAGCACACTGCACTTTACAGTGTTTCCTACTCTCTGAGCAGCCGGATGTGAGTCTAGCAGTTATTAGATATGTATAGTGGGGAGGCGCAATGGCGCTGGAACGAACTAGGGAATGTAACACCGGGAGTGCGGGTGAGCATGCACATTATAGTGGAACACATTACGTTCCCATAGGACATAGGAAGTGCTGGTGAGCATGTGCAATGCAATACACGCACGGACCCCCGGCTGCCAGGTGAAACTCAGAAAATTAGACTATCGTGCAAAAGTTAATTTATTTCAGTAATTTTAACTAGGTGAAACTAATATATTATATAGACTCATTACATGCAACGTGAGATATTTTAAACCTTTTATTTGTTATAATTTTGATGATTGTGACTTATAGCTTAAGAAATCCCCAAATCCAAAATCTCTAAAAATTAGAATACAGGTATTACATTCAATCAATAAAAAAAAGGATTTTAAATACAGAAATGTCGGCCCTCTGAAAAGTATAATCATCCATATGTACTCGGTACTTGGTTTGGGCCCCTTTTGCATGAATTACTACCTCAATGCGGCGTGGCATGGATTCTATCAGCCTGTGGCACTGCTGAGGTGTTATGGAAGACCAGGATGCTTCAATAGCGGCCTTCAGCTCTTCTGCATTGTTCCTTCGTATGTCTCTCATCTTTTGGATCTCAGAAGCTTGAAGTTTCTTTCACTGAGTGGTGATAAAGACAAGTTGATAAATTAAATATGTAATTTTGTGTAAAGCAACTTTTGGAGAGTACCCTCTTCATTGAATCTGTTCTGTGGCTGCATTTGGACTGTGTTGGCGTTTTTGAGTGAGCATCTTGGAGGATGTAAATGAAGTAGGAGAGCATCTTTTTTGACATACCTGTGTGTATATATTTATATATATATATATATATATATATATATATATGTGTGTGTGTGTAGGGAGACCTACGTTGATCTTATGACCATCGGGATTCCATACTGTATCCATGCTACATTACTCCCATTTAATTTCCCTTACCTCCACTTAAAAAATCCCATTTCTACGAGCACTGCTAAGTGGTTGAAGGTAGGCACTAGCTATGACGCCCATGGCACAGGCCACACCCCCTATTTAGACCACTGCCACCGCAGCACTTGTCACACCTCCTATCAAGGCACACAATAGGCCCTTCATAAATTTTAACTCCAGGCCTATGTGGACCTTAATCTGGCACTGGGTGTTACTGGCTGCAGGTGTGTCTTCATATTAACAAAAAAATGCATTCCATCAACCCTTGTTCCGTTTGTAGAGTAGTTACAGCAAGTGTCTGCCAGCTCCTGTCTGTATTATAGAATTGCTAGGCTTCATTAAATCTAGCTGTTCTGGAACAAACCTAACCTACTGGTATTGTGTGCGTGAATATACATCTAATTAGCCTTCAGCTTTCAGACAATGTTTACCATGCAATAGAGAATACATAGGCATGAACATTTCCATACATACTTGCTAATAAACGTCTAGATGTGTTTCTCACATTCAAAGAATTTCAGTTAATCAGATGGGAAGTAGTTAATTAATGCTGTATAATTGTTAATGAGGAATACCACCTTTATTTATTCATCTTGCATGCGCTGAATGCTAATTCCGATGGAGGGCCTGCATTCAGCATGTTGGAATGTGCGTTCCTCTCTCTGTCCTGCAGGTATTTGTTTCCCATCAGATTCTGCCAAGAGAAAAAAAAAGTACCAGCCGGTGCCCGGCAGCTGTAGTCCTTCTGACATCACTTCTGGTAAATGCCATGAAAATGTATTCTTGTAAAAATAAGTACGAATTTCCACTATGCGGGAACCAAGAGAGTGTGATGCACTTGGCTGCACTAACCCTGCCATGGGGTGGTATTCATGTGACCGGCGGTCGGGAGACCGACAGTCACATGACCTCCTCCACCATCCTGACCCCTCACTATCCCGATGGTCGGCATGCCAACCAACAGGGACTATTTCCACTCGTGGGTGTGCACGACACCCATAGAGTGGGAATAGAACCCGTGGAGACCGCAGGTCGCCACCGAGCCCGCAAGGGGCTTGCTGAACTCACCCCTCCCCGTCGGGATCCCGGCATCGGTAAGCTGACCGGCGGTCAGCCATACTACACCCCTCCCATGATATAGTGATACAGTACTTCATTGTAAACAGTCTGGTTACTCTCCAGCTTCACCTAAAGATTGGATAAACTTGCAGTGAGCTTAGTCACTGATTCCCCTTTACACCTAGCCAAAAACCCGAGTTATTCCCAGGTCGACTGTCTGTGTAAAAGGTGCAAAATCCCCCCCCCCCCAAAAAAAGGGTACATTTTTCCGGGAATCCTACACAGATCCTGACCAGTTTTGAACACGGGACGGTCCCGGATAGTGCAGCTGCGTAAATGGCCGCGACCTGGGTTAGGAGACCCGTTTAGCACTGAAAGATGCTGATTGGAGCTTCTGAGGCACTGGCAGATGTTATCTGAGAGAGACGCATGGCAGATCGGCACAGAGCTGGGAAACACATCTCACAGCCTGAACCACCCGCAGATGACATCCCACACCCTGGTAGCCAAAGCCACAGGTTGTACAGCAGAAAGCTGCAAACAAGGAGGAACTCGGGTACACACACATGTGCTTTGTCAGCCATCATTGCTGCAATGCTGGGAGCAGGCCCACCTCTCCCTTTTCTTAACCTTTGTGACCTCATCCTTGTCAGCCCTTCTATAAAGACCATTTTTAGTGACATCCATAAGGAAAAGCAGGGCTGACCTGGACACAACCCAAGTCTAAGCACAGTGTAAATGGGGTCTAAAGCCGGGTCGGACCCGGGATTTTGGTATAAAAAGGGTATGACTAGTACATGTTCTTCCTTTTCTCATATTTATGGTCTTTTTTTACATTGTATGTTTTGGACATACCTCTTTGTCCTGTTGATGTTGTAGGTCACTTACTGTACTGATTAAATATCACTGAAGAAGTGCACTCCTTCTGTGTGGGACGTTTAATGTACATTGAAGTAGCATTAAAGCTAGCAGCTTCTCTATAATGAACTCTTTCATGTCAGTGATGGGTATCAAATCTTGGGCAGGTATAATGGATATGAGTTTATGAGAGTGTGAACATCAGATGTAATAAAATGTAGGAAAATGACCCTTATCGACTGCTGTGTGCGGTCTTCTTCATTCAGGCCCTCCGAGGTATGGAAGTCATCTGGCCACTCAGCTGACACAAATGACTACATCATACCCTCCAACTGCACCTTTTAGGCAGGTACAGTACCTTTTTTTTATGGTCTGTACCAATTTTTGGCTCTACAAATTTCCATTGAAAGTATAGGAAAAGGGGCTTTACCTGTGGCCACGGCCCTTTTTCTAATTTGTACCAATTTTTATGTGTAAAATGTTGGAGGGTATGCTACATTCATCCTACGTGTCCTGCACTGTGGGGGTAATTAGCAGTTGGCCAAAACCACGTGCACTGCAGGCGGGGGGGGGGGGGGGGGGGGGGGGGGGGGGCAGCAGATATAACATGTGCAGAGAGAGTTAGATTTGGGTGGGGTGTGTTCAAACTGAAATCTAAATTGCAGTGTAAAAATAAAGCAGCCAGTATTTACCCTACACAGAAACAAAATAACCCACCCAAATCTAACTCTCTGCACATGTTATATCTGCCCCACCTGCAGTGCACATGGGCCCTCATTCCGAGTTGTTCGCTCGCAAGCTGCTTTTAGCAGCATTGCACACGCTAAGCCGCCGCCCTCTGGGAGTGAATCTTAGCTTAGCAGAATTGCGAACGAAAGATTCTCAAAATTGCGAATAGACACTTCTTAGCAGTTTCTGAGTAGCTCGACACTTACTCTGCCACTGCGATCAGTTCAGTCAGTTTCGTTCCTGGTTTGACGTCACAAACACACCCAGCGTTCGCCCAGACACTCCCCCGTTTCTCCAGCCACTCCCGCGTTTTTCCCAGAAACGGCAGCGTTTTTTCACACACACCCATAAAATGGTCAGTTTCCGCCCAGAAACACCCACTTCCTGTCAATCACACTCCGATCACCAGAACGAAGAAAAAACCTTGTAATACCGTGAGTAAAATACCAAACTTCTTAGCAAATTTACTTGACGCAGCCGCAGTGCGAACATTGCGCATGCGCAGTTAGCGGAAAATCGCACCGATGCGAAGAAAAATAACGAGCGAACAACTCGGAATGAGGGCCATGGTTTTGTCCAACTGCTAACAAATTTGATGCTGCAATCAACTCTGAATTACCCCATGTGTGGCCAAATTGTACAGCACGAGAGGGGTAAAGGGAAGCGCAGTTTTACAAAATATTTTTGTGGTCAGTATATTATTCATTCTTGTATTTATTTTAGATGGTTCAAACCTGCTGCACGTATGGAATACATTACAGATTTACCCAAAGAGATAATCCTAAACTGCTCCGTTTTTTACAAACGCATGATACTTGGTTCCATTTTTCCACACATATGTATAATATATATGCAACATGTACACAGTCAATTACAGGTGCATTTGTGTGGGTTATTTTGTTTCTGTGCAGGGTAAATACTGGCTGCTTTAATTTTACACTGCAATTTAAATTTCAGCTTGATCACACCCCACCCAAATCTAACTCTCTCTGCACATATTATATCTGCCCCCCCCCACCCCCCCCTGCAGTGCACATGGTTTTGGCCAACTGCTAACAAATTTGCTGCTGCGATCAACTCGGAATTATGCCCAATGTTGCTTATAGATTTCACTGATTGTCAGGATTCTGGCTTCTGTTTCCTGACCACCAGGATCTCGACAGCCGGCAAATTGACAGCATACTGTAGCCAGAGTTACTTGCTATTCTGCGTTCTAACGATGCATTGTGGATGCCAAATTTAGGCGTGTCTTGTGCACCTAGCATGGAGTAGGTGTAATTTCAGTTGATATTGATGGCCTGCTCCCACTCCTATCGCCAAGATTTTGCACATGCTGCTCCCTTTCTCTGGAATTCTCTACCTCTCAGACTCTGCATCTCACTACAAAACTTCAAACGGGCTCTCAAGACCCTCTTCTTCACCAAGCCCAGCCATCTCTCATCCTAAGCCCTCTGTGGCCCACGCTCACGTTGTACTCTATCTGTGTCACCCCTGTCTGTATGCCCCTCCCCTTAAGAATGTAAGCTCTCATGAGCAGGGCCCTCTTCCCTCATGTGATTTTACATCTCTTACTTAACCTATCTTCATTTCAATACTCCCTTTGACAGCGCCAAATCCCTCGGTTTTCTGCCACCCTGATACTTATATCAGTGCTGTTTACTAACGCAGCCATGTTTATATACCCTGTACTTGTCCTATATTGTATTGAATTGTAAGTCACTGTCTTCATGTTTTGCTTATTTGTTTACTCTGTAATTGGGCGCTGCGGATGCCAGGTGGCGCCATATAAATAACTGATAATAATAATGGCAGCTACTCTGGCAGATGGAGTATTGGGCTAGTGTGAATGCATAAATGCGTAAGATTCATGATTCGCATTAAAATTCCATTTGCAAGTTATGTTTACATTAAGTGTGGCTCGCAGTCAAACCTTATGTACTGTATGCTGGACATTTACTAGGGAATTGTGCATTTAAGTAACAGTTCTGGGCTTCTGGCCGTGATATAATGTATGAACTTTGATCATTCAAAATATATTGTTAGTGTTTTCTTATTCATCGAATTGATCTAGAAATAATACCATTTTTATTTTTTTCATTTCACCTTTAAAATGACATCCCATAAACACAACTCCATATTTGAAATGAATTATATGTAAACATACATTTTTATTGTATCATTTGTATGTTAAAGTTGTATAGTTTCTTCAAGAACCACAATTTAAATGTCTGCATAACTTTAGCAGAGTTCTGGTCAGGTATAAATGTCAATGAATGTGATTCACAGCCAATCTACTGGCAGGAGCATGACCATTTGTGCTTCTGACTCATCATTAGGCTGCCAGCTTCCAGCACATTGGCTCTGAATCATCACATGACCTCACTATCACATAATCTTCTGCCCACACTAATTTAAGTCATGCATAAGGCACTTGTGACAGAGAGAGGGACACAAACCAAATAGCTTATTTTCTCATACGTCCTAGAGGATGCTGGGGATGCTTCAAGAACCATGGGGTATAGACGGGATCCACAGGAGACATGGGCACTTTAAGACTTTAAAAGGGGTGTGAACTGGCTCCTCCCTCTATGCCCCTCCTCCAGACTCCAGTTAGATTCTGTGCCCAGTGAGACTGGATGCAAACTGAGGAGCTCTCCAGAGTTTCTCAGAAAAAGACTGTTAGGTTTTTTATTTTCATGGAGACCTGCTGGCAACAGGCTCCCTGCATCGTGGGACTGAGGTGAGAGAAGCAGACCTACTTCTTTGAGTTTCAAGGCTCTGCTTCTTAGGCTACTGGACACCATTAGCTCCAGAGGGTCTAATCATTAGGTACGCCTAGATGCTCGTTCCCGGAGCCGCACCGTCACCCCCCTTGCAGAGCCAGAAGTCAGAAGACGGGTGAGTAGAAGAAGATCAGAAGACTTCAGTGATGGCTTTGAGGTACCGCGCAGCGGCCGTGCTGCGCGCCATGCTCCCACACACACAGCGGCACTACAGGGTGCAGGGCGCAGGGGGGGCGCCCTGGGCAGCATGAAACCTCAATAAATAGACTGGCAAAAGAGGCTTACGGTAGCTGGGCACTAAAACCAGACCCCCGCCAGTATAAAGATTTGAAAAATAGCGGGGCTGAAGCGCGCCATTAAGGGGGCGTGGCTTAGCCCTCACAGCTCTAATCAGCACCATTTTCTCTTCACAGAGCTGCAGAGAGGCTGGTCCTGACCTCCTACACTACTGTACAAGTAACAGGGTGCAAAACGGGGGGGGGGGGGGGGGGGGGGGGGGCACAGTAATTTGGTGCTGTTTTATTAGTATAAAAGCCCTAACAGGTCTGAGACATTATTTTAATAGTTTTCAGTACCGGGATAGGCGCTGGGTTGTGGGCTGGCAAAACTCCCTCTGTGTTTCTCTAACAGGCTTTGCTGTGGGTCTGTCCCCTATAGCCCCAGTGTGGTTGTGGGTGTCGGTACGCATGTGTCGACATGTCTGAGGCTGAGTGCTCTTCCCAGGAGGAGGCTGGAGTGGGGACAGAAAAGACTGTGGGAGTGACCGTGTTGGCACCGCCGACGGCTTATTGGGTAAATGTTTTGAGTGTTTTGAATGCAAATGTGGCTCGATTGAATAAGAGATTAGATAAATCTGAGTCTCAGAACCAGACATGGAGAAAATCCATGGAGGATGCATTATCACAAGTTCAGACCCCCTCGGGGTCACAGAAGCGTTCATTAACCCAGATAGCGGATACAGATACCGCGATGGACTCTGATTCCAGTGTCGACTATAGTGATGCCAGATTGAATCCTAAACTGGCTAAGAGCATTCAGTACATGATTGTGGCGATAAAAGACATATTACATATCACGGAAGACCCTGCTGTTCCTGATACTAGGGTCTGTATGTTTAAGGGAAAGAAACCTGAGGTGACGTTTCCTCCCTCTCATGAACTGAACGCTCTTTTTGAAAAAACTTGGAAAAATCCTGACAAGAAGTTACAGGCTCCCAAGAGAATTCCGGTGGCATATCCGTTCCCCTCTGGGGACAGGGAAAAGTGGGAGTCAACCCCCACGGTGGACAAATCGCTATTGTTTCTGTCCAAAAAGGTGGCGCTTCCGTCTCCTGACACGGCAGCCCTAAAGGATCCTGCGGAAAATACACTAAAATCCATTTATGTCACTACAGGTACGCTGCTCAGGCCTGCCGTTGCATCGGCATGGGTGAGTAGCGCTACTGAAAAGTGGGCAGATAACTTGTCATCTGATATAGATCCCCTGGACAGGGATAGCGTTCTTTTGACACTGGGTCATATCAGGGACGCTGCAGCCTATCTAAAGGAAGCTGCAAGGGATATTGGCCTTTTGGGATCAAGGGCCAATGCCATGGCAGTCTCGGCTAGGAGGGCATTGTGGATTCATCAATGGAATGCTAACTCTTAAGAAGGCTAGGGAGTCTCTGCCGTATAAAGGTGGTGTCTTGTTTGGTGATGGCCTCGCTGACCTGGTATCTACGGCTACCGCGGGTAAGTCATTGTTTCTACCTTATGTCCCTGCACAACAAAAGAAAACGCCCCACTATCAGATGCAGTCCTTTCGGCCCAATAAATACAAAAAAGGACGAGGGTCTTCCTTCCTTGCTACGAGAGGAAGGGGAAACTAGTCACAGGCTGTGGCAAGTTCCCAAGAGCAGAAGTCCTCCCCGGCTTCTACCAAATCCACCGCATGACGCTGGTTCTCCTCTGCGGGAGTCAGCACCGGTGGGGGCACGTCTCCAACTCTTCAGTCAGGTCTGGGTTCGCTCGGCCCTGGATCCTTGGGTATTAGAAATAGTAGCCCAAGGGTACAAATTGGAGTTTCAAGACGTGCCCCCTCACCGATTTTTCAAATCGGCCTTGCCAGCTTCTCTTCCAGAAAGGGAGGTAGTATGCGCTGCAATACTAAAGCTGTGTCAAAATCAAGTCATTGTCACGGTACCCCCGTCACAACAGGGGGAAGGCTTTTATTCGAGCCTGTTCATGGTCCCAAAGCCGGATGGCTCAGTCAGACCGATTCTGAACCTAAAATCCCTCAATTTCTATCTAAAAAAAATCAAATTCAAGATGGAATCTCTCCGAGCAGTGATCTCCAGTCTGGAGGAGGGGGAATTTATGGTGTCGGGCGACATAAAGGATGCCTACTTACACGTCCCCATATATCCTCCACATCAGGCTTATCTGAGGTTTGCTGTTCAGGATTGTCAGTACCAATTTCAGACGTTGCCTTTTGGTCTGTCTACAGCTCCGAGGATTTTCACCAAGGTTATGGCGGAAATTATGGTTCTCCTGCGCAAGCAGGGAATCACAATTATCCCGTACTTGGACGATCTCCTGATACAGGCGAGATCCAAGGAGCAATTACTGAAAAACGTTGCGCTCTCCCTGACAATTCTGCAACAACATTGTTGGCTCCTAAACTTGCCAAAATCACAGTTGGTTCCGACAACACGGCTGTCGTTCTTGGGTATAATTCTGGATACAGAATTAGAGAGTTTTTCTTCCAGTAGAAAAGGCTCTGGAAATACAGAACATGGTAAAACAGATTCTGAAACCGGCAAGAGTGTCGATTCTTCAATGCACTCGGTTGCTGGGGAAGATGGTGGTGGCCTACGAGGCCATTCAGTTTGGCAGGTTCCATGCCAGGGTATTTCAGTGGGACCTGTTGGACAAGTGGTCCGGGTCT
Organism: Pseudophryne corroboree; assembly: GCF_028390025.1. Classification (NCBI taxonomy): domain Eukaryota; kingdom Metazoa; phylum Chordata; class Amphibia; order Anura; family Myobatrachidae; genus Pseudophryne; species Pseudophryne corroboree. Next base: position 678,717,582 of record NC_086446.1, read on the forward strand.
CACCTGTACATGCACCGGAAAATAATCCTATCTTCCAGGACCAGAATCTCTCTCCTGTGGTGGCTGCACAGTTCTCACCTCCTAGAGGGACGCAGGTTCGGGATTCAGGATTGGATCCTGGTGACCACAGATGCAAGTCTCCGAGGCTAGGGAGCAGTCACACAGGGGAAAAATTTCTAGGGAAAATGGTCAAGCCAGGAAGTTTGTCTGCACATAAACATTCTGGAATTAAGGGCCATTTACAACGGCCTTCTGCAAGCGGAACATCTTCTTTGCGGTCTGCCCGTCTTGATTCAGTCAGACAACATAACAGCAGTGGCGTACATAAACCGCCAGGGCGGAACAAAGAGTAGAGCGGCGATGGCGGAGGTCACAAAAGTTCTTCGCTGGGCGGAGAAACATGCAAGCGCTCTGTCAGCAGTCTTCATTCCAGGAGTGGACAACTGGGAAGCAGACTTCCTCAGCAGACACGATCTCCATCCAGGAGAGTGGGGTCTTCATCAAGAGGTCTTTGCAGAAGTGACAAGTCGTTGGGGAATTCCTCAAATAGACATGATGATGTCTCGCCTCAACAAGAAACTTCCGAGACATTGTTGCAGGTCGAGGGACCCTCAAGCAATAGCGGTGGACGCCCTGCTGACACCGTGGGTGTTTCAGTTGGTCTATGTGTTCCCTCCACTTCCACTCATTCCAAAGGTGATAAAGATCATAAGAAGAACAAGGGTTCAGGTGATACTCATTGTTCCAGACTGGCCAAGGAGGGCCTGGTCTCCGGATCTTCAAGAATTTCTCATAGAAGATCCCTGGCCTCTTCCTCTATGAGAGAACCTGTTACAGCAAGGACCGTGCGTGTATCAAGACTTACCCCGGCTGCGTTTGACGGCATGGCGGTTGAACGCCAAATCCTAGCCCGAAAGGGTATTCCCAGTGAAGTCATTCCCACACTACTTCAGGCTAGAAAAGCAGTAACGGCGAAGCATTACCACCGTATTTGGAGAAAATATGTGTCTTGGTGTGAATCCAAGAAGACTCCTACGGAAGAATTTCAGCTGGGGCGTTTGCTCCATTTTTTTTGCAAGCAGGTGTGGATGCGGGCCTAAAGTTAGGCTCCATTAAAGTACAAATTTCGGCCTTATCAATTTTCTTTCAGAAAGAATTGGCCTCCTTTCCAGAAGTTCAGACCTTCGTGATAGGCATTCTGCACATCCAACCTCCCTCTGTGCCCCCAGTGGCACCATGGGATCTTAATGTGGTGATTCAGTTCCTGCAATCTCATTGGTTTGAACCTTTACGTAAGGTTGAGTTGAAATTCCTTACTTGGAAAGTGGTCATACTGTTGGCCTTGGCATCCGCAAGGCGGGTGTCTGAATTGGCGGCTTTGTCTCACAAAAGCCCCTATTTAATCTTTCATGCAGATAGAGCGGAGTTGAGAACTCGTCAGCAATTTCTGCCAAAAGTGGTTTCATCATTTCACGTAAACCAGCCTATTGTGGTGCCAGTGGCTACTGACGCCTTGGCGGAATCGAAGTCTCTCGATGTGGTCAGAGTTTTGAAAATCTATGTCGCCAGAACGGCTCAGATTAGGAAAACACAGGCTCTGTTTGTCCTGTGGGCTCCCAACAAGATTGGGGCTCCTGCTTTCAAGCAGACTATTGCACGCTGGATCTGTAATACGATTCAGCAGGCTCATTCTACGGCGGGATTGCCGTTACCGAAATCGGTCAAGGCCCATTCTACCAGAAAGGTGGGCTCATCCTGGGCGGCTGCCCGAGGGGTCTCGGCATTACAGCTTTGCCGAGCTGCTACTTGGTCGGGATCAAACACCTTTGCGAAGTTTTATAAGTTTGATACCCTGGCTGAGGAGGACCTCTTGTTTGGTCAATCGGTGCTGCAGAGTCATCCGCACTCTCCCGCCCGTTCTAGAGCTTTGGTATAAACCCCATGGTTCTTGAAGCATCCCCAGCATCCTCTAGGACGTATGAGAAAATAGAATTTTAATACCTACCGGTAAATCCTTTTCTTAGTCCGTAGAGGATGCTGGGCGCCCGTCCCAGTGCGAGCTGTATCTGCAGTTATTGGTTATGGTTACACACATGTTGTGTTGAGTTCAATCAGTCTGTGGCTGATGTTATTCATGCCGTTGCATGTGTTGTTGTTGAATGCCATGTTGTACGGCGTGTTTGAGGTGTGAGCTGGTATGTATCTCACCTTAGTTTAAAAATTAAATAAATCCTTTTCCTCGAAATGTCCGTCTCCCTGGGCACAGTTTCTATAACTGGAGTCTGGAGGAGGGACATAGAGGGAGGAGCCAGTTCACACCCCTTTTAAAGTCTTAAAGTGCCCATGTCTCCTGCGGATCCCGTCTATACCCCATGGTTCTTGAAGCATCCCCAGCATCCTCTACGGACTAAAAGAAAAGGATTTACGGGTAGGTATTAAAATCCTATTATTCGTAACACTGGCATATCTCCTATATAATTGCCCAGATCTGTCACTCTGTGACTGTGTGGCTAATGCTGGGCGGAGTCACATTCAAAGAGCTAGGCCAATAGAAGGAGGACAGTGCCCCTCAGTCAGCGCCTCTGCTGTATGTATAGCCGCTCTATCTCCCACCCCCGCCTCTTCCCCTCTCTCCCTGCCCTCTCTCTCCAGCTCCCACTCCCCAGTCGTCGGTGACTCCCAGGCTCAGGCGGAGAGAGGCCACCTCATAGCACCGCGCACAGGCTGGAGGCAGCCACACAGAGACTGCGTGGAGGATCCTCAGAGCGGGCGGCCAGGAAAGCAGCACAGTATCTCTCCGTAGCGGCCTCCACCCAGCCCGACTACACCTATGTCTCCAGCTTCATCTGACCAGCAGTACAGGAGATAATATCCCCCTTCTACTGTACACACTGCCCGGATTCTGCTTCCATTCCCCCTGGCCGCCCATACACTGCATTTACTACACACCATACATGCACTGCACACATTGCGTGTGTATGTATGTATGTGTATGTATGTATATATATATATATATATATATATACACATGCATGTACTGCACTGCTACACTACATACATACACTGCACACATTATATATATATATATATATATATATATATATATACATACATACATACATTGCACACATTACATATATATACACATACACTGCATTACTATACATACATATATACACTTCACACATTACATACGTACACTGCACTGCTGCACACCATCCATATATATATACATACATACATCATACACTGCATTACTATACATACATATATACACTTCACACATTACATACGTACACTGCACTGCTGCACACCATCCATATATACATACATACATCATACACTGCATTACTATACATACATACACTGCATTACTACACATCATACATACACTGCACACCATACTTCCCTCATGCGCGGCACCTCCAGACCCCCGACCCCACCCACGGCATACCCACACCCAGCCCTCTCCCACCTGTCGCTCAACCGCAACCACCCCATCCCCACCCGCAAAATGACAGGAGCTAATTGGTTGGTATTTTATTCTCTCCACTTTGTCTCTCTCCAAGCTTTGATGCTTCTCCCCTTGAAACAGAATCCAGATGTCACTGCAACTGATTCAATAAGTATCTGCTTGTCAAATGAAAATAATTTAGACAGCTACACGAATAATTCTATTGGAATCTAAACCGCAGATTGATCCTGTCCTGATTGGTATAAAGCTACCAGGTGATGCAATCACCACAGAGCTGTTTCTGTATCCTTGTGTTGTGCGCCTGTTTCCTACCGATAACAACTATGGGTCCTGAAACCAGCGTAATGCATTCATTTACTGCCACCCTCATTGTGACTATTCATAGATGACATAATGTGGGGAGTTACTTCCTGCTCTTTGTCTGATGTGAGTGACGTATCAATGCTGATTAGCTAACTCTGCATTTGAACTTTGGGTAAAAAAATAACTGCTTGGGTGGAGTTCCCACACTATCAAAATGGATTCAGTGAATGGAAGAATAATTAAAAGAGCAGGTAGACAATGGCATAACATGGCGACTTGTACAGGACCAGAAATTACTTTATTTCTCATTTGGTCTCAGAGTGCCTATTATCAGGAACTATAAAAGGGAAGATTTCAAAAGACTACATCATCTTAGTGCTTACCTAGATGATATGTAACAAAAGTTATTGTTTTCAATATCAGAAAAACATCCTTTCAATGTTCTAGCAAACAAAACATTTGTACCTCCATTAAACATGCACTCCAGAATATACCACTGGAAAGTATATTATTTATTACTACTGCTGCTGCTGCAGTACTACTTTTGGCCAGCATGTGGCAGTGCTTGCCTTTCATCTATTAGTTTTCTTATTATAAACCTGTGGGCTCTCTATTCTGTAGCACTTCCTCCCATGCATGGTCTGCCTTCCCTTTATATGTTTGAGTGTATTTAGAAACTCTACAGAAAACAATATTGCTTTGTGACATTTAACTTAGTATAGTATCTGAGGATTCATGTAACTATAAAAATGGTGCACAGATCTTATACAATATCTCAAACTGATCACACCCTTCGCCTCTATCACTGTTACACAACGGACTCCTGTGGCACAATTCATCATGTCCTCCTATTTTCAGGAAGCATTGGATCAAGCCAAACTAAATGTCCTTTTGTATGATTTAGTTTTATCAGAGACCAATAAAGTAAATAAGTCAGGAGTAACCTAAAATGTAATGTTTAGGTTACTCCTGCCTCAATTTGGCTCATCGGATCATCCCTGCATATATATGGACTTCAGTCAGCTCTAGAATCTTGGCCCTGTTGGCTGGTTGCTGTGACGATCTCAGCAAGGGTGGGATGTACTAAGCTTTGGAGAGTCATAAAGTGGAAAGAGCTAAACTGCCAACCAATCAGCTCCTGCAATTTTTCAAAGAGCTGATTGGCTGGTACTTTATCGCTCTCCACTTCACCACTCTCCAAGGCTTAGTACATCTCCCCCTAAATGTGTGTGGGTTGGTTTTAACATATTACAGTTACCAAACTCAGAAAGGAGGGGTCATCTGCCCTAAGTATCTAATTTTAGGAGCGTGCTATGTAATTAGTGAATGGAGGACGGGTTTTGCTGCATCAATTTCTGTTACAGACAAGAAAATAAACATTTCCTTGAAAATATCTCCTGTACTAACAAGTGATTATTTGCTATTACAAAACAATGTCCTCTAAATTACAAACTTTGCTTTCAGTAACTCTGGGTTATTGTTATCTCTGTGTTGGAAACATATAGAAGGGAGAGGGGCTTCCATACCCCCGAGTCTTCCTTCCTGCTCTGTCTAATCTCATTACATTACACAGTACATACAGAGTTGCCACTGAGAATTCTGGGAGGCTTCTCTCCATGGCAAAAGGGGAAACAGATCTGAATTGGCAATCTGGCAACTACTGAAAGTGCTGGTATGGGCTCATAAACTATGGTTAGCGTGGGCTATTTGAGATTCCTTTCCTGAATAAAATAGTACCCTATTGTTCTCCCTGCTCTACATTCCTCAGTTTGGCTGCTGCATATATATTTAGATTTTTCGCCACTGGGTGGTACATAGGGGCCCTTACAAACTTGGGTCCTGCAATATACTGTATCTAGGCGTAAGGAGATGTATCTCAGCAATGAGTTGCATCCAATTTTCCTGCAATCTGACCGGGAGCTTCCCGGGAGGCCTGTGATTGCGATTTCATACTTGAGGGTATTTTTACATGTGATTTATCTCAAACAATCTGTTATTAAACCTATTTCCATGCAATTGAGATAAATCTAACGTGCAGCACGTGTGATCTGCGATGGGAGACACACGGGGACGCGCATTGCATCGCAATCGCACAAAGAGGACATGCAGTGTGACACTTTTCATGTAATCCGTCTCAGCAATTCATCTCAATTGCATGAAAACAGGCAATATCGCACTAGTGTATGGGGCCCTTAACTCTGGACCTGCTCATTGTAATTCATTCTAAAATGAATTGGAAGACAGTATAATGTTACACAATATGAAGTGGGTAATGTGGCACAATATTAAGTGGGGGCACTAGTGTGGCATAATATGAACTGGGGGCACAGTAATGTAACATATATAATATGAACTAGGGACACTGTATGGGTAGATGCTAGATTCAAGTGGCCTAAGGGACCTTTTTTATGTCAGGGGAGGAGGCACGACAAGTGGGAGGAGCTAGGCCAGCGGGATAGTTTCTCTACTATCCATGCCACCAATTATTATTACCTTTAGTAATCAGGTGGCGAGCGAAGCGAGCCCGCAAGGGTACTTTTTGGGTACCCTGTTCGGCCGTAGCTCCTCCACCTGGTGACGTGTCTCCTCCCCTAGTGACGTCAGAAGGTCCCTTCTCCCACTCCGATTTAGAACCAAACCTGGGGGCATGACCAGCTGCTCACCATGCACTGGCCATGCCTCCATAGTGATGGAAAATTGGGGCGTGGCTCACTATCGTGACACTCCCACAAAATCACACCTCCTTTTCTGTAGGCCACACCCTCTTCCGGACACTTCCCCGTCTCCCAATGTTGGTAGGTATGATAATGTGCACTGGCTACTATGGGGCTGCTGCAGAAAGGGGTCTCTAGAAGCTTTGGGACAGGGGCCCTTCAAGTTCAAGTTCTGGCTACACTGTGTGTGTGTGTGTGTGTGTGTCTATCTAGATAGATAGATAGATCTATCTATCTAAGTATCATATCATATTATTTTTGACCTATGTATTAGGGATGAGCGGGTTCGGTTCCTCGGAATCCGAACCCGCCCGAACTTCATGTTTTTTTACACGGGGCCGAGCGACTCGGATATTCCCGCCTTGCTCGGTTAACCCGAGCGCGCCCGAACGTCATCATCCCGCTGTCGGATTCTCGCGAGGCTCGGATTCTATCGCGAGACTCAGATTCTATATAAGGAGCCGCGCGTCGCCGCCATTTTCACACGTGCATTGAGATTCATAGGGAGAGGACGTGGCTGGCGTCCTCTCCGTTTATAGAGAAGAGAGTGAGACAGTAGAGAGAGACACAGTAGTAATTTTGGGGAGCATTAGGAGGAGTACTAGACTAGTTACTTGCTGAAGTGATCGATAGTGTGAGTGTGACTGTATTATCTGACTTGTGGGGGAGACACTGACAGTGGGGAGCAGTTAGAGTCTGAGAGCAGGACTCAGGAGTACATATAACGTACAGTGCACACTTTTGCTGCCAGAGTGCTACACTGCCATTGTGACCACACTGACCACCAGTATAATATATATTGTGATTGTCTGCTTAGGAGTACTACTTGCAAGTTGCTGATAGTGTGACCAGTGACCTGACCACCAGTCACCACCAGTTTTATATATATATATATATATATATATATATATATATAATATAATATTGTATACCACCTACCCGTGGTTTTTTTTTTCTTTCTTCTTTATACATACTACTATAGTAGCTTACTGTAGCAGTCTGCGGTGCTGCTGAGCTGACTGTGTCCAGCAGGTCCGTCATCAGTCATTACATAATAAATATATATACCTGTCCGGCTGCAGTACTAGTGATATTATATATATATATATTGATTTCATCTCATTATCATCCAGTCTATATTAGCAGCAGACACAGTACGGTAGTCCACGGCTGTAGCTACCTCTGTGTCGGCAGTCGCTCGTCCATCCATAATTGTATACCACCTACCCGTGGTTTTTTTTTCTTTCTTCTTTATACATACTACTATAGTAGCTTACTGTAGCAGTCTGCGGTGCTGCTGAGCTGACAGTGTCCAGCAGGTCCGTCATCAGTCATTACATAATAAATATATATACCTGTCCGGCTGCAGTACTAGTGATATTATATATATATATATATATATATATTGATTTCATCTCATTATCATCCAGTCTATATTAGCAGCAGACACAGTACGGTAGTCCACGGCTGCAGCTACCTCTGTGTCGGCAGTCGCTCGTCCATCCATAATCGTATACCACCTACCCGTTTTTTTTTTTCTTTCTTCTTTATACATACTACTATAGTAGCTTACTGTAGCAGTCTGCGGTGCTGCTGAGCTGACAGTGTCCAGCAGGTCCGTCATCAGTCATTACATAATAAATATATATACCTGTCCTGCTGCAGTACTAGTGATATTATATATATATATATATATATATATATATTGATTTCATCTCATTATCATCCAGTCTATATTAGCAGCAGACACAGTACGGTAGTCCACGGCTGTAGCTACCTCTGTGTCGGCAGTCGCTCGTCCATCCATAATTGTATACCACCTACCCGTGTTTTTTTTTTTTCTTTCTTCTTTATACATACTATTATAGTAGCTTACTGTAGCAGTCTGCGGTGCTGCTGAGCTGACAGTGTCCAGCAGGTCCGTCATCAGTCATTACATAATAAATATATCTACCTGTCCGGCTGCAGTACTAGTGTGATATAATATATATTGATTTCATCTCATTATCATCCAGTCTATATTAGCAGCAGACACAGTACGGTAGTCCACGGCTGTAGCTACCTCTGTGTCGGCAGTCGCTCGTCCATCCATAATTGTATACCACCTACCCGTGTTTTTTTTTCTTTTCTTTCTTCTTTATACATACTACTATAGTAGCTTACTGTAGCAGTCTGCGGTGCTGCTGAGCTGACAGTGTCCAGCAGGTCCGTCATCAGTCATTACATAATAAATATATCTACCTGTCCGGCTGCAGTACTAGTGTGATATAATATATATTGATTTCATCTCATTATCATCCAGTCTATATTAGCAGCAGACACAGTACGGTAGTCCACGGCTGTAGCTACCTCTGTGTCGGCAGTCGCTCGTCCATCCATAATTGTATACCACCTACCCGTGGTTTTTTTTCTTTTCTTTCTTCTTTATACATACTACTATAGTAGCTTACTGTAGCAGTCTGCGGTGCTGCTGAGCTGACAGTGTCCAGCAGGTCCGTCATCAGTCATTACATAATAAATATATATACCTGTCCGGCTGCAGTACTAGTGATATTATATATATATATATATATATATATATATTGATTTCATCTCATTATCATCCAGTCTATATTAGCAGCAGACACAGTACGGTAGTCCACGGCTGTAGCTACCTCTGTGTCGGCAGTCGCTCGTCCATCCATAAGTATACTAGTATCCATCCATCTCCATTGTTTACCTGAGGTGCCTTTTAGTTGTGCCTATTAAAATATGGAGAACAAAAATGTTGAGGTTCCAAAATTAGGGAAAGATCAAGATCCACTTCCACCTCGTGCTGAAGCTGCTGCCACTAGTCATGGCCGAGACGATGAAATGCCAGCAACGTCGTCTGCCAAGGCCGATGCCCAATGTCATAGTACAGAGCATGTCAAATCCAAAACACCAAATATCAGTAAAAAAAGGACTCCAAAATCTAAAATAAAATTGTCGGAGGAGAAGCGTAAACTTGCCAATATGCCATTTACCACACGGAGTGACAAGGAACGGCTGAGGCCCTGGCCTATGTTCATGGCTAGTGGTTCAGCTTCACATGAGTATGGAAGCACTCAGCCTCTCGCTAGAAAAATGAAAAGACTCAAGCTGGCAAAAGCACCGCAAAGAACTGTGCGTTCTTCGAAATCCCAAATCCACATGGAGAGTCCAATTGTGTCGGTTGCGATGCCTGACCTTCCCAACACTGGACGTGAAGAGCATGCGCCTTCCACCATTTGCACGCCCCCTGCAAGTGCTGGAAGGAGCACCCGCAGTCCAGTTCCTGATAGTCAGATTGAAGATGTCAGTGTTGAAGTACACCAGTATGAGGAGGATATGGGTGTTGCTGGCGCTGGGGAGGAAATTGACAAGGAGGATTCTGATGGTGAGGTGGTTTGTTTAAGTCAGGCACCCGGGGAGACACCTGTTGTCCGTGGGAGGAATATGGCCGTTGACATGCCTGGTGAAAATACCAAAAAAATCAGCTCTTCGGTGTGGAAGTATTTCAACAGAAATGCGGACAACATTTGTCAAGCCGTGTGTTGCCTTTGTCAAGCTGTAATAAGTAGGGGTAAGGACGTTAACCACCTCGGAACATCCTCCCTTATACGTCACCTGCAGCGCATTCATAATAAGTCAGTGACAAGTTCAAAAACTTTGGGCGACAGCGGAAGCAGTCCACTGACCAGTAAATCCCTTCCTCTTGTAACCAAGCTCACGCAAACCACCCCACCAACTCCCTCAGTGTCAATTTCCTCCTTCCCCAGGAATGCCAATAGTCCTGCAGGCCATGTCACTGGCAATTCTGACGATTCCTCTCCTGCCTGGGATTCCTCCGATGCATCCTTGCGTGTAATGCCTACTGCTGCTGGCGCTGCTGTTGTTGCTGCTGGGAGTCGATGGTCATCCCAGAGGGGAAATCGTAAGACCACTTTTACTACTTCCACCAAGCAATTGACTGTCCAACAGTCCTTTGCGAGGAAGATGAAATATCACAGCAGTCATCCTGCTGCAAAGCGGATAACTGAGGCCTTGGCATCCTGGGTGGTGAGAAACGTGGTTTCGGTATCCATCATTACTGCAGAGCCAACTAGAGACTTGTTGGAGGTACTGTGTCCCCGGTACCAAATACCATCTAGGTTCCATTTCTCTAGGCAGGCGATACCGAAAATGTACACAGACCTCAGAAAAAGAGTCACCAGTGTCCTAAAAAATGCAGCTGTACCCAATGTCCACTTGACCACGGACATGTGGACAAGTGGAGCAGGGCAGGGTCAGGACTATATGACTGTGACAGCCCACTGGGTAGATGTATGGACTCCCGCCGCAAGAACAGCAGCGGCGGCACCAGTAGCAGCATCTCGCAAACGCCAACTCTTTCCTAGGCAGGCTACGCTTTGTATCACCGGTTTCCAGAATACGCACACAGCTGAAAACCTCTTACGGCAACTGAGGAAGATCATCGCGGAATGGCTTACCCCAATTGGACTCTCCTGTGGATTTGTGGCATCGGACAACGCCAGCAATATTGTGTGTGCATTAAATCTGGGCAAATTCCAGCACGTCCCATGTTTTGCACATACCTTGAATTTGGTGGTGCAGAATTTTTTAAAAAACGACAGGGGCGTGCAAGAGATGCTGTCGGTGGCCAGAAGAATTGCGGGACACTTTCGGCGTACAGGCACCACGTACAGAAGACTGGAGCAACACCAAAAATGCCTGAACCTGCCCTGCCATCATCTGAAGCAAGAAGTGGTAACGAGGTGGAATTCAACCCTATATATGCTTCAGAGGTTGGAGGAGCAGCAAAAGGCCATTCAAGCCTATACAATTCAGCACGATATAGGAGGTGGAATGCACCTGTCTCAAGCGCAGTGGAGAATGATTTCAACGTTGTGCAAGGTTCTGCTGCCCTTTGAACTTGCCACACGTGAAGTCAGTTCAGACACTGCCAGCCTGAGTCAGGTCATTCCCCTCATCAGGCTTTTGCAGAAGAAGCTGGAGACATTAAAGGAGGAGCTAACACGGAGCGATTCCGCTAGGCATGTGGGACTTGTGGATAGAGCCCTTAATTCGCTTAACAAGGATTCACGGGTGGTCAATCTGTTGAAATCAGAGCACTACATTTTGGCCACCGTGCTCGATCCTAGATTTAAAACCTACCTTGGATCTCTCTTTCCGGCAGACACAAGTCTGCTGGGGTTCAAAGACCTGCTGGTGAGAAAATTGTCAAGTCAAGCGGAACGCGACCTGTCAACATCTCCTCCTTTACATTCTCCCGCAACTGGAGGTGCGAGGAAAAGGCTCAGAATTCCGAGCCCACCCGCTGGCGGTGATGCAGGGCAGTCTGGAGCGACTGCTGATGCTGACATCTGGTCCGGACTGAAGGACCTGACAACGATTACGGACATGTCGTCTACTGTCACTGCATATGATTCTCTCCCCATTGAAAGAATGGTGGAGGATTATATGAGTGACCGCATCCAAGTAGGCACGTCACACAGTCCGTACTTATACTGGCAGGAAAAAGAGGCAATTTGGAGGCCCTTGCACAAACTGGCTTTATTCTACCTAAGTTGCCCTCCCACAAGTGTGTACTCCGAAAGAGTGTTTAGTGCCGCCGCTCACCTTGTCAGCAATCGGCGTACGAGGTTACTTCCAGAAAATGTGGAGAAGATGATGTTCATTAAAATGAATTATAATCAATTCCTCCGTGGAGACATTGACCAGCAGCAATTGCCTCCACAAAGTACACAGGGAGCTGAGATGGTGGATTCCAGTGGGGACGAATTGATAATCTGTGAGGAGGGGGATGTACACGGTGATATATCGGAGGATGATGATGAGGTGGACATCTTGCCTCTGTAGAGCCAGTTTGTGCAAGGAGAGATTAATTGCTTCTTTTTCGGTGGGGGTCCAAACCAACCCGTGATTTCAGTCACAGTCGTGTGGCAGACCCTGTCACTGAAATGATGGGTTGGTTAAAGTGTGCATGTCCTGTTTATACAACATAAGGGTGGGTGGGAGGGCCCAAGGACAATTCCATCTTGCACCTCTTTTTTCTTTAATTTTTCTTTGCGTCATGTGCTGTTTGGGGAGTGTTTTTTTGGAAGGGCCATCCTGCGTGACACTGCAGTGCCACTCCTAGATGGGCCAGGTGTTTGTGTCGGCCACTAGGGTCGCTTATCTTACTCACACAGCTACCTCATTGCGCCTCTTTTTTTCTTTGCGTCATGTGCTGTTTGGGGAGTGTTTTTTGGAAGGGCCATCCTGCGTGACACTGCAGTGCCACTCCTAGATGGGCCCGGTGTTTGTGTCGGCCACTAGGGTCGCTTATCTTACTCACACAGCTACCTCATTGCGCCTCTTTTTTTCTTTGCGTCATGTGCTGTTTGGGGAGTGTTTTTTGGAAGGGCCATCCTGCGTGACACTGCAGTGCCACTCCTAGATGGGCCAGGTGTTTGTGTCGGCCACTAGGGTCACTTATCTTACTCACACAGCTACCTCATTGCGCCTCTTTTTTTCTTTGCGTCATGTGCTGTTTGGGGAGTGTTTTTTGGAAGGGCCATCCTGCGTGACACTGCAGTGCCACTCCTAGATGGGCCCGGTGTTTGTGTCGGCCACTAGGGTCGCTTATCTTACTCACACAGCTACCTCGGTGCAAATTTTAGGACTAAAAATAATATTGTGAGGTGTGAGGTATTCAGAATAGACTGAAAATGAGTGTAAATTATGGTTTTTGAGGTTAATAATACTTTGGGATCAAAATGACCCCCAAATTCTATGATTTAAGCTGTTTTTTAGTGTTTTTTGAAAAAAACACCCGAATCCAAAACACACCCGAATCCGACAAAAAAAAATTCGGTGAGGTTTTGCCAAAACGCGGTCGAACCCAAAACACGGCCGCGGAACCGAACCCAAAACCAAAACACAAAACCCGAAAAATTTCAAGTGCACATCTCTACTATGTATATCTCTGAGCTTCTTCTTGTTGTTAATGAGGTGAATAGGAAAAGTAGTTTACAATTATACTTTTTTTTTGTTTTGTTATCGTTAATAATATTTACAAGTGTTTTAATACACCCAGTAATTTCTTCATTTCAGTGGCCAAATGGCTTCATTCCCCGGTGTTGATCTTATGCAGTCTTAGTGGGGGAGTCTATTCAACGCGATGGCCACGATAGCCGTTCCGGAACAGCACATCGCACACGCTGACATCACAAGGTTTTCCTACATTCTGCTACAGGCGCCTCATGGTGCTTCTGCATATTCCCACACAGCAGCTGTGTCCAATGATGGACACACTTTTTTTTCGTGGGTGGGGGGGGGGGGGGGTGCTGTGTTATTGTAGGGATTAATGATCTGCGAGGTGTGATCAAGCTACACTTTCTAGGCACTGTGATCCTGTGTACTAGATTGGAATTACATTTTAAAAAATCCATTGTTTGTAAAGGTGCATACACACGGTGTGATACTGACTTATGTGCGATTTTGACTATGCAATTCTGACTATGCGATATTGTCTGTGTGCTTATGAATTTTGGCTACGGCCGATTTTGACTAGACTTTGTACTAGATAGTCAAACTTGACTTGCCTGCACAATCGATTTTTTCTTGCGATATCGACCCCGCAGGACCGCGCATTGGTATTGCAAGCTGTGTACACACATGTAGCGATATGCACTAACTTTCCTTGCAATTTTGACTATATAATCAAAATCGCAAGAATATATAGCACTATGTGTATGCACGTTAAGATTCATTCGCCTACCTGATAGGTCCTTCTACAAGCCTGCAGTGCTACAAAAGTGTACTTTTCCTCAATACCCGTCAGCCCTCTTCACACTCTTGACTCGCATCTTCTCTCCTCCCTCCTTATCTTTTCCCAGTTCGTCTCCCAGCGTTACCCCCACTCTTCTAGACTGTAAGCTCTCCTGGGCAGGGTCCTCCACCTTCATGGTCTTCTTTCTGCTCTTTGTCTCCACTCACAGAGACTCTGACCTCCCGAATTTGGACACCACAGTACCCGGGCCCTTCTCAACGCTCAATGGTCCTGATGTCTTGTAGAAAACCAGAGGATCTTTGCATGTTACACAAATAATTGATCAAGGGAAATCAAACTCTAGTTGATCAAGCTTGGGTATACCAGCATTGTTTGGGTTATCTTTCAGTCTTGATCTTCTACTAGATCTCAGCAACGTAGGTAATTAAGGCAAAGCAAAGTAATGCCTCTGATTCACTCTTGATAAAGTAATGTTTCTAAAAAAAAGCTCCACATCTGTACTACCAATGGTGTGTACCATCTTCTCAAAGATACTGATTTTTAGTGCCACTCCATCTGGGAATATCCACTAGCAAGAAGATACCAAGTAATTGGGTTCCCCCAGTAAATGTGTTGTGATTACACAACTGTTTTCTGAGCAGCCCAATCCCAGATCTTCAGCGTTTCGCTGCACATCCTGTTCATACATGACACTGCTGTTCTGTTGTCTTCAAACAGTTGAATGGAGACCCATGCTGCATGCAAATGGTTTGGGAATTAAGGACTTACTGACAATTTTGCCACCTATAGCTGTAACTTATTTTTGTGTATGGCTTACTGCTTTCTTTTGAGTGTAACCTCCCTAGCCTTCTGGAGACCTGTTTTGTATTGCTCATACAAGGAGCTGTATCCTGGTGAGAACAAGGAGGAGGCAAAGAAGACTGGTCAAACGTGGCGCAGTTGAGTTATATGACCATAGGACACTCTGGGGTTCTTTGAACAAGAGCAGTAGAAGTATTTTCCCTGGTTCTTGCCAGGCAACAAAGGTAGATGCACTTCAAGCCTCTTTCCTGGTAGAGAAAAAGAATGGGGTATTCTATTCAAACCCCAGAAATGTAACTTGGCGAGGTCAACACTTACTCTCCACGCTCTTGACACTGTCCCTCTCTCACCAGTATGACCTCTCTTTTGACCTTTTTCAGACATTTGACTTTGGAACTCTGACCAGCTCTTCTTGAGGTTGGAAAGTGACTAGGCTTTACCTGTGGCACCTTACTGCAATGCACTGCTGGTCCATTTTCCCAATGATTTAGGAAAGTACGGTCCGACGTGGGACTCCAGAGAGACATATATAATTAGGTTGCTGCACCCATTATAGCAAGCATTCCCAACCTTGGTCCTCAAGGCACACTAACAGTGCAGGTTTTAGAAATATCCAGGCTTCAGCACAGATGGTTAAATCAAAATAACTGAGGTACTAATTAAGTCACCTGTTCTCAAGCATGGATATAACCTGGACTGTTGGTATGCCTTGAGGACCGAGGTTGGGAATACCTGCATTATAGATATGCCAATGCATACCAGGACCAATGTCTTCCTGTATACTTAAAGCCAAAAAGTGGCATCACTAATACCAGTGATTTATGGCTGGGCGGCTGGTCATCATAATGATGCGCCATCGTTCTAGATGACGCCTGGGACTGCAGTTCCATCTGCTTCATTGTTAATCTGGCCTTGGTTATTGCTTGTGTTGTTAATACCTAATATATCTTAGCTTACAGTGGAAGCAGCCATAAACCATGGAAAACATCAGATACATGTTGATATCAGAATAAACATGTAAGTGTGATGAATATTAAAGAGCTATGGCCCTCATTCCGAGTTGTTCGCTCGTTATTTTCCTTCGCATCGGTGCGATTTTCCGCTAACTGCGCATGCGCAATGTTCGCACTGCGGCTGCGCCAAGTAAATTTGCTAAGAAGTTTGGTATTTTACTCACGGCATTACGAGGTTTTTTCTTCGTTCTGGTGATCGTAGTGTGATTGACAGGAAGTGGGTGTTTCTGGGCGGAAACTGGACGTTTTATGGGAGTGTGTGAAAAAACGCTGCCGTTTCTGGGAAAAACGCGGGAGTGGCTGGAGAAACGGGGGAGTGGCTGGGCGAACGCTGGGGTGTTTGTGACGTCAAACCAGGAACGACAAGCACTGAACTGATCGCACTGGAAGAGTAAGTCTCGAGCTACTCAGAAACTGCAAAGAAAAATCTTTTCGCTATATTGCGAATACTTCGTTCGCAATTCTGCTAAGCTAAGATTCATTCCCAGAGGGCGGCGGCTTAGCGTGTGCACTGCTGCGAAAAGCGGCTAGCGAGCGAACAACTCGGAATGAGGGCCAATATTAGGTATCTCTACCTAATGGGTCCAGAAATAAACTTGGCTACATAGGAGTTATGGAGAAAACAAAATACTTGACTTTGAAGAAATTTCAAAATGATATGCTGTACTGTGTGTATATATATATATATATATATATATATATATATTAGTGATGAGCGGGTTCGGATCCTCGGGATCCGAACCCGCCCGAACTTCACCTTTTTTTTCACGGGTCCGAGCTACTCGGATCCTCCCGCCTTGCTCGGTTGACCCGAGCGCGCCCGAACGTCATCATCCCGCTGTCGGATTCTCGCGAGATTCGGATTCTATATAAGGAGCCGCGCGTCACCGCCATTTTCACACGTGCATTGAGATTGATAGGGAGAGGACGTGGCTGGCGTCCTCTCCGTTATAGTAGAAAAAGACTGAGTATAAAGACTGAGTGACTTACTTATAATTGTGGGGAGGATTGGGGACGGGGAGCAGCTGTTAGGGAGTGCAGTGCAGGGTTTTGATTATACCACCAGTGAGTTTAATCCTTTGTTTGTTTCTCTGCCTGAAAAAAACGCTCCACCATATCTGTGCTCACTCAGTGTGCTGCACTGCTGCATGATATATCTGTGCTGAGTGCACTGCTCACACTGCCTAATTGTGGGGACTGGGGAGCAGTTATAGCAGGAGTACAGTGCACAGTTTTGCTGACAGTGACCACCAGTCCAGTATACGTTTGTCTGCCTGAAAAACACTCCTGTCTGTGGTGGCTTTTTTTTTCTTCATACTAGTTTAGCAGTCTGCTGACAGTGTCCACCAGGTCCGTTATTATTTATTATACAGTATATTATATTTATTTTATATATATCTAGCAGTACGGTAGGCCACGGCTGTACCTACCTCTGTGTCGTCAGTGCACTCGTCGTCCATAAGTAATATAATACTATACTATCCATCCATCTACATTGTATACCTGTGGTGGCTTTTTTTTTCTTCATACTAGTTTAGCAGTCTGCTGACAGTGTCCACCAGGTCCGTTACACAGTATATTATATATATAAGCAGTACGGTAGGCCACGGCTGTACCTACCTCTGTGTCGTCAGTGCACTCGTCGTCCATAAGTATAAGTAATACTATACTATCCATCCATCTACATTGTATACCTGTGGTGGCTTTTTTTTTCTTCATACTAGTTTAGCAGTCTGCTGACAGTGTCCACCAGGTCCGTTATACAGTATATTATATATATAAGCAGTACGGTAGGCCACGGCTGTACCTACCTCTGTGTAGTCAGTGCACTCGTCGTCCATAAGTAATATAATACTATCCATCCATCTACATTGTATACCTGTGGTGGCTTTTTTTTTCTTCATACTAGTTTAGCAGTCTGCTGACAGTGTCCACCAGGTCCGTTATTATATTATACAGTATATTCTATATATATATATATATAAGCAGTACGGTAGGCCACGGCTGTACCTACCTCTGTGTCGTCGGTGCACTCGTCGTCCATAAGTAATATAATACTATACTATCCATCCATCTACATTGTATACCTGTGGTGGCTTTTTTTCCCTTCATACTAGTTTAGCAGTCTGCTGACAGTGTCCACCAGGTCCGTTATACAGTATATTATATATATAAGCAGTACGGTAGGCCACGGCTGTACCTACCTCTGTGTCGTCAGTGCACTCGTCGTCCATAAGTAATATAATACTATCCTATCCATCCATCCATCTACATTGTATACCTGTGGTGGCTTTTTTTTTCTTCATACTAGTTTAGCAGTCTGCTGACAGTGTCCACCAGGTCCGTTATTATATTATACAGTATATTATATATATAAGCAGTACGGGAGGCCACGGCTGTACCTACCTCTGTGTCGTCAGTGCACTCGTCGTCCATAAGTAATATAATACTATACTATCCATCCATCTACATTGTATACCTGTGGTGGCTTTTTTTTCCTTCATACTAGTTTAGCAGTCTGCTGACAGTGTCCACCAGGTCCGTTATACAGTATATTATATATATAAGCAGTACGGTAGGCCACGGCTGTACCTACCTCTGTGTCGTCAGTGCACTCGTCGTCCATAAGTATAAGTAATACTATACTATCCATCCATCTACATTGTATACCTGTGGTGGCTTTTTTTTTCTTCATACTAGTTTAGCAGTCTGCTGACAGTGTCCACCAGGTCCGTTATTATATTATACAGTATATTCTATATATATATATATAAGCAGTACGGTAGGCCACGGCTGTACCTACCTCTGTGTCGTCAGTGCACTCGTCGTCCATAAGTAATATAATACTATCCTATCCATCCATCTACATTGTATACCTGTGGTGGCTTTTTTTTTCTTCATACTAGTTTAGCAGTCTGCTGACAGTGTCCACCAGGTCCGTTATTATATTATACAGTATATTATATATATATATATATATATATATATATAAGCAGTACGGTAGGCCACGGCTGTACCTACCTCTGTGTCATCAGTGCACTCGTCGTCCATAAATAATATAATACTATTCTATCCATCCATCTACATTGTATACCTGTGGTGGCTTTTAGTTGTGCGCATTAAAATATGGAGAACAAAAATGTGGAGGTTAAAAAAATAGGGAAAGATCAAGATCCACTTCCACCTTGTGCTGAAGCTGCTGCCACTAGTCATGGCCGAGACGATGAAATGCCATCAACGTCGTCTGCCAAGGCCGATGCCCAATGTCATAGTACAGAGCATGTAAAATCCAAAACACAAAAGATCAGTAAAATGACCCAAAAATCAAAATTAAAAGCGTCTGAGGAGAAGCGTAAACTTGCCAATATGTCATTTACGACACGGAGTGGCAAGGAACGGCTGAGGCCCTGGCCTATGTTCATGGCTAGTGGTTCAGCTTCACATGAGGATGGAAGCACTAATCCTCTCGCTAGAAAAAAGAAAAGACTTAAGCTGGCAAAAGCATAGCAAAGAACTGTGCGTTCTTCGAAATCACAAATCCCCAAGGAGAGTCCAATTGTGTCGGTTGCGATGCCTGACCTTCCCAACACTGGACGGGAAGAGCTTGCGCCTTCCACCATTTGCACGCCCCCTACAAGTGCGCCTCTTTTTTCTTTGCGTCATGTGCTGTTTGGGTAGTATTTTTTTGAAGGGCCATCCTGCCTGACACTGCAGTGCCACTCCTAGATGGGCCAGGTGTTTGTGTCGGCCACTTGGGTCGCTGAGCTTAGTCACACAGCTACCTCATTGCGCCTCTTTTTTTCTTTGAGTCATGTGCTGTTTGGGGAGTATTTTTTTGAAGGGCCATCCTGCGTGACACTGCAGTGCCACTCCTAGATGGGCCAGGTGTTTGTGTCGGCCACTTGGGTCGCTTAGCTTAGTCACACAGCTACCTCATTGCGCCTCTTTTTTTCTTTGCGTCATGTGCTGTTTGGGGAGTATTTTTTTGAAGGGCCATCCTGCCTGACACTGCAGTGCCACTCCTAGATGGGCCAGGTGTTTGTGTCGGCCACTAGGGTCGCTTAGCTTAGTCACACAGCTACCTCATTGCGCCTCTTTTTTTCTTTGCGTCATGTGCTGTTTGGGGAGTATTTTTTTGAAGGGCCATCCTGCCTGACACTGCAGTGCCACTCCTAGATGGGCCAGGTGTTTGTGTCGGCCACTAGGGTCGCTTAGCTTAGTCACACAGCTACCTCATTGCGCCTCTTTTTTTCTTTGCGTCATGTGCTGTTTGGGGAGTATTTTTTTGAAGGGCCATCCTGCCTGACACTGCAGTGCCACTCCTAGATGGGCCAGGTGTTTGTGTCGGCCACTTGGGTCGCTTAGCTTAGTCACACAGCTACCTCATTGCGCCTCTTTTTTTCTTTGCGTCATGTGCTGTTTGGGGAGTATTTTTTTGAAGGGCCATCCTGCGTAACACTGCAGTGCCACTCCTAGATGGGCCAGGTGTTTGTGTCGGCCACTAGGGTCGCTTAGCTTAGCCATCCAGCGACCTCAGTGCAAATTTTAGGACTAAAAATAATATTGTGAGGTGTTCAGAATAGACTGGAAATGAGTGTAAATTATGGTTATTGAGGTTAATAATACTATGGGATCAAAATGACCCCCAAATTCTATGATTTAAGCTGTTTTTTAGGGTTTTTTGAAAAAAACACCCGAATCCAAAACACAACCGAATCCGACAAAAAAAATTCGGTGAGGTTTTGCCAAAACGCGTTCGAACCCAAAACACGGCCGCGGAACCGAACCCAAAACCAAAACACAAAACCCGAAAAATTTCCGGTGCACATCACTAATATATATATATATATATATATATACAGTGAAAGGCTTGCGATGATGGGGGACGGATATCCACTGACCCCGTGTCACAAAACCAGGCGGCACTCCACGGATTTGGTGAAAAGCATAAATGTTTTATGGAGGGACCCTCATGTTGTTTTATCCATAAAACATTTATGCTTTTCACCAAATCCGTGGAGTGCCGCCTGGTTTTGTGACACGGGGTCAGTGGACATCCGTCCCCCATCATCGCAAGCCTTTCACTGTGCATACTTGAAGGAGGGCACCCCGGTCATATGTTGTGATAATTGAGTGCCAGCTACACCGCAAAGGTATATATATATATATCGCTATTTTTACTCTTTAAGTGGTAGGTACTATAAGCTAGATTTTTTGCCTAGGCTATTGTTGCAGTGGTAGCTGCCTGACTGACACAGCTTGGCCATTAAATGGTTAAACCGTCATGGAGTTAAACAAGCGACGACTTGTATGTTGTTTTGTTCAGCAATGCAGACTGCGTAAATCAACCATATCCAGCACCATAATGAAAAGAAATGACATGCCTGGATAAGAGCACGTACAATTGATTTCTATTTTCTTTCATTTTTAGTAGTGTGTTTTCTGTCTTGAATGCTATAATAATGTGTTCCGCGCTATAATTCACCCATCATAACACTTTGTCTTCCCCCATATTAACTCCTAGTTATATCACGGGTTTACAAGGCGAGGCAAAAAATTATACATGCTTCAAGGTAGGACTGAGATCGGATGAGTTTTACATAGCTGCGTAGTTACAATTGCAGGGATGGAACAATGCATCTGAATTCATACCAGTGCTGCTACATAATATGTATATTTCCTGTGCGTTTGATGTAAGGAATAATCAGACATCCAGGAAATCCCTGTAAAAGCTGGCAGTGCTTTACATGCTGAAAGCCAAACTCTACTAAATATATATACAGGTGCTTATTGTATAAAGGCTATCCAGGTGAAACAGGACAGTAAGGGTTGTTTTTTTTTAAAAACTGAAAATTCTAGGGCACAATGCAAATGCTGTTTTGTGTCATCACAGGTCCAATACTGCACAATGCACCTGCTTTTACGGTAAGTACATGGGCTGGTAGGGTATGTAGCCTGCTATGAGAGGAGAAGAGTGGATTTAGGCACATGCAGGGCCGTAACTAGGGTAGGGCACACAGTGCAGTTTTCATGTGGGTGCACCGTCTGCACTTACCCTGATTGGCGGTGCCTGTATGCAGGGAACGGTGAAGCGTTGGTCGCTGTGTAGGTAACTGCAGGGAACGCTGTGCAGTGAGAAAGGCATCCCCTGTGCGGGCCACTCTGTGTGTCCTGTAGGAAGAGCCGTGTATTGACAGTTGTTGGAGGAATTTGTTGTGCTGTGCAGCGCTGTTGCCGGGAAGTGGTGAGTGTAGTATCTGTGGTCTGGGGAGTGGAGATCGACTGTTCAGACAGAGACGAGTGGACCACACACACACCACCTCCACCCTACATCTACCTCTCCGCTACCTGGCGTAATGTGTATAAGGGGATCTACCTTGAGTAATGTGTATAAGGGGATCTACCTGGCGTAATGTGTATAAGGATCTCTACCTGGCATAATGTACATAAGGGGCTCTCTGGACGAGAGAGGTGAGGACAAGGAAGAGAGACGTCACAACGAGAGAGAGACAGAGGTGAGGACGAGAGAGAGTTGAGAACAGAGAAAAAGAGAGGTGAGGACAAGAGAGAAAAGTGAGGACAAAAGAGAGAGAGGTGAGAACACAGAGAGAGAGAGTGGTGAGGACAAAGAGAAAGATGAGAACAGAGAGAGCGACAAGGACGAGAGAGACAGACAGAGGTGAGAATAGAGAGAGAGAGGTGAGGACCAAAGAGAGAGGTGAGAACAGAGAAAGGTGAGGACAAGCGAAAGAGAGAGAGAGAGAGAGAGAGGTGAGGACAAAGAGAGAGAGACAGCCAGGGCGTGTATACACCCGCACTCACCCTGGCCGGGGGCATCACTCTCCCTGATGCTACAGCTGGCCCTGTGCCATGGTGCTGCTTGGGCTGGGATCCAGGACTGCTTGGGTAATGGGTCTCCTGACCAGGTGCTCAGTCAGGCAGGCTGCAGACCGGGTGCTTGTGGGCAGCTGCGTGTAGTACCATGCACCATGCTGCTGCTCTTAGGACTTCTCTCCCCCGGGGGGGGGGGGGGGGGGGGCAAAAGAGGATGAGGACAAAAAGAGAGAGAGAGGGGGTGAGGACAGAGAGAGAGAGGCGGAAGGGGGGACGGAGGGGGAGAGAGAGAGGCGGAAGGGGGGATGGAGGGGGAGAGAGAGGACAGAAGGGGGGAAACAGGGACAGAGAGAGGGGGGCATGGGGACGGAGAGAGAGGGTGGTGAGGACAGAGAGAGAGAGAGAGGGTGGAGGGGGAGACAGGGGGAGAGAGAAGGGGGTGAGGACAGAAAGAGAGGGAGGGTGGGGGGAGGACAGAGAGAGAGAGGGGGGAAGAGAGAGTGAGAGTCAACCAGGGCATTTATAAACCCGCACTCACCCTGGCCGGGTGGCAGCACTCTCCCTGCAGTGCTGATGCTGCAGCTGGCTGTGTGCTGTGCTGCTGCTGGGGACGGGATCCAGGGACA
This sequence comes from Pseudophryne corroboree, assembly GCF_028390025.1. NCBI lineage: Eukaryota > Metazoa > Chordata > Amphibia > Anura > Myobatrachidae > Pseudophryne > Pseudophryne corroboree. Next base: position 678,741,143 of record NC_086446.1, read on the forward strand.
GGGGCTCAGGCGGGCAGACTAAGTGCTGGTTGGTGAGTTGGTGTGTGAAGGTGGGAGGGAAGAGGAGAGCAGCCGCACTTTTCTGCAGAGCACAGCAGGCGGAGGTAGGTGCCAGGTGCTGGGAGTGTCGAAAGGGGGTTGGGGCTACTTGGGCAGGCAAGCAGACAGTCAGACTGGCCCATCTGACCATTGGCCCTTCTGGGATTTGCCAGAAGTGCCAGATGGCCAGTCCTGCCCTGCCGCTGGCCCCATCCCTTGATCAAGCACAAATTATAATCGCACTGCAATTTCTGTTTGATAGCAGAAATTATGGTTGCCTCCTGCCGGCGCAGCTTGGCTACACGCACAGGAGGTTGCCGCCATCTTTCTGATTGCGGCGGCTGCGTGTAATGTCACGCAGCCACCGCAATCACGCCCACGCCACTCCCCATGTTTTGATGATGCCGCCCCAGCAACGCTCCATCCCCGCCTAGGAAACTGAGCATTGCCGTTGCGCATGCGCCCGCATCGTTTTAGTAATTTTTGCGGTTGGATTGCTTATTGCGATCCAACCTGAATCAGCTCCTGTGTACTAAGCCTTGGAGAGAGATAAATAGGACGGAGATAAAGTACCAGCCAATCACCTCCTAACTATAAAAAGAAATATAACCAGGCGCTAGTAAATCATCACCATGTCCTGGTGATCAAATATTAGTATTAAAAAATAAAAATTCTTTTATATTTATGCTGCAGGAGAGAGCTTGACTTGGGGTAGAACAAGTCAAAAAGAACTGGCACTTGGAAATCCCAAGTACCAATAACCAGAGAACACTTAACAAATCCCCTCTTGCGCTATAAATGATATGGTATGGCTAAGAGTTCAATAAATCAAACTTGTTATTCCATATATTTTATATATTTTAATACATAAAACATATATATATATATATATATATATATATATATTTCACAGATAAACAACTTGACCGGTCAATAAAATCACTAACATTGTATATTCATATATAATATTATAAACTTCCTAAGGAGGTGGATCTAGGCATACTCTGTGCACAGAAAAATATAATGTTCTAATGGTAAAGGTAAAACTCAGTCCGTATATTGAATTCAAAAAGTCAAATACCAGCTGTAATTTGAACCCATGTAACAAATAGTATCCTTGAGAGTTACTTTGTATTGGAGTTCCTCAATGAGTTGCCGCTCAGCAAAGAAGAATAATAATGTTAAAAGAAACCGCTCCACACTGGAGCCTTAGCACGGGAGAGTCCCAATGACAGACGAGGCGGTCTCGGGCTGCGGGAACCGGCACCAGCGCTGGCGCCTGCTGTGCTGATTAATTACCCGACTTCCAAGCTCTGTGAGTCCACACCTCTATGTGCCGTCTGCAAGCACCACAGTCGCGGTCTCTCTCCTCCCGATTTTCGTCTGTCTAGAGACAGTGACGCAGGATGGCAATGCGGTTCTGGGTTCCAAAGCTGGTACAGGGGTCCAATCCAGATTCTACTTAACATTTCTTTAGCACCTTTTAAAAGATAATAGCTAGACCCTGGTTGGTTGCTATGGGCAACATCTCCACTTCTAAGCACCAGCACTTTACTAAATACAACCCATGCTGTTTACCAGAGTGTTGCAGATCAGCGACATCTCTGGGGTCTGTGACATCCGGTGCGCTGTATAAATCCATGTTTAGAAAAAGGTGCATAGCCTCGAGATGAGGTGGCCCCACTAAGCTCCCCTGTTTTAATCACTCTGGAGACGTTTCCCCCGGAGACTCTGTCTGCACTGCCAATAATGTCACAGTGAAGCGCTCAATCAATTTTGCATGTTCCGAGACCCGATGCTGGGTATCGACGTCCCTTTCCGGGCACTGGGTTAGTGGCAGCCCCCCCCTCCCCCCCCCCCCCCCCCCCCCCCACTCAGGGCCGGTTCTGGGGCTCTGTGCGCCCCGGGCAGCAATAGGGGGCGTGGCTTCGTACAGGGGGCGTGGTCATTTTCGCCCCCTGTACAGACTGAAATGATGTGCGGTGCGCGATGACCATCACGCACCGCACAGCAAAGGTCCTCTCCACGAAGGGAAACTAGACGCGTAGCGTCTAGTTTCCCTTCGTGGAGAGGACCTTTGCTGTGCGGTGCGCGAAGACGTCATCGCGCACCGCACAGTAAAGCACCTCTCCACTAAGGGAAACTAGACGCGTACGCGTCTAGTTTCCCTTCACAGCGGCAGCGGCCAGCGGCAGCGGCCAGCGGAGGGCACACAGCAGCAGCGGATCTTGCCCTGGTGCGGCGCCCTCCGGATGGCGCCCTGGGCAAAAGTCCTGCTTACCCGTGGCAAGATCCGCTACTGCCCCCGCGTTTAGTAAGTAGGAGCTGCCACTGCAAAGTACTCCAAAGACACATTTGATCATTTATTCTTTATGTGTAGAGGGCCTGATTCAGAGATTGGTGCAAAGTTACATGCAGTGGAGCAATTTTTCCCCCCACTGCGCATGAGCTGCGTTGGTCCTGCGTCGGTGTTTGCAGTGAGAATTTATTTGCTTAGTGACTTGCATAGTTTTGCACAGTGGCCGTGTACAGGATCGCAGCAGCAAAGGCATAATGGGGGTAAGTTGATCGCAGCAGTACGTTAGTTAGCAATTGGGCAAAACCATGTGCACTGCAGGAGGCGTAGATATAACATTTGCAGAGAGAGTTAGATTTGGGTGTGTTATATTGTTTCTGTGCAGGGTAAATACTGGCTGCTGTATTTTTACACTGCAATTTAGATTTCAGTTTGAACACACCCCACCCAAATCTAACTCTCTCTGCACATGTTATATCTGCCTCCCGTGCAGTGCACATGGTTTTGCCCAACTGCTAACAAATTTGATGCTGCGATCAACTCAGAATTAGGCCCATTGCTCAGTGCAGTGTCCCAATAGTGCTGCACCCCAGGTGTAGCCGCTTTCCTCATATTCTCATTACAGTATACAATTAATGTTGCACTTGACAGCGGATCAGAGCTGGTCTCAGTGTAGCCATTGCTATCCTCGATCCGCCTTTGTTATGTAGGGCAAAATCTTCTCTGAGTACTTTTTCTGGTTTGTCTGACACTGGACACTTCTAGATACTTGTTAATGAAAGATTTAGCTCCATGTATAATGGATCAGCAGCTGAAAGCAACGCTCAAGCTCCCACAGATTATTGCTTACCTTAATATGACCCTAAATGCAAGACGCTGCTGTAACATCTTAGGGGCTCATGAGAAATGAGTAACATGCATCCAAAAAATAAGAGCTGATTTCCGTATGTACAGTATGCGGTGCTGCTCACACCTGAAGATTACAGTGAGTGTAAACCCGTACTCAGGTCTGTAAGCTCCTGCTATATGAGCTGCTGGGGTGTGCCACCTTATGTAAACTGAAAACCAGAGATCCGCCCAGCGCCTCGGCTACCATTGTGAAATGTTCTACATGTCTAAGTATGTATAGAAAGGAGTTGTAATGGACAGGAGGAGTGACTGTGATGAGTGTAGCTAGTGAAATCTAGTGTATCTAGTGTAAAGACATTGGGGGATATTCAATTGTTTGAAAAGTCGTTTGGGGGTCTGTTTTTTTTTCTGTCTATTAGGAAAAAACAGACACCCAACTGACTTTTCAAACAATTGAATACCGCCCATTATGTCTTTAATGGGGCTGTAGTTATGCGACCGGCGGTATTAAACATTATTGCCTGTAGTAAAACAGGGCCTGATTCAGAATTGTACAGTACTCCTGCATGCATCTGCGATTTGAGTTCTGCTTCCAAAGACACTCGGACAGCCAGCGTAAGCCGAAGCTTACTCAGAGTGGTCATCAGAACTGGTCAACCGGGTACAGGAAATCTGCATCCGACAATGCAGACCCCTGGCCTCAGCATGCATACAAGATGGGGGGGGGGGGGGGGGGGGACACGACTTGCCCCAGTATTGTAGAACGGTCGCAGTAGCCGCCCATGCCCCTGCCCTGACCCCCAAACACCGCAGTATATCAATCATGCTGCAGCTAAGGAGTTACTGCAAGTGATCATGCAGTTCCCTTCTGCACATGTGCTGAATGGGTCCTTCACATGCACTGTTCCTCAAAACATCGGTTTTGCATGTAAACCTTCGGGTTTGCGTATGAATCTTAATCAGGCCACAATGCTACTGCAACATACCTTGGCTGGAATCAATAAGATTTTGTTTAATTATGTGACCATTAGATGGGCAAGTGTACAAGTAGCACTTAGTAAATGGACTTGTGATAACGATGAGGCAGAAGTAGGTTTAGAATCTGTACAGGACTTGTGTGACACTTTGTGTCAAGCAGCATTGCTAGTTTTCCTTACACCCCATAGGAAACGCTAACAATCTCGTGAGTACCGTAATGGGCAAATATGTGCACAGCCGCACATCAGGGCAATGTTTGGTGGCAAATTGTCCCTAATTCAATCGGCCTCAATATGGAGGGGTGGATAGCCACTGTGGGGCAGATGTAGTAACCTGGAGAAGGCATAAGGAAGTGATAAACCAGTGATATGTGCAAGGTGATAAAGGCAGCAGCCAATCAGATTCTAAGTGTTCATTTACATATTGGAGCTGATTGGCTGGTGCCTTTATCACCATGCAGATATCACTGGTTTATCACTTCCTTATGCCTTCTCCAGGTTAATACATCTGCCCCACAGGTGTCTGCTAATTAGACAAGATGCAGACAGTGTGGGCTCAGTGTGAACAGTTATTACCTGGCCCCCAAGAATTAGCCTGACTATAGATGGTGGGTTCAGGAATCAGGGTAATCTTAGGGACTACAACCCTTATCAAGCTGTGTAAATGCACCTTGACAGCTGATTGTGAGATGAGATAATTTTTTACAATTTTCACCTTTATCCAGAGGGATTGGACCAGTTCTTTGGTTGTGGATATATTCTGCGTAGCTCTCTGTTTTGCCTGTATTGAGCATAAATATCTAACAGGAAATGGAGTGGCACTCTTGTCACTTTCACAGTTGTAAATAGGCGACTTATCTGCATGTCCATAAGCGTTGGAGTGATGTTTAGTATGTAGGCCACTAAGACTGGTTCCAGTAAGTTTTCAAGATGCATCCAGCTCTGCAGCAGTAGCATATATGCCAGGTATACACCAGGAGACAACATTAATGTATATGCCAGGTAAACACCAGGAGACAACATTAATATATACACCAGGAGACAACATTAATGAATATGCCAGGTCTACAACAGGAGAGAACATTAATGTATACACCAGGAGACAACATTAATGTATATGCCAGGTATACACCAGGAGACAACATTAATGTATACACCAGAAGTGAACATTAATGTATATGCCAGGTATACACCAGGAGAGAACATTAATGTATATGCCAGGTATACACCAGGAGACAACATTAATGTATATGCCAGGTATACACCAGGAGATAACATTAATGTATACACCAAAAGTGAACATTAATGTATATGCCAGGTATACACCAGTAGAGAACATTAATGCATATGCCAGGTATACACCAGGAGACAAAATTAATGCATATGCCAGGTATACAACAGGAGACAAAAATAAGATTTTAAACCTACCGATAAATCTTTTTCTCCTAGTCCGTAGAGGACGCTGGGGACTCCGTAAGGACCATGGGGTATAGACGGGCTCCGCAGGAGACATGGGCACTCTAAGACTTTAGAATGGGTGTGCACTGGCTCCTCCCTCTATGCCCCTCCTCTAGACCTCAGTTAAAGAACTGTGCCTAGAGGAGACGGACAGTACGAGGAAAGAATTTTTGTTAATCTAAGGGCGAGATACATACCAGCCCACACCATACATACCGTACAACCTGGCATACACTAAACCAGTTAACAGCATGAACAAAACAGCATCAGCCAGAGACTGATCACAACTGTAACATAACCCTTATGTAAGCAACCACTATATACAAGCCTTGCAGAAATAGTCCGCACTGGGACGGGCGCCCAGCATCCTCTACGGACTAGGAGAAAAAGATTTACCGGTAGGTTTAAAATCTTATTTTCTATTACGTCCTAGAGGATGCTGGGAACTTCGTAAGGACCATGGGGATTATACCAAAGCTCCAGACCGGGCGGGAGAGTGCGGATGACTCTGCAGCACCGATTGAGCAAACATAAGGTCCTCATTAGCCAGGGTATCAAACTTGTAGAATTTTGCAAAAGTGTTTGAACCTGACCAAGTAGCTGCCCGGCAAAGCTGTAATGCCGAGACGCCTCGGGCAGCCGCCAAGAAGAGCCCACCTTCCTAGTGGAATGGGCCTTTACCGAATTAGGTAACGGCAATCCAGCCGCAGAATGAGCCTGCTGAATCGTGTTACAGATCCAACGAACAATAGTCTGCTTAGAAGCAGGAGCGCCAACCTTGTTGGCCGCATATAGGACAAACAGGGCCTCTGTTTTCCTAACTCGAGCCGTCCTGGCTACATAAATTTTTAAGGCCCTGACTACATCAAGGGACTTGGAATCCTCCAAGTCACCTGTAGCCACAGGCACCACAATAGGTTGGTTCATTTGAAACGACGAAACCACCTTAGGTAGAAATTGAGGACGAGTTCTCAACTCTGCTCGATCCACATGGAAAATCAGATAGGGGCTCTTGTGAGACAAGGCCGCCAATTCGGACACCCGCCTCGCAGATGCCAAGGCCAACAACATGACCACTTTCCAAGTGAGAAATTTTAATTCAACCGTTTGAAGAGGTTCAAACCAGTGTGACTTAAGGAACTGTAACACCACGTTAAGGTCCCACGGTGCCACTGGGGGCACAAAAGGAGGTTGGATGTGCAGCACTCCCTTAACAAAAGTCTGGACTTCTGGGAGAGAAGCCAATTCCTTCTGAAAGAATATAGATAAGGCCGAAATCTGCACCTTAATGGAGCCTAACTTTAGGCCCATATCCACTGCTGTCTGAAAAAAATGGAGAAAACGACCCAGCTGAAAATCTTCCGTCGGAGCATTCTTGCCTTCACACCAAGACACATATTTCCTCCAGATACGGTGATAATGCCTCGCCGTTACCTCCTTCCTAGCTTTGATCAGAGTAGGGATGACTTTCCCCGGAATACCTTTCCTAGCTAGGATTTGTTGTTCAACCGCCATGCCGTCAAACGTAACCGCGGTAAGTCAGGGCCCCTGTTGCAACAGGTCCTCCCTGGGAGGAAGAGGCCACGGATCTTCTGCAATCATTTCCTGAAGATCTGAATACCAGGCCCTTCGAGGCCAATCTGGAACAATGAGTATTGTCTGCACTCTTGTTCGTCTTATGATTCTCAATATTTTTGAGATGAGCGGAAGAGGAGGGAAAACATATACCGACTGAAAAAACCCATGGTGCCACCAGGGCGTCCACCACTACTGCCTGATTGTCCCTCGACCTGGAACAATACATCCGAAGTTTCTTGTTGAGGCGTGACGACATCATGTCTATTTGGGGAAGTCCCCAATGACTTGTTATCTCTGCGAAAACTTCTTGATGAAGACCCCACTCTCCTGGATGGAGATCGTGTCTGCTGAGAAAGTCTGCTTCCCAGTTGTCCACTCGCGGAATGAAGACTGCTGACAGAGCGCTTACGTGATTTTCCGCCCAGCGAAGAATCCTGGTGGCTTCCGCCATTGCCACTCTTCTCCTTGTCCCACCCTGGCGGTTTACATGCGCCACGGCTGTGACATTGTCTGACTGAATCAGAATGGGTAGGTCGCGAAGAAGATTCTCCGCTTGTCGTAGGCCATTGTATATGGCCCTTAATTCCAGCACGTTGATGTGTAGACAAGCCTCGTGGCTTGACCACAGTCCCTGAAAATTTCTACCTTGTGTGACTGCTCCCCATCCTCGGAGGCTCGCGTCCGTGGTCACTAGAACCCAGTCTTGAATGCCGAACCTGCGACCCTCTAGGAGGTGAGCACTCTGAAGCCACCACAGGAGAGACACCCTGGCCCTGGGGGACAGGCTTATTTTCTGATGTATTTGTAGATGGGACCCCGACCACTTGTCCAGAAGGTCCCACTGAAACTTTCTCGCATGGAACCTGCCGAAGGGGCTGGCCTCGTAGGCCGCCACCATTTTTCCCAGTACTCGAGTGCATTGATGAACTGACACTCTTTTTGGTTTTAGCAGGTTCCTGACCATGTTCTGGAGTTCCTGGGCTTTTTCCGTTGGGAGAAAAACCCTCTTAATTTCCGTGTCCAGAATCATACCCAAAAATGATAGCGGAGTTGTCGGAAAGAACTGCGACTTTGGTAGATTTAGGATCCAGCCGTGTTGCTGCAGCACTCTCAAGGAGAGCGACACGCTTTTCAGTTATTGATCTCTCGATCTCGCTTTTATCAGGAGATCGTCCAAGTATGGGATAATTGTGACTCCTTGCCTGCGCAGGAGCACCATCATTACCTTGGTGAAATCCTCGGGGCCGTGGAAAGCCCAAACGGCAATGTCTGAAACTGGTAATGACAATCCTGTACAGCGAATCGCAGGTACGCATGATGAGGAGGATAAATGGGGACATGAAGGTATGCATCCTTTATGTCTAGTGATACCATAAAATCCCCCCCTTCCAGGCTGGAGATCACTGCCCTGAGAGATTCCATCTTGAATTTGAACCTTTTCAAATACAGGTTCAGGGACTTTAGATTCAGAATGGGTCTGACCGAGCCATCCGGCTTCGGGACCACAAACAGGGTGGAATAGTACCCTTTTCCCTGTTGCATTAGGGGAACTTTGATAATCACTTGCTGTTGACACAGCTTTTGAATGGCAGCTGAAACTATTTCCCTCTCTGGGGGAGAAGCTGGCAAAGCCGATTTGAAAAATTGGCGAGGAGGTACTTCTTCGAACTCCAGCTTGTAGTCTTGGGATACAATTTTGATCGCCCAAGGATCCAAATCCGACTGAACCCAGACCTGTCTGAAGAGTCGAAGACGTGACGCCACCGGTGCGGACTCCCTCAGCGGAGCCCCAGCGTCATGCGGTGGATTTTGTAGAGGCCGGGGAGGACTTTTGTTCCTGGGAACTAGCCGTAGCAGGCGTTCTTTTCCCTCTACCTTTACCTCTGGTGATGAAGGAAGAGCCCCGACCCTTTCTGAACTTATGCGACCGAAAGGACTGCATCTGATATTGAGGTGTTTTCTTTTGCTGTGGGGGAACATAAGGCAAAAAAGAAGCCTTACCCGCGGTAGCCGTGGAAACCAGATCCGCGAGGCCCTCCCCAAATAAAACCTCACCTTTGTAAGGTAAAGTTTCCATATGTCTTTTTGAATCGGCATCACCCGTCCATTGGCGGGTCCACAGGGACCGTCTAGCAGAAATTGCCATGGCATTGGCTCTTGAACCCAACAGCCCAATGTCCCTCGCAGCCTCTCTCATATATAATGCTGCGTCTTTAATGTGACCCAAGGTCAACAAATGCTATCCTTATCTAGGGTGTCAATGTCAGATGACAAGTTATCTGCCCATGCAGCAATTGCGCTACCCACCCATGTCGACGCTACTGTCGGTCTGAGCAAGGCACCCGTATGCCTATAAATTGATTTTAAGGTAGTTTTCTGTCTGCGATCAGCAGGATCCTTGAGGGCTGCCGTGTCTGGAGATGGTAGCGCCACCTTTTTGGACAAGCGCGTTAAAGCCTTGTCCACCGTGGGTGAGGATTCCCATCGTAACCTGTCCTGTGAGGGGAAAGGATACGCCATAATAATTCTCTTGGGAATCTGCAGTTTCTTGTCTGGAGTTTCCCAAGCTTTTTCAAATAAGGCGTTCAGCTCATGAGATGGGGGAAGTGTTACCTCAGGTTTCTTTTCCTTAAACATGCAGACCCTCGTGTCAGGGACAGAGGGGGTCCTCTGTGATATGCAAAACATCTTTTATTGCAATAATCATATAATGAATGCTCTTGGCCACCCTTGGGTGTAACCTTGCATCATCATAGTCGACACTGGAGTCAGAATCCGTGTCGGTATCAGTGTCTGCTATCTGGGAAAGGGGACGTTTATGAGACCCCGAAGGGCCTTGTGACACAGTCAAAGCCATGGATTGACTCCCAGCTTTTTCCCTGGACTCTGCTTTGTCCAATCTTTTATGTAATAAAGTCACATTTGCATTTAAAACATTCAACATATCCAACCAATCAGGTGTCGGCGGTGCCGACGGAGACACCACAATAATCTGCTCTGCCTCCTCCCTAGACGAGCCTTCTGCTTCAGACATGCCGACACACACGTACTGACACCCCCACACACACTGGGATATACAAATATGGGGACAGCCCCCCAATAAGGCCCTTGGAGAGACAGAGAGAGAGTATGCCAGCACACACCCAGCGCCACTGGACACTGGCACAAAGACCCAGTCTGTACAGCGCTTTTATAGATATATAATACACTTACTGCGCCAATTAAATGTAATAACCCCCCCCTCTCCCCGTTTTTGCCCTCTGTACTTGTGTTCAGCAGGGGAAAGTCCGGGGAGCAGCTTCTCTGTAGCTTGCTGTGGAGAAAATGGCGCTGGTTAGTGCTGGAGGATCAAGCTCCGCCCCCTCAACGGCGGGCTTCGGTCCCGCTCAAATTCTTTATACTGGCGGGGGGTTTGTAATATACTGCCTCCCCAGTATCTATTATGCTGGCCAGTGTCTCTTGAGGTTATTATTGCTGCCCAGGGCGCCCCCCCTGCGCCCTGCACCCTTACAGTGCCTTATGTGTATGTGAGTGTGGGAGCAATGACGCGCAGCGTGACCGCTGCGTGGTACCTCAGTGAAGATCTGAAGTCTTCTGCCGCCTGTGAAGTCTTCTTTCTTATACTCACCCGGCTTCTATCTTCCGGCTCTGTGAGGAGGACGGCGGCGCGGCTCCGGGACGAACAGCGAGGACGACACCTGTGTTCCGACCCTCTGGAGCTAATGGTGTCCAGTAGCCTAAGAAGCAGAGCCTATCATTTAAGTAGGTCTGCTTCTCTCCCCTCAGTCCCACGATGCAGGGAGCCTGTTGCCAGCAGTGCTCCCTGAAAATAAAAAACCTAACAAAAGTCTTTTCAAAGAAACTCAGTAGAGCTCCCCTGCAGTGCAACCAGTCTCCTCTGGGCACAGGCTCTAACTGAGGTCTGGAGGAGGGGCATAGAGGGAGGAGCCAGTGCACACCCATTCTAAAGTCTTAGAGTGCCCATGTCTCCTGCGGAGCCCATCTATACCCCATGGTCCTTACGGAGTCCCCAGCATCCTCTAGGACGTAAGAGAAATTAATGTATATGCCAGGTATACACCAAGAGACAGCATTAATGTATATGCCAGGTATGCACCAGGAGACAGCATTAATGTATATGCCAGGTATGCACCAGGAGACAGCATTAATGTATATGCCAGGTATGCACCAGGAGACAACATTAATGTATATGCCAGGTATACAGCAGGAGATAACATTATTAGTATATGCCAGATATACACCAGGGGAGATCATTTGTGTATAGCCCAGGTATACACCAGGAGATAACATTAGTGTATATGCCAGGCATATACAGTGAGAAAACATTAGTATATATGCCACTGGCCAGTGTTTCCCAAACTTTCTTGAATCACAGTGCCCTAGTGTATCAGCATTTTTTTACGGAACCCCTAGGCCACAATATTTCTTATTGATAGATTTGGAAAAACATTAAATTAAGTAAACTGTGCCTACCTGTGTTATGGATGAGTACCTGGAACTCAGGGGAGTATGCGACAACTGGGAAGTTCCAGTAATTACAGGTAAAGCTGCAGCTAGAATTGAAGTCTGCAGCAACTCGTGCTCTACCCCTGACTCCGTTACTCCTCTTAGTGGTTGGATGGTGCCTGCAGTGCTAGTGTTCTTCTGCCCACGACAGCCGCGTTTGAATTAGGTCCGCCCAAACTCTGATGCCCCCCGGTCTTATTAAGTGACAAGGCACCACCCGAGACTGCGAGTGAGTAAGGGGGAACCTAACTAACCCTGCAACACCAATGCACGAGTGATAATGAGAACAACAATGGTCTTAGATGTTATAAGCAAATAAACAGTGAGAGCAACAATGCTCAGGGATGTTAAAGATATAAATATAAACAAAGAACTGTTACCGTGGATACTCCATGAAAACCTGAACACCGGCTGGCAAGATCTGGCCAAGAATCGATCAGTCAAAGTCTCCAGGTCACAGCACAACACAGGCAGGATCTCCAACGAGCTGACAGGTTCACACAGAAGTAAGAACTATCACCAGCATCTTTAGAGTGACCAGGAAGAGAATATAAACGGTGCTGCACCAATAACAGAAGAAACTCCTTAATTGCAAATATCGTGCAGCTGTCCTGCTGCATGTCCTTGTACACAGCTGGGTACTTAGTTACCTAGCAACGGAGAACGCCATCTGCTTCCGGTATCCCTGTTGCTAGGAATCCGGCGGGCTCAAAGCGCCCGGCATCTGCCTGTTGCTAGGCGCCGGGCGGGGACCAGGAGACTCTGCGCCCGGCCTCTGCCTGTTGCTAGGCGCCAGTCAGCGGGGGGTGCAGCGTCCCGACTCAATGGCAACGGCCGGGACACGCGCCTCCCGGCGCTAACAGTACCCCCCCTTGAAGAGGGGTTAAGAAAACTCTAGATCCAGGCTTCTAGGGATATTTCTTGAAAAATCCTTTCTTTAATTCAGGGGCATGAAGGAACTTCCCAAGCACCCAAGTTATCTCTTCAGGACCGTAGCCTTTCCAATGAACTAAAAAATTGCCTTGACCCTGTACAAACTTGGAGTCCAGAATTTTCTCAACAACAAATTCTTGATGTCAAAATCAAGACTGGAGAAGGTCTTCTGAAACCTCTTACTTTAAATTTCTTAGAAACAAATGCCAATTTAAATAGAGAACAATGGAAGGTATTATTGATTCTCAAAGACATGGGTAATTGCAGACGAAAAGCAACAGGATTGATTCTGGATGATTTGAAATGGTCCAATGTAACGGGGACCCAATTTTTGAGATTTCTGGTGGAGCTTGATGTTTCGGGCAGATAACCATACCATGACTCCTAGTTTAAAAGAACAAGGTTTCTGAAACCTGTCAGCAAATCTCTTAGACCGGACTGCCGCATCCTCCAAAGCTTGATGTACTTTCCTCCAAATCCTCCTAAGGCGAGACACAGAAAAAAAAGAAGAAGAACTAGACAGTTGTGATGGAGTGAAAGTATTGAATTTAGGATAAATACCGGAAACACAGAAGAAAGGAGACATGGAAGTTGAAGAATGTTCAGAATTATTATATGCAAACTCTACAAAGGGTAGATAGGTAACCCAATCATCCTGGCATTAAAAGATATAACATCGTAGATATTGCTCCAAAGATTGATTAACCCGTTCTGTCTGGCCATTGGACTGTGGGTGATATCCTGACGAGAGACTGATATTGATTCCTAGTCCCGCACAGAAAGATCTCCAGAAACGGGCTATGAATTGAGAGCCTCTATCCGAGACAATGTCTTGTGGTAGGCCATGAATACGGAATATGTGCTGAATGAATAAAGGAGAAAGATCCTTAGCATTAGGCAATTTAGACAGAGGAATGAAATGAGCCATCTTACTGAAACGGTCAACCACCACCCAGATGACCGAACATTTGGAAGATCTTGGTAAATCTACAATAAAATCCATTGACAAATGGGTTCATGGCTTGGAGGGTACAGACAGAGGAAGTAATTGGCCAGAAGGAGACTTGTTTTTGGCACAAACATGACAGGCCCTAACAAACTCTTGAACGTCTGCCTTAATAGTTGGCCACCATACACAGCGTGAGAGAAGATGTAAAGTCTTATTAACCCCTGGATGTCCTAAAGTCTTGTTGTCATGGAACTCAGATAACACAGCTGATCTGAGTTTCTCTGGAATAAACAGGAGTCCTGAAGGAGTCTCAGATGGGGCCTGCATTTGTGCTGACTGGACTTGAGAGACAAGATTCATGAATAGGCCAGCAAGGATACACCCTGTGGAAAGAATGTGCTCCGGACGCTTAGAGACTTCATGAAAAGACAGAAAACTTTGGGATAAAGTGTCAGCTTTGATGTTTTTAGAGCCAGGCCTATGGGTAATAATGAAGTTGAACCTGCCAAAAAACAGTGCCCAGTGCCCATCTGGCTTGCTGAGAATTTAATATTTTAGCAGATTCAAGGTAGACTAAATTTATGTGGTCTGGGAAAACAGTTATTGTATGCCTTGCTCCCTCCAGCCAGTGTCTCTATTCTTCCAAAGCACATTTGACTGCTAGAAGCTCTCGATTCCCTATGTCATAGTTGACTTCAGCAGGAGAAAATTTTCGAGAGAAAAAGGCACAGGGATGGAGCTTATGACTGAGTGGATCCTCTTGCGAAAGGATAGCTCCAACGCCTAATTCGGAGGCATCCACTACTACAACCAACGTAGATTTGGATCGGGATGCCGAAGAACAGGAGCAGAGATAAAGGCTTTTTTGAAGTCCTCTAAAGCCTTTACCATCTGTGGTGACCAATGAGCAGGATATGCACCTTTCTTGGTCAGGCTCACAATTGGAGCAACAATTGAGGAAAAAGAATCAATGAATCTTCTGTAATAGTTTGCAAAACCAAGGAAACGTTGAGTAGCTTTTAGATTCGAACGACCTACCCATTCCACAATTTCCTGAAGTTTCTTAGGATCCATAGAAAACCCCTTGGAGATGATGTATCCTAGGAAGGCCACCTTCTCAACCTCAAACTCACATTTTTCCACTTTTGCATACAGATGATTCTCCCTTTGTTTGGTGAGGACCGCTTTTACATGATGTTCTTTAAGTGAGGCAGAGTAGATCAGAATATCATCAAGATAGACAACCACAAATTTTCCAAAGAAATCCTGAAGAACATTATTTATGAGATCCTGGAAGATGGCAGGAGCGTTGGAGAGTCCAAAATGCGGTCTTCCATTCATCTCCCTGCTGGATCAGAATGAGATTATATGCCCCTCGTAAATCTATCTTTGAAAACATTGTAGCACTTCTGAGCTGATCAAATAAGACAGTGATCAAGGGTAATGGGTATGTATTTTTGATTGTAATCTTACTCAGTCCCCTGTAGTCAATACATGGCCGTAAAGAGCAGTCCTTTTTACCGATGAAGGAAAAACGGCTCCTACCGGTGAATTAGAAGGCCTGATGAAGCCTTTTTCTAAACTCTCCCGGATATATTCCTCCATAGCTTTCATCTCAGACAAAGACAGAGCATAAAGGCGGCCATTGGGGAGTCTAGCTTCAGGTTTGAGATTGATTGCACAATCAAAAGGACGGTGAGGAGGCAGAGATTCAGCTTGTTGTTTGGAGAAAATGTCTGTAAAAGATATTTACTGGGTTGGCAACCCTTCAGGGACAGAAAGTGCTGAGCAAACCGGCATGGTCAGACATTTGATTGCACATACCGTGCCCCAAGAAACCAGATCTCCCGTACTCCAGTTGAATACTGGATTATGAATCTCTTAAGCCAAGGCAGGCTCAGAACAATTGGAGTTAGGGGACAATGTACCAGAAAAAAAAAAACTCTTCACAATGGAACATTCCAACAAAAAAATGGAGGACTGGAGTCCGGGTACTGACCCGACCATTTTGGAGAGGACTACCATCCAATCCACAAACGGAAATTAGTGAGCAAAGAGTTTCCGTAGGAATTACTCTGGCAAGAGCAAATTCCAAGTCCATAAAATTTCCGGCAGCCCTGGAATCAACAAAAGCAGTAACCTCACTAGAACCAGAAGGGGTTGTTATCCTAACGGGTAACAACAACAAATTATTTGGGGAGATTGAACAGAGACCTGAAGAGACTCTCCCAAAATTTCTCGGGTCTACTAATTTTCCGCCTTCTGTGGACAAATGTTCGCCAAATGTCCCTTGTTCCCACAATAGAGACACAGTCCAAGAGTGCGACATCTTGCCTTCTCTTGAGGCGTTAAATGGAAAGCCCCAATTTGCATGGGTTCCTCCATATCCCCTACAACCTCTGGCCCCGTCCAACGAGACGTAGGTGAGGGGTGTCACTGACCTAGGTTGGGGGTGTTGTGAACTCGGGGGTTCTCCCGATGGTAGGGGAGAGGAACCACAGTTGGGTCGGAACAGGGATGGCTTGATATAGGTCTTCCTCATACACGACTCTGACAGAAAAGCTTGATGAAAATATTAAAGGACTTTATTGCAGGAAGAGAGCAACACAATGTCACATAACAGAGAAGGAGCGTATGGAGAAATGTCCGGGAAGTACTTGTGAGTGATGGTAAAAGATACTGGTGACTGAAGAACTTGAGAGCGGTGGTTAAAAGACACTGATGATTTGAAGAACTTGAGAGCGGTGGTTAAGACTGATAATTTGAAGAACTTGAGAGCGGTGGTTAAAGCCACTGATGATTTGAAGAACTTGAGAGCGGTGGTTAAAGACACTGAGGATTTGTATAACTGGAGAGCGAGGGTTAAAGACACTGAGGACTTGTATAACTTGAGAGCGAGGGTTAAAGACACTGAGGACTTGTATAACTTGAGAGCGACGTTTAACCTGCAGCCCACGCTGACTCCAAGAAGCACTGGTGACTAGAGCGCAGTGGAACCCAGCAGCGGCTGGGAACGCTGGAAGCTGTGCAACAACTGACACCTGGATATGCCGGAGACACTGGGGTATGCTGCAGAGAGATCCGCCGAGGACAGAAGCACTGGCATCCACTTCAGGGGAAAAGACGTTACTCAGGCGCCGAGGCGCTGCCCGGCGTCTGCCTTTGAATCTTCTGCCTCCGCTGGATTGGCGGAACAGTCTGATGACGTTACCTGCTCACCGCCCACGTGATGCCGGGTGTCATGGCGGCGCCCCTGCCCCGGGGAACCGCCGGGAGCCGCACCAGCCAGGCGCCGGAGCCCGTGGACCACCGAAGGCGGAGGCCGCAACACAGACCAGCAGGCACGCAGGGGTAAGCGCGGTGAACGCCGCCTATGGTGTGTGACAGTACCCCCTCCTCCAGGAGTGGCCCCCAGACACTTTCCAGGTTTTGTTGGATGTCTGGAATGGAAAATCCGCACCAGTCGGGGAGCCATAACTTCAGTAGCCTTGACCCAGCTCCTCTCCTCGGGGCCAAAACCTTTCCACTCCACCAAATACTGTAGATTCTTGTGAAGATAATGAGAGTCAAGAATAGCTTTGATTTCAAAGTCCGTTCCAGCTTCAGACTCTGCAGAGGTTGGCCTCGGGGACTTTAAATGGAACCGGTTTAAAATAAGGGGGCGAAGGAGAGAGACATGAAAGGAGTTTGGTATCCGGAGGTGGTAAGGCAATCCCAATTTGCTGACAACCGGGTTCAGGACTTGTAACACGGGGTAAGGACCGATAAACTTTAGGGCTAACTTCATAGTAGGCACCCTTAACCGGAGGTTGCGGGTGGAAAGCCATACCCTGTCACCAACCTTGTATTGGGGAGCTGCTTGTCGCTTCCTATCCGCAAATAATTTATAGCGGCCGGAAACTCTCTTGAGATTAGCATTAACTCGACTCCAAATTTGGCTGAAGTGCCGAAGAGTAGAGGCTGCAGCAGGAACCTCCTCTGGAGGACAAATGGGTAATTCAGGAACTTAAGGATGGAACCCATAATTAATGAAAAATGGGGACTCACCAGTCGAAGAGTGGTACAGATGATTATGGGCAAACTCGGCCCATGGCAACAGTTCCACCCAATCATCTTGCGAAGGAGAAAGATAAACACGGAGAAAAGTCTCTAAATCTTGATTGACGCGTTCAGTTTGCCCATTGGTTTGTGGATGGTAAGCGGATGAAAACTTGAGTTTTATTTGTAAGGCCGTACAGAGAGCTCTCCAGAATCTTGCAGTGAATTGTACCCCCCGGTCAGAGACGATTTCCTGAGGTAAGCCGTGCAGGCGGAAATGTTCTCGGCTAAATAACAAAGCCAACTTGGGAGCTGATGGTAACCCAGTCAAAGGTACAAAATGTGCCATCTTAGAGAAACGGTCGATAATTACCCAGACAGTATTGTGACCCTTGGAGAGGGGCAATCCGGTGACAAAGTCCATAGAGATATGGGTCCAAGGCCTCTGAGGAATGGACAGTGGATGCAATAACCCCGCAGGAGGCAAACGAGGAATTTTGTGCTGAGGACATGAGTTGACATAATCTTGAATATCCTTCTTCATAGTGTCCCACCAGTAAGACCTTCGTAGAAACTCCTACATCTTTTGAACTCCAGGATGACCGGAAAATTTGGAAACATGAGCCCACTGCAACAACCTTGGTCGAAATTTAGCTGGCACAGACATTCTCCCAGGAGGAGGACCCAAAGCGGTGGGAGCCGCTGACATAGAAACTGGACTGAGAATCAAAGCCTTCTCAATGGAATTCTCCTCATCCGAAGCTGTTAAGGAACGGGATAAAGCATCAGCCTTGGTGTTAAAAGTCCCAGCCCGGTACTTAATAACAAACGAAAACCGGGTAAAGAAGAGCGCCCATCTAGCTTGACGGGGATTCAAGCACTGGGCCGTCTTTAGGTACAGCAAATTCTTATGATCAGTGAAAATTGTAATTAGGTGTTTAGCACCTTCCAAAAGATATCCCCATTCCTCCAAGGCAGATTTTATTGCCAAAAGCTCTTTGTCTCCAATGGTGTAATTCTGTTCCGCAGGAGAGAATTTGTGAGAATGGAAACCACATGGATGTAACTTCCCATCTGGAGCGTACTGCGAAAGCACGGCACCTATGCCTACCGAGGAAGCATCAACCTCCAAGAAGAATGGTTTTGAAAACTTTGGTTGTTGAAGGACTGGAGCGGACATAAAGGATGCCTTTAACTGAGCGAACGCTGCTACAGCTTCGGAGGACCAATGACTTGGGTCAGAACCCTTCTTGGTTAGGGCAGTAATGGGTGCCACGATGGTAGAGAATCCCTTATGAATTTCCGGTAGTAATTTGCAAAGCCCAGAAATCGTTGTACCGCTTTCAAGGAAAGAGGCTGAGTCCAGTCCCGGATGGCAGTGAGTTTCTCTGGATCCATACGAAGCTCCGTGCCCGAAATGATTTAACCAAGAAATGGAATATAAGGAACCTCAAAAGTACATTTGGAAATCTTGCCATAAAGATGATTCTCTCGCAATCGAAGAAGTACCTCTTTGACCTGTATTCTGTGCTCTGTGAGATTTTTAGAAAATATCAGAATGTCATCCAAATATACCACTACACTTAGGTATAGCATATCCTGAAAGACTTCGTTAATGAATCCCTGGAAGACGGCAGGGGCGTTGCTGAGGCCAAACGGCATTACCAGATACTCGTAATGCCCGTCCCTGGTATTGAAGGCCGTCTTCCATTCGTCCCCCTGTCGGATACGTATCAAATTATAAGCTCCCCTTAAATCAAGCTTGGTGAAAACTCGGGCTCCGCGAACTCTATCAAAAAGCTCTGTAATGAGCGGCAAAGGATACTTATTCTTAATGGTGACATCATTTAGACCACGATAGTCAATACATGGTCTCAGCCCTCCGTCCTTCTTCTTCACAAAAAAGAAACCCGCCCCCGCCGGAGAAGTAGAGGGGCGGATGAATCCTTTCTGTAGATTAGACTTGATATAGTCCGACATAGCTTGAGTCTCGGGCAATGATAAGGGATAAGTGCGACCCCGAGGTGGCATTTTCCCCGGAATGAGCTCAATGGGGCAGTCCCAGGGTCTATGCGGTGGTAGCTGATCGGCCGCTTGCTCCGAGAACACGTCAGAAAACTCCCGATAGGCCTCCGGAATGAGCCCTTCATCTGACCTGGAAGATACACGGAGCGGACAGACTGGGGTGAGACAATTTGAATGACAAAAAGAACTCCAAGATATTATTTGTGTCGAACTCCAGTCGACGTGAGGGTTGTGAAGTTTAAGCCAAGGAAGGCCAAGAACCAGATCGTGGGGCATCTCCCGAATCACTAGGAACTCTAGGTGTTCTTGATGCAGAGCTCCCACTTGCAGTTTGATTGGTACTGTACAACTTGAAATCAGACCGTTAGAAATTTGGGTACCATTAATAGCAGTCAACGTAATAGATCGTTCGACCGACCGTAGCTGACAACCCAGATCCTGGGCACAGGAAAGGGAAATAAAATTCCCTGCAGCCCCTGAATCCAGCAGAGCCTTAACGGGTTTGACTATTGACTCGGAGAACAGAGACACGGAGAGTAAACAGTCCACTGGCGGAGAAGGTTTAGAAGAAACTTCTAGCTCGACTCCTCCGGAACAAGCTAGGACAGCCCGTTTCCCGGGCGTGACTTGCAAAACTTGGGAAAGTGATCTGCGGCTCCACAGTAGAGGCAGAGTCTACCCTCACGATGACGCTGACGTTCTTCTGGGGTCAGCCGGGATCGATTAATCTGCATGGGTTCATCAGGCGTTGGAATAAACGTTTGCTTAGACGGAAGAGATCGGACCCTTGATCGATCTGACCGACTACGTTCGCCACCTCGTTCCTGTATGCGAAGATCCACCTTTACACAGAGCGAGATCAACTGTTCTACAGAATCCGGCAAATCTCTAGTGAACAACTCGTTCTTTAGACGATCGGAGAGCCCGTTCCAAAAGGCAGCCCGAAGGGCATCATTATTCCAGTGCAGTTCTGAGGTCATGGTCTGAAAATTAATCACATACTGTCCCACTGAACGAGAGCCTTGTCGGACACGAAGCAAGTCTGCAGAGGCAGCGGTCATCCTGCCGGGCTCATCAAAGATCCTCCGGAATGACGTAATGAAATTGGTGTAACTAGAAACCAATGGATCAGATTGCTCCCATAATGGAGACACCCAATCCAACGCTGAACCCTCGAGCAAAGAAATAATGTATGCCACCTTGGACCGATCAGTAGGGAAGTTATGTGAAAGAAGTTCAAAGTGTACCTCGCACTGATTGAGAAAACCACTGCAATTCTTAGGATTCCCATTATAGCGAGAAGGAGTAGGGAGCTGAAGACGTGACCTGGTTCCAGAGGAGGATGGAATATTACTAGAGACAAACACTGGAGCTGGGGCCGGTACTACTGAAGCCAGAGAAGTCTGAATTTGATCCAGCCGGCCAGATAATTCCTGGAGATAGTGCATCACCTGGCCCTGTGCTGCTTCCTGACTTTGTACTCGAGAAATCAAGTACTGGATGGTACTTGCCTCTGGGCTCCGATCCCCCGGGTCCATGAGGCCTGAGTATACTGTCACTGACCTAGGTTGGGGGTGTTGTGAACTCGGGGGTTCTCCCGATGGTAGGGGAGAGGAATCACAGTTGGGTCGGAACAGGGATGGCTTGATATAGGTCTTCCTCATACAAGACTCTGACAGAAAAGCTTGATGAAAATATTAAAGGACTTTATTGCAGGAAGAGAGCAACACAATGTCACATAACAGAGAAGGAGCGTATGGAGAAATGTCCAGGAAGTACTTGTGAGTGATGGTAAAAGATACTGGTGACTGAAGAACTTGAGAGCGGTGGTTAAAGACACTGATGATTTGAAGAACTTGAGAGCGGTGGTTATAGACACTGATGATTTGAAGAACTTGAGAGCGGTGGTTAAAGACACTGATGATTTGAAGAACTTGAGAGCGGTGGTTAAAGACACTGAGGATTTGTATAACTGGAGAGCGAGGGTTAAAGACACTGAGGACTTGTATAACTTGAGAGCGAGGGTTAAAGACACTGAGGACTTGTATAACTTGAGAGCGACGTTTAACCTGCAGCCCACGCTGACTCCAAGAAGCACTGGTGACTAGAGCGCAGTGGAACCCAGCAGCGGCTGGGAACGCTGGAAGCTGTGCAACAACTGACACCTGGATATGCCGGAGACACTGGGGTATGCTGCAGAGAGATCCGCCGAGGACAGAAGCACTGGCATCCACTTCAGGGGAAAAGACGTTACTCAGGCGCCGAGGCGCTGCCCGGTGTCTGCCTTTGAATCTCCCGCCTCCGCTGGATTGGCGGAACAGTCTGATGACGTTACCTGCTCCCCGCCCACGTGATGCCGGGTACCATGGCGGCGCCCCTGCCCCAGGGAACCGCCGGGAGCCGCGCCAGCCAGGCGCCGGAGCCCGTGGACCACCGAAGGCGGAGGCCGCAACACAGACCAGCAGGCACGCTGGGGTAAGCGCGTGTGACAAGGGGACCTCCTTCTCCATTCTTCGTTCCCGAATTCGCCTATCTACTTTCATGGCTAACTCCATAAGTGCATCCAGGGTGGCCAGAGAAGGATATTGGACGAGAAAATTCTTGATTTGTTCTTTTAATCCTAACCGGAACTGACTCCGAAATGCTGGGTCATTCCAGCCACAATCATTCGGTACAATACACCTCGGCAGAGTTTCTCCCTTGTTTAAGAGAATGAAGATGGGCCTCTGTGGATGCTGCCCAATCTGGATCATGATAGAGAACACCTAAGGCTTTAAAGAAGGAATCCATGGAAAGCAGACTAGGGTGATCTGCTGAAAGGCCAAAGGCCCAAGACTGTGGGTCACCTTGTAACAGGGAAATTATGATCCCTACTCGCTGGGTCTCAGTGCCCAAAGAGAAAGGCCTGAGCTTGAAATACAGCTTGCAACTTTCCTGGAAGTTCACAAATAGGTTTTCTGGAGACCCTAAACAAGCTTAAGCTTAGGCTGCCTGGGAGCGGATAATGAGACAGTCTGGGTCCTACGAGTTTCCTCCTGAGTTTCCACTTGAAGAGTAAGATCCCGTAGCTGCTGGGTCAAACCCTGGATCTAGCCCACCAGAATCTGAGCCAGATTTTGTGTTGGTTCCATCTGGAGACAAACGACCCACGGTGCTATGGTTTTTTGGCTGGTGATAAAGTTATGGATGAGTACCTGGAACTCAGGGGAGTATGCGACAACTGGGAAGTTCCAGTATTCACAGGTAAAGCTGCAGCTGGAATTGATGTTTGCAGCAACTCGTGCTCTACCCCTGACTCCGTTACTCCTCTTAGTGGTTGGATGGTGCCTGCAGTGCTAGTGTTCTTCTGCCCATGGCAGCCGCGTTTGAATGGGCAAATTCGGTCTGCCCAAACTCCGATGCCCCCCGGTCTTATTAAGTGACAAGGCACCACCCGAGACTGCGAGTGGGTAAGGGGGAACCTAACTAACCCTGCAACAGCAATGCACGAGTGATAATGAGAACAACAATGGTCTTAGAAGTTATAAGCAAATAAACAGTGAGAGCAACAATGCTCAGGGATGTTAAAGATATAAATATAAACAACGAACGGTTACCGTGGATACTCCACGATAACCTGAACACTGGTTGGCAAGATCTGGTCAAGAATCGATCAGTCAAAGTCTCCAGGTCACAGCACAACACAGGCAGGATCTCCAACGAGCTGACAGGTTCACACAGAAGAACTATCACCAGCATCTTTGGAGGGACCAGGAAGAGAATATAAATTGTGCTGCACCAATAACAGAAGAAACTCCTTAATTGCAAATATCGTGCAGCTGTCCTGCTGCACGTCCTTGTACACAGCTGGGTACTTAGTTACCCAGCAATGGGGAACACCGTCTGCCTCCGGCGTCCCCATTGCTAGGGATCCGGAGGCTCACAGTGCCCGGTGTCTGCCTGTTGCTAGGCGCCGGGCGGGAACCAGGAGACTTTGCCCCCGGCGTCTGCATGTTGCTAGGCACCAGGCAGGGACCAGAAAACCTTGCGCCGAGTGTCCACCTGTTGCTAGTTGCCAGCGGGAGGTGCGGCATCCCGACTCAACGGCAACGGCCGGGACACAAGCCTCCCGGTGCTAACAACCTTTCATCCTTAGGGTCAGTTATGTTCTGGCATACAGTTTGGCAGCCATTATCACTGGTTGTGCCTATCATTTTGGCCAAGAATTTGATTTGGTCCTGAACCTCCAACCCGAGGCACCCCTGCAAGAGTCTCGTGGCACCCCAGGCAGTTTGGGAACCACCAATGTAACCTGATTCCAGAAGTAATAAAGACTATCTCTATTACAGAGCTTAGACTAGTGTTGCTACTCTTCAGCACACAAGGGGTTTATGTATTTGCAGGAATTTTAATATACTCAAGTTTCCTGAGCCTGCATACTATATATTGAGTTTTCAAAATATAGTTGCAATTTGCTGAGCTAATGCCTTCAAGTATAAAACCTGTAATAGTAATTACCTGCTTCTGTTTGTCAGAAGAGTTTTGAAATTAAAATAGAGATTTGCTCTGTGAGATTTCAATCTTTGGGCCGCCGTACCCACCCGTACACTTGCACCGCTGCTATTTGTGCACAATATAATCCTGTATTAATAATAATCTGGACAGTGTTGTTAATTGTAAAAGTTATATTTACCATAAAGAATACTATTGAGTACAAACACAAATACAACACAAAAGTGCAAATTAAATTCAATTAAATACAAACATCCGTTGACTTTATTATTGGCAGCACCAACCTTTGCAATACTGTATAAAGCAATGTCTGCTTATTAAACATTGGTTTAGTATGCTGAACTAATAAAGGGAGATTCTGATCTCTAGCTACAATTATTAATTTCCGAGTCACTGAATAATTGTATTGTAAACTTTTTGCTTGAAGTTTAAGGTTGGCAGCGTTCTGGTTGAGTGTGTCAGAGCTGGTTTCCCAGTAAATATGATCCTGGCTTTGGGAATACTCTGCAATATTTCCTTTGCTGGCTTTGAGTGACGTATCCTGAGACATATGGTATGTGGGTAGTGCATAGCTATAGAGATTATTTCAAACACGGTTACCTGGACGCTAGTACATGATGTTCCAGTAATGTGGTCATATAGAACTGGCCTCTCACCGTTCTGCACCATATAAGACTGAATGCATCTGATCTGTTTGGTAGACAAAGGCCATTGTGGTTGGAATTGTAATAGTCCAATCTGAAGCCCCCAAGAGGGTATTGTTATGCACACCAGTGCCTGCAGGAAAGTACTGGTGTCAGAACTGTTATGCACTCCAGTGCCTGCAGGAATGTACTGGTGTTTGATCTGTTATGCAAAACAAATGGACTCACAGACAGACTGGGGAATATGACATAACGTACACAGAAGGTGATAGGGTAACAAAATACACACAAAGTGAACAGAGAAGCCCAGAGGCTAAGGAACTGGGTATCTCCCTTGTATTAGAACTGCTCAGATGGGAAAAGCAAGATGTTGTGTTTTAATACGTAGAGAACCCGAAATGCTGTTGCTAAGGGCAACAGCAAAACCCTAAAGGGTTACCAACGGGTGTGGCAGTAAACTCCTTGGTCAGAGATGGAATAATAGACACAAGGAGAGTCTCCACAATCCTAATTCTCACTTGCAGTGCACAGGTTCAGCTTACTGCCATTAAACTGACCCCTGACACCTAGCACAGTGAGACAGGATTAGACAGGCAAGTCTTAGAATACAGCCGCAAACTTGCTAAGTTCACAGAGTAGTAACAGAACCCCAGCAAGCTAAACGACTGACTCCAGTCTTACTGCTAGGTCTGGATTGGCAGAGTGTAATACCAAATCCCCAGGCCTATTTGCAGTAAGCAACAAACAAATACAAAGCTACACAGTACTGGCTAACTTTCAGGAACTGACTAACCAACAAAGATTCAGCAGCATCTGCTTAACCTGGAAAGAGGCCTTATAAAGCAGGTGCTGTCCACGCCCCACTCAGACCTCACAGACTGAGCACAAAAACCAGCACCGGATCCCCTGCCGTGCACAGAGCCTAAAACCACTGCACAGCAAAAGACCCGAACCGGAGTATCAGCTGCGCTCAGGTTACTCCGCTAGCACTTGTCTCCCGGTTGCCATGACGACGTGGCAGCACAGGGCAGGAGACCCTAACAGTACCC
The DNA here is from genome assembly GCF_028390025.1 of Pseudophryne corroboree. Lineage (NCBI taxonomy): Eukaryota > Metazoa > Chordata > Amphibia > Anura > Myobatrachidae > Pseudophryne > Pseudophryne corroboree. The sequence goes on from NC_086446.1 coordinate 678,766,996, forward strand.
CCCCTCTGACGAGGGGTCAAAGAACCCCTACCACCGGGTTTATCGGGGAACTGCGAGAAGAAAGAGCGTATCAGTCTGGGGGCATGAAGATCACAACTGCGCACCCACGACCGCTCCTCCGGGCCATACCCCTTCCAGTGCACCAAAAATGACAGCCGACCCCGAACCACCTTGGAGTCAAGAATCCTTTCAACAACAAACTCCCTCTGGCCACGTATCAGAAGAGGGGAAGGTCTTCCACTGGAAGAAGGATTCCTAATCGCCCGTTTTAAAAGGGAACAATGAAATGTTTTATTGATAACCAAAGAACGGGGCAGATCTAACTGAAATGCCACCGGATTGATAACCCTGGTGATCTTATAAGGGCCGATGAACCGGGGGCCTAACTTATGAGATGGCTGTCTCAACTTCAAATTCTTGGTAGACAACCAGACGAAGTCTCCTAATTTGAAGCTGCAGGGTCTTTTCCGCTTATCAAAAACCCTTTTGGTCACTAATGACACAGACACAAGGGCTTTCTTCACTTTCCTCCAAATACCTCTAAGGACCGAAACCACAGAGGAACCACCAGGCGTGGAGTCCAGGGGGTCAAAAGAATTGGCCTTAGGATGATGCCCATACACACAAAGGAAGGGAGAGATCCCTGTAGCAGAGTGAGCCGCGTTGTTATAGGCAAACTCCGCCATGGACAGATGAGCAACCCAGTCAGTCTGACACTTGGAGACATAACACCTGAGGAACTGCTCCAAGGACTGGTTCACCCTTTCAGTCTGCCCATTAGACTGCGGATGGTAGCCTGACGACAAGCTGACAGAAATCTGGAGATCGGAACAAAATGCCCTCTAGAATTTGGCCACAAACTGGGATCCGCGGTCAGAGACCACATCAAGTGGCAACCCGTGGAGACGCACAACATGCAGCATAAATAATTCAGACAGGCGTCTGGCCGATGGCAGCCCAACCAGTGGAACGAAGTGCGCCATCTTCGAAAACCTGTCAACGACAACCCAGATGGCTGTCATCCCCGAGGATTTGGGCAAGTCCACCACAAAATCCATTGAAATGTGGGTCCATGGCTTAGATGGGATAGAGAGTGGATGTAATGGGCCAACAGGAACCCCTCTAGGAGTCTTATTTCGGGCACAGATGTCACATGCCCGAACCCACTGATCCACATCCTTAGCCACCGAGGGCCACCACACCGCCCTAGATAGCAACTCCCGAGTTCTGGCAATACCCGGGTGACCTGCCGACTTCTTGGCATGGAATTCCAGGAACACTCGCTGTCTTAACCTAGGAGGCACAAACAAAAGACCTACCGGAAGGTCTGGAGGAGCCTGCTCCTGTGCTCTAAGGACTAATGATAAGAGGTCCTGGGTAATGCCCACTTTAATACATGATGGGGAAACAATGGGCAACGGCTCCTCGGTGGTCTCCTGGATTGGAGCAAAACTCCGCGAGAGCGCATCAGCCTTGATGTTTTTTGACCCAGGGCGATATGTTATCAAAAAATTAAAGCGAGCAAAAAACAAAGCCCATCGTGCCTGTCTGGCATTGAGACGCTTCGCTGACTCTAAATATGCCAGATTCTTATGGTCAGTGAGAATTGAGACCACAAACTTAGCCCCCTCAAGCCAGTGTCTCCACTCCTCAAGTGCATCCTTAATAGCCAACAATTCCCGGTTACCCACGTCATAATTCATCTCGGCAGGCGAAAATTTACGGGAAAAGTAAGCACAGGGATGAAGGCGATTATCAGACACTCCCATCTGAGAAAGCACTGCCCCAATACCCATCTCAGAGGCATCCACCTCCACCACAAAAGGACGCTCTGGATCTGGGTGTCGCAGCACCTTGGCCGAAACAAATGCCCTTTTGAGACGGGCAAAAGCCGCTTTAGCCTCACTAGACCAGTGAGCAACATCCGCCCCTTTCTTAGTGAGTGCCACTATAGACGAAAATCCAGCGATAAATCGTCTATAAAAATTCGCAAAGCCCAGGAAACGCTGAAGCGCCTTCAAACTAGTGGGCTGCACCCAATCCAGGACTGCCTGTACCTTGGAACCCTCCATTTGGAAACCTTCTGGGGAGATAATATATCCTAGAAATGCGATTTGCTGAACTTCAAATTCGCACTTCTCCAGCTTCGCCCCAAGCCGGTGGTCTCTGAGTTTCTGGAGAACTAAGCGTACATGCTTCCGATGTTCCTCCAGGGAATGGGAGAAGATTAGGATGTCATCTAAGTATACAACTAAGAATCTATCCAAATATTCCCTGAGCACATCATTCATGAAATCCTGGAAGACTGCCGGGGCATTACAGAGCCCAAAAGGCATCACCAAATATTCATAATGCCCTGAGTGGGTATTAAAGGCAGTCTTCCATTCATCCCCCTCTCTTATTCGGATTAGATTGTACGCACCGCGTAGGTCAATCTTAGAAAAAATGGTGGCAGTACGAAGCTGGTCAAACAAGACCGAAATGAGAGGCAGTGGGTATGAGTTTTTAATCGTGATACAGTTCAATTCCCTGAAGTCGATGCAGGGTCGCAACGAACCGTCCTTTTTACCCACGAAGAAGAACCCCGACCCAACTGGAGACTGTGAAGGTCTGATAAATCCCTTAGCCAAGTTCTCCTGAATGTACTCTGCCATAGCCTGAGTCTCAGGACGTGACAGGGAGTACAACCTGCTCTTGGGAAGCTTAGCATTTGGCAACAAATCAATGACACAGTCATAGGGGCGATGGGGAGGTAGTACCTCTGCAACTTTTTTGGAGAGCACGTCCGCAAAATCTGCATAACACCCTGGCAATCCTGGCAAACTTAGCTGCGAGAGCCTGACTGGAAGGCTCAAGCAACTCCTGAAACAATCAGTACCCCAACTAAGAATCTCCCCAGAGACCCAGTCAAATTGAGGATTGTGGGCCCTTAACCAGGGTAACCCCAACACCAATGGGGCAAAAGTACAGACAGTCACATAAAAGGACAATTTTTCAGAGTGTGTGGCTCCAATAAACAAAGAAATCTGGCTAGTGCAAGAGGTAATTTTACCTTGGGATAATGGTTCCCCGTTTAACCCACAAATCTCAATTTCCGATGCCAAGGGTACTAAGGGAACAGAGTGTTTCAGGGCGAATTGGCGGTCCATAAAAACCCCGTCGGCCCCACTGTCCACAAAGGCCTCAGTCTTGACAGTTTGACCGAGGATCTTCAAGGTCACCGGAATGATAAAAGTCTTCTTGGGAAATTCTGACTTCTGGCCTGACAGGATATTTCCCATCACCCTCAGGCCCTGAAGTTCTCCGGCTTTTCTGGGCATGATACTACCACATGACCTTTATTCCCACAGTACAAACACAACCCCTGCTGTCTCCTCCGCGTCTTCTCACGCGAGGAGAGGCGGGTAGCCCCAATCTGCATAGGCTCCTCGGAAAATTCCTCAGAGTCTGGGGTTCCCTTGGGAAGGAAGGAAATCTCAGTCTCCCTTTCAAGCCTACGCTCTCTCAGCCGTCTATCCACCCGGATGGATAACTGCATGAGCTGATCCAAGCTATCAGGCAAGGGATATTGTACCAGTTGGTCCTTTATCTGGTTAGAAAGACCTCTTCGGTACTGGTGTCTCAGGGCTGGGTCATTCCACTGGGTATCATGGGCCAACCTCCGAAACTCCGTACAGTAAACCTCAACTGGCCTTCGCCCTTGCTTAAGGATCGAAATCTGAGCCTCGGCTGAGGCCGTCTTGTCAGGGTCATCATACAACATGCCCAGTGCCGTAAAAAAATCAACACTTTTAAGCGACGGACAGTCAGGCTGCAACCCATATGCCCAGACCTGTGGGTCTCCTTGTAGCAAGGAAATCACTATGCCCACCCGCTGAATCTCCGACCCAGAAGACTGAGGCCTAAGCCGGAAGTATAGCTTGCAGCTCTCCTTGAAACATAAGAACTGCGAGCGATCTCCAGAAAAACGATCCGGGAGATTTACTTTCGGCTCCTTAACCCCTGCAGGTGCTGCTGCTGCGGGAGCTCCGCCAGCAGCCTGGGAGGTGTGCATTTTAATGGACAAATCATTAAATTGTCGAGTCAGGACCTGCACCTGATCGACCACCTGTTGCAACGTATTTTGAGGGGTATGCTCCATATTCCCACAAAATTTCAACAGGAGTATTAGGCTGCTGAATATGTTATGCACACCAGTGCCTGCAGGAAAGTACTGGTGTCAGAACTGTTATGCACTCCAGTGCCTGCAGGAATGTACTGGTGTTTGATCTGTTATGCAAAACAAATGGACTCACAGACAGACTGGGGAATATGACATAACGTACACAGAAGGTGATAGGGTAACAAAATACACACAAAGTGAACAGAGAAGCCCAGAGGCTAAGGAACTGGGTATCTCCCTTGTATTAGAACTGCTCAGATGGGAAAAGCAAGATGTTGTGTTTTAATACGTAGAGAACCCAAAATGCTGTTGCTAAGGGCAACAGCAAAACCCTAAAGGGTTACCAACGGGTGTGGCAGTAAACTCCTTGGTCAGAGATGGAATAATAGACACAAGGAGAGTCTCCACAATCCTAATTCTCACTTGCAGTGCACAGGTTCAGCTTACTGCCATTAAACTGACCCCTGACACCTAGCACAGTGAGACAGGATTAGACAGGCAAGTCTTAGAATACAGCCGCAAACTTGCTAAGTTCACAGAGTAGTAACAGAACCCCAGCAAGCTAAACGACTGACTCCAGTCTTACTGCTAGGTCTGGATTGGCAGAGTGTAATACCAAATCCCCAGGCCTATTTGCAGTAAGCAACAAACAAATACAAAGCTACACAGTACTGGCTAACTTTCAGGAACTGACTAACCAACAAAGATTCAGCAGCATCTGCTTAACCTGGAAAGAGGCCTTATAAAGCAGGTGCTGTCCACGCCCCACTCAGACCTCACAGACTGTGAGCACAAAAACCAGCACCGGATCCCCTGCCGTGCACAGAGCCTATAACCACTGCACAGCAAAAGACCCGAACCGGAGTATCAGCTGCGCTCAGGTTACTCCGCTAGCACTTGTCTCCCGGTTGCCATGACGACGTGGCAGCACAGGGCAGGAGACCCTAACAGGTATATTGAGGGTTTCTAGCTAGAAGGGGACTTAATTCCCAATTAGGCTATGAGCAGGCATGACATGCATTGGAGTTGATCGCAGAAGCAAATTTGTTAGCAGTTGGGCAAAACCATGTGCACTGCAGGGAAGGCAGATATAACATGTGCAGAGAGCGTTAGATTTGGGTGAGGTGTGTTCAAACTGAAATCTAAATTGCACTGTTAAAATAAAGCAGCCAGTATTTACCCTGCACAGAAATAAAATATCCCACCCAAATCTAACTCTCTCTCAGAGGCATATCTACCTATTGGCCAGGATGGCACTCGCCAGTGGCACCAGCCGAGCAGGGGCGCCACACGACGGTGCCACCCACGGCCAGGCGGTAGATACACAACGTACACTTTGCACCTTTGTTCCCCCTTCCCCTGGCAGTTCCTCCTGGGTCCAGTGCCGCACCGCACCGCACCGCATTACAATAAAGAAAATGCTGCATAGACTACAGCTCCCAGCAGCCCTTGCTGCCGGAGCTCACAGAATTAAGGGCTGCTGTGAGCTGTAGTTTATGCAACGTTTCTTTATTGTAATGCAGCGTGGTGCCGGACCCCGGCGCCTTACAGTGGCTCCAGCTGCTGACTGCTGTGGTTGTTACCGGGACGGGTGAGGAACAGCCAGGGGAAGGGGGAACATAGGTGCTACCTCTACAAAATTTTTTATATATATATATATATATATATATATATATATATATACATATACACACACACACACACACACACACACACACACACACATACTGGGAAGAAGTCCACGGGGAATATATGTATGTATGTTAGTATATATATATATATATATATATATATATATATATATAATTTCCCAGATCTGTCACTCTGTGACTGTGTGAATAATGCTGGGCGTGGCTAGGAGCTCTCATTGGGTTAGCAGCAGGTCTATAACACCCAGTCCACAGCTGATTGGGTGAGAAACGCCCTCCCACACAGGTTACAGCCAATGGGAGGCTCTGCCCTTTGGCTGCTGTGATTTCCCAGAGCAGGATTAACATACAATGGGGCTGATGGAGCTGCAGCTCCAGGCCCACACCCCAAAATAGTCCCACTGCATCTGCAGCAACATACCCTCCAACAATTTACACATAAAAATCACTACAACTTCGAAAAGGGGGCATGGTCACGGGTACAGTGGCGTAGCCATGCCCCTTTTCCTATACTTTCAATGGACATTTGGACAACCAAAAATCTGTACAGACCATAAAAAAAGGTACTGTACCTGCCAAAAAGGTACAGCTGGAGGGTATGCCACTGCATGTGCAGCAAGTGTCTTCACTGTAGCTAGGGGGAAAAAATCCTTTTATTGCAGCGTCCTATGCAGTGTTGCCTACCCTCTTTCATTCTGCAGGAGACTCCCTGAAATAGCAGCAATCTCCCTGACTCCCTGAATAGACCAGCAATCTCCCTGATTTTACCTTACCCCGATTATATAGCTGTTACATTCTTGGGGAAAAGATAAATTATATATATATATACATTCAGATGGGATCATCAGTGCCATTTCCCTGTATTGGTTATTTGGCACAATGATCCCTATGGCTACATTCATTTTAAATAAGGTTTCTCATGGCCACTTACAGTATATGTGTATACAGTATACTAACTTTGGGGCTCATTTACGTTTTGATGTAACTCATTTTCATGACACGCCTCTCAGATGCAGCAGTACACATCCGTGCTTATAGGTGTTAATTTCACAATCTCCCTGAATTGCTTTTTCAAAAGTAGGCAAGTATGGTCCTATGTCCTGCTGCGAGTCTGCCTGCCCCCTCCAGCATCAACAATCCCCACTCCCTAGCCGCGGCGCAGGTGGAACAAAAGCTGCTGCAGCCACCGGCATAGATGTGTATGAAAGCGGCGCATTGGACGGTTTTCATAGTCCTCCGTGCACCGCATACTCTGAGCCCCGGAGCCTCCTCTGTGCGTGATATCACAGAAGTGCCTCCCCGCCACAGCCGCACCCAGAACCCCAGAGGCCCTGACTCTGCAACACAGCACCTGGGCTGCCGGCCTAAGAGACCCGAGATGGCTAATGTAACGGATAGAGTGGGTGATATCGCGGAGGGTAATGTCTGGATGCGAATCAATGTAAAAGGTGACAATGCTGTACAGTGCAGTGTCAGTGACACTGCACAGCACTCTCACCTTTTACATTGATTCAGCGAGTCAGTCAGTTCTGCCAGCCAGTCACTATTTTTAGCGCCGGTGCCCCAATGCGTCACATTACAGGGAAGTAGATGCACTAAATAAACGACAGCTCCCAGCAGCCCTTAGTGCAGGAGCATTCCGGTGCTAAGGGCTGCTGGGAGCTGTAGTTTATTGAGTACATCTTCTTCCCTGTAATGCTGCGCGTTAGGACACTGGCGCTAACAATAGTGACTGGCTGCTTGGCTGCTGTGCGAGTCTCCGGGAGAGCCACTGCCAAAAGGAGGTTAGCAGCTTAGCTGCTTCCAGGAGGAGTAGCAGGAGAGACATTAGCCGGCCCTCCCCCACTCGCAGTACCTCCGTGGCATCCCCACAGCCGCCCCCCACCCCCACCCGCAGCACCCCCACACCCGCTTCTCCCCCATCCGCGGTGGCTCTGGACCCCCACCCGTGGCACCCACCACTCTCCCATCCGCTGCACCCCCGGACCCCTCCCCATCCGCATCTCCCCTGCACCCGCCACTCCCCCAACCATAGTACCTACTAGGTGATTCATCAGGCCCTGCGTGCGCTGTTCACACCGTTGCAAGGGGCTGTGACCCCTTAACCATTGCATGCCCTTTGTCCGTGCAATATTTAACCACTCACACAATTATGATTGGAGGTAATACTCCATATAATAAAAATATTGCACGCCACAAGGGTGTGCAAGGGTTAAGGGGGCGCAGCCCCTTACGACGGTGTGAAGAGCACCCGTAGGGCGCGATGAATCACCTAGTGTGTATGTATGTGTATATCCATCTATCTATCTCTATATCTCCATGGAAATAAACAGCGGCACTCGGGGTCTTTCAATATAGTAAAATTTCTATTTGAAAAATCACATATCCAAAGCCTTTGGAGATGTGATTTTTCAAATAGAAGTTTTAGTTTTACCACATTAAAAGACCCTGGGTGCCACAGTTTATTTCCATGGATATATATATAAATGGGCTCACTACGGCTGGCCGGCGGTCGGGCTCCCGGCGACCAGCATACCGGCGCCGGGAGCCCGACCGCCGGCTTACCGACAGTGTGGCGAGCGCAAATGAGCCCCTTGCGGGCTCGCTGCGCTCGCCACGCTACGCTCGCCACGCTACGGGCACGGTGGCGCGCTACGCGCGTCACACTATTTTATTCTCCCTCTATGGGGGTCGTGGACCTCCACAAGGGAAAATAAGTGTCGGTATGCCGGCTGTCGGGCTCCCGGCGCCGGTATACTGAGCGCCGGGAGACCGACCGCCGGTATACAGAAGACCACATATATATATATATATATATATATATATATAGTCACCTAGTTCAAACAGCAGCGGCACTCGTGGGATTTGTAGTCAAAGATCAACGTGTATTTCACATCAAGATAGCCGACGTTTCGGGGCACACACGCCCCTTTGTCAAGGTGACACCTTGACAAAGGGGCGTGTGTGCCCCGAAACGTCGGCTATCTTGATGTGAAATACACGTTGATCTTTGACTACAAATCCCACGAGTGCCGCTGCTGTTTGAACTAGGCGACTACATCATTTTTTCCAGAAGGCACCGGGGTGTTACTGACAGAGGGGTGAGTGCCGGTCCATACAAAGACTTTATATATATATATATATACACACACACACACACACACACACACACACACACACACACACACACACACACACACACACACACACACACACACACACACACACGTGTGTGTGTGTGTGTGTGTGTGTATATATATATATATATATATATATATATATATATAGGTTGGTTAGAAGAAGGCGGCACTCAGTCAGACTCTTATTGTAGAATTTGGGTCGTTTATTTAGACCATGTAGGCCGACATGTTTCGGGGTGAACCCCCGTCCTCAGGGCCAAAAACGACCCAAATTCTACAATAAGAGTCTGACTGAGTACCGCCTTCTTCTAACCAACCCATATAGTGGCTATTGTCACCAGGAGGGCACCGCAGCAATTATTTTCCAAGGTACAAGGGAGTGCCGGGCTATCTTGCTATATATATATATATATATATATATATATATATATTTATTTGTACGTAAATGGAGGAGAAGAACAAGTGCCTATGCTGTAGTATGTTTTTCCAAAATGCATCAATAACATGCAGATAACAGAATTGCATACCAGATTGTGGCTTGTATCAAAGCACATCACTCCTCTGGTTCATAGTCCCAACCATAGGCGTGTGCAGCACATTTTATTAGGGGGTGCACCGTCTTTTGGGCGTGTCTAGAACCATCTAATGACGGTCAACGCAATATAAAATATCCACCCTTGTACCAATACTAATAAAGCAGATACATTGTCAGATGTTGTGGTGTGCACCAAACAAACACCGCTGATGGCACTCACTGCAATTACAGTGCTCCTCCTCAGCCTGGTCTGAGTCCCCCTCTCTTTCCCCTGCAAGATGCTGCAGCTTACTTACAAGTCAGTCACTCACTGACAGTCGCAGACTAGTACTGCTGTTGCTGGAAAAACGAGTGACGTGTCAATGCTGCTGCTGACCGCCTGCCAGTATTGAATTTGTCTTCCTAAGAGGAACACTGGCTGCATGCTGCTCCTCATCAGTGGCTGGCGTTGGCATAGCATAGAAGGGAGAGGTGGGCATGTGGTGGGTGGGCATGCCAGCAGCATGATGTAATCACATCACATCATGCTGTTTTTGTACATGGAGGTGGAGCCGGGAGTTTGAAAGCCGGTGGCAGTGGCACCCTTGATTAACCCAGGCGTCCGGTCAGTAATGCAGTCCTGACAGGGTGCAGCGCAGAGGGGACTGTAATCAGCTTGCTCGGCTATCGCTGCATCAGGCATGTGAGATCGGGGTGCCAGACATTAGGGGGTGCCTGTGCGCACCAGGCACCCCCCCTGCGCACACCTATGGTCCCAACACCGTCTCAGAATCTTTGGCTTATTGCCACACCTGCTGATACCGCTGTGGGTGTTAAGTTGTACTCTATTGTCCTGAGGTAAATCTTACTGGTGACCTCTGCATAAGGTATCTATTGATTTATTGTGATTAGCCTTTGCATAACCAATAAGCTAGCTTATCTCTAAAATAACAACACAGACAAAATAAGACACGGACAACAACTGCGTAAGTTTTAAAGGTCATTAGGTATTTATTAAGTGGAATGACCCTTCTGGTAAGCAATGGCAAGGAAAATGCTTGATGACGAGTTCTAGCCAATTGATGTTATAACTTATAACCATAATGGTGGCGACTTAAATGCCCCAACTTCTATAATATGAGGTGACTAAAATGCCTCATCCAGCCAAGGGCATAACCTGCATTAAGAAGGCAACACCACCCCTCACTATGGCATAGCGTGACCATTTCCTACAGAAAATGCCCATCGCCTCCCTGTACAGGCAGAACTCACTAGCCATCCTTCGAAAGGGTAGGTGTCCCTCAAAGACCACTTATGCCCCATGTGGCCGCTGGTCAAAAGCACCTTCCTGCCACTGCCAGGTTCTAACCTATTGATAAAATGGCCCACATAACCGCAGCCCACCATCCAGCACCAAGAAAATCTACAAACCGAAACTAGGCAAAAACAAAAAAATAGACCGAAGAAAAACTTCCAAACCTGCCTCAGACAAATGGACCCCGTCCCGTCTAAAATACCAAGGATTCTCAGACAACAGCAAAGGGTGCCTCACATCAAAACCACCACTAGCCTTTACAAATTTTGAAACTGCAAAATTAACCTTCTGTGCCTTGTCAATGGCAATCAGGCTGACGGAACCCCTCCACTGCATTCTAGGAACTATGTCAGACCACTCGACACAAACTTCAGGCCACCATGCCCGTAAGTGACATAAATCCTCCTTGACCTGAAGTGTCAAATCTATCCCTTTCCTCTGGCCTATGTAGTTACCCCCTAGATGAAGTATTACAATGTCTGGACGACCCCAGCACCGCTCCTTGTCAAAAAGCAACGACAATAGAGCGGACAACCGTAAACCCCTAACTCAACACTTAACACTCTGCCACTTAACACTCTGAATGCCTAGCAACTCAGCAGCCTGTGCAGCCAAGGGGTGACGCTCAGCCCAAAAAATGTAGGAATGGCCCACCCCCCAAACCTGGGAAGATGAAAAATTAGGGGCTGTAAAAGAAATAACCTAAAAGTTAGCATGTAGGACCAGACAAGTAAAACACAACGAAATAATAACCGCAGAAAAAGGACCCAAGTGAAGGCAAACACTTAAAAAAAAAACTCTGGTGGACTTGTAGGACAGCCAGTTGTAATTAGCCCACTAATGGAGTAATTTTTTTTTTTTTTTTTAATTCCTTCACACCACCGGATCCGGAACGCTAGCCGTTCCAAAACTGGTGGGCAAACAACGTTTTTGGGTCAACACCAATGGGCGCATATCACAACTTATCAACATGAACATAGGACTTATAAGCAGTGGACTTCCACTGACTCATTTCTTGAATGGCCGACGGTGAAAGCCTGCTGGTGGCCCAAGTAGCCGCCCCTATCCTAAAGGAATGCGTTCCGTAGTCCGCCACATTGAGCCCTAAATGCTTCAAACAATGTTTAAAAACAGCAGTGAACTGGAAACAAGTAAGAGGCGAAGAGTTAAAGTGCAGTTAAAATTGAATGCCGGCCACTGGCCTGGTGGGCAAATACGCCTGTATTAAGTTAACGGGGCACAAGGAAACCTCGTGGAATGCATACAGCGACACCCATTTGCCCCGGCCCAACTGATCCGTTTTGGACCGGGCAATCTTACACATGACCAGCCCTTCTCGGCAGACCACGTTCTTGAAAAGAAGCCCAGTGTCAGAGGAAAACTTGTTAACGGCCACCAGCTCGCTAATCCTAAAAGCACCAAAAAAAGCAACAGAAAATGCCACTCTAAACAAAGAAGCCTCCAACTCGTTTCCAGCCACTGCAGAAAGCGCAACCAACAACTCACGCAACAAATGCAGGTCAACAGGTCTGCGCGCATCAGCAACTAAAGGGATCTCCCTTGCCCACCCTCTCAACGCCTTTTCCAGGATTAATGACCTTTTGGGGTCAACTGTCCTAAGTAACCTAGCGTGAAAGGAGATGCCATTGATGGATTTGGACATAGCCGCCCTGGATCTGCCCTGCGAGAGTAATGGCCCCACACGTACTCGAGGAAGCAATCCTCCACAGACTTACCAGCAATTAAGTGAGAAGTCTGGTAGGATTCCCAATCCTTCCAAACTGCGGAGTATGCCCGCGAGTTAGAAGATGCCAACGATCCCATGCCAACAACCTCAGGTATGCTCTACAATCTGCCAGACAGAATGCAGACAAGTTAGACCAAGAGCCGAGGCTCCCGGGGCTAACTCCCGAAACCTCCCTGGTAACTGCCTTGAAATGCGATAAAGCATCCGCAATACCGTTATCAACACCAGGAACATGCCTGGCCGTGAAGCTGATGTTAAAGCATAAACAGGTCAGGACTAGGTGGTGAAGCAAACGTAAAGCTTGAGAGGAGGCGGACCTTTGATTATTCACCGCATGAACCACCCCCAAATTGTCGTGCCAAAATACGATCGTCTAATTAGCCAATCAAGGCGAGCACAGTTCGACCGCGACAATGATTGGGAACAATTCGAGCAGCAAATTAGCAGTGAGACCGCGTGCAACCCAAGATGGGATAGGGAGCAACACACCACTCGCCCTGAAAAAAGGCACTGTAGCCAGAGGAACCCGCAGCATCAGTAAAGAGCTGCAGGTGGGGGCTGGATACTGGGGGAAGTGGCCATAACAGCTCCCTATTAAAGTGTTCCAAAAACGATGCCCAAGTTCTAAAGTCGTCTTTAATCTCCCGAGACAGGCGAATGGTGTGATGTGGACTGGTCACCCCAGCGGTGGCCCTCTCCAACTTGCGGCAAAAAACTCTGCCCATCGGTATGACCCTACAAGCGATATTGAAAGACCCTAAAAGACTGAACCTGACGGAGCCTGACTCTGGCCCTGCCCAAAAAATCCACAATCAAAATCAACAGCTTATGGATCTTGTCCTCAGAAATACGACAACAACCCACAGCCGTGTCGACTTCAATACAGAGATATGAAAGGCAACAAGTAGGGCCCTCAGTCTTGTCCGCTGCAATAGGGACCCCCAAACTCCGAAACAAACCAACCACAGACAGCCATAGTCCTGGCAAAACCAACTATCTCTGGGGCCTATAAAGAGAAAATGGTCTAAATAGTGAGCAATACCGGCATGACCCGTGCTCTCCTGGACTCACCAGTGTAAAAAACTACTGAATTTCAAGAAACAGAACACCACATGGGCAGGCACTTGTCAGTGTAATAGGCCACATCTAGATGGAAACCCATAAAGCGAAAGGAACCAGGGTGTAAAGGGAGGAGCCGAAAAGCCGACTCGATGTCTAGCTTAGTCAGCAAGGTGTACTCACCAAATCCACACACCAGCTCAAGAGCTTCATCGAAGAGTTGATAGCGCACCCTACAGAACTCGTCAGGAATTGCATCGTTAACGGATCTGCCCCGTGGGTAAGACAGATGCTGGATCAAACTGAACTTGCCCGGCACCTTCTTGGGCATGACCCCCAGAGGGGAGACGCACAAGTCGGGCAAAGGTATAAAAGGAAATGGGCCACACATCCGACCCAATTCCACTTCTGCATCCACCTTCCGCCTCACCACCTGCGGTGAATCCAGAGCAGACTTCAAATTCCTGCGAGCCACCACCAATATTGAGTAAGGAATGGGCAACTTGAAACCAGAACAAAAACCGTCCAACAAAAACCTTGCTTCAATGGGATGTGGTTAATGCGACAGCCACTTAGACAGTGCCAACACTAGTATGGAAGAAGGGGCCTTACTGAGCACCGAGGGCGGAATCCCGTTGTTCGGCGAGGTGGCCTCCAGGGGTGGATTTACAGTCCTTGGCCAGTTGGCCCGCTCTGCAGATTCTACAGGAGTGGCGAAAACGACATTTCGCCCCCCTATCACATTTCGAATCATTAAACGCGAAACATTTACCCTTAGCAGATGCAACTGCAGGGGTAAAATCCTGGACCCTTCATGTTTCTCCCTGAACTTGGTATCGTAGTCCCTCCACACGTAACCTTTGTATGTGATGAGGGTCTCGTTAACCTCGTTAATACGTTACGACATTCTTGTGTTTCCCGGGCCAGCTTTCCAAGTAGCAGGCCGAGAAAACCAAGAAGCCGCGTAACCAGTGATGATAACTATGGAAGGAATTCTTGCTGGAGATTCCTGCCTTCTTAGCCTCAGCATGGCCTTTCTTCATTTCGGCCATAATGGTGAAGACATCTACAAATTTCCCGTTCTTGATCCTGTCCTTCAAACTCTTCCTCAAACCCCTGGTAACTGCCTTGTTAGTGCAGTGCACCATGTCAGAAAAAACAGGCATATCAGGTGGGGTCTTGCCCCGCCTCGGACGCTTGGTCTCACCTAGCTACATCGCAACCGCCCGAGCCACTAGCCTAGCCATGTTGCGCGGGCACTTAGAGGAGCCAGACTGGCCGCTGCTAGCAGAGGATCCAGAAGAAGAAACAGAGGAGGAGTCAGAAACGTCATGCTCACCATCAGCGGAAGGGACAGCCGGCGGATCCGGAGCCGGCACCGTCACTGAACCACTTGCCATGCCTCCTTGTCCAGAAATGGCACCGCCTCCGTAACCGAGACCTTCGTAGCAGAGGGAGCCGATGTCGGGCCTGCCAAACGAGCCTCACTGTGGACCTGCCACAACTCAGGAGACCCAAGACTGTCAGTGTCCGTAACCTCAGGATAGAGAGAAGAGTTAAGCACCTGGTGTTCTGCAATAGAGCCAATCGGGTCCACCGCCAGAGCCGAAGACCCTGCATGCAAGACGGGCTGGGGTGGCAGTGCCAAAGCTGGGGCAGGGAGAGCGGGGGCAGAGACATCAACTACGGGTGCATGTGAAACGCCAGTAGCCATATTGTAGGCCAGTGCCCATGGGTTGGGCCCAAAACCAGCAGACGACCAGCCCGCCGGATAGGAACCCCCTTGCAAAGGGAGGGGCACAGGGTTGCTGATAGAAGGGGGGGCATACGGGGCACCGCCCACATGCAGCGAACCCGCATAATATCCGGGCTTACCCAAAGCCCAAAGCCTGGGATGCGTTAAAGGACCATGTGTTCTGCACTACTGGCACAGGAGTCAACAAAGCTGGAAAAAAGGGGTGAATGGACTGAGACATGGACCCAGGGATAACCTGCTGCCGGGATGTGCTAATGACAGGGAAAGCCAGTGTAGAAGGCATCCCTGAGGGCAAAACAGTCTGATATAACAAATCATGGGCGTGGACCAGTGGGGGCAGCACAGGCATACTAACATTGGAGGAGATAACTGATTGAGTGGATATAAACCGCACCACACTGGTTTGGCCACCAGGAGGAGAAAAAACTAAGACCCCTTGGCCACTGGGGGCAGTGATCCCACTGCCCTTGCAGATGGTAACCCCAGGGGACAAATTGGAGCCAGTATAAGCACCCCGCCCCACGCCCGCCGTGGCAGCCACTGCGTTAATACCCGGCACTGGGGGGGAACATCGCCACAATGGAGCCCAGAGCAGTGCCTCCTGCCAGCACCACCTGCACCACCAGTGGGATAGGAGCCACCCGCCGGGTCCTTCGGCATCATATGCCTCGCCGAAAGGCGCCGGGCCGCAGAGACGCCGATCAGCACCACCCTGCCGGAAGCAGGAAGCAACGGAGAGGTGCTGGGGAGCCCACTGAGAGGGGAGACAGCAGACATGGCCGGAGGGGCAGGAGGCAGACACGGCGAGAGGGGACCTCAAAACCTGCACAGAGCCGCTGGTAAGGTAAGGGGATGGGCAGCCTCAGCTACCCGGGGAAGGAGGGGGGCAGAGCACTTGGGCCGCTGCATTATAAGCCATGTACAGTACCAGGGCAATGCTAAATAAAACAATTGAGAGACTAGGAAAGCAGGTAGATGAGGGCAGAACCCCAGGGGAAAGCAAAGGAGACAGTAGAAAAAAATGCAAGAGAAAGAAAGAAAACACAAGGGGAGACCACTTATCTGCTCTTTCCAAGGCACTCAAAAGGAAGTGCTGGTGATGTTACTGACTATATATACCCCTCCTATGTTACCTCCCTTAATTACCCTGATAGGCTAAACCAAAACACAACCAACACCTCTCAAGGGGAAGCTAATTCTACCTAGCAAACGTTCTCTTCATTAACCCATCACAAACCAAAGACTGCTTATATAATTTTGTGGCTATACAGCCCTCATTTACTCTTCTCTGCTGCTGCCAGGACTGACACACTACTAGTTGCTGCTTCTCCCTGCAGCTCAGCAGACATCTGCACATGCATAACTCCCAACATGACCCTCTACAGGAGGGACAAAATGCTCTGCTCCTGGACTTTTCTCTCAATGTATGATAACCAGCACCTGTTTTGAACAGGTAAATGGATAATAATAAGAATTTACTTACCGATAATTCTCCGCAGGAGACTGGGCACATCTAAAGAAAGCTTTAGGACTATCTGGTGTGCACTGGCTCCTCCCCCTATGACCCTCCTCCAAGCCTCAGTTAGGATACTGTGCCCGGACGAGCGTACACAATAAGGAAGGATTTTGAATCCCGGGTAAGACTCATACCAGCCACACCAATCACACCGTATAACCTGTGATCTGAACCCAGTTAACAGCATGATAACAGAGGAGCCTCTGAAAGATGGCTCACAACAATAATAACCCGATTTTTGTAACAATAACTATGTACAAGTATTGCAGACAATCCGCACTTGGGATGGACGCCCAGCATCCACTACGGACTATGAGAAATAGAATTATCGGTAAGTAAATTCTTATTTTCTCTAACGTCCTAAGTGGATGCTGGGGACTCCGTAAGGACCATGGGGATTATACCAAAGCTCCCAAATGGGCGGGAGAGTGCGGATGACTCTGCAGCACCAAATGAGAGAACTCCAGGTCCTCTTTAGCCAGGATATCAATTTTGTAGAATTTTACAAACGTATTTGCTCCTGACCAAGTAGCTGCTCGGCAAAGTTGTAAAGCCGAGACCCCTCGGGCAGCCGCCCAAGATGAGCCCACCTTCCTTGTGGAGTGGGCATTTACAGATTTTTGGCTGTGGCAGGCCTGCCACAGAATGTGCAAGCTGAATTGTACTACAAATCAAACGAGCAATAGTCTGCTTAGAAGCAGGAGCACCCAGCTTGTTGGGTGCATACAGGATAAACAGCGAGTCAGATTTCCTGACTCCAGCCGTCCTGGAAACATATATTTTCAGGGCACTGACAACGTCTAGCAACTTGGAGGCCTCCAAGTCCCTAGTAGCCGCAGGCACCACCAATAGGTTGGTTCAGGTGAAACGCTGAAACCACCTTGGGGAGAAACTGAGGACGAGTCCTCAATTCCGCCCTGTCCGAATGGAAAATCAGATAAGGGCTTTTTCAGGATAAAACCGCCCATTCTGACACGCGCCTGGCCCAGGCCAGGGCCAAAAGCATGACCACTTTTCATGTGAGATATTTTAACTCCACAGATTTAAGTGGTTCAAACCAATGTGACTTTTGGAACCCAAAACTACATTGAGATCCCAAAGTGCCACTGGAGGCACAAAAGGAGGCTGTATATGCAGTACCCCTTTTACAAACGTCTGAACTTCAGGGACTGAAGCTAGTTCTTTTTTGGAAGAAAATTGACAGGGCCGAAATTTGAACCTTAATGGACCCCAATTTCAGGCCCATACACACTCCTGTTTGCAGGAAATGTAGGAATCGACCCAGTTGAATTTCCTCCGTCGGGCCTTACTGGCCTCGCACCACGCAACATATTTTCGCCAATTGCGGTGATAATGTTTTTGCGGTTACATCCTTCCTGGCTTTGATCAGGATAGGGATGACTTCATCCGGAATGCCTTTTTTCCTTCAGGATCCGGCGTTCAACCGCCATGCCGTCAAACGCAGCCGCGGTAAGTCTTGGAACAGACAGGGTCCTTGCTGGAGCAGGTCCCTTCTTAGAGGTAGAGGCCACGGATCTTCCGTGAGCATCTCTTGAAGTTCCGGTTACCAAGTTCTTCTTGGCCAATCCGGAACCACGAATATAGAGCTTACTCCTCTCCATCTTATCAATCTCAGTACCTTGGGTATGAGAGGCAGAGGCGGGAACACATACCCTGACTGGTACACCCACGGTGTTACCAGAGCGTCTACAGCTTATTGCCTGAGGGTCCCCGGACCTGGCGCAATACCTGTCGAGTTTTTAATCATGTGGGAGACTTCTGGGTGAAGTCCCCACTCTCCCGGGTGGAGGTCGTGCTGAGGAAGTCTGCTTCCCAGTTGTCCACTCCCGGAATGAATACTGCTGACAGTGCTATCACATGATTTTCCGCCCAGCGAAGAATCCTTGCAGCTTCTGCCATTGCCCTCCTGCTTCTTGTGCCACCCTGTCTGTTTACGTGGGTGACTGCCGTGATGTTGTCCGACTGGATCAACACCGGCTGACCTTGAAGCAGAGGTCTTGCTAAGCTTAGAGCATTGTAAATGTCCCTTAGCTTCAGGATATTTATGTGAAGTGATGTCTCCATGCTTGACCATAAGCCCTGGATATTCCTTCCCTGTGTGACTGCTCCCCAGCCTCGCAGGCTGGCATCCGTGGTCACCAGGACCCAGTCCTGAATGCCTAATCTGCGGCCCTCTAGAAGATGAGCACTCTGCAACCACCACAGGAGGGACACCCTTGTCCTTGGTGACAGGGTTATCCGCTGATGCATCTGAAGATGCGACCCGGACCATTTGTCCAGCAGGTCCCACTGGTGCGTGGAATCTGTCGAATGAGATTGCTTCGTAGGAAGCCACCATTTTACCCAGAACCCTTGTGCATTGATGCACTGAGACTTGGCTCGGTTTTAGGAGGTTCCTGACTAGCTCGGATAACTCCCTGGCTTTCTCCTCCGGGAGAAACACCTTTTTCTGGACTGTGTCCAGGATCATCCCTAGGAACAGAAGACACGTCGTCGGAACCAGGTGCGATTTTGGAATATTGAGAATCCAATCGTGCTGCCGCAACACTACCTGAGATAGTGCTACACCGACCTCCAACTGTTCCCTGGATCTTACCCTTATCAGGGAATTGTCCAAGTAAGGGATAACTAAAATTCACTTCCTTCGAAGGAATATCATCATTTCGGCCATTACCTTGGTAAAGACCCGGGGTGCCGTGGACCATCCATACGGCAGCGTCTGAACTGATAGTGACAGTTCTGTACCATAAACCTGAGGTACCCTTGGTGAGAAGGGTAAATTTTGACATGAAGGTAAGCATCCTTGATGTCCCGAGACATCATGTAGTCCCCTTCTTCCAGGTTCGCAATCACTGCTCTGAGTGACTCAATCTTGAATTTGAACCTCTGTATGTAAGTGTTCAAAGATTTTAGATTTAGAATCGGTCTCACCGAGCCGTCCGGCTTCGGTACCACAACAGTGTGGAATAATACCCCGTTCCCTGTTGCAGGAGGGGTATCTTGATTATCACCTGCTGGGAATACAGCTTGTGAATGGCTTCCAAAACTGTCTCCCTGTCAGAAGGAGACATCGGTAAAGCCGACTTTAGGAAACGGCGAGGGGGAGACGTCTCGAATTCTAATTTGTACCCCTGAGATATCACCTGAAGGATCCAGGGGTCTACTTGCGAGTGAGCCCACTGCGCGCTGAAATTCATTGAGACGGGCCCCCCCACCGTGCCTGATTCTGCTTGTAAAGCCCCAGCGTATACTGAGGGCTTGGCAGAGGCGGGAGAGGGTTTCTGTTCCTGGGAACTGGCTGATTTCTGCAGCCTTTTTCCTCTCCCTCTGTCACGGGGCAGAAATGAGGAACCTTGTCCACGAAAAGACTGCGCCTGATAATACGGCGTCTTCTCATGTTGAGAGGCGACCTGGGGTACAAACGTGGAATTCCCAGCTGTTGCCGTGGCCACCAGGTCTGAAAGACCGACCCCAAATAACTCCTCCCCTTAATAAAGCAATACTTCCAAATGCCGTTTGGAATACGCATCACCTGACCACTGACGTGTCCATAACCCTCTACTGGTAGAAATGGACAACGCGCTTAGACTTGATGCCAGTCGGCAAATATTCTGCTGTGCATCACGCATATATAGAAATGCATCTTTTAAATGCTCTATAGGCAAAAATATACTGTCCCTATCTAGGGTATCAATATTTTCAGTCAGGGAATCCGACCACGCCAACCCAGCACTGCACATCCAGGCTGAGGCGATTGCTGGTCGCAGTATAACACCAGTATGTGTGTAAATACCTTTTAGGATACCCTCCTGCTTTCTATCAGCAGGATCCTTAAGGGCGGCCATCTCAGGCGAAGGTAGAGCCCTTACAAGCGTGTGAGCGCTTTATCCACCCTAGGGGGTGTTTCCCAACGCACCCTAACCTCTGGCGGGAAAGGATATAATGCCAATAACATTTTAGAAATTATCAGTTGTTATCGGGGGAAACCCACGCATCATCACACACCTCATTTAATTTCTCAGATTCAGGAAAACTACAGGTAGTTTTTCCTCACCGAACATAATACCCCTTTTTTGGTGGTACTCGTATTATCAGAAATGTGTAAAACATTTTTCATTGCCTCAATCATGTAACGTGTGGCCCTACTGGAAGTCGCATTCGTCTCTTCACCGTCGACACTGGAGTCAGTATCCGTGTCGGCGTCTATATCTGCCATCTGAGGTAACGGGCGCTTTAGAGCCCCTGACGGCCTATGAGACGTCTGGACAGGCACAAGCTGAGTAGCCGGCTGTCTCATGTCAACCACTGTCTTTTATACAGAGCTGACACTGTCACGTAATTCCTTCCAACAGTTCATCCACTCAGGTGTCGACCCCCTAGGGGGTGACATCACTATTACAGGCAATCTGCTCCGTCTCCACATCATTTTTCTCCTCATACATGTCGACACAAAAGTACCGACATACAGCACACACACAGGGAATGCTCTGATAGAGGACAGGACCCCACTAGCCCTTTGGGGAGACAGAGGGAGAGTTTGCCAGCACACACCAGAGCGCTATATATATACAGGGATAACCTTATATAAGTGTTTTTCCCCTTATAGCTGGTGTATAGTTTATACTGCGCCTAATTAGTGCCCCCCTCTCTTTTTTTAACCCTTTCTGTAATGTAGTGACTGCAGGGGAGAGACAGGGAGCTTCCCTCCAACGGAGCTGTGAGGGAAAATGGCGCCAGTGTGCTGAGGAGATAGGCTCCGCCCCTTTTTCGCGGACTTTTCTCCTGCTTTTTTATGGATTCTGGCAGGGGTTAAATGCATCCATATAGCCCAGGAGCTATATGTGATAGAGATGAGCGCCGGAAATTTTTCGGGTTTTGTGTTTTGGTTTTGGGTTCGGTTCCGCGGCTGTGTTTTGGGTTCGACCGCGTTTTGGCAAAACCTCACCGAATTTTTTTTGTCGGATTCGGGTGTGTTTTGGATTCGGGTGTTTTTTTCAAAAAACCCTAAAAAACAGCTTAAATCATAGAATTTGGGGGTCATTTTGATCCCAAAGTATTATTAACCTCAAAAACCATAATTTACACTCATTTTCAGTCTATTCTGAATACCTCACACCTCACAATATTATTTTTAGTCCTAAAATTTGCACCGAGGTCGCTGTGTGAGTAAGATAAGCGACCCTAGTGGCCGACACAAACACCGGGCCCATCTAGGAGTGGCACTGCAGTGTCACGCAGGATGTCCCTTCCAAAAAACCCTCCCCAAACAGCACATGACGCAAAGAAAAAAAGAGGCGCAATGAGGTAGCTGACTGTGTGAGTAAGATAAGCGACCCTAGTGGCCGACACAAACACCGGGCCCATCTAGAAGTGTCACTGCAGTGTCAAGCAGGATGGCCCTTCCAAAAAACCCTACCCAAACAGCACATGACGCAAAGAAAAAAAGAGGCGCAATGAGGTAGCTGACTGTGTGAGTAAGATAAGCGACCCTAGTGGCCGACACAAACACCGTGCCCATCTAGGAGTGGCACTGCAGTGTCACGCAGGATGTCCCTTCCAAAAAACCCTCCCCAAACAGCACATGACGCAAAGAAAAAAAGAGGCGCAATGAGGTAGCTGACTGTGTGAGTAAGATAAGCGACCCTAGTGGCCGACACAAACACCGGGCCCATCTAGGAGTGGCACTGCAGTGTCACGCAGGATGTCCCTTCCAAAAAACCCTCCCCAAACAGCACATGACGCAAAGAAAAAAAGAGGCGCAATGAGGAAGCTGACTGTGTGAGTAAGATAAGCGACCCTAGTGGCCGACACAAACACCGGGCCCATCTAGGAGTGGCACTGCAGTGTCACGCAGGATGGCCCTTCCAAAAAACCCTCCCCAAACAGCACATGACGCAAAGAAAAAAAGAGGCGCAATGAGGTAGCTGACTGTGTGAGTAAGATAAGCGACCCTAGTGGCCGACACAAACACCTGGCCCATCTAGGAGTGGCACTGCAGTGTCACGCAGGATGGCCCTTCCAAAAAACCCTCCCCAAACAGCACATGACGCAAAGAAAAAGAAAAGAAAAAAGAGGTGCAAGATGGAATTGTCCTTGGGCCCTCCCACCCACCCTTATGTTGTATAAACAGGACATGCACACTTTAACCAACCCATCATTTCAGTGACAGGGTCTGCCACACGACTGTGACTGATATGACGGGTTGGTTTGGACCCCCCCCAAAAAAGAAGCAATTAATCTCTCCTTGCACAAACTGGCTCTACAGAGGCAAGATGTCCACCTCATCATCATCCTCCGATATATCACCGTGTACATCCCCCTCCTCACAGATTATCAATTCGTCCCCACTGGAATCCACCATCTCAGCTCCCTGTGTACTTTGTGGAGGCAATTGCTGCTGGTCAATGTCTCCGCGGAGGAATTGATTATAATTCATTTTAATGAACATCATCTTCTCCACATTTTCTGGATGTAACCTCGTACGCCGATTGCTGACAAGGTGAGCGGCGGCACTAAACACTCTTTCGGAGTACACACTTGTGGGAGGGCAACTTAGGTAGAATAAAGCCAGTTTGTGCAAGGGCCTCCAAATTGCCTCTTTTTCCTGCCAGTATAAGTACGGACTGTGTGACGTGCCTACTTGGATGCGGTCACTCATATAATCCTCCACCATTCTTTCAATGTTGAGAGAATCATATGCAGTGACAGTAGACGACATGTCCGTAATCGTTGTCAGGTCCTTCAGTCCGGACCAGATGTCAGCATCAGCAGTCGCTCCAGACTGCCCTGCATCACCGCCAGCGGGTGGGCTCGGAATTCTGAGCCTTTTCCTCGCACCCCCAGTTGCGGGAGAATGTGAAGGAGGAGATGTTGACAGGTCGCGTTCCGCTTGACTTGACAATTTTCTCACCAGCAGGTCTTTCAACCCCAGCAGACTTGTGTCTGCCGGAAAGAGAGATCCAAGGTAGGCTTTAAATCTAGGATCGAGCATGGTGGCCAAAATGTAGTGCTCTGATTTCAACAGATTGACCACCCGTGAATCCTTGTTAAGCGAATTAAGGGCTCCATCCACAAGTCCCACCTGCCTAGCGGAATCGCTCCGTGTTAGCTCCTCCTTCAATGTCTCCAGCTTCTTCTGCAAAAGCCTGATGAGGGGAATGACCTGACTCAGGCTGGCAGTGTCTGAACTGACTTCACGTGTGGCAAGTTCAAAGGGCATCAGAACCTTGCACAACGTTGAAATCATTCTCCACTGCGCTTGAGACAGGTGCATTCCACCTCCTATATCGTGCTCAATTGTATAGGCTTGAATGGCCTTTTGCTGCTCCTCCAACCTCTGAAGCATATAGAGGGTTGAATTCCACCTCGTTACCACTTCTTGCTTCAGATGATGGCAGGGCAGGTTCAGTAGTTTTTGGTGGTGCTCCAGTCTTCTGTACGTGGTGCCTGTACGCCGAAAGTGTCCCGCAATTCTTCTGGCCACCGACAGCATCTCTTGCACGCCCCTGTCGTTTTTTAAAAAATTCTGCACCACCAAATTCAAGGTATGTGCAAAACATGGGACGTGCTGGAATTTGCCCATATTTAATGCACACACAATATTGCTGGCGTTGTCCGATGCCACAAATCCACAGGAGAGTCCAATTGGGGTAAGCCATTCCGCGATGATCTTCCTCAGTTGCCGTAAGAGGTTTTCAGCTGTGTGCGTATTCTGGAAAGCGGTGATACAAAGCGTAGCCTGCCTAGGAAAGAGTTGGCGTTTGCGAGATGCTGCTACTGGTGCCGCCGCTGCTGTTCTTGCGGCGGGAGTCCATACATCTACCCAGTGGGCTGTCACAGTCATATAGTCCTGACCCTGCCCTGCTCCACTTGTCCACATGTCCGTGGTTAAGTGGACATTGGGTACAACTGCATTTTTTAGGACACTGGTGAGTCTTTTTCTGACGTCCGTGTACATTCTCGGTATCGCCTGCCTAGAGAAGTGGAACCTAGATGGTATTTGGTAACGGGGGCACACTGCCTCAATAAATTGTCTAGTTCCCTGTGAACTAACGGCGGATACCGGACGCACGTCTAACACCAACATAGTTGTCAAGGCCTCAGTTATCCGCTTTGCAGCAGGATGACTGCTGTGATATTTCATCTTCCTCGCAAAGGACTGTTGAACAGTCAATTGCTTACTGGAAGTAGTACAAGTGGGCTTACGACTTCCCCTCTGGGATGACCATCGACTCCCAGCAGCAACAACAGCAGCGCCAGCAGCAGTAGGCGTTACACGCAAGGATGCATCGGAGGAATCCCAGGCAGGAGAGGAATCATCAGAATTGCCAGTGACATTGCCTGCAGGACTATTGGCATTCCTGGGGAAGGAGGAAATTGACACTGAGGGAGTTGGTGGGGTGGTTTGCGTGAGCTTGGTTACAAGAGGAAGGGATTTACTGGTCAGTGGACTGCTTCCACTGTCGGCCAAAGTTTTTGAACTTGTCACTGACTTATTATGAATGCGCTGCAGGTGACGTATAAGGGAGGATGTTCCGAGGTGGTTAACGTCCTTACCCCTACTTATTACAGCTTGACAAAGGGAACACACGGCTTGACAAATGTTGTCCGCATTTCTGGTGAAATACTTCCACACCGAAGAGCTGATTTTTTTGGTATTTTCACCAGGCATGTCAACGGCCATATTCCTCCCACGGACAACAGGTGTCTCCCCGGGTGCCTGACTTAAACAAACCACCTCACCATCAGAATCCTCCTGGTCAATTTCCTCCCCAGCGCCAGCAACACCCATATCCTCCTCATCCTGGTGTACTTCAACACTGACATCTTCAATCTGACTATCAGGAACTGGACTGCGGGTGCTCCTTCCAGCACTTGCAGGGGGCGTGCAAATGGTGGAAGGCGCATGCTCTTCACGTCCAGTGTTGGGAAGGTCAGGCATCGCAACCGACACAATTGGACTCTCCTTGTGGATTTGGGATTTCGAAGAACGCACAGTTCTTTGCGGTGCTACTGCTTTTGCCAGCTTGAGTCTTTTCATTTTTCTAGCGAGAGGCTGAGTGCCTCCATCCTCATGTGAAGCTGAACCACTAGCCATGAACATAGGCCAGGGCCTCAGCCGTTCCTTGCCACTCCGTGTGGTAAATGGCATATTGGCAAGTTTACGCTTCTCCTCCGACAATTTTATTTTAGGTTTTGGAGTCCTTTTTTTACTGATATTTGGTGTTTTGGATTTGACATGCTCTGTACTATGACATTGGGCATCGGCCTTGGCAGACGACGTTGCTGGCATTTCATCGTCTCGGCCATGACTAGTGGCAGCAGCTTCAGCACGAGGTGGAAGTGGATCTTGATCTTTCCCTAATTTTGGAACCTCAACATTTTTGTTCTCCATATTTTAATAGGCACAACTAAAAGGCACCTCAGGTAAACAATGGAGATGGATGGATACTAGTATACAATTATGGATGGACTGCCGAGTGCCGACACAGAGGTAGCTACAGCCGTGGACTATTGTACTGTACTGTGTCTGCTGCTAATATAGACTGGATGATAATGAGATGTAGTATGTATGTATAAAGAAGAAAGAAAAAAAAACCACGGGTAGGTGGTATACAATTATGGACGGACTGCCGAGTGCCGACACAGAGGTAGCTACAGCCGTGGACTACCGTACTGTGTCTGCTGCTAATATAGACTGGTTGATAAAGAGATGTAGTATGTATGTATAAAGAAGAAAGAAAAAAAAACCACGGGTAGGTGGTATACAATTATGGATGGACTGCCGAGTGCCGACACAGAGGTAGCTACAGCCGTGGACTACCGTACTGTACTGTGTCTGCTGCTAATATAGACTGGATGATAATGAGATGTAGTATGTATAAAGAAGAAAGAAAAAAAAACCACGGGTAGGTGGTATACAATTATGGATGGACTGCCGAGTGCCGACACAGAGGTAGCTACAGCCGTGGACTACCGTACTGTGTCTGCTGCTAATATAGACTGGTTGATAATGAGATGTAGTATGTATAAAGAAGAAAGAAAAAAAAAACCACGGGTAGGTGGTATACAATTATGGACGGACTGCCGAGTGCCGACACAGAGGTAGCTACAGCCGTGGACTACCGTACTGTACTGTGTCTGCTGCTAATATAGACTGGTTGATAAAGAGATGTAGTATGTATGTATAAAGAAGAAAGAAAAAAAACCACGGGTAGGTGGTATACAATTATGGATGGACTGCCGAGTGCCGACACAGAGGTAGCTACAGCCGTGGACTACCGTACTGTACTGTGTCTGCTGCTAATATAGACTGGATGATAATGAGATGTAGTATGTATGTATAAAGAAGAAAGAAAAAAAAACCACGGGTAGGTGGTATACAATTATGGATGGACTGCCGAGTGCCGACACAGAGGTAGCTACAGCCGTGGACTACCGTACTGTGTCTGCTGCTAATATAGACTGGTTGATAAAGAGATGTAATATGTATGTATAAAGAAGAAAGAAAAAAAAACCACGGGTAGGTGGTATACAATTATGGACGGACTGCCGAGTGCTGACACAGAGGTAGCTACAGCCGTGGACTACCGTACTGTGTCTGCTGCTAATATAGACTGGTTGATAAAGAGATGTAGTATGTATGTATAAAGAAAAAAAAACCACGGGTAGGTGGTATACAATTATGGATGGACTGCCGAGTGCCGACACAGAGGTAGCTACAGCCGTGGACTACCATACTGTACTGTGTCTGCTGCTAATATAGACTGGTTGATAAAGAGATGTAGTATGTATGTATAAAGAAGAAAGAAAAAAAAACCACGGGTAGGTGGTATACAATTATGGATGGACTGCCGAGTGCCGACACAGAGGTAGCTACAGCCGTGGACTACCGTACTGTACTGTGTCTGCTGCTAATATAGACTGGATGATAATGAGATGTAGTATGTATAAAGAAGAAAGAAAAAAAAACCACGGGTTGGTGGTATACAATTATGGATGGACTGCCGAGTGCCGACACAGAGGTAGCTACAGCCGTGGACTACCGTACTGTGTCTGCTGCTAATATAGACTGGTTGATAATGAGATGTAGTATGTATAAAGAAGAAAGAAAAAAAAAACCACGGGTAGGTGGTATACAATTATGGACGGACTGCCGAGTGCCGACACAGAGGTAGCTACAGCCGTGGACTACCGTACTGTACTGTGTCTGCTGCTAATATAGACTGGATGATAATGAGATGTAGTATGTATAAAGAAGAAAGAAAAAAAAAACCACGGGTAGGTGGTATACAATTATGGATGGACTGCCGAGTGCCGACACAGAGGTAGCTACAGCCGTGAACTACCGTACTGTGTCTGCTGCGACTGGATGATAAATAATGATATAAAAAATATATATATATCACTACTGCAGCCGGACAGGTATATATTATATAATGACGGACCTGCTGGACACTGTCTGTCAGCAGAATGAGTTTTTTATTTTATAGAATAAAAAAACACCACACAAGTCACACGACGTGTGTTTAACTTTTACAGGCAGACATTCACAATACAATATAGTATACTATATACTGGTGGTCAGGTCACTGGTCAGTCACACTGGCAGTGGCACTCCTGCAGAAAAAAAGTGTGCACTGTTTAATTTTAATATGTACTCCTGGCTCCTGCTATAACCTAACTGCTCCCCAGTCTCCCCCACAATTAAGCTGTGTGAGCACAGTCAGATATTATACATAGATGATGCAGCAGCACACTGGGCTGAGCACAGATATGGTATGTGACTGAGTCACTGTGTATCGTTTTTTCAGGCAGAGAACGGATTATATTAAATAATATAAAACTGCACTGGTGGTCACTGGTCAGTCACTAGTATAACTAACTAATACTATCAGCAAAATTCTGCACTCTCTGTCTGAGTACTCCTCCTAAGCTCCAGTAAATGAAGTGTCACTGTCTCACTCTGTCACTAGTATAACTAACTAATACTATCAGCAAAATTCTGCACTCTCTGTCTGAGTACTCCTCCTAAGCTCCAGTAAATGAAGTGTCACTGTCTCACTCTCACTCTCCTATCTATTTCTTCTCTAAACGGAGAGGACGCCAGCCACGTCCTCTCACTATCAATCTCAATGCACGTGTAAAATGGCGGCGACGCGCGGCTCCTTATATAGAATCCGAGTCTCGCGATAGAATCCGAGCCTCGCGAGAATCCGACAGCGTCATGATGACGTTCGGGCGCGCTCGGGTTAACCGAGCAAGGCGGGAAGATCCGAGTCGCTCGGATCCGTGTAAAAAAAGCTGAAGTTCGGGCGGGTTCGGATTCCGAGGAACCGAACCCGCTCATCACTAATATGTGATGCATTTTTTTGCCATCCAAGGTGTTTTTATTGCGTCTCAGGGCGCCCCCCCCCCCAGCGCCCTGCACCCTCAGTGACCGAAGTGTGCTGAGAGCAATGGCGCACAGCTGCAGTGCTGTGCGCTACCTTGTTGAAGACAGGACGTCTTCTGCCGCCGATTTTCCGGACCTCTTCTGCCTTCTGGCTCTGTAAGGGGGCCGGCGGCGCGGCTCTGGGACCCATCCAAGCTGGGCCTGTGATCGTCCCTCTGGAGCTAATGTCCAGTAGCCTAAGAAGCCCAATCCACTCTGCACGCAGGTGAGTTCGCTTCTTCTCCCCTTAGTCCCTCGATGCAGTGAGCCTGTTGCCAGCAGGTCTCACTGAAAATAAAAAACCTAATCTAAAACTTTCACTAAGAAGCTCAGGAGAGCCCCTAGTGTGCACCCTTCTCGTTCGGGCACAGAGATCTAACTGAGGCTTGGAGGAGGGTCATAGGGGGAGGAGCCAGTGCACACCAGATAGTCCTAAAGCTTTCTTTAGATGTGCCCGGTCTCCTGCGGAGCCGCTATTCCCCATGGTCCTTACGGTGTCCCCAGCATCCACTTAGGACGTTAGAGAAAATGGTGTTTCAGCACAGGTGAGGGCAATCAAATATTAAGAGGAAAGTCCGGGAACAGAACATTCTGTCCCTCCTGGAGAGGTTCATGTTGGGAGGTATGCACATGGGATGATGAGCTGGAATCCGCTTCAGTCCACAGACCACACCCAACTGGGTGACGATTTCTAACGATGAAACGGTTGGGTGTGGCCTGTGGACTGAAGCTGACAGACGTCATACCTCCCAATATGACCCTCTCCAGGAGGGACACAATGCTCTGCTCCTGGACTTTTTTCTTAATTTATAATTGCCGGCACCTGTTTTTGAACAGGTTAATGGATAAGAAAGAGGTTTCAGCACAGGTGATGGCAATCATAACTTAAGAGGGAAGTCCAGGAGCAGAGCATTGAGTCCCTCCTGGAGAGGGTCATGTTGGGAGGTATGCAGACGTCATAGTCTGTGTCCGTGGAGAGCGGAGATCTGAGGCCGAGAAACGCTTTAATACACTGCAGACAAGCGTTCTGCTAGCGAGATACCTGGAGCCAGAACCGCCGCTGCTACCATCCGTACAGCGTTTACACTGTGATCCATTCAGAGGTATCGCAGGAGGAGCGTGAGGCTGATGATTTCTTTCTTAGATGTATGTGAACCTTTTACTTTGTCATTAAATCATTGATACTGTACTTTTATACTCATCCGGTGCGCCCCTCACTTTTTGTCTTTTATACACATAGTTACACGCACCTTCCCTATATCAAATATGGGGGGGAGGAGCGCGCCAGTCCCTTACTTTACCAGGGGTGCTCGGACCCCTAGATACACCCCTGCTCTCTGCAAATGTTATATCTGCCCCCTCTGCAGTGCACATGGGGGGTAATTCCAAGTTGATCGCAGCAGGATTTTTGATAGCAATTGGGCAAAACCATGTGCACTGCAGGGGAGGCAGATATAACATGTGCAGAGAGAGTTAGATTTGGGTGGGGTGTGTTCAATCTGCAATCTAATTTGCAGTGTAAAAATAAAGCAGCCAGTATTTATCCTGCACAGAAATAAAATAACCCACCCAAATCTAACTCTTTCTGCACATGTTATATTTGCCTCCCCTGCACTGCACATGGTTTTGCCCAATTGCTATCAAAAATCCTGCTGCGATCAACTTGGAATTACCCCCATGGTTTTTCCCAACTGCTAACAAATTTGCTGCTGCGATCAACTCTGAGTCTGAATTGCCACCTTGGAGTACTAACCCCTTACAGAGATATACATACATAACTGTGCTAACTGCATATGTGTACATTCACAAGGGCTGCAGACACATCCTGTACGATTGCTGATATTATATTTATACTCCTTTATTATAACTGGGCAGCACTGCTTGATTCTGTTTATATAATGTGACACACTAAAGACTTGCACAGGCTGAAAGGGAGATATAGTATTATACAAAGTCCTTCAACAATGTGGAACACAGCTGGGAATAGAGTAATACAGCCGCAGTGAAATAAAATTGTCAGAAATGGTTTGAAGACAGACGGGAAAAATGCCAGAGGACAAGGCAGAGTAAAAGGTAGGTGAAAATTGGAATAGAGACAGTCGTGGCATTTAAGTAGCTAATAAGGGAAAATAAGTGTTACCCATATTTATAGGCTGCAGTGTTATGGTAAAGCTTTCTAATGTGTAAATGTGCAGAAATCCTTGAAGGTGGCTTCTAACCCAGCCCTGAATTCAGATTTGGGGTAATCTGCTATGCAGACAACATAAGTTACTTAGTCGGCATGCCTTTGGCAGGTGGGAAGCTCATGCATATGATAATTAAGAATGAATCTCCTTAATCAAATGAATGCACAAAACATGACTCCGTAATTGTCATTTTAATCACATGAATTCTCAAAATGTGTCATGAAAATTATGTAAATGATATCAGGATTTATTGATGCTTATGTCTCAAAAATATATTTTTTTGTAAGATTTTCAAGTCCAAAAGCAAAAGAAGATATCAAGAAATGTGGCAGTAGCTGTGGTTTCTAGGAACTGCAGTAATAATAGGATTTTAATACCTACCGGTAAATCCTTTTCTCTTAGTCCGTAGAGGATGCTGGGGATGCTTCAAGAACCATGGGGTATAGATGGGATCCGCAGGAGACATGGGCACTTTAAGACTTTAAAAGGGGTGTGAACTGGCTCCTCCCTCTATGCCCCTCCTCCAGACTCCAGTTATAGGAACTGTGCCCAGGGAGACGGACATTTCGAGGAAAAGGATTTATTTAATTATTTTAAGCTAAGGTGAGATACATACCAGCTCACACCTCAAACATGCCGTACAACATGGCATTCAACAACAACGCATGCAACGGCATGACCAATATCAGTCACAGACTGACTGAACTTAACTCAACATGAGCGTAACTACAACCAAACTGCAGATACAGCCCGCACTGGGACGGGCGCCCAGCATCCTCTACGGACTAAGAGAAAAGGATTTACCGGTAGGTATTAAAATCCTATTTTCTCATACGTCCTAGAGGATGCTGGGGATGCTTCAAGAACCATGGGGTTTATACCAAAGCTCTAGAATGGGCAGGAGAGTGCGGATGACTCTGCAGCACCGATTAACCAAACAAGAGGTCCTCCTCAGCCAGGGTATCAAACTTGTAAAACTGTGCAAAGGTGTTTGAACCCGACCAAGTAGCAGCTCGGCAAAGCTGT
Source organism: Pseudophryne corroboree (assembly GCF_028390025.1). NCBI lineage: Eukaryota > Metazoa > Chordata > Amphibia > Anura > Myobatrachidae > Pseudophryne > Pseudophryne corroboree. The sequence continues at coordinate 678,799,520 of NC_086446.1, forward strand.
AATGCCGAGATCCCTCAGGCAGCCGCCCAGGAAGAGCCCACCTTTCTGGTAGAATGGGCTTTCACCGATTTCGGTAATGGCAATCCTGCCGTAGAATGAGCCTGTGAATCGTATTACAGATCCAATGCGCAATAGTCTGCTTGGAAGCAGGAGCCCCAATCTTGTTGGGAGCCCACAGGACAAACAGAGCCTCTGTTTTCCTAATCTGCGCTGTTCTGGCAAAATAGATTTTCAAAGCTCTAACCACATCGAGAGACTTCGATTCCGCCAAGGCGTCAGTAGCCACTGGCACCACAATAGGCTGGTTTACATGAAATGATGAAACCACTTTTGGCAGAAATTGCTGACGAGTTCTCAACTCCGCTCTATCAGCATGGAATATGAAATAGGGGCTTTTGTGAGACAAGCCGCCAACTCAGATACCCGCCTTGCGGTTGCCAAGGCCAACAACATGACTACTTTCCAAGTAAGGAATTTTAACTCAACCTTACGTAAAGGTTCAAACCAATTAGATTGCAGGAACTGAAATACCACATTAAGATCTCACGGTGCCACAGGAGGCACAAATGGAGGTTGGCTGTGCAGCACGCCTTTCACGAAGGTCTGAACTTCTAGAAGGGAGGCCAATTCTTTCTGAAAGAAAATTGCTAAGGCCGAAATTTGTACTTTAATAGAGCCTTACTTTAGGCCCGCATCCACACCTGCTTGTAGGAAATGGAGCAAACGCCCAGCTGAAATTCTTCCGTAGGAGCCTTCTTGGATTCACACCAAGACACATATTTCCTCCAAATACGGTGGTAATGCTTTGCCGTTACTTCTTTTCTAGCCTGAAGTAGTGTGGGAATGACTTCACTGGGAATACCCTTTCTGGCTAGGATCTGGCGTTCAACCGCCATGCCATCAAACACAGCCGCGGTTAGTCTTGATAAAAGCACGGTCCTTGTTGTAACAGGTCCTCCCATAGAGGAAAAGGCCAGGGATCTTCTATGAGTAACTCCTGAAGATCTGGACACCAGGCCCTCTTTGGCCAGTCTGGAACAATGAGTATCGGCTGGACCCTTGTTCTTCTTATAATCTTTATCACCTTTGGAATGAGTGGAAGTGGAGGGAACACATAGACCGACGGAAACACCCACGTTGTCACTAGGGCATCCACCGCTATTGCTTGAGGGTCCCTTGACCTGGAACAATATCTCTGAAGTTTCTTGTTGAGGCGGGACGCCATCATGTCTATTTGAGGAATTCCCCAACGACTTGTCACTTCTTGGATAAAGCTTCTGTAAAAGGAGCGAAACGCGTCAGGGTGTGGATTTTGGACCCATATATTCTCTTTTGAACCTACCAATACTGCTGTTCATCGCCATCAACATCAGCCCATCAGCAATTGAGAGGAGAGAGACCGGGACCTGGGTGCTTGCAAGCAGCACCAAAACGGTGCGGTCTCGTTGATCCCTGTGGCTGGATATTCTCGTCATCAGCGGGCATCATTGCAGACGCTTGTTCCCCTGAAACCGGGACCACGACACAGACCTTTGGGGCTTCAGTTTGCGATACACAGCACGGACGGTTACTACACGTAAGGCTCTGTCCAGGAGCGCATTGTCATGCTTTATTTCTATCTTTGCTGACGAGCAGTTGAATTTGGAACATTGTTTACCTATAAAAAGCATCTAAGGAACTTATATCCCTATATGGGTTACAGAAACAAATGAATGTGCATTCTAATAAGTTTATTATGCGGGCTGAAATATAGTTAATACAATTTGTCCATAACTGGGCATAGAGTAGCTTGGCTCCACCTCCTTGTGTTAAGTCTATAGTATTTTTTAATACTGATTGTTATTATTTTACATTGTTCATGATATTTTAGACCGGTCTAATTTTTTATGTGTATTAAAACATATGAAATACAGTAAAATTTTGTAGTTTGATCATTTGAATATCAGCCATACCATAATAAATAGCGCAGAGAGCTAATTGGTAAAGTAGCTTTGAGAATCAGCACAGGGACCACCTGTGCTAATTATTCTGACTTGAAGACCCCAAGTCAGTAGCTCTGTATTGCAGCTTGAAAACAATTAATTGATGATATATTAATTAATTTAATTTAATTATCTATTAAGCACCTGGTTGCAGTTTGTGTGTTGTACTTCTGCAAAGACCTCTTGATGAAGACCCCACTCTCCCGGATGGAGATCGTGTCTGCTGAGGTAGTCTGCTTCCCAGTTGTCCACTCCTGGAATGAAGACTGCTGACAGAGCGCTTGCATGTCTCTCCGCCCAGCGAAGAACTTTCGTGGCCTCGGCCATCGCCGCTCTGCTCTTTGTTCCGCCCTGCCGGTTTATGTACGCCACTACTGTTATGTTGTCTGACTGAATCAAGACAGGCAGACCGCGAAGATGTTGTTCTGCTTGCAGAATGCCGTTGTAAATGGCCCTTAATTCCAGAATGTTTATGTGCAGACAAGCTTCCTGGCTTGACCATATTCTCTGAAAATTTCTTCCCTGTGTGACTGCTCCCCAACCTCGGAGACTTGCATCCGTGCTTACCAGGACCTAATCCTGAATCCCGAACCTGCGTCCCTCCAGAAGGTGAGAACTGTGCAGCCACCACAGTAGGGAGATCCTGGTCCTGGAAGATAGAATTATTTTCCGGTGCATGTCCAGGTGAGACCCGGACCACTTGTCCAACCTGTCCCACTGAAACACGCTGGCATGGAACCTGCCATACTGAGTGGCCTCGTAGGCCGCCACCATCTTCCCCAGCAACCGAGTGCATTGAAGAATCCACACTCTTGCCGGTTTCAGAATCTGTTTTACCATGTTCTGTATTTCCAGAGCCTTTTCCACAGGAAGAAAAACTCTCTGTAATTCTGTATCCAGAATCATACCCAGGAACGATAGCCGTGTTGTCGGAACCAACTGTGATTTTGGCAAGTTTAGGAGACAACCATGTTGTTGCAGAATCGTCAGTGAGAGCGCAACGTTTTTCAGCAATTACTCCTTGGATCTCGCCTTTATGAGGAGATCGTCCAAGTATGGGATAATTGTGATTCCCTGCTTCCGCCATAACCTTGGTGAAAATCCTCGTAGCCGTGGACAGACCAAGCGGCAACGTCTGAAATTGGTACTGACAATCCTGAACAGCAAACCTCAGGTATGCCTGATGTGGAGGATATATGGGAACGTGTAAGCAGGCATCCTTTATGTCGACCGACACCATAAAATCCCCCTCCTCCAGACTGGAGATCACTGCTCGGAGAGATTCCACCTTGAATTAAAATTTTTTTTTAGAAAGAAGTTGAGGGATTTTAGGTTCAGAATCGGTCTGACTGAGCCATCCGGCTTCGGGACCACGAACAGACTCGAATAAAAGCCTTCCCCCTGTTGTGACGGGGGTACCGTGACAATGACTTGATTTTGACACAGCTTTAGTATTGCAGCGCATACTACCTCCCTTTATGAAAGAGAAGTTGGCAAGGCTGATTTGAAAAATCGGTGAGGGGGCACATCTTGAAACTCTAATTTGTACCCTTGGGTTACTATTTCTAATATCCAAGGATCCAGGTCCGAGTGAACCTGGACCTGACTAAAGAGTTTTAGACGTGCCCCCACTGGTGTGGACTCCCGCAGAGGAGCCCCAGCGTCATGCGGTGGATTTGGTAGAAGCCGGAGAGGACTTCTGCTCTTGGGAACTTGCCACAGCCTGTGACCTTTTTCCCTTTCCTCTTCCTCTTGCCGCAAGAAAGGAGGATCCCCGCCCTTTTTTGTAGTTATTGGGCCGAATGGACTGCCTCTGATAGTGGGGCGATTTCTTTTGTTGTGCAGGAACAAAAGGTAGAAATGATGACTTACCCGCAGTAGCCGTAGAAACCAGGTCAGTGAGGCCATCACCAAACAAGACACTACCATTAAACGGTAGAGACTCCATAGTCTTCTTAGAGTCAGCATCAGCATTCCATTGATGAATCCACAATGCCCTCCTAGCCGAGACTGCCATGGCATTGCCCCTTGATCCCAAAAGGCCAATATCCCTTGCAGCTTCTTTTAAATATGCTGCAGCGTCCCTGATATGACCCAGAGTCAAAAGCACGCTATCCCTATCCAGGGTATCTATCTCAGATGACAAGTTATCTGCCCACTTTTCAGTAGCGCTACTCACCCATGCCGAAGCAACGGCAGGCCTGAGTAGCGAACCTGTAGTGACATAAATGGATTTTAGTGTATTTTCCTGCTTACGATCCGCAGGATCCTTTAGGGCTGACGTGTCAGGAGACGGAAGCGCCACCTTTTTGGACAGACGCGATAGAGCTTTGACCACCGTGGGGGTTGACTCACACTTTTCCCTGTCCCCAGAGGGAAACGGATATGCCACTGGAATTCTTTTGGGAACCTGTACCTTCTTGTCAGGGTTTTCCCAAGCCTTTTAAAAAATAGCGTTCAGTTCATGAGAGGGAGGAAACGTTACCTCAGGTTTCTTTCTTTTAAACATACATACCCTTGTATCAGGAACAGCAGGGTCCTCCGTTATATGTAATACTTCTTTGATCGCCACAATCATGTACTGAATGCTTTTAGCCAGTTTAGGATTCAATCTGGCATCACTATAGTCGACACTGGAATCAGAGTCCTTGTCGGTATCTGTATCTGTTATCTGGGTAAATGCACGTTTCTATGACCCCGAAGGGGCCTGAGTTTGTGACAATGCATCCTCCATGGATTCCTCCATGTCTGGTTCTTAGACACAGATTTATCTAATCTCTTAGTCAACCGAGCCACATTTGCATTCAAAACACTCAACATATTTACCCAATCAGCCGTCGGCGGTGCCGACACGGTCACTCCCACAGCCTTTTCTGTCCTTACTCCAGCCTCCTCCTGGGAAGAGCACTCAGCCTCAGACATATCGACACACGCGTACCGACACCCACAACCACACTGGGGCTATAGAAGACAGAACCACCCCAAAGCCTGTTAGAGAAACACAGAGGGAGTTCTGCCAGCTCACAACCCAGCGCCTATCCCTTTTCTGAAGCAAGTAATAAACTGCCCAGACCTGTTAGCAGGGCCGGTGCTAGGGTGTTCGGCGCCCCCCTGCAAACTATAAATTTGCGCCCTCCCATATTCCTTTGGCGCGCGCCGGGAAAAGGGGTGTGGTCTCACAAGTAAGGGGCATGGCCACACAGTAGTACCCCCATTTAAAATTACGCCACAATGTAGCACAATCTTATTAATCTTATACGTAATGCCCCACCCGTAGTAGTAGCGTCCTTATACGTAATGCCCCACCCGTAGTAGTAGCGTCCTTATATGTAATGCACCCCAGTAGTAGTAGCATCCTTATACATAATGACCCCCCAGTAGTAGTAGCATCCTTATACATAATGCCCCCCGAGTAGTAGTAGCATTCTTATACATAATGCACCCACAGTAGTAGTAGCGTCCTTATACGTAGTGCACCCCCAGTAGTAGACGCGTCCTTATACGTAATACCCCCCAGTAGTAGTAACGTCCTTATACGTAATACCCCCCAGTAGTAGTAGCGTCCTTATACATAATGCCCCCCGAGTAGTAGTAGCATTCTTATACATAATGCACCCACAGTAGTAGTAGCGTCCTTATACGTAGTGCACCCCCAGTAGTAGACGCGTCCTTATACGTAATACCCCCCAGTAGTAGTAGCGTCCTTATACGTAATGCCCTTCCGGTAATAGTAGCGTCCTTGTACATAATGCCCCCCCAGTAGTAGTAGTGTTCTTATACGTAGTGCACCCCAGTAGTAGTATCGTCCTTATACGTAATGCCCCCAGCCCCAGTAGTAGTAGCGTCCTTACACGTAATGGCCCCCCCAGTAGTAGCGTTGTTACACGTAATGCCCCCCTGTAGTAGTAGCGTCCTTATACGTAATGCCCCCCCAGTAGTGGCGTTTGGGGATTCCCAGGAAGCTGAAGCAGCCTCGCTGGGTCTCCATCCAACTTTTGCTGTGAAGCAGACACTTAGAAATTCCACACAAACACACACACACTTCACACATATATACACACACATACACACCCATCATACACACAATTCACACATATATATACACACACACACACACACACACACACACACACACACACACACACACACACACACTTCTCTCTCACCCTTTACTTACCTAATCCAGTCTCCCTCTGTACAGCAGCCAGGTCCGGGTAGCTCCGCCCCCTTAGGCCCGTTTAGCCACGCCCCCTACCGTCCCGTGTAGCTCCGCCCCCTTCTGTCCCGTGCTCGGCGGCGCACACATGAGATGAGGGGAGGGGATGAGGCGTATCATGCTGCAGGTGCCCGCTGCCAGTGACTGTCATACAGTGACAGACACAGCAGTGGCAGCAGCAGCAGCAGGGGGGACAGGACGGCGCAGCAGGGAAGGGATGCAGAGTAGGGGAAGCGCCTATCCATCCCAGCGCCTCCCTGCACTGCATCCCTTCGCTGAGCGGGTAGCGCCGGGCCTGCCTGTTAGCGCTATTAATTTCAATAAAATAGCACCAAATCACTTGTGCCCCCCCCCCCCCGTTTTGCACCCTGTTACTTGTATAGTAGTGTGGGAGGCCAGGCTCAGCGTCTCTGCAGCTTCTGTGAAGAGAAAATAGCGCTGGTCAGAGCTGTGAGGGCTAAGCCACGCCCCCTTAATGGCGCGCTTCAGTCCCGCTTAATTTTACATATTTATACTGGCGGGGGTCTGAATTTAGTGCCTAGGCACTGTATACACTTGTGCCAGTCGCTATTGAGGATTTATGCTGCCCAGGGCGCCCCCCCTGCACCCTGCAGTGCCGTTTTGTATGTGGGAGCATGGCGCGCAGCTCGGTACCTTAAAAGCCGTCACTGAAATCTTCTGCCATCCCTGAAGTCTTCTTATCTTCTTCTACTCACCCGGCTTCTGACTTCTGGCTCTGCAAGGGGGTTGACGGCGCGGCTCCGGGAATGAGCATCTAGGCGTACCTAGCGATCAGACCCTCTGGAGCTAATGTTGTCCAGTAGCCTAAGAAGCAGAGCCCTGAAACTCACAGAAGTAGGTCTGCTTCTCTCCCCTCAGTCCCACGATGCAGGGAGCCTGTTGCCAGCAGGTCTCCCTGAAAATAAGAAACCTAAAAAAGTCTTTTTTATGAGAAACTCTGGAGAGCTCCTCAGTTTGCATCCAGTCTCACTGGGCACAGAATCTAACTGGAGTCTGGAGGAGGGGCATAGAGGGAGGAGCCAGTTCACACCCCTTTTAAAGTCTTAAAGTGCCCATGTCTTCTGCGGATCCCGTCTATACCCCATGGTTCTTGAAGCATCCCCAGCATCCTCTAGGACGTATGAGATTTAGCCTTTTTTTCAATCTGTGGTTACTTGATGGCTGACAGAAAAAATAATCCAATAATAATACTCTGCACTCATTGGCTTGCGGTGTCTTTTGTATAGCAGCATTGATGAACCTCTGTAAGCTGCTATACCCCCACAGAGGATCGATTACCCATATCCTGTGTTATCAAACATGTCTGCCCTTGTTGTGGTCATATACAGGAAAAGGAAAGCATTAATGTGCCGTCCATCCCATAGGCAAGAGTTCCTCATGGAAGGGTAATGTGATAAGGTCAGGAGAAGTCGGAATGGAAGACCTAGTTGGACAAAGATGCTTTTCTCCTGTAACTTCCAAGAATAAAGCAAATTCTATGACAGCGCTTAATGGATAAATTAAAAATACATTCCTTCAGTACCTATGACATTATGCAGATATTCTTCCTATAGTCTGGTCGTCGGTATTACTTCCCTTGCGTAAATCAAATGCCGGGATCAGCTAAATCACAGTCTCTCCACCAATGGCATGCAACACAAGACGGGGGAAAAATGTATATAGTGTAATACATTTTATTACAAACACATAATAGAATACAATTTTTTCCCAAAACACATCTACTTTAAAGCGAATAAGCACTCCAATTTTCTAAGATCAGCATTGGTAATGACAGTAATGCATCAATTACCGGATGGTGAGAACTGACAGAAGTCAGTTCTGTGAAGGCACATTTTACAATACAATGGTTTCCAAAGGCAACTGCTTAAAACAGATTAGCACTCCAATTTTCTAAGGTCAGCAATGGTAGTAATAATAATAATAAGATTTTACTCACCGGTAAATCTATTTCTCGTAGTCCGTAGTGGATGCTGGGAACTCCGAAAGGACCATGGGGAATAGCGGCTCCGCAGGAGACTGGGCACAACTAAAGAAAGCTTTTAGGTCACCTGGTGTGCACTGGCTCCTCCCACTATGACCCTCCTCCAAGCCTCAGTTAGGACACTGTGCCCGGACGAGCTGACATAATAAGGAAGGATTTTGAATCCCGGGTAAGACTCTTACCAGCCACACCAATCACACCGTATAACTCGTGATACCATACCCAGTTTAACAGTATGAAAACAACTGAGCCTCAACAGATGGCTCAACAATAACCCTTTAGTTAACAATAACTATGTACAAGTATTGCAGACAATCCGCACTTGGGACGGGCGCCCAGCATCCACTACGGACTACGAGAAATAGATTTACCGGTGAGTAAAATCTTATTTTCTCTGACGTCCTAGTGGATGCTGGGAACTCCGAAAGGACCATGGGGATTATACCAAAGCTCCCAAACGGGCGGGAGAGTGCGGATGACTCTGCAGCACCGAATGAGATAACTCAAGGTCCTCCTCAGCCAGGGTATCAAATTTGTAGAATTTTGCAAACGTGTTTGCCCCTGACCAAGTAGCAGCTCGGCAAAGTTGTAAAGCCGAGACCCCTCGGGCAGCCGCCCAAGATGAGCCCACCTTCCTTGTGGAATGGGCTTTTACTGATTTAGGATGCGGCAGTCCAGCCGCAGAATGCGCCAGCTGAATTGTGCTACAAATCCAGCGAGGAATAGTCTGCTTAGAAGCAGGAGCACCCAGCTTGTTGGGTGCATACAGGATAAATAGCGAGTCAGTTTTCCTGACTCTAGCCGTCCTGGAAACATAAATTTTCAAGGCCCTGACTACGTCCAGCAACTTGGAATCCTCCAAGTCCCTAGTAGCCGCAGGCACCACAATAGGTTGGTTCAAGTGAAAAGCTGATACCACCTTAGGGAGAAACTGGGGACGAGTCCTCAATTCTGCCCTATCCATATGGAAAATCAGATAAGGGCTTTTACATGACAAAGCCGCCAATTCTGACACACGCCTGGCTGAAGCCAAGGCCAATAGCATGACCACTTTCCACGTGAGATATTTTAGATCCACGGTTTTAAGTGGCTCAAACCAATGTGATTTTAAGAAACTCAACACCACGTTGAGATCCCAAGGTGCCACTGGAGGCACAAAAGGGGCTGAATATGCAGCACTCCCTTAACAAACGTCTGAACTTCAGGTAGTGAAGCTAGTTCTTTCTGGAAGAAAATCGACAGAGCCGAGATCTGTACCTTAATGGAGCCTAATTTCAGGCCCATAGTCACTCCTGCTTGTAGGAAATGCAGAAATCGACCCAGTTGAAATTCCTCTGTTGGGGCCTTTTTGGCCTCACACCAAGCAACATACATCCGCCATATGCGGTGATAATGCTTTGCAGTTACATCTTTCCTGGCTTTAATCAGCGTAGGAATGACTTCCTCCGGAATGCCCTTTTCCTTCAGGATCCGGCGTTCAACCGCCATGCCGTCAAACGCAGCCGCGGTAAGTCTTGGAACAGACAGGGCCCCTGCTGCAGCAGGTCCTGTCTGAGCGGCAGAGGCCATGGGTCCTCTGAGATCATCTCTTGAAGTTCCGGGTACCACGCTCGTCTTGGCCAATCCGGAACCACGAGTATTGTTCTTACTCCTCGTTTTCTTATTATTCTCAGTACTCTTGGTATGAGAGGCAGAGGAGGGAACACATAAACTGACTGGTACACCCACGGTGTCACTAGAGCGTCCACAGCTATCGCCTGAGGGTCCCTTGACCTGGCGCAATATCTCTCTAGTTTTTTGTTTAGGCGGGACGCCATCATGTCCACCTGTGGCCTTTCCCAACGGTTTACCAACAGTTGGAAGACTTCTGAATGAAGTCCCCACTCTCCCGGGTGTAGGTCGTGTCCGCTGAGGAAGTCTGCTTCCCAGTTGTCCACTCCCGGAATGAACACTGCTGACAGTGCTAAGACGTGATTTTCCGCCCATCGGAGAATCCTTGTGGCTTCTGCCATCGCCATCCTGCTTCTTGTGCCGCCCTGTCGGTTTACATGGGCGACTGCCGTGATGTTGTCTGATTGGATCAGTACCGGCTGGTTTTGAAGCAGAGGCCTTGCCAGACTTAGAACATTATAAATGGCCCTCAGTTCCAGAATATTTATGTGTAGGGACGACTCCTGACTTGACCAAAGTCCTTGGAAATTTCTTCCCTGTGTGACTGCCCCCCAGCCTCGAAGGCTGGCATCCGTGGTTACCAGGACCCAGTCCTGTATGCCGAATCTGCGGCCCTCTTGAAGATGAGCACTCTGCAGCCACCACAGTAGAGATACCCTGGTCCTTGGAGACAGGGTTATCAGCCGATGCATCTGAAGATGCGATCCCGACCACTTGTCCAAGAGGTCCCACTGAAAGGTTCTTGCCTGGAACCTGCCGAATGGAATTTTGCTTCGTAAGAAGCTACCATTTTTCCCATGACTCGTGTGCAGTGATGCACCGATACCTGTTTTGGTTTCAGGAGGTTTCTGACTAGAGATGACAACTCCTTGGCTTTCTCCTGCGGGAGAAACACTTTTTTTCTGTTCTGTGTCCAGAACCATCCCCAGGAACAGTAGGCGTGTGGTAGGAACCAGCTGTGACTTTGGAATGTATAGAATCCATCCGTGCTGTTGTAGCACTTCCCGAGATAGTGCTACTCCGACCAACAACTGCTCCTTGGACCTCGCCTTTATAAGGAGATCGTCCAAGTACGGGATAATTAAAACTTCCTTTCTCGAAGGAGTATAATCATTTCTGCCATTACCTTGGTAAAGACCCTCGGTGCCGTGGACAGTCCAAACGGCAGTGTTTGGAATTGGTAATGGCAATCCTGTACCACAAATCTGAGGTACTCCTGGTGAGGATGGTAAATGGGGACATGTAGGTAAGCCTCCTTGATGTCCAGGGATACCATGTAATCCCCCTCCTCCAGGCTTGCAATAATCGCCCTGAGCGATTCCATCTTGAACTTGAATTTTTTTATGTATGTGTTCAAGGATTTTAAATATAAAATGGGTCTCACCGAACCGTCCGGTTTCGGTACCACAAACAGTGTGGAATAGTAACCCCGTCCTTGTTGAAGTAGGGGCACCTTGACTATCACCTGCTGGGAATACAGCTTGTGAATTGCCTCTAGCACAGTCTCCCTGCCTGAGGGAGTTGTCGGCAAGGCAGATTTGAGGAAACGGCGGGGGGGAGACGCCTCGAATTCCAGCTTGTACCCCTGAAATACTACTTGAAGGATCTAGGGATCCACCTGTGAGCGAGCCCACTGATCGCTGAAATTATTGAGGCGGCCCCCCCACCGTACCTGGCTACGCCTGTGGAGCCCCCCCGTCATGCGGTGGACTCAGAGGAAGCGGGGGAAGAATTTGGATTCTGGGAACTGGCTGACTGGTGCAGCTTTTTCCCTCTTCCCTCGTTTTACACGCTTGCATTTCTGAAGCCGAAAGGCCTGTACCTGATAATACAGTGCTTTCTGAGGCTGTGAGGAAACCTGAGGTAAAAAAAATTTCTTCCCAGCTGTTGCTGTGGATACGAGGTCCCAGAGACCATCCCCAAACAATTCCTCACCCTTATAAGGCTCTATGTGCCTTTTAAAGTCAGCATCACCTGTCCAGTGTCGGGTCTCTAATAACCTCCTGACCGAATGGACATTGCATTAATTCTGGATGCCAGCCGGCAAAATATCCCTCTGTGCATCCCTCATATATAAGACGACGTCTTATGTTCGCAAACTAGTATCCCTGTTTGACAGGGTTACAGACCACGCTGCAGCAGCACTATCTGCAGGTCTCAGTCTAGTACCTGAGTGTGTAAATACAGACTTCAGGATAGCCTCCTGCTTTTTATCAGCAGGTACCTTCAAAGTGGCCGTATCCTAAGACGGCAGTGCCATCTTTTTTGACAAACGTGTGAGCGCCTTATCCATCCTAGGGGATATCTCCCTGCGTAACTTATCCTCTGGCGGGAAAGGGTACGCCATCAGTAACTTTTTAGAAATGACCAGTTTCTTATCGGGGGAACCCACGCTTTTTCACACTTCATTCACTCATTTGATGGGGGAACAAAACACTGCCTGCTTTTTCTCCCCAAACATAAAACCCTTTTTTAGTGGTACTTGGGTTAATGTCAGAAATGTGTAACACATTTTTTATTGCCGAGATCATGTAACGGATGTTCCTAGTGGATTGTGTATATGTCTCAACCTCGTCGACACTGGAGTCAGACTCCGTGTCGACATCTGTGTCTGCCATCTGAGGGAGCGGGCGTTTTTGAGCCCCTGATGGCCTTTGAGACGCCTGGGCAGGCGCGGGCTGAGAAGCCGGCTGTCCCATAGCTGTTACGTCATCCAGCCTTTTATGTAAGGAGTTGACACTGTCGGTTTATACCTTCCACCTATCCATCCACTCTGGTGTCGGCCCCCAGGGGGCGACATCACATTTATCGGCATCTGCTCTGCCATCACATAAGGCTCCTCATCAAACGTGTCGACACAGCCGTACCGACACACCGCACACACACAGGGAATGCTCTGACTGAGGACAGGACCCCACACAGCCCTTTGGGGAGACAGAGAGAGAGTATGCCAGCACACACCAGAGCGCTATATAATTTAGGGATTAACACTATATTGAGGGAATTTTTCCCAATTGCTGCTTGTATTTACAATATTGCGCCTAAATTTAGTGCCCCCCTCTCTTTTTAACCCTTTGAGCCTGAAAACTACAGGGGAGAGCCTGGGGAGCTGTCTTCCAGTTGCACTGTGAAGAGAAAATGGCGCCAGTGTGCTGAGAGAGATAGCTCCGCCCCTTTTTCGTGGACTTTTCTCCCGCTTTTTTATGGATTCTGGCAGGGGTATTTATCACATATATAACCTTTGGGGCTATATATTGTGATATATATGCCAGCCAAGGTGTTTTTATTGCTGCTCAGGGCGCCCCCCTCCCCAGCGCCCTGCATGCTCAGTGACCGGAGTGTGAAGTGTGCATGAGGAGCAATGGCGCACAGCTGCAGTGCTGTGCGCTACCTTGGTGAAGACTGATGTCTTCTGCCGCCGATTTTCCGGACCTCTTCTTGCTTCTGGCTCTGTAAGGGGGACGGCGGCGCGGCTCCGGGACCGAACACCAAGGCCAGTTCCATGCGGTCGTTCCCTCTGGAGCTAATGGTGTCCAGTAGCCTAAGAAGCCCAAGCTAGCTGCAAGCAGGTAGGTTCGCTTCTTCTCCCCTTAGTCCCTCGCTGCAGTGAGCCTGTTGCCAGCAGGTCTCACTGTAAAATAAAAAACCTAATTATATACTTTCTTTCTAGAAGCTCAGGAGAGCCCCTAGTGTGCATCCAACCTCGGCCGGGCACAAAATCTAACTGAGGCTTGGAGGAGGGTCATAGTGGGAGGAGCCAGTGCACACCAGGTGACCTAAAAGCTTTCTTTAGTTGTGCCCAGTCTCCTGCGGAGCCGCTATTCCCCATGGTCCTTTCGGAGTTCCCAGCATCCATTAGGACGTCAGAGAAACATCAATTACCGGATAGTATGAACATGAGAGTTTGTTAAACAGCAGTGGGCAGCCTCCTGGACCTCTGCTTCTCCTGGTAAAAGAACGCCTCTGGTACTATTGCTGTCCGTTCACCGACGCGTTTCAACCCCGCTCTGGGGTCTTTTTCAAAGTGCTTAACTTTGTGCCTTCTGCTAAGTGGGGAATGCTACAAAAAGTGCCCTCCCCAGCCATTATATTATTCTCTCCTATCCTGCTCCTGTGTTGGGCTTGTTGAAAAAATGGATTTGACTCAGGATGTGGGTGGGGATAGGGGGGAGGACTAGAGCATCCTGGGATATGTAAAGCTTTAACTGTTTGGTGCCCGGTCCTAACCACCACCTACACCCCACTGTCTCCCCTGTGGACTTCGAAGTAACACAGTTAACAAAGGTAAGTCTACCATGACACTCCTTTTCTTCTTTAATAAAGCCCCACCATACCCCCCAACTAACATAACCTGTTGAGTGGCATGCCCCTGCAGTGACGTGCAGAGGGGTGAGGCAGGTGAGGCAGAGCCTTTCCTGTCCCCTGTCATCCACAGTTGCTGAGAAACTCACACCTGCCTGCATAGTTGAAGTCTAAACCATTGTGTTATCATGTAAAGCTGCATCAGCAATCTCCACCTGCATCTTTTTATGTGCAAACTGGTGACTGTGAGCCTGGAACATCTCGGGCCAGCATGAGCCAGCAATGACCTGACCAAGTGGCTGTCGCCTTACTCCATCTAACCCAACTTCTGGCGCACCTGTCTAGCATAGCCCCATGCAAAGCTTGCTGACACTTGCTCACTTGTTCTCTGCTTCTGGTCTGGTTGTCTGATCAGACTGAGAGGATAACAAGAATCACTGGTACACAAAAAAGGAATAGAGAGAAAAAAACAGTACATAAGTTTCTCACAACCACCAAGACTCACAGACCATATTTCTGCTAATGAGGCCTGTTCTACCTGATGGGGCGTATTTTTACTTAATAACAGTTGTTGCTATAGTTTTGTGTTTAGAGAGCTATGATGGTAATAAAGGAAAAATATACTTTGTTAAGACTTCTATCTCTCCATCTCCAGCCTCCTTCTGTCTCTCCAGCTCCATTCTGCCTCTCCATCTCCAGCCTCCTTCTGTCTCTCCAGCTCCATTCTGCCTCTCCATCTCCAGACTCCTTCTGCCTCTCCATCCCCAGCCATCTTCTGTCTCTCCATTTCCAGACCCCTTCTGTCTCTCCATCTCCAGACTCCTTCTGCCTCTCCATCTCCAGACTCCTTCTGTCTCTCCATCTCCAGACTCCTTCTGTCTCTCCATCTCCAGCCTCCTTCTGTCTCTCCAGCTCCATTCTGCCTCTCCATCCCCAGCCATCTTCTGTCTCTCCATTTCCAGACCCCTTCTGTCTCTCCATCTCCAGACTCCTTCTGCCTCTCCATCTCCAGACTCCTTCTGTCTCTCCATCTCCAGACTCCTTCTGTCTCTCCATCTCCAGACTCCTTCTGTCTCTCCATTTCCAGACCCCTTCTGTCTCTCCATCTCCAGACTCCTTCTGCCTCTCCATCTCCAGACTCCTTCTGCCTCTCCATCTCCAGACTCCTTCTGTCTCTCCATCTCCAGACTCCTTCTGCCTCTCCATCTCCAGACTCCTTCTGCATATCCATCTCCAGACTCCTTCTGCATATCCATCTCCAGACTCCTTCTGCATATTAATCTCCAGACTCCTTCTGTCTCTCCATCTCCAGACTCCTTCTGCATCTCCAGACTCCTCCTGTCTCTGCAGCCCCCTTCTGCCTCTCCATCTCCAGACTCCTCCTGCCTCTCCATCTCCAGACTCCTTCTGTATCTGCAGCCCCCTTCTGCCTTTCCATCTCCAGCCTCCTTCTGGAGCAAGTCATCATTGGGTTCATGCCTCCGGCGTCTGGTGTACGAAGCCGGGCAGAGGAAGAGGGATCAGTCTTTGCAAGCCAGGACTGCTTTCAATAGTTAAGCAGCAGAGGTGCTGGGAGCATTAGTTATCTGTAGATGCACTGACGTAGTTATAATGGGTGCAGTGTGTGCGGTGCACATGGGCCCCCGAGGGTCCAGGGGAGCCCACACTGTACACCCTGCACCCATTAATTGAAATACTTACCCTCTTGAGTCCCTCGGCGCAGCAGTGCTGCCGAAATCACTGGGAAAATGGCACGGCACCATTTTCTCTGTGATATGCGCATGCACAGTAGTAAAAACACATCTGCGCATGCGCTGTAGGCTCTGGGACAGTGCTAGGGTCTCCTAGGGACCCCAGTGCCCAGAGTCTACACAGCGCTGTTGGCTAGAGAGGAGGGGGCCCAGCCGGTGCATTGCAATCTCTTCTATTGTTCTACACCTTTGGCAGGGCCGGAGTTAAGTACGGACATCACAGCTGCGCCCATCTCAGCAACAAATACATCATTTGGACATTTGCTTGCTGATTCTGTGTACTAACTAGAAGGCACAGTGCCATGATTTGCATCTCAGCCCCTTGCTGTACAATGTCATATTTAGCCATATTGGGGGTAATTCAGAGTTGATCGCTGCTAGACTTTGCATCACAAGCAGCGTGATTTAGCCAAATACGCACGTGCAAAGTGACAAATGCACATGTGCCGAGCCCGCCGTACGACGAATGTGCAGATATACACATGGAATTTGTGAGCGCTGCCACGTAACGACAAAGAGGCGTGTTGAAGGCTGTGCTGGGGCATGGCTTCGCAGGCTAGCAAAAAGGGGCGTGAAGGTGGGTGTCTTGCGGGGGAGTGTGCTAAGGTCTGCAGGTGTGGTTTTAGCACTGCTGCAAAGCAAATTGCTGTCAATGCAAACTAGGCGTTCGCAGCTGGCGAGTAGGTCTAGGGTTGCGCACAGCTAGCGAACGCTCAGCTCAGGTGCCTGACAGAGCTCTCCCAGCTAATTATTGCAAATGAAACACACCTGCCTGCAATGCAAACGTATCAACAGCTCATTGCATCTCTAGCTCTCTCTGAGATAGTATGTACTTTTACACTCCCTGGAAATGGTATGCATTTTATTTTAACGCGCCCTGGATATGTGCAACTCACAATCAACACACAAGTTTGTTTTCAACTATTAAATGTGTACTGCACATGTACAACATGTGTAGTTTGTTAAGCAATTGTACACATTGCACACAAGTGTTTTTTTTTTTTTTTTTTTTTTAAAGGCCCTCTTTCTGTGTATACATTGCTTAGAGCTGACACATTGCTTTGAGTTGTCTATCAAGCAGCATTGTGCATCCAAAATACACATACTGTATTTATATATCCCACATACATGCTGTGTTTCACGGATTACTACATATGTTGTGTGTTTCATATAACATTCCCACCATAATGCTCGTTTACCTATAATGTTCTGTAAGAATGCTTCAGGAATTACATTCATAGAGGTTAATTTGCTCAGATAGGAGTTCTATTTAAGATGGGATGTTGCCCATAGAAACCAATCAGATTATACTTCTGATTTATCTTGCACCTTCTAGAACATAATAACTGGAATATGTATGGTTACTATGGGAAGCATCCCATGTTAAATAGAACTCCCATCTGAGAAAATTAACCTCCTAGTATGTTTTTATTTTTTTCAAAATAAAAAAATCATAACATTATGTTTTCATTAAAATACATTACCATGCACCACAATAAAAAAAAAGAACAAAAACATTTTAGGACAAAGTGTATTGGGTAGAAATAATTGTAATCATAAATCCAATATTAAATATTCATAACACAAAGACAAAGTGAAATAAAAATAGGAGTTTAAATACCTACCGGTAAATCCTTTTTTCGTAGTCCGTAGAGGATGCTGGGGTCCATTTTAGTACCATGGGGTATAGACGGTTCCGCAGGAGCCTCTGGCACTTTAAGACTTTTCAACAGTGTGAACTGGCTCCTCCCTCTATGCCCCTCCTCCAGACCTCAGTATAGGAACTGTGCCCGAGGAGACGGACAACTTCCAGAGAAGAATTTACATTAAAATAGTGGCGAGATTCACACCAGCTCACACCATACCAAAAACATGTCGCCTAACATGGCCTTTAACATAACCCATGCTAACGTGCATGCATAACGTAACAGCAAATGCTGTAAAACATCTTAACACATGAGAACCTGTGTAAAAAGACAAACGTAATTTGCAGGAAAAATTAGCACTGGGCGGGCGCCCAGCATCCTCTACGGACTACGAGAAAAGGATTTACCGGTAGGTAATTAAAATCCTATTTTCTCTTACATCCTAGAGGATGCTGGGGTCCATTTTAGTACCATGGGGATGTACCAAAGCTCCCAGTATGGGCGGGAAAGTGCTAATGTTCCTGCAGAACTGACTGACCAAACTGAAGGTCGTCAGCAGCCAAGGTGTCAAACCTGTAAAACTTAGCAAACGTGTTTGCCCCTGACCAAGTAGCTGCTCGACAAATTTGCAACGCCGAGACAACCCGGGCAGCCGCCCAGGAAGAACCCACTTTCCTTGTAGAGTGGGCCTTTACCGAACTTGGTAACGGCAATCCTGCCGTGGAATAAGCGTGCTGAATGGTACCTCTGACCCAGCGGGGATCTTGTTGGGGTCATAGAGGACAAACAAAGATTCTGTTTTCCTTATCCGAGCCGTTCTTGCAACATAAGTCCTCAACGCTCTGACGACATCCAAGGACTTTGAAACGACTGAGGTGTCAGAAGCCACTGGCACCACCACAGGTTGGTTGATATGCGAATAAGACACAACCTTTGGAAGAAAATGCTGACGCGTCCGCAGTTCAGATCTATCTTCATGAAAAATCAAATAAGGACTCTTGTGTGACAGAGCCCCTAATTCAGATACTCGTCTGCTTGAGGCCAAGGCCAACAGCATGACCACTTTCCAAGTGAGAAACTTCAACTCTACCTCTTGTAGAGACTCAAACCAGTCCGATTTAAGGAACTGCAACACCACATTAAGATCCCATGGTGCTGCAGGAGGCACATAGGGAGGTTGGATGCGCAGAACCCCCTTCACGAACATCTGGACCTCAGGAAGGGAAACCAACTGTTTCTGAAAGAAAATGGACAAGGCGAAATTTGGACCTTGATAGACCCTAATCTCAAGCCAGCATCCACACCCACCTGTAGAAATAGGAGAAGACGTCCTAATTTAAACTCCACCGCAGGAGACTTCTTGGATTCACACCAAGATACATATTTTCTCCAAATACGATGGTAATGTTTGGACGTTACCCCTTTCCCGGCCAGAATAAATGTGGGAATGACTTCAATGGGAATACCCTTTCGGGCTAGGATCTGGCACTCAACAGCCATGCCGTCAAACGCAGCTGCGGTAAGTCTTCATAAACAAACGGCCCCTGCTGAAGCAGGTCCTCGCGAAGAGGAAGAGACTGAGGATCTTCCAGCAATAACTCCTGAAAATCTGGATACCAAGCCCTCCTTGGCCAGTCTGGAGCAATGAGAATTGCTCGGAACCCTTGTTCTTCTGATGATCTTGAGAACTTTTGGTATTAGTGGAAGTGGAGGGAACAGATACACCGACTGAAACACCCACTGGGTCACCAGTGCATCCATCGCTATTGCTTGTGGGTCTCTCGACCTGGAACAATATTTCTGAGGCTTCTTGTTGAGACGTGATGCCATCATATTTACTTGAGGAACGCCCCAACCATCTGCTACCTCTGCAAAGACTTCTGGGTGGAGGCCCCATTCTCCTGGATGGAGATAGTGTCTGCTGAGGAAGTCTGCTTCCAAGTTGTCCACTCCCAGAATGAAAATTTCCGACAGAGCTTTTGCATGTCTTTCTGCACAGAGGAGTATCTTTGTCACCTCTGCCATTGCCGCTCTGCTTTTTGTTCTGCCCTGCCGGTTTATGTAAGCTACTGCCGTTACATTGTCTGACTGGATCTGTGTGGGACGACCTTTAAGAAGGTGTGTCGCTTGATGAAGGCTGTTGTACACAGCTCTCAATTCCAGAGTGTTTATGTGAAGGAGTACTTCTTGACTTGACCATCTTACTTGGAAGCTTTCCCCTTGCGTTACTGCTCCCCAACCTCGGAGGCTTGCATCTGTGGTCACCAGGGTCCCTCCAGGAGGTGAGAACTTTGAAGCCACCACAAGAGTGTAATACTGGCTTTTGTTGACAGGATTATCCTCCGGTGCATGTGTGTAGGTGCTGGTGTTGTAGATTGTTTTTTTTATATACCTCTTCCCCGTCCTCTTCCTTCCTCTTCCCTTTGCCTTTTTGGACTTGTTGGGCCGAAAGGATTGCATCGTATGAGAATGAAATCCTTTCCTAGGTGGAGCAGCTGCGGAAGGCAGAAATGCTGACTTGCCTGATGTAGTTGTTGAAATCATGGTATCCAGCTTGTCTCCAAAGAGGGCTTCTCCATTGTAAGGAAGCGCCTCAATGTTCTCTTTTGATTCCGCATCAACATTCCATTGGTGGATCCGCAGCACCCTGCGGGCTGAAATCGCCATAACGGAGGATCTTGAACTCAGCAACCCAATATTCTTCATAGCTTCAATTAAGTAACCTGCAGCATCTTTGATATGGCCGAGAGTTAGGACTATTTCATCCCTGTCAACTGTGTCTATGTTACCATTTTTTCACAGCGTTACCTACCCACGCACAAGCAATGGTGGGCCTGAGCACCGTTCCGTTAGCCGTATATATGGATTTTAGGGTTGTTTCTAATTTACGGTCAGCTGGATCTTTTATAGAGGCTGAACCAGGGGCAGGCAAAACTATTTTCTTAGACAGCCGAGAAACTGAGGTGTCAATCATTTGGGGTGTCTCCCATTTGTTCCTGTCTTCCTCAGGGAAAGGGTACGCTACACGTATCCTTCTGGGAAGGGTAAATTTCTTCTCAGGGTTAGCCAAGGATTCTTCAAAGAACGCATTCAAATCCTTTGAAGGAGGAAAAGTCACAACCTTTTATTTAATTTAAAATAATCTAAAATAATAAATAATAAGGGACCAGTGTTGTTTCAGGAAACTCCAACACTTCCTTTATAGCAACTATCATACATTGAATGCTTTTGGCTAATTTGGGGTCTACCCCTCACAAATCCCCAGTGTCGACGTCAGAGTCGGAATCTGTGTCTGTGTCCCCTTGCATTATCTGGGCCAGAGACCTTTTCTGGGAACTGGCTGGGACCCTAGTGGATGATATGGAGGGGTCAGTAAACAGTGCATCCTCCATAGACTGCCTCCAATATTTAGTCTGTTGTTCAGACTCAGAGAATTTCTTTGCAAGCATTGACATATTCTTTTGCAACATTCTCACCCACTCCGGCTCCTTCTGAGAGGGAAGGGCCCCACATTACCTTCTTGTGCATCTAAAATGGATTCTTCCTGGGAAGAACCCTCCCCAATGTCTGACATGTTACACACTTGTACACACACACACACACACACACACACACACACACACACACACACACACACACACACACACACCTATCACACAGGGGAGCTATTTGGGGACAGACCTACACTAAAGTCTGTCAGAGAGACACAGAGGGATCTGCCAGTCCACACACTGCGCCTTATTGTGAATTGTGGAAATATTACCCACTTACAGCGCATATACCAATAATAGGCTCACAGACCTAATTATAATGAACACTCTCTGCCCCTTCTATAACACCCTGTACTTGTATCACTGTTGTCATGAGGAGAAACAGCATTCAGGAGCTTCACGCTGGAGTTTCTGCCAGGAGAAAATGGCACCCAGTGAGTGTTCTGGCAAGTCTGAGGAGAAGCCCCGCCCTTCAGCCTCAGCAATGTAATATTTATACTGGCTGGGGATGGCAAATCAGCGGCTGTACATGTATGTGTCCTTTTTGGCAGTGAGAGTAAGGTTTTAAAACATGCCCTCAGAGCGAGCCCCCCCCCCCCCCCCGCGCTCTGCACCCTTGTGCTGAGAGACATTGTGCGCGCTGCGCGTATACCTGTATGCTGCCAGTGATGACTGGAGGATCCCCTCTCTGTAGGACTCCGGTAATATACTCACCAGCCTTCTGACTTCTGGCTCTGTTAGGGGGTGGCGGCAGTGCTGTGGGAGTGAACGCTGGCCAGACTTGGACTGTGCTCAGTACCCTTCAGGAACTAATGGTGTCCTGTTAGTGGAAGCAGAACCATTAACTAATTGAGAAGTTGGTTCCTACTCCCCCCCCCCTTAAGTCCCATGAAGCAGGGAAGCTGTTGCCAGCAGCTTCCCTGTAAAATAAAAAACCTAAGAAAGTCTTTTTCCAGCAAAGCTCTGTAGAGCTCCACTAGTGTGCATCCAGTCTCCTGGGCACATTTTCTAAACTGAGGTCTGGAGGAGGGGCATAGAGGGAGGAGCCAGTTCACACTGTTGAAAAGTCTTAAAGTGCCAGAGGCTCCTGCGGAACCGTCTATACCCCATGGTACTAAAATGGATCCCAGCATCCTCTAGGATGTAAGAGAAATAAACAGTACACCAAATGGCACAGCTAAAAGCACCTGGCTGTGCAGAAAAGAGGATGACAGTACCCAGTAGTGAGGTATCTCCATCTACTGGGTGACAAACACAACAAGAGACTGGTCTCAGTACCCTGGCTGAGGAAGATGTGGGGCAAATTGAGGAAGTTTCTGGGCTCAATACCCAAATGCAAAAATCAACACCACAAACTGAAGAGGAAGGTGGGACAAGTTCACAGGCTAATGCATCACAGGCAGGGAAAGAAAAGAGAAAGCGCCAAACCCCATTCAGCAGGAGGGAGTTTGATATTCTGGTCCCACAAGCCATTTAGAAATTGAATTGAAACAGAACATGGTCACTGGAAACAAGGACCGCATCCGGCGAGAAGTCAATGTTTTCTCCTTTTTTTACACGCATGAAGGGGTTGTTGCTCTGTGTTGGGTCTTCAAGGGGCTTGCCCAGTGGGATCTTGTTCCTGGGCAGGGTTAGGGGATGGGCCAGGTGTTGTAGCCTCCCTGATACTCTGACTAAGAAGGGCTGCGATGGTCTGCATGCCTTGCCCAATAGTGGTCGAGATGTCATGCATTCCTTGTGCCACAGAGGAGGAGATATCACACATGCCATGTTGCACAGTGGAGGACAGCTCACGGACCTCCCGCAGCATCTGGTCATGGAAGTCAGTGTTAATCCTTCCATGGGTGACAATTTGGCCCAGAAGCTCCGGGAGACTGGGTTGGGGTAGTGTGCCAGAGTGTTGTTGGGATGGTGGCCTATCCTGCCCCACACTGGAGCTGTCACTGCTTTCCCCCTCCTCAGCCTCAATGAGCTGCACCTCCTGTGCTGTGATTGGAAAAAGAGACAAAAGGAGAAAAAAAAAATTAGGAATCCACATTTTAAATTTTTTTAAAGTAAACATTTTCTAAAAAACCCACATTTACCTTCCAATGCATGTGGACATTCAAGGGCAGGTGTGTCGGTGTCCTTGAATGTCCACATGCCACTTCCTCATATGACACACAGACCATCGCTTGCACCTCCAGGTCGGTAAATTCCACAGTCTCAGGGAGTGCCCCTCCCCCTGTTGCCCTTGAAGCTTTCCAATGCGCAGACTTTCTCTGCTTCAGGCGGGACTTGAAGTCAGCCCCACTACATATGTTTTTGTTGTTTGGGTGAAAGGAAAAGAAAAAAACATTACTACATTTTAATCCTACTTTTTTAACAAATGTAAACAATTGTATACATAAAGCAGTCAGAAATATCACACCCTACATTACTCTGGCCAACTTCTACTTGTACACATTACACATACATAGAACTAAATTTTAGAATATGTAAATGAAACTTCAAGATAGATGGAGAAAGATAGCAAACAAAGATTAAGCAGATCATTTATCTACCACCTTCTAGAAGGTTACATATGTAATAGTCTTGGTTGCTATAGGCAACATTACTTCTAAAAACTTGCTTCCATCTTAGTTAATGCAGACAATAGTGTTTTACAGTGTGCCTCAGTATGTACTTACCATCTCCTGACTTCTTGGGGTGTGCAGACAATTTGTCCCACCGCATTAACTGCATTTGTGATCTCCCTCCAGATACGGTCCTTGGTCCGAGCGCCCATGTTCTTATTGCCAAAATGAATCTTCTCAATGGCTTGTGGGACGAGAATGCCCAACTCCCTCTTGGTAAATGGTGGTTGGCATCTTCTCTTTTTTTGTTGTTGCCTGTGATGCAGTAGCCAGAGAACTAGTTCCACCTTCCTCTTCACTGTGTGGGCCTGATTCTTGCGTTTGGGTAGTTGGCACATAATGTTCCTCAGTTTGGTCCACATCTTCCTCAGCCAGGGAACTCACACCAGCCTCTTGTGTTTCTTGCCTAGTAGATGGGGGTACTTCACTACTGGGTTCTGCTCCTGTCTCCTCTTCAAAGCCAATTTCTTGCTCATGTGCCAACTGATCCATTCTTTTTTGGATTCTAATTTCTTTTGCCTTTATGGCAGCAAACTCTGCATGTATTTTTCTGTATTCCTGATCAAAATTACGCGCCATGATGCTGGTGCAGGTTTTTTTTTTTTATATACCTGCATATACATGCTTAGCGTAAATTAGCACAGGTGATGCATAAACAATTGAAACATTTTCTGTGATTGCTACCACTATTTAAGCATTTCTAGCCATCCGTGGTTTGTGGGTGTATGCAGGAGTTAATCAGTTGGGAGTTGGTGTGTTTGCGGATTTTCAGAGGTGGAGAGTGTATATTTGTGGTAAGATATGTTTGTGTTTATATGTTTAAAAGTATGCATTGTTTTTAAGAAGATTTCCATAGAGTAATGTAAAAATAATGTGTTATGCAGAGACGTGTAATTGTTATTTGTTGTAATAATTGTGTAAAGTATGTTGTATGGTGATGTATGTGTATGCTCCGCGTCCCTGTGTGGTGCGGCACGCTTCTTTGTTGTTACAAACAAGTTTATATGTTTTTGGTGTTCTGGTGTTTTCTTTTTGTATGTATTGTCGGATGCTTGTAGTGGTAATAGCCTGAATTTTGTAATTGATATGTTTCATTTATTATCAAAGGCACAACAGTATATCTATCTGCGGGTAAGGATGTGCATGCTCATAGGTGTGTGTTGTGTGTTGGGGTGTTGGGTTATCTTAGTGTGCTTATTATGGTTTTTATTTTTCTCTTCTGAAGGAATCATATTTTTTATTTATAGTTTTTTGGCAAACTAGCACATTTTCTTTTTTGAGGCCTTTTGCCTTCTTTCCCATTTCCCAAGTTCATCTGCGGGTAAGTATGTGCATACTCATAGACGTGTATTGTGGGGTGGGGTGTTGGGTTTTCTTAGTGTGCTTATTATTTATGTTTTTAATATTTTCTTCTCAAGGCAGCTTTAATTGTTGTAATTTGTATGCTCTAAGTAGCCTTGTTTTTGTGTTTTACTTATTTTTGCTGTTTGTTTTTATATTTTCTGGTAAGTACTGTATATGCATGCTCATTGTGTTGTTCTGCTGTGTTGTGTTTTTTGTTTAATACTTTTTTAAAGTTAACAATGGGGGTAATTCCAAGTTGATCGCAGCAGGAAATTTTTTAGCAGTTGGGCAAAACCATGTGCACTGCAGGGGGGCAGATACAACATTTGCAGAGAGAGTTAGATTTGGGTGTGGTGAGTTCAATCTGCAATTTAAATTGCAGTGTAAAAATAAAGCAGCCAGTATTTACCCTGCACAGAAACAAAATAACCCACCCAAATCTAACTCTCTCTGCAAATGTTATATCTGCCCCCCCTGCAGTGCACATGGTTTTGCCCAACTGCTAAAAAATTTCCTGCTGCAATCAACTTGGAATTACCCCCTATGTTCCTTTCCTCCTGGTGTGCAAAATTTAGATATGGATTTTCCAACAGCTGCAAGTGGTTATTTTTTATGAAATTGTTTGTGACGAATGTTTGAGTAAAATCATTGGATTAAGCTTTTACACTCTGTTAAATGTATCTTTCAGATGTGTCGGCAGCATACCTGTATGCCTTATACAGCCAACCACAACCTGCCCCTCATCCTCGAAGGAAACGGAGGCATGCAAGGCCTAGTATCTTCCAAACCCGTGTCACTCACCCTTTTTAAAATGCCAGATGATGAGGTGTTGCGGCGCTATAGGCTGCCCCTTCATGTCATCCTAGAAACTCTCTCAATAATAGAGAGTGATCTAGAGAATTAAATTCAGCATCCTACATCAGTTCCACCACTGACACAATTCCTTGCTGTGTTACATTTCTATGCCTCAGGGTCCTACCAGTATGTGGTTGGAGTCCTGGTAGGCGTCTCCCAGGCAGCATCTTCAAGGATCCTGAGGCACGTTTTTGCTGCATTCTTGAAAAGAACGAAGCAGTTAATTTCAATGCCATTGGATGTGAGGTCCCTAGCTGTTTTGAAGCAAAAATTCTGTGAAGGGGGAGTCACTTCCCACATGTTACTGGGGTAGTGGATGGGACACATGTTCCACTTATGGCACCAACACATAATGAAGAAATCTTTAGGAACAGAAAACTGTTCCACTCTTTGAATGAGATTGGTTGTTTGTGGCCCATCCCTCCAGATCCTTTCCCTGAATGCCCGATACCCAGGAAGTGCCCATAAGTCCCACGTGATTCGGCAATCAGGGATATGGCAAAAATTAAGCTTTTTGGAAGGCCAAGACGCGTGGATATTGGGTGAGTTTGATCCACATCATGTAGTAAAGGTTAAGTTTAGTTGGTTTTTACTTTTTAATCATATGTTTGACTTCTTATTGTATTGTGTTTTTGCAGGAGAGCGTGGATATCCTTGCACCCCCAGGCTCATGACTCCTTACAGCAGACCAACACCAGGGCCACAAATGGCATTTAATTCCATGCTTACAGTACAGCCACTAGGCAGCTGGTGGAGTGCACAATTGGAGTTCTAATAGGATGCTTCCGTGTGTTCCACCACACTGGTGGCAACCTCATGTATTTGCCGGAAATGGTAAGTAAAATCATGGTCCTTTGTGCAATCCTCCACAATATTGCTGTAAGGAGACCTTTGGAGCTGCCTCAAAATGAGGTCCATGCTTGAAAAAGGTTGCTTCAACTGAAACGTGTTGCTTGGACTGCATGCAAGACCGGACTGACACTAGAAGGGACAGCTCTCAAAAAACCTGAGAAAAGCTATCTGCGGTGGTGCCGAGCTTCTCAGCCCGAGATCTGCTTTGCAATAGCTAGCCCACTGTGTCTTTCTGTCATGATACTGTGCTGCTTCAAATAAATCATTGTACTCTTGCTGCTATAAGTGTATTTGTGAATTTTTTTGTTTTAAAAATAGTATTTATCCTATTGTGTATGTATACATACATGAAATACATTTTTTATCCTGAACAAGGAATATATATATATATATATATATATATTTTTTTTTGGAGACATCCAAGAGGGTATTCAGCGCCAGCCTAATATACCGAAATTTGTATATGGTGAACCAATGTGGAAGTCAGTGCTCATTCCTTTAAGGTATATAAGAGGCAGCTCCATATCCTCTGTACTGTGCGTATAGTTGTGTATACATCTCAATTGGTGGCCCAGAGGATGAGGAGCCAGGGGTTGGCCGGACATGGAGGCGGGGCTCCGAGTCCCAGCGGCATATGTGTGTATTTGTGCGCTATATAAGTAACTGGTAATAAATAAATAATTATAATTAGATACAACAACATGTGTCTTCAACCTGTGTCCCTGCAGCTGCTGTGGAAATCCACATCCCACCATTCCCTGCCACAGTTTGGCTATTAAGGCATGCTATCACTAAGGCAGGCCATGCTTGGATGTGTAGTTCCACAGCAGCTGGAGACACATAGGTTCAACACACATGTACTGCAACAGATTACAGTAAAACATTCATTGCTTAGCAAAGTTGGTCATAACAGACATAGCTGTAGGAAGGCCCTGATCAGAGCCGGCCCTAACCATTATGATGCCCTAGGCAAGATTTTGGCTGGTGCCCCCTAGCACCACCGCTGGTTCTGCCTCTGACCTTGCACCTCTTTCCCAGCACCACCACCCCTCATCCATAGCAGTCCTTATTTTGGTGTTTGTACCCCCTATATTTTAAATAGGAACAGTTCGCACATTTGGCACACAGCCCAAAAAGGGGTGTGTTTTTACTGGCAAGGGGCATGGCCACACAATAGTAACCCCAATTCCAATTACGCCACACAGTACTGCAACTTTATTCACATTTGATCATGAAATAGCGTCCATAATTCATATTACATCCCAAAGTAGTATCACTTTACCTTATAAACGTTACTCTTCACAGTAGAGCCCCTTATTCACATTATATCACACTGAATTGCTCCTCATTCACATTACACCCCACCCTATTGCTCTTTATTTACATTAGACGACACAGTAGTGCCCTTTCTATATGCAATGCCACATAGTAGAGCACCTTATACACATAATGCCACACAGTAATGTCCCTTACACATATGAGACATATTATTAATGTCCTTATAAACATAATGTGCCTTACACATTATGACAACCTTTATTAATGCCCTTTTACACATAATGTCCCTTACACATATGCTGCACATTATTAATGCCCTTATACACATAATGACACACATAGTGCCCCCTAGACATTTGCTGCACATTATTAGTGCCCCTATACACATAATGACACATACAGTAGTACCCTGTTACACATATGCCGCACATTATTAATGCCCTTATACACATAATGACACACATAGAGCCCCTTACACATATGTTGCACATTTTTAATGCATTTTTACATAACACACATAATGCTCCTTACACATATTCCGAACACTACTGCACAACCAACCCACTCACATGCACACAGCACTCACACTGCCGCTAGCACTGTGACCTCTGCCTCTGCTTGGATACAGATGTGTCCTCATAAATCTTGCCTCAGTGCTAACGATGGGCACATGTTTTTAATGAAAATGCATCTTATTTGCATTGCTATGTGGCTAGGATGCACAAGCAGCTTCTGCTGATTAAAATGATATGCAGCATGCATATATACTGTGTGAGACTGAGGCTGCATCTGCATATGAAATGCTACACACAGAATATAGGCATGCCACATATCATTTTAATCAGCAGAAGCTGCTGATGCCCCTAGGCATATCAAATGCCCTAGGTAATTGCCTAGTTTGCCTATGCCTATTGCCGGCTCTGGCCCTGATTATTACAAAACAAATTAAATATATTTCTGAATTTCAAACAATGCTAGGAAGACATTCTAGCACTATCATAGTAAGCCAATAACATTGCTAAGACATTCATTATGTTTTTTTAAATTATTTTAAAAAGAATTAAGAAAGTCATGTGTGTTGTAGGTGCATCGAAAAGGCTTGCCTGAATAGCTAATTTTACAGGACCATCTTAAGATGTGTGTGAGACCATTACATAAGTTAGTTGCTAAGAAATTGTGTTTGGGAAGAAGTGAGCCGTTAACATGACAGATGCATAGTGTAGATGGGATTTGTGTGTTTTGATTAGATAAGGGGAGATATATATATTTAATTCAGAAAAATTTAGGCTAATAATTGTTTGTAGATGTGAGTACAAGTTTTTATGTTATTAATCAGTAGCATATGTGAAGACCATAATCAGCTTTGCAGTGGCATGCTTAATGGGCTGTAGTGATGATGATTTTTGAATTTGCTTTTATGTGTTTAATTTTTAATTTTCACATTCTTTCCCAATTATTACAGATCCTGAGGTTGGAGATCGTGACCAGGCCATCAGGAGGTAGCTCCTGGCCATGCAGGCCAACATCCAAGCTCTGCTTGCCAATGTTGAAAATTTGTTGGCACTTTTTGAATTTTTTGTAAAAAGTTTTAACAATATATTTGTACAATTTTTATTTTAAGTAAA
The DNA here is from genome assembly GCF_028390025.1 of Pseudophryne corroboree. Taxonomy (NCBI): domain Eukaryota; kingdom Metazoa; phylum Chordata; class Amphibia; order Anura; family Myobatrachidae; genus Pseudophryne; species Pseudophryne corroboree. Next base: position 678,829,150 of record NC_086446.1, read on the forward strand.
CTTTATCAACTAAGCTATTGTGTCGCATTTTTATTATATAGAATTTTATACCTTTGTATCTGTCTTTTATTCTATATCACTTATCCTCTGGTTCTTCAATATGTGTCTATTTATCTTTCTCCTACATTTCATTTTTTTTTTTGGGGGGGGGGGGGGGGAGGGGGTTAGTTACATCACTATTTTTAAAAACTAAATATTTGAAAATATAGTTTTTAAAAATAGTATTGTGTATTATGCAAATAGGACCACAAACATATTTTGTGTAAACAGTATGTTTGTTGCCTTAATTGAATGATATTGAGCAATTAGGTTGACAAACTCTTCATTTTGCAGTGTTTGATCACTTAATTGATCAATCACATTACAATTCCATAGGGTAATTGTTTTTACAAATGTGTGAGAAAAAAAGCCCCATTGTGCAATTACTTGCAAGCTAGCGAATGCAACGCACATATACACAAAAGGAGATTTATTGTAAGAACTTACCTTTGTTAAATCTCTTTCTGCGAGGTACACTGGGTTCCACAGGGATAACATCGGGGGTGTAGAGTTGGATTTTGAACCGAGGCACCAACAGGCTAAAAGCTTTGACTGTTCCCAAGATGCACAGTGCCGCCTCCTCTATAACCCCGCCTCCATGCACAGGAGCTCAGTTTTGTTAACCAGTCCAATGCAGTAGCAGGTAATAGAGACAATAACTGTTAGTAGCCACATATTCCACATTCTCACGACAGGAGAAGGTACCAGCGGCTAATGCCATACAAACCCAAAGAAGCTAAGTGTGTCAGGGTGCGCGCCCTGTGGAACCCAATGTACCTCGCAGAAAGATTAAACAAAGGAAGGTTTTTATCATAAATCTCCTTTTCTGCAGCTGGGTACACTGGGGTTCCACAGGGATAACATTGGGGATGTCCTAAAGCAGTTCCTCATGGGAGGGGACACACTGTAGCGGGGAGAAGAACCCGGCGTCCAAAGGAGACATCCTGGGAGGCGGAAGTATCGAAGGCATCGAAACTTATTAACGTGTTCACGGAGGAACACGTAGCCCCCTTGCACAATTGGTTAAGGGTCGCCCCATGGCGGGCCGCCCAAGAAGGTCCAACACACAGGGTAGAATGGGCTTTGATAGTAGCAGGAGCTGGAAGGCCAGCCTGTACATAAGCAAGTGCAATCACCATTCTAATCCATCTGGCCAAGGTCTGCTTATTAGCAGGCCAGCCACATTTCTGAAAACCAAAAAGGACAAAAAGGGAATCAGATCTCCTAAGAGAAGCTGTTCTCTTCACATAAATACGGAGAGCCTGTACCACATCCAAAGACCGCTCTTTAGAGGATAAACCTGGAAAGGTAAAAGCCGGAACCACAATTTCCTGGTTAAGGTGGAAAGACGACACCACCTTAGGCAAATAACCAGGACGAGTTCTAAGAACCGCCTGGTCATGGTGAAAAATCAGAAAGGGAGACCTACAGGATAAGGCACCCAAGTCTGAAACCCGTCTAGCAGAGGCAATAGCCAGCAAGAACAAGACCTTAAGAGTAAGCCACTTAAGGTCCACAGACTCAAGAGGTTCAAACGGAGACTCTTGTAAGGTATCCAGAACAACTGACAAATACCAAGGAGCCACAGGCGGAACATAGGGAGGTTGAATCTGTAAAACACCATGAGTAAAGGTATGAACATCAGGTAGAGTCACAATTTTTCTCTGAAACCATATCAACAAGGCAGAAATATGAAACTTGAGGGAGGCCAGACGAAGGCCTAAGTCCAGGACCTGTTGCAGGAAAGCCAAAAGATTGGCAATACTGAACTTGAATGCATCATAATTCTTAGCACACCATGTGAAGTAAGAATTCCAGACCCTATAATAAATCTGAGCAGAAGCCGATTTATGGGCCTTCAACATAGTTTGAATGACCGCCTCAGAAAATCTTTTGTCCCTCAGTACGGAAGCTTCAAGAGCCACGCCGTCAAAGCCAGCTGGGCCAAACCCTGGTAGACACAAGGGCCCTGAACGAGAAGGTCTGGCATTGAGGAAGTAGAAGAGGACACTCAATCAATAGACCCTGCAAGTCTGAGAACCAATGACATCTGGGCCACGCTGGGGCGATTAGAAGTAGTATTCCTCCTTCTTGCTTGAACTTCCTTATCACCATGGGCAAAAGTGACACCAGAGGGAACACGTATGGCAGCCGAAAGTTCCATGGAATTGCCAGTGCGTCCACGAATGCTGCTTGAGGATCCATTGTCCTTGCTTCGAAGACCGGAACCTTGTGATTGTGTCGAGACGCCATCAGGTCTACATCTTGTAGGCCCCACTTGTCCACTAGGAGTTGAAAGACTTCCGGATGAAGGCTCCACTCTCCGGTTTGAACGTCCTGATGACTGAGGAAGTCCTCTTCACAGTTGAGGACCCCCGGAATGAACACTGCCGATATGGCTGGCAGATGGCATTCTGCCCAACAAAGGATTTTTGATACTTCCTGCATTGCCATGTGGCTTTGAGTGCTGCCTTGATGATTTATGTATGCCACTGTGGTGGCGTTGTCTGACTGTACTTGAACAGGCCTGTTCTGTACTAGAGGCAGGGCTAGTGTCAACGCATTGAACACTGCCCGCAATTCCAGAATGTTTATCGGGAGAAGAGATTCCTCCCTGGTCCACCGACTCTGAAGAGTGTGTTGCTCCAACGCTGTGCCCCAGCCCCACAGACTGGCATCCGTCATCAGAAGGACCCAGTTGGAGATCCAGAAGGGACAACCCCTGCTCAGTTGCTGGTCCTGTAGCCACCAGCTCAGTGACAAGCGGACCTCCGGAGTCAAGGAGATCATGTGAGTCCTGATCTGGTGCAGCAGGCTATCCCACTTGGAGAGTATCAACCTCTGCACGGGGCGGGAATGAAATTGAGCGTACTCTACCATGTCAAAGCCGACACTATGAGGCCTAATACTTGCATTGCCGAGTGTATCGACACATGTGGGCAAGAGAGGAAGCATCTTATCTTGTTCTGAAGTTTCAGGATCTTCTCCGGAGACAAACCGCTGGTTGTGAGTGTCCAATAGTGCTCCCAGGTGCACCATGCTCTGAGCAGGAACAGAAAAGATTTCTTGCAGTTGATAAGCCACCCGTGGGCTTGCAGGAATTGGACCGTCAGTTCCAGATGACAGAGGAGAACCTCTGGAGAGTTTGCCAGGATCAATAAGTCGTCCAGATACGGCAGGATCCTGATACTCTGACATACATAGTAACATAGTATCTAAAGTTGAAAAAAGACAATTGTCCATCGAGTTCAACCTATTTGTGGTCTCCTATGCACGATTATTTTGTATAAAATTTTGACTGAAGTTGATGACTGCCGATACGTTTTACCCCTCTTTTTTATAATAACCATAGTGCGTGACTATGCCCCGTAACCCTGGATATCCTTATCCATTAGGAATTTATCTAACGCATTCTTACAGGTGTTGACTGAGTCGGCCATTACAACTCCCTCAGGCAGGGAATTCCAAACATGTATCGTCCTTACCGTAAAAAAGCCTTTACGCCGTATTGTGCGGAATCTCCTCTCCTCTAACCTGAGCGAGTGTCCACGAGTACTCTGTGTTGATCTAACCAAAAACAGGTCCTGCGCAAGATCTGTATATTGTCTGCTTATATATTTGTAAATGTTGATCATGTCCCCTCTTAATCTCCTCTTTTCCAGTGTAAACATGCCTAGTCTTGCAAGCCTTTCCTTGTATTCCAGCGTCTCCATACCCTTAATTAGTTTGGTCGCCCGCCTCTGAACCTTTTCTAGCTCCAAGATATCCTTTTTGTAGTAAGGTGCCCAGAATTGTACACAGTATTCAAGGTGTGGCCTCACAAGTGATTTATATAACGGGAGTATAACACTCTTGTCCCTAGCATCAATTCCCCGTTTTATGCATGCTAATATCTTATTAGCCTTCTTTGCTGCAGTCCTACTTTGGGTACTACTGCTTAGTTTGCTATCTATGAGGACACCTAAGTCCTTTTCCAGTACAGAATCCCCTAATCTTACCCCATTTAGTAGGTAGGTGTTATTTTTGTTCTTGTTACCACAGTGCATTACCTTACACTTGTCTGTATTGAAGTGCATTCTCCATTTCGCTGCCCAAGCTTCTAATTTTACTAAGTCGTTCTGAAGCGACTCAGCATCGCCCTCCGCATTTATAACTTTACAGAATTTGGTATCATCTGCAAAAATTGACACCATACTCTCTAGACCTTCTGTTAGGTCGTTAATGAAAATATTGAAGCGGTCCTAGTACGGAGCCTTGCGGCACACCACTTAGCACTTCAGTCCAATTTGAAAAAGATCCATTAACCACAACGCGCTGCTCCCTATTATCTAACCAGTTTTTGACCCAAGTGCATATTGTGCTTCCTAGCCCTGTTTCTTGTAGCTTGTAGATAAGTCTCATGTGTGGTACAGTGTCGAATGCTTTAGCAAAATCTAAAAAGATTACATCCACCTCTTTACCCTGATCTAGGTTTGCGCTTACTGTTTCATAAAAGCCAAGTAAGTTGGTTTGACAGGATCTGTCCTACATAAACCCATGTTGATTCCTTTTAATGACCTTATTGACTTCAAGGAACTTCTGAATACTATCTCTTAGAATACCTTTCAATACTTTCCCCACTATAGATGTAAGACTAACTGGTCTATAATTACCTGGTACAGCTTTACTTCCCTTTTTGAATATAGGCACTACTTCCTCTATACGCCAGTCTTTGGGAACCATACCTGATATTACTGAATCCTTAAAGATCAAAAATAGCGGTTTTGCAAGTTCAGAGTGAAGCTCCATTAGAACCCTTGGGTGAATAGTATACCATCGGGACCTGGTGACTTATTAATCTTTAAATGTTTTAATCGGTCACAGAGTACTTCCTCGCTTAAATAAGTACCTATCAGTGGGATATTCTCATTATTGAGATTATGTGTTAGTCCCTGAATTGGGTCCTCTCTAGTAAATACTGTTGAAAAAAACTCATTTAGTGTGTCCGCTATGTCATTATCATTTTTGCTTAAGACTCCCAACTTGTCGTTTAAAGGGCCTATACTCTCCTTCTTTAATCTCTTGCTATTAATGTATTTAAATCATTTTTTGGGATTCGCTTTGCTTTCCTTTGCTACTAGTTTTTCTGTTTCTACTTTAGCCGCTCTTATTTCCTTTTTGCATATTTTGTTACATTCCTTATAGTGCTGAAATGACTCTGCTTCCCCGTCAGATTTGTATTTTTTAAATGCTCGCCTTTTCTTGCCCATAAGTTCCTTTATCTTTTTGTTAAGCCACCTCGGTTTATGATTTTTATTCCTTTTTTTGCTGCTCGTAGGAATAAATTTGAGAGTATTTTTAGCTAGCAGGAATTTTAGTACCTCCCATTTCTCCGTATTATTTTTTCCTAAAAACAAACCTTCCCATTCAATATCCCTGAAAAATACCCTCATCTGATATTGAATGTGACCATATTGTGGTGGCTGTTTTCTATGGGTTCCCCTACTATAATACCTGATACCAAATCCCCATTGTTTGTTAATACCAGGTCTAAGATTGCATTGTACCTAGTTGGTTCCTCAATCAGTTGAACTAAGTAGTTATCATTAAGTGTGTTTAAAAACATATTGCCCCTAGCAGTATCACATGAATCGTTTTTCCAGTTTATCTCTGGATAGTTAAAATCTCCCATCACTACTATGTCTCCTACTCCTGCTGCTCTTTCAATTTGCTTTAGTAACAATTCCTCATCAGATACGTTGATACCAGGCGGCCTATAGCTTACACCCAATACTAACTTTTTTATTCCTTTTTCCTTACATGCAATATCTACCCATAATGTCTCGACAGTGTCTACAGTCCCCTCCTGAATATCTTCCCGTATATCACGTTTTAAAAACAGCTTTACGTAAAGACACACCCCTCCACCCTTTTTATTTAGTCTGTCTCTCCTAAACAGTGTATAGCCCTCTAGATTGACTGTCCAATCATGAGATTCGTCCCACCAAGTTTCAGTAATGCCTATATCATACTGTTTGCTTGCTGCAAGTATTTCTAGTTCGTCCTTTTTACCAGTAATGCTTCTAGTGTTTACATACATACAACTAAGATAAGTATTTTCCCTTGCGTTAGGGACATCTTTCTCCTTATGTAGCAATGATGACCTGTAATCGTCATTGGTTAGTGCTTTGGTAAAATCTCTTTTAGTACCCATGTTAGTAACCTTACCGCCTGCTCTTACCCTCCCCCCAACTTCTCCCCCATTTCGTTTACTACCGCCATCCCCACTATTTTCACTGCATGACCCGTAGTTTCTAGCTAAACCCTCCCCCCAGGCTCCTGGTTTAAAATCTCCTCCAACCTTCTAACCATAATTCCCCCCAGCACCGCTGCCCCCTTCCCAGTCAGGTGCAATCCATCATGACAAAAGAGATGGCGCCTGACTGAGAAGTCTGCCCAGTGTTCCAGGAACACAAACCCCTCTTTCCTGCACCAATCCCTAAGCCACACATTTACCTCCCTAATCTCCCTCTGCCTCCCTGGACTAGCGCGTGGCACGGGTAATATTTCGGAGAAATATTACCTTAGATGTCCTTGCCTTAAGTTTCTTTCCTAAGTCCCTATAGTCTTTCTTAAGGACATCCCACCTTCCGCTAACTTTGTCATTGGTGCCAACGTGCACCAAGACTGCCGGGTCTTTCCCAGCCCCTCCCAACAATCTATCTACCCGGTCCGGGATGTGCCGTACCCAAGCACCCAGGAGACAACAGACTGTACGGCGATCACGGTCCCGGTAGCAGATTGCCCTATCTGCCTTCCTGATGATAGAATCCCCTACCACCGCCATCTGACTAGGTACCTCACTATCTTTTATCCCAACTGCGCCAGAGGGACAGCTCCTCTGGATGCTAGAGGGAGCAGTCTCCTCCGGCACCGTCATTTCTTCACTATCATCCTCTGATTCCTCTTCCAGTCGGGCAAATTTGTTCGGGTTTGATAGTTCAGAGATGTCGAGCCTCCCCCTCTTTTTCTTCCTTCTAACTGTGACCCAGCTGGATAACTGATCATCATCCTCTTCTACCAGTGACCCCTCCTGCAACTCCTCCACCGTTCTGTCTAAACTTCGCTCGAGATTGTGAATCTTCCTCAGTCGCGTAATGGTTTGCTCTAGATCAGTTACCTGGGCTTCCAGGGCAACCGTTCGCACACACCTCGTGCAGATGTAATCACACTGGGACGGTAGCTCCAGGTGTGCATACATCTTGCACGACATGCACTGAGTGAGGTCCCCAATCACAGCCCCTCCCATATTGTTTGTAAGGTCTAACTCCCTGTTACTCTCAAAGAAAAAGAAGCAAAAAGAAAAAGTAGAAGACAAACAATCTGGGCAAACACTCACTTATACAATAATTAAGCTGGCTTATACTTATCTATCTTTGTGTGGTTCTTGGTCCTTCGCTTTTATGCAGCTGTAGTACTCCAGTGCCCCCTCTGAGTGGGACCTCTCCTGCGGCACCGATACTCCACTTAGCAGTTGCAGTTGTTCCAGCTCACTGCACCTCCTTTTCACTCGGCTTCCAGCTCCTGCTAAAAAAAAATGCCCCTCACACACGCACAATCACAGCCCCTCTGCTTCTCCAAGTAAGAGACCCTCTCACTCACTCACTCACTCACTCACTCACTCACTCACTCACAAGGTCAGCTCCTTGCAGCCTCACCAGAAGTTTAATGGTACTGCAAATATGTGTTCCTGATTGCGTATTATCAGTGCCGTTTCTAGCGGCGGGCGAGCCGTGCAACCGCAGGGGGCGCCCGCCGCGGCACTTTGTGGGTCCTTTTCCCCCTCCTCCCCCTTCCCGAGTACTCCTGTTCGGGGGGCGGAGTTTCGCAGAATGATGCGGTTGCGTCGTGACGTCACGACGCAATCGCGTCATTCTGCGAAACTCCGCCCCCCGAACAGGAGTACCGTTGACAAGAGGAGGGGGAGCCAGCTGGAAGGAGGAGGCGGCCGGTGCGGGCCGAAGAGTGGGAAGAGCCACTTCATACTGTATGTAAGTAGTCTCTCTCTCTCTCTCCCCCCCTCTCCCTTCCTCTCCCCCCACTTGACACTTGCCTGCCGTACTGTATAAAATTGGGACTCTTGTCTGCAATACTATGTAAAATGGGGACACTTGCCTGCAATACTATGTAAAATGGGGACTCTTGCCTGCAATACTGTGTAAAATGGGGACTCTTGCCTGCAATACTGTGTAAAATGGGGACTCTTGCCTGCAATACTATGTAAAATGGGGACACTTGCCTGCAATACTATGTAAAATGGGGACACTTGCCTGCAATACTGTGTAAAATGGGGACTCTTGCCTGCAATACTATGTAAAATGGGGACTCTTGCCTGCAATACTGTGTAAAATGGGGACACTTGCCTGCAATACTATGTAAAATGGGGACACGTGCCTGCCGCAGTGTGTAAAATGGGCGCATGTGCCTGCCGTATTGTGTAAAATGGGGACTATTGCCTGCTGTACTGTGTAAAATGGGGACTCTTGCCTGCCACAATGTGTAAAATGGGGATACGTCGTCCCTGACGCAATGTATAAAATGGGGACACGTGCCTGCCGTACTGTGTAAAATGGGGACACGTGCCTGCGGCAATGTGTAAAATGGGGACTCTTGCCTGCCATATTGTGTAAAATGGGGACTTGAATTTTTTCCTGAGGTGGGCGTGATGATGAGATCAGATGAGGCCACGCCCATTTTAATGAGGCCACACACCCTTGCCGGGGGGGGGGGGGGGTGTATTTTTTCTATGTCAATGGGGGGGGGGGGGCGCATTTTTAAAACTTGCACTGGGAGCCAAATTGGCTAGAAACAGCCCTGCGCATTTATAAAACTCACCTTTTTCTGTATTCTAACTCACCTTCTGCTGATTCCAACTCACATACACTTACAAATCCAAGCAAAACTTTAAAATACAAGCCCTTACAATGAGCAAGCTGCAATGAGTCTAATCACTGATTATATAGGCTCAGCCAGCTGCTTTAGTCAGCCCCTCCTCCTCCTGATTACTCACACCTGATTCAACCCCCTCCCTCTGGCTTTCTCCTCACACCTTTTTTTCCCCCTCAAAAAAAAAACCAGTACAGATACAAACAAAAAAAACAGTACACATACAAACAATCAGATTCAGATTAACTTTCTCTCACAATATTACTATCCCTATATGGATAGACAGAGAATAATCAGAACTCACCTTCTGCTGATTCCAACTCACATACACTTACAAATCCAAGCAACACTTTAAAATACAAGCCCTTACAATGAGCAAGCTCCAATGAGTCTAATCACTAATTATATAGGCTCAGCCAACTGCTTTAGTCAGCCCCTCCTCCTCCTGATTACTCACACCTGATTCAACCCCCTTCCTCTGGCTTTCTCCTCACACCTTTTTTTTTCTTTCCCTCCAAAAAAAACAAAAAAAACCCAGTACAGATACAAACAAAAAAAGACAGTACAGATACAAACAATCAGATTCAGATTAACTTTCTCCCACAATATTACTATCCCTATATGGATAGACAGAGAATAATCAGAACTCACCTTCTGCTGATTCCAACTCACATACACTTACAAATCCAAGCAACACTTTAAAATACAAGCCCTTAAAATGAGCAAGCTCCAATGAGTCTAATCACTGATTATATAGGCTCAGCCAGCTGCTTTAGTCAGCCCCTCCTCCTCCTGATTACTCACACCTGATTCAACCCCCTCCCTCTGGCTTTCTCCTCACACCTTCCCCCCCCCCCCTCAAAAAAAAAAACAGTACAGATACAAACAATCAGATTCAGATTAACTTTCTCCCACAATATTACTATCCCTATATGGATAGATAGAGAATAATCAGAACTCACCTTCTGCTGATTCCAACTCACATACACTTACAAATCCAAGCAACACTTTAAAATACAAGCCCTTACAATGAGCAAGCTCCAATGAGTCTAATCACTGATTATATAGGCTCAGCCAGCTGCTTTAGTCAGCCCCTCCTCCTCCTGATTACTCACACCTGATTCAACCCCCTCCCTCTGGCTTTCTCCTCACACCTCCCCCCCCCCCCTCAAAAAAAAAAACAGTACAAATACAAACAATCAGATTCAGATTAACTTTCTCCCACAATATTACTATCCCTATATGGATAGACAGAGAATAATCAGAACTCACCTTCTGCTGATTCCAACTCACATACACTTACAAATCCAAGCAACACTTTAAAATACAAGCCCTTACAATGAGCAAGCTCCAATGAGTCTAATCACTGATTATATAGGCTCAGCCAACTGCTTTAGTCAGCCCCTCCTCCTCCTGATTACTCACACCTGATTCAACCCCCTCCCTCTGGCTTTCTCCTCACACCTTCCCCCCCCCCCCTTAAAAAAAAAAAACAGTACAAATACAAACAATCAGATTCAGATTAACTTTCTCCCACAATATTACTATCCCTATATGGATAGATAGAGAATAATCAGAACTCACCTTCTGCTGATTCCAACTCACATACACTTACAAATCCAAGCAACACTTTAAAATACAAGCCCTTACAATGAGCAAGCGCCAATGAGTCTAATCACTTATTATATAGGCTCAGCCAGCTGCTTTAGTCAGCCCCTCCTCCTTCTGATTACTCACACCTGATTCAACCCCCTTCCTCTGGCTTTCTCCTCACACCTTTTTTTTTCTTTCGCTCCAAAAAAACAAAACAAAAAAATAAGAATTTACTTACCGATAATTCTATTTCTCGTAGTCCGTAGTGGATGCTGGGGACTCCGTCAGGACCATGGGGATTAGCGGCTCCGCAGGAGACAGGGCACAAAAGTAAAAGCTTTAGGATCAGGTGGTGTGCACTGGCTCCTCCCCCTATGACCCTCCTCCAAGCCTCAGTTAGGATACTGTGCCCGGACGAGCGTACACAATAAGGAAGGATTTTGAATCCCGGGTAAGACTCATACCAGCCACACCAATCACACTGTACAACCTGTGATCTGAACCCAGTTAACAGCATGATAACAGCGGAGCCTCTGAAAAGATGGCTCACAACAATAATAACCCGATTTTTGTAACAATAACTATGTACAAGTATTGCAGACAATCCGCACTTTGGATGGGCGCCCAGCATCCACTACGGACTACGAGAAATAGAATTATCGGTAAGTAAATTCTTATTTTCTCTGACGTCCTAAGTGGATGCTGGGGACTCCGTCAGGACCATGGGGATTATACCAAAGCTCCCAAACGGGCGGGAGAGTGCGGATGACTCTGCAGCACCGAATGAGAGAACTCCAGGTCCTCCTCAGTCAGGGTGTGCCCCTGACCAAGTATCAGCTCGGCAAAGTTGTAAAGCCGAGACCCCTCGGGCAGCCGCCCAAGATGAGCCCACCTTCCTTGTGGAATGGGCATTTACATATTTTGGCTGTGGCAGGCCTGCCACAGAATGTGCAAGCTGAATTGTACTACACATCCAACTAGCAATCGTCTGCTTAGAAGCAAGAGCACCCAGTTTGTTGGGTGCATACAGGATAACAGCAAGTCAGTTTTCCTGACTCCAGCCGTCCTGGAAATTATATTTTCAGGGCCCTGACAACATCTAGCAACTTGGAGTCCTCCAAGTCCCTAGTAGCCGCAGGTACCACAATAAGCTGGTTCGGGTGAAACATTGACACCACCTTAGGGAGAAACTGGGGATGAGTCCGCAGCTCTGACCCGTCCGAATGGACAATCAGATATGGGCTTTTTTGAGACAAACGCCGCCAATTCTGACACTCGCCTGGCCGAGGCCAGGGCCAACAGCATGGTCACTTTCCCTGTGAGATATTTCAAATCCACAGATTTGAGCGGTTTAAACCAATGTGATTTTAGGAATCCCAGAACTACGTTGAGATCCCACAGTGCCACTGGAGGCACAAAAGGGGGTTGTATATGCAGTACTCCCTTGACAAACTTCTGGACTTCAGGAACTGAAGCCAATTCTTTCTGGAAGAAAATCGACAGGGCCGAAATTTGAACCTTAATGGACCCCAATTTGAGGCCCATAGACACTCCTGTTTGCAGGAAATGCAGGAAACGACCGAGTTGAAATTTCTTCATGGGGCCTTCCTGGCCTCACACCACGCAACATATTTCCGCCACATGTGGTGATAATGTTGTGCGGTCACCTCCTTCCTGGCTTTGACCAGGGTAGGAATGACCTCTTCCGGAATGCCTTTTCCCTTAGGATCCGGCGTTCAACCGCCATGCCGTCAAACGCAGCCGCGGTAAGTCTTGGAACAGACATGGTACTTGCTGAAGCAAGTCCCTTCTTAGCGGCAGAGGCCATGAGTCCTCTGTGAGCATCTCTTGAAGTTCCGGGTACCAAGTCCTTCTTGGCCAATCCGGAGCCACGAGTATAGTTCTTACTCCTCTACGTCTTATAATTCTCAATACCTTGGGTATGAGAAGCAGAGGAGGGAAGACATACACCGACTGGTACACCCACGGTGTTACCAGAACGTCCACAGCTATTGCCTGAGGGTCTTTTGACCTGGCCAATACTTGTCCAGTTTTTTTGTTCAGGCGGGACGCCATCATGTCCACCTTTGGTCTTTTCCAACGGTTCACAATCATGTGGAAGACTTCCCGATGAAGTCCCCACTCTCCTGGGTGGAGGTTGTGCCTGCTGAGGAAGTCTGCTTCCCAGTTGTCCACTCCCGGAATGAACACTGCTGACAGTGCTATCACATGATTTTCCGCCCAGCGAAAAATCCTTGCAGTTTCTACCATTGCCCTCCTGCTTCTTGTGCCGCCCTGTCTGTTTACGTGGGCGACTGCCGTGATGTTGTCCCACTGGATCAATACCGGCTGACCTTGAAGCAGAGGTCTTGCTAAGCTTAGAGCATTGTAAATTGCCCTTAGCTCCAGTATATTTATGTGGAGAAAAATCTCCAGACTTGATCACACTCCCTGGAAATTTTTTCCCTGTGTGACTGCTCCCCAGCCTCTCAGGCTGGCCTCCGTGGTCACCAGCATCCAATCCTGAATGCCGAATCTGCGGCCCTCTAGAAGATGAGCACTCTGTAACCACCACAGGAGAGACACCCTTGTCCTTGGAGATAGGGTTATCCGCTGATGCATCTGAAAATGCGATCCGGACCATTTGTCCAGCAGATCCCACTGAAAAGTTCTTGCGTGGAATCTGCCGAATGGAATCGCTTCGTAATAAGCCACCATTTTTCCCAGGACTCTTGTGCAATGATGCACTGACACTTTTCCTGGTTTTAGGAGGTTCCTGACTAGCTCGGATAACTCCCTGGCTTTCTCCTCCGGGAGAAACACCTTTTTCTGGACTGTGTCCAGAACCATCCCTAGGAACAGCAGACGTGTCGTCGGAAACGGCTGCGATTTTGGATATTTAGAATCCACCCGTGCTGTCGTAGAACTACTTGAGATAGTGCTACTCCGACTTCCAACTGTTCTCTGGACCTTGCCCTTATCAGGAGATCGTCCAAGTATGGGATAATTAAGACGCCTTTTCTTTGAAGAAGAATCATCATTTCGGCCATTACTTTGGTAAAGACCCGGGGTGCCGTGGACAATCCAAACGGCAGCGTCTGAAACTGATAGTGACAGTTCCGTACCACGAACCTGAGGTACCCTTGGTGAGAAGGGCAATTTGGGACATGGAGGTAAGCATCCTTGATGTCCAGGGACACCATATAGTCCCCTTCTTCCTGGTTCGCTATCACTGCTCTGAGTGACTCCATCTTGATTTGAACCTTTGTATGTAAGTGTTCAAAGATTTCCCATTTAGAATAGGTCTCACCGAGCCGTCTGGCTTCAGTACCACAATATAGTGTGGAATAATACCCCTTTCCTTGTTGTAGGAGGGGTACTTTGATTATCACCTGCTGGGAATACAGCTTGTGAATTGTTTCCAATACTGCCTCCCTGTCGGAGGAAGACGTTGGTAAAGCAGACATCAGGAGCCTGCGAGGGGGAGACGTCTCGAATTTCCAGTCTGTACCCCTGGGATACTACTTGTAGGATCCAGGGGTCCACTTGCGAGTGAGCCCACTACGCGCTGAAACTCTTGAGACGACCCCCCACCGCACTTGAGTCCGCTTGTACGGCCCCAGCGTCATGCTGAGGACTTGGCAGAAGCTGTGGAGGGCTTCTGTTCCTGGGAATGGGCTGCCTGCTGCAGTCTTCTTCCCTTTCCTCTATCCCTGGGCAGATATGACTGGCCTTTTGCCCGCTTGCCCTTATGGGGACGAAAGGACTGAGGCTGAAAAGACGGTGTCTTTTACTGCTGAGATGTGATCTGGGGTAAAAAAGGTGGATTTTTCAGCTGTTGCCGAGGCCACCAGGTCCGATGGACCGACCCCAAATAACTCCTTCCCTTTATACGGCAATACTTCCATGTGCCGTTTGGAATCTGCATCACCTGACCACTGTCGTGTCCATAAACATCTTCTGGCAGATATGGACATCGCACTTACTCTTGATGCCAGAGTGCAAATATCCCTCTGTGCATCTCGCATATATAGAAATGCATCCTTTATAGTCAATAAAATACTGTCCCTGTCAAGGGTATCAATATTTTCAGTCAGGGAATCCGACCAAGCCACCCCAGCGCTGCACATCCAGGCTGAGACGATCGCTGGTCGCAGTATAACACCAGTATGTGTGTATATACCTTTTTAGGATATTTTCCAGCCTCTCAGCTGGCTCCTTGAGGGCGGCCCTATCTGGAGACGGTACCGCCACTTGTTTTGATAAGCGTGTGAGTGCCTTATCCACCCTAAAGGGTGTTTCCCAACGCGCCCTAACTTCTGGCGGGAAAGGGTATACCGCCAATAATTTTCTATCGGGGGAAACCCACGCATCATCACACACTTCATTTAATTTATCTGATTCAGGAAAAACTACAGGTAGTTTTTTCACACCCCACATAATACCCTTCTTGTGGTACTTGTAGTATCAGAAATATGTAACACCTCCTTCATTGCCCTTAACATGTAACGTGTGGCCCTAAAGGAAAATACGTTTGTTTCTTCACCGTCGACACTGGAGTCAGTGTCCGTGTCTGTGTCTGTGTCGACCGACTGAGGTAAATGAGCGTTTTACAGCCCCTGACGGTGTTTGAGACGCCTGGACAGGTACTAATTTGTTTGCCGGCCGTCTCATGTCGTCAACCGACCTTGCAGCGTGTTGACATTATCACGTAATTCCTTAAATAAGCCATCCATTCCGGTGTCGACTCCCTAGAGAGTGACATCACCATTTCAGGCAATTGCTCCGCCTCACCAACATCGTCCTCATACATGTCGACACACACGTACCGACACACAGCACACACACAGGGAATGCTCTGATAGAGGACAGGACCCCACTAGCCCTTTGGGGAGACAGAGGGAGAGTTTGCCAGCACACACCAAAAACGCTATAATTATACAGGGACAACCTTTATATAAGTGTTTTTCCCTTATAGCATTTTAATATATATATACATATCGCCAAATAAGTGCCCCCCCCTCTCTGTTTTAACCCTGTTTCTGTAGTGCAGTGCAGGGGAGAGCCTGGGAGCCTTCCCACCAGCATTTCTGTGAGGGAAAATGGCGCTGTGTGCTGAGGAGAATAGGCCCCGCCCCCTTTTCGGCGGGCTTCTTCTCCCGTTTTTCTGAGACCTGGCAGGGGTTAAATACATCCATATAGCCCCCAGGGGCTATATGTGATGTATTTTTAGCCAGAATAAGGTACTATCATTGCTGCCCAGGGCGCCCCCCCCCAGCGCCCTGCACCCTCAGTGACCGCTGCTATGAAGTGTGCTGACAACAATGGCGCACAGCTGCAGTGCTGTGCGCTACCTTATGAAGACTGAAGAGTCTTCTGCCGCCGTTTCTGGACCTCTTCACTTTTCGGCATCTGCAAGGGGGGTCGGCGGCGCGGCTCCGGGACGAACCCCAGGGTGAGACCTGTGTTCCGACTCCCTCTGGAGCTAATGGTGTCCAGTAGCCTAAGAAGCCAATCCATCCTGCACGCAGGTGAGTTCACTTCTCTCCCCTAAGTCCCTCGTAGCAGTGAGCCTGTTGCCAGCAGGACTCACTGAAAATAAAAAACCTAACAAACTTTTACTCTAAGCAGCTCTTTAGGAGAGCCACCTAGATTGCACCCTTCTCGGCCGGGCACAAAAATCTAACTGAGGCTTGGAGGAGGGTCATAGGGGGAGGAGCCAATGCACACCACCTGATCCTAAAGCTTTTACTTTTGTGCCCTGTCTCCTGCGGAGCCGCTAATCCCCATGGTCCTGACGGAGTCCCCAGCATCCACTTAGGACGTCAGAGAAAAACCCAGTACAGATACAAACAAAAAAAAAACCCAGTACAGATACAAACAATTGGATTCAGATTAACTTTCTCTACAATATTACTATCCCTATATGGATAGACAGAGAATAATCAGAATTCACCTTCTGCTGATTCCAACTCACATACACTTACAAATCCAAGCAACACTTTAAAATACAAGCCCTTACAATGAGCAAATAACGGCGGAGTAGAGCCATCATGACCGCCATGACCTTGGTGAAAATTCTTGGGAGCTGTGGTCAGACCGAAAGGTAAGGCCTAGAATTGAAAATGTAGGTTGTCAATAGCAAGCCGCAGGTATTGCTGATGTGACACTGCAATAGGTATATGCAGGTAAGCATCCTGTATGCCCAGAGATACCATATAGTGCTTGGGCTCCAAAGCCAGAACAATAGAGCAAAGCGTTTCCATACTGAATTTGGAAACTTTCGTATATTTGTTCAAAGACTTGAGGTTTCGAATAGGCCGAGAGGACCCATTCGGTTTCGGGACTAGGAACAGAGCGGAATAGTACCCCCTGCCTCTCTGATCCAGAGGCACCGGTACTATCACTCCTGTATCCATGAGAGATTGTACCACCAAATTGAGAGTTTATGCTTTTACCTGATCCAAAGGGATGTTTGCTGAGCAAAACTGATGAGGGGGACGTTTCTTGAAAGAGATGGCATAACCGTGAGTGACGACTTCCCTTACCCAGGCATCCGAAGTGGTCTGTAACTATGCCTGAGCAAACCGTAGAAGTCGGCCTCCCACCCTGGGATCCCCCAGGGGGAGGCCCGCCCCATCATGCAGCAGGCTTGTCTGTTTTGGAAGCAGGCTGATGGGCAGCCTAGGCACGTTTAGGCTTAGAGGTTTTGGAAGTGCGAGCCTGTTTCAGGTATTCCTGACCCTTTGCTTTACCTGGAGATCGAAAGGAACAAAAGGAGGTACTCTTAGCCTTCGGAGCTGAAGGAGAAGTACTAGGTAGACATGCAGTCTTAGCTGAAGCTAAGTCAGCAACAATCTTGTTGAGATCTTCCCCAAAAAGAATGTTTCCCTTAAAAGGAATCACCTCCAAGATCTTTTTAGATTCCAGATCTACGGACAAGGACCGCAACCAGAGAATCTGGCAAGCCAGAATGTACATAGTAGACGCTTTGGCCACCAGGATACCAGCATCAGAAGCCGCCTCCTGAATATAATGAGTGGCTGTAATAATGTATGAATGACACTGTCTAGCATTATGAGGAAAATCAAACGGTAGTTCCACTTCAACTTCCTGAACCCAGCCCTCTATAGCCTTAGAAGCCCAAGAGGCCGCAATAGTGGTCCTATGTACAGCTCCCACAAGAGTGTAAATGGACTTCAAGCAACCTTCCACACGCTTATCCGTTGGTTCCTTCAGTGAGGTGACGGTAGTGACAGGCAGAGCAGAGGACACCACCAGACGAGCGGCTTGTTAATCCACCGGCGGAGGTGTTTCCCAATTTTACTTAACTCTGCAGTGAGGGGATAATGAGGTAGCATCTTCTTAGACAGAGCAAATTTCTTTCCTGGATTTTCCCAGGATTCCTGACGAATCTCAACCAAGTGGTCAGAATGAGGTAAAACTAATTTAGTAACCGGAGACCAGTGCCTGCAATGCCAGCTCATTCTCATTGACAGGAGCTGGTTGCTTCAGGATAATGTAAAACTATAGCACCGACCTCCTGTCACTGCGCAAGAGCCAGCATTTTGGTGTCACCCCACCTTGTGATGCCTGTGTATGGGTGACGATTACACCAGCACAGGCATAATCCTTTCAAATAAGACAACTGTGTGAAAGTGGTCGCTATTTGCATTGTTCTTTGTAGGCTGAGTTTAACCCATTCCATAGCTATATTAGAAGAATACCTCTATGACTATTATTATTACTACTATTCACTTATATAGCACCAGCATATTCTCTTGCCAGGGGGGTGCTGCGGGCACAGCTGTCCCGGGTCCGGCCTCTCTTACACAGCTGTCCTGTCGTCTGCCCACCACAGTTGGTCCCCGTCATCCTCCCGCATCTTCCTAATGAAAATGTCCCTCTCAAAATGGCCGCTGTCTCAGAGGAGACAGTTATTAAAGCTAGAGGGGGCTCTAGTATCTTTAATAACTGTCTCCTCTGAGGTGGCGGACATTTTGGGAGGGATATTTTCAATAGTTCTACTATTGAACGGAAGCAGGCAGGCACGAACAGGTGGCAGCAGTGGCCAGAGGGTGGGGGTGGGGGTGGGGGGGGGGAGGGGGGGATGGGGCTGTACTACATAATTATTGTGTGGGCATATTATGGTGACAAGGGCATTAATGTGTGGGGCATAATATGTTGACAGGGCCATAACTGCGGGAGGCATAAAATGGTGTCAGAGGCATTACCGTGGGGACTTAAGATGGTGCAAGGGGCATAATATGGTGTTGCTCCATATGTGCACAGGATTTATATATATATATATATATATATATATATATAAATATATAATGTAGAAAAGAAACTGCGGCACTCCAATGAATAAATGCATATTTAGTGAAGAATCATGACAGCAGGTACTGGGGCAGCGTTTCGGTACGCGCAGGTACCGTTGTCAGGCCCTGTGCTGTCAAGCTGAACAAAGAAATAAGCATAACAATAGAAAATAACTTACCTAAATACTAAAGCGTCTCCCGCCGCTGGAGGAGGCCGGGTTCCAGCAACCGGCCTCGTGGTGTCCGTCCACTGGGGTCGCTTGCCGATGACGTCAGACCACCAGCGCCGGCAGGATCCCGGGAGCGCATTGTGCGTTGCCAGGCAACCAGACGCCGATGACTGCATTGCCTCCCCGGCCCCCCACAGCGGCTGAAGGAAAGGGGACAAAACACATGTTAACACTGCTACTATAGAATAAAGCATGCATATTAACACTGCTATTCTGGAGTGAAGAAGGTTATGGCACGATAGTTACGAGATGTATTAATAAAGTGGTAATGACAAAAACTATCAAATCTGGTTATAACGGAGAGAAGATATTGTTAAGAGATTGCATCGCTAATCATAATAAAAATATGTACTTAACAAAAGATGAGCAAATCACAGAAAAATGTTCCAATTACACCGTTCGTTCAAGCCCGCTGGAGACACTGTATTGAGATAGTGTATCCATTTAATTTCACATATAAGGAGTTTTCCACCTCGGTCCCCACCTCGTAAAGAGGCTGGGACGTGATCTATAAGCATGTGTCTAAGGGAGGAAAGAGGGTGGCCCATTTGTTGAAAGTGTCGTGCCACAGGTTGATCAGAATTCCCACTGGCGATGGCTTTCCCAATCGACAACCGGTGTAGCGCCATGCGTTCTCGGGCTGTGCGAATCGTTTTGCCCACGTAATATAATTTACAGGAGGTTTAGACAAAAAATGAGGGGTAGAGATGGATTTCGAAATCCATCTCTACCCCTCATTTTTTGTCTAAACCTCCTGGTTGCTACAAATGTCCCAGATGTACCACTTGCTCACATATGATAACGGGATCTTCATTCAAACACCCTCATTCTTCAAGAACCATCTCTATCAAGCACACACTCTCGTGTCTTTCCACCTACGTGATCTATATTATCATTTGTCCATGTAAATTATATTACGTGGGCAAAACGATTCGCACAGCCCAAGAATGCATGGCGCTACACCGGTCGTCGATTGGGAAAGCCATCGCCAGTGGGAACTCTGATCAACCTGTGGCACGACACTTTCAACAAATGGGCCACCCTCTTTCCTCCCTTAGACACATGCTTGCTTATAGATCACATCCCAGCCTCTTTACGAGGTGGGGACCGAGGTGGAAAACTCCTTATATGTGAAATTAAATGGATACACTATCTCAATACAGTGTCTCCAGCGGGCTTGAACGAACGGTGTAATTGGAACATTTTTCTATGATTTGCTCATCTTTTGTTAAGTACATATTTTTATTATGATTAGCGATGCAATCTCTTAACAATATCTTCTCTCCGTTATAACCAATTTGATAGTTTTTGTCATTACCACTTTATTAATACATCTCGTAACTATCGTGCCATAACCTTCTTCACTCCAGAATAGCAGTGTTAATATGCATGCTTTATTCTATAGTAGCAGTGTTAACATGTGTTTTGTCCCCTTTCCTTCAGCCGCTGTGGGGGGCTGGGGAGGCAATGCAGTCATCGGCGTCTGCTTGCCTGGCAACGCACAATGCGCTCCCGGGATCCTGGCGGTCTGACGTCATCGGCAAGCGACCCCAGTGGACGGACACCACGAGGCCGGTTGCCGGAACCCGGCCTCCTCCAGCGGCGGGAGACGCTTTAGTATTTAGGTAAGTTATTTTCTATTGTTATGCTTATTTCTTTGTTCAGCTTGACAGCACAGGGCCTGACAACGGTACCTGCGCGTACCGAAACGTTGCCCCAGTACCTGCTGTCATGATTCTTCACTAAATATGCATTTATTCATTGGAGTGCCGCAGTTTCTTTTCTACATTGCATGTTATCACTGAGGGCACCCTATTACTAACAATTACGTTAGCACGAGTGCGGGTTCGTTTTTGGGACTATATATATATATATATATATATATATATATATACACATACATTTCTAATTTTTTTTTTTTTACTTTTTGGGTCATGGGGGCCTGCCTATATTCTCAGTCCCGGGCCCCACAATTTCTAATGGCAGCCATGTCTGTTGCTCTCTATAATTGGGTACAAAGCAGTAATAGAACATCACTGGGTAATAACAGACAGACAAAGAGGTGGCAGGGTCCTGCTCACAGGCTTACAACCTCTACTGTATGTCCATGAGGTCAGGCAGATAATTTTATTTTGCCAGTATAAACTCTGAGGATTTATGTATCCCTGCCTGTACCAAGCTACAGACAGTAACAGATGTTGTGTTGGGTTCCCGACAGCAAGCGATATTACTCGTGGACAGTTTACTTTTACTTGCACATAATTTAAGATATAGAGGGAAAAGTAAGCATTTACATAACTGCCAAAGTAATTGCCACAGTGTGGTTAGAATATAAAACTGATCTGTATTCCAATTAAATCTTCACTATTAATCAGTTTATGCTAATATAGACAACATAATAGCGCCCGACAGTTACACACACACACACACACACACACACACACACACACACACACACACACACACACACACACACACACACACACACACACACACACACACACACTACTACTACTACCCCAAAACATTTACACTGTGACATCCTGCTCGCTACTTTTATGGCAGGTTGGAATCCCTCTCCCGCTGCTCATCTGAAGCTGCAGAGCATTGGCTGTGAATAATTAGCTCTAGACTAAAATGGTCTACAATCAATAAAACTACCGCTAATGGTAGACATGCATTAGGTCAACAGTGTCAAAATGTCGACATGTAAATGGTCGACACAACAAAGGTAGACACAATTATTTAATTTTTTTTGGGGGGTTGGGGGGTTACTTTTCTGAAACAAACAAACCCCATTAGTGTAATACGTCCCCTCCCATGGTTCGTGAGCTTCGGACAGGTTGCTATTCCCAAGCGTAGTCCACGTGGATGGTAAAGTATAAAAACGTTGTAAAATAAAATGGAAAAAAAAGAGAAAAATCTTGTGTCGACCTTTTGACCATGTTGACCTTTTAAACTGTCGACCTTTTGACCCTGTCAACCTAACGCATGTCTACCATTAGTGGTAGACCTATTGACTGTAGACCTTTTTAGTGTAGATCTATAGTCCGGATACGAACCCACTGAATAAACGGGATTAATCCATGCTGCTGTCATGCTCAATGTGACCATGCATTTGGCTTCATCATTTTTTTTTATTTTTACAATGAGACTTTTCAGAACAATTGTGAGGCACACTAAAATGTTTCTAAGGGTGCAGTATTTAGTATTTATGCAAACTTTAATGTTACTTGTGGATGGCTGCCTCGGTGCTGCTCTGCCAAGCAGCCTTCATTTTTAGTTTTACATATATAATATGTCTAATATGTCGAGTCCCTCGTACAGTTGCAATGTGCAGTATGAACTCATACGTGTAATGTATGCTACGTTTTTCCCCTTCTTATGCTATGCATACCTCCCAACATTCTTCTTTGTTAAAGAGGGAAAAGAGCGTGGCTTCATGGAGGACCCGCAATCACGAACCACGCCCCATTTTCGTCACCATTGGGGCATGCCCAGCGCTCTGTGAGCTGCTGGCATGCCCCCCTCTCCCTCTGTCTCTAGTGAACAGATGCTGTGCGCATGCGCACAGCGTCTATTCACCGCTGCTCTGCTTAGCAGAGCAGCGAGTGCAGGAGCCTCCCAACTTCCCCCCCCCTCCCCACCGCGGGACACTGCGGGCCGCGTGTGGGACAGCAGGACAGTCCCCAAAAAATGGGACTGTCCCACGAAAATCGGGACAGTTGGGAGGTATGGCTATGTATTCCCCCTTCATGTTGCTGCTTGGCAATACAGTGTACCACAAAAAAATCCTAGTGTACGTGAGTACACCTGGCCAATAAAGCTGATTCTGATGAATTAATGTGCTATATTAGTGGCAAAAAGTTAAGTGAACATACTGTACCATTACAGCAAACATTCTATAGGTAGTGAACGGTGCACTTCAGAATTAATACAATCATGCATTATAGCTTGCTGACAAAATGTTCACATTAGTATATTATTACAGGAAAAAAATCTAATATAACTTTGGTTATTGTGAGAAATAAATATATATCGGTCGTGAACGAAGAAGGTCAGTGCCCTGGGATTTGGTGGGGGCATGACCAGTTGTCTGGGCGTGATTACTTCTGCACTTGCCTTATCATTGACTAGTTTAGCACAAATGTAAAAAATGCATGCAGTATTCGTATGAAAAAACCCCAAAAACAACCAGAAGCCACCTAGCCTGCCAGTATGTTTTTTGGATTGTGGGAGAAAACTGGTGTAACCGGAGGAAACCCATGCACACAGGGGAGAACATGCAAACTTCACACAGAAGGGTCTTGATGGGAATTGTACCCCAGACCTCAGTGCTGCAAGCCAGTAAGATAACATGTGAGCTAATATGTTCTTCAGCTTGATACATCCAAAATCTATGTAAAAATCATAAATCACACATATGCGTGCGCTCTTCCTCTGTCACTTTATAAAAAAAATACAGTATTATATCAACCTTTTTAAATTACACTCCCATAATCTAATGTTTGCTTTTAATTATCCTAGAAACATCTCTAGAAAATTTTGTTCTATAACAGAAACCACTGTAAATAAGAAATTGGATATGTTTAAGTAATGGCTGTGTGATGATAGACAAATATTTACACCATTCTAGTTCAGCAGAATCTAAGGGGTTCCATGCGATGAACCAGCAGTTTGAATCTTCTAATGTCATTATAGTATAATATACTAGCATTTTAGACAGGTCATTTGCCGGGTCACTAGCTATTGTTCCTGGCGTTGCAGGAATTATTTTCACTCTTTTCCCTCACCTCTGTGTTCCTCCCATCTCTCCCCAGTTTCCTTAAATATATCTACCTTTCCTTCCTTCAATTTCTCTCTCCCACACTCTAGCTTCCTTCCATCTCTCTATTTCTATCTTCCTCACACTTCTCCCCTTTTCCTTCCCATTTGTGTCTTCCCTTCTTTTTTTCCCTCTCCAATCTTTCCACTTCCCATCTTCTCTTATATATCTCTTTTCCCCTTTTCCTCCCCTTCCCTTCTTTATCCCATTTCTCTCCACCATTATACCCCTTTTCCACTAGCTTGATTTACCAGTGTTTTTGCACGGGCGTGCATCAACACAAGTTTTTAGTAAGTGGAAACAGCTCCCAAACAAAAAACACGGGTTGAGTGACCCTGGAATCCTACCCGGGTAGCTACCAGGGTTGAACACGGGAATGACTCGAGTAATTGTGCAGCGGAAATGGCCATTACCAGTGTTTTGAGACCCAAGTAATGCTCTGAGATACTTATTGGTGCTTCTGGGGCATAGGAAGATGAGGTCATGCCTGGGAGACACGCTGGGCGCATGCAGGCATCGCAGCAGCTTCTAGACACAGAATTGACACGCTGGGAGACACACTGGGCACAGCTATTGCAGCAACTTGGACAAAGACACTCCGCTGGGCACATGCAGGCATTGAAGCAGCTTGCAAACAAACAGACACTCTGAAGTCACGCTGGGCACGTGCAGATATTGCAGCAGCTTCCAAACAAACAGACAATATACAGCAGCAGAAGCTCCAGCACAGCAACATGGCTACCCATACCTGGTCAGACACAGAGATAAAAGAGCTGCTTAATATTCGGGGAGAGGAAGAAATTAGAAGGTCGGTGACTGGAACCGTTGATGATGCTGTCGTGTTTAAGAACATATCCCTTATGATGGCAGAAAGAGGCATCCAAAAAACCCAGCAACAAGTTGTAAACAAATTGAAGGCACTATGCAAACAAATTACTAAAGTACACGACCATAGACGCAACAAAAGTGGCGCTGGACGGATTGAATGGGCATATTATGACCTATGCTATAGTGTCTTTGGCAAAACTGCGCTAACAAATCCCATAGCACTATCGTCACCCAGCTGTGCCAGTATTCATATGTCAGTACAGGAGGACCGTGAGGATACACAGTACAGCCTTCCCAGCTCACAATACAGCCCACCATCCCCGCTGCTTATATCGGACAGCAGTTTTGAAGAATCAACTGGCAATTATGATTCCATCAGCGCCACTATTGAGGACGTACCAGAGTATAAGGCGGAGACGTCGCAACCCCATGACACAACTTTGTGCTCAAATAGTAAGTATTACCATTTACAAACATTTTTCTTTACATACAGTACATACAAAACACCATACAGTAGGGGTGTAAAAACTCCAGGCCCTCCAACTTATGTAGAACTACACATCGCAGCAAGCCCTGCCACAGTTGCAGCAGTCCCTATACAAAATCTATTTAAAGGCGTGCTGAGATGCAGCGCCGGCTCCAAGCATGTTTGAATTGAGCGGCCATGCTGAGCGCCACCTTTAATGGGCGCCGTGCACTGGCGCCGCCATATTCAGCCTGCTAACAGCCTAAACTGCTCTGTGCGCGTTGTGCGGCGCCGTCGTCGCACAGCACGCATAGCGTGTACAGAATAGTTTAGCTTTAGTCCACCCGCAGCCCAGAGCACTCCCCCTCCCTCGTCGCCAACTCCGGCACAGCAGGTACTGTGGGGGCATATATGGCACTGTGGGGGCATTTATGTATCTGGCACTGCTGGGGGGCATATCATGTGTAGCTGGCACTGTTGGGGGGCATATCATGTGTAGCTGGCACTGCTGGGGGGCATATCATGTCTATGGCACTGCTGGGGGGCATATGTGTAGCTGCTACTGCTGGGGGGCATATGTGTAGCTGGCACTGCTAGGGGCATGTCATGTCTATCTGGCACTGCTGGGGGGCATGTGATGTCTATCTAGCACTGCACTACTGTAGACTGTGAATACCAAATTGCTTTTTAACAAATATTTAAAATGCCCACTCTAATATATATTGTAAACACCTGCACATCTTATTACCATGTGCCATGAATGTGCGCTATACATCGCAAAACACTGCATCCCATAAGAGAAAACAATACACCCACACATTATCCAAAGCTCATTGATGTATATATTTGTTATTAAAAGGATATGTATTCAATATATCACAATGTACAATATACATATAGTTACATGATTACAATTCATACAGTAAGCAGTTAATACATACAGTTACAGTTACAGGCCAGCATACCATACCATACCATTCCCTCAATGCATCTTCCTCTTAATATATCTCTCTCTCTCAGCAAATAAATACAGGAACTGGTCTAGATGCACCTCATCATCGTCTGGGACAAAACAGCAACTGGGAACTGTGTGTCTCTGTAATGTGTTATCTAGTTTTAAGGGAGGAACTTTCTCATTCATGATGAGTCACTGGTTTTTTCATATGCTAAACAGGTTCAGCCTTGAAGACATCAAAAAGGGTCTGGCCTGAGTTTCCTGTCCATTGTCCTAATAAGAGTGATTTTAGCTTTCATACATTTAATCATAACTATTTGTTGCAATGTCCTACAACTTAATAATAATGATCAAATGAATCTACACATTAATCTGGTTGCTTTAATACCAAATATGACAGGTGTATCTTGCTTCGTTCCAATAATACACATACGTGACATTAGTTGATTATATAATTTAAAATCATCATGATGTCTGGCGCTTGATATTATTATAATTATGTACTGTATGAAATAAGTGGCGAATCCATCTCTGTGGCATGTCCGTGTAAATGCGTATGTTACCATATATTGCTGTGCTCGCTGTGCGTATTTGCAAGTGTAGCGACTTATATGTGTGGAGTCTGTATGTTCTTTCTATGTAATTTTTTTTTACTTCAACAGTCCACCCTTTGGCAGTAAACAATAACTGCCATCAATTATTAACATAAGAAAAAAAATTTCAGACAATAATCAATGACCTAGACACAAGTATGTATTCATTTTGCAAATCAGACACTTGACTATATTTGGGGAAGACAGGGAGGAGGACGAGATATCCTCTATATGCACTCGGCGGTCACGGGACCACTGGTTGAGTGTGGGACAACATTCAACCTATAGAGTATGCTGGGACAGTGCTTTGGCCTATAATGAATTGGATATGGTCAGCGCACTCAGATGTGAGGATGTGTGTGAAGATTTGAAGGATGAGAGGAGGGGGGAAGGAATATCAATTTAGTCAATGATTGTGTGTAAATGATTAAAGAAATGAGGACTATGTTTGTACTGATATGAAATCTGATATTTATTTGAGGGTAAAAAAGTCTCTATCAGGTGTGTCCTGCAGACCACCCTTTGTGCAGTATACCCTCCTAAATGGTATACCCTGATCTGGATTGACCCCTGATGGGTGAATGTCAGGTGTTCCTGTTAGGGCACCTTTACCATAGGTGGATATGACTTCTGTATTTAGTATAAGTATAATAGTTTATCAGTGTTCGTGGGGTGATGAGACTATTGCGGCATCCTGCTAGTCTGACCCTTGTATTGCTGATGTCAATGTGCACCACTATGAGGAGACAGGTTACGGGCTTGGTTCTTTTACTTACCGCCGGGGGTGCGTTCAGCGTGCCTGTGCCGGCTCAGCTTCCGTGTCTGTATCCTCCGGTGCTGTTGTCTACCAGTCCGTGGCATCTCGAACACTGTGCGGTGCAGCAGCCGCTGCACTCGCCTGCTTAGGGTCCCGTAGGTCACTTCCTGGTAACCACGTCACGTGATGTGTCACGTGGTGCGGGATCTCTCGGGCAGTCCTCATTCTCCAGCCGGGGGAGAGAGCTGTGAAGTGTAGTAAATAGTTGTGTTGCAGTGTCCAGCAGTGACCAACGCGTTTCAGCAATAATGCCTTTGTCAAGGATTACCTGCCATAAGTCCTTGGATGCTTTTAAACATCCCTGTATGTATTGATTGGCTGTATGTGAGTTCAACTCCGTCTGTCATTGGTGGAGTCATCTGTCAATCAGTTGATTTGTCAGTCTGTGTCTATGTGTCTGTGATTGGCTATCATGGGAATACAGACTCCTTAGTCATTGGAGGAGTAATCTGTCAATCAAGCAGTTGTCTGTGGATATGTGTCTGTATGTCTGTGATTGTTAACCATTTGTTGTGAATGGGATTAATGATTTAATGGTGAGTGCAGTGTATCGTGAGGGGTTAAATGAGGGATTGCAATTGTTGAGATGATGGGGTTTATCAATGAAAGGAAACTGATGTAAAGCAGTATTGTAAAACAAAAAAGAAAGTCGTGTAGAGTAATTGTTTTTTGGAAAATAGATAGATAGTATGAATGGAGGATGAATATTAAGATCAGGTTGAAAAGAGAGATGGGAGGGAGAGTGGTGAGGAGAGAATTGTCCTCTTTTTTATGGAGAAATTAACAGATAGGATTGGAAGGGGTTAAGAGTTGGTAAAAAAATTATCAGTACCTATGGATGTATGTGGAGTATATTTATATTTATTTCTTTATGACATTTATGTGTTTCTTACGATATCCGTAGTAAGATGCAGTAGATGAAGGATTGTGACGAGGTGTATTTTACCATGATGATATGCATGGAACTAAAGGGTTAAGATCACCTCTGTTTTACTGTGTTGATATGGTAATGTACGGACCAATGGTTTATGTGTGTCACCTGGGTTGAAAATATTGGTGTGTCAATTAAAGGCACTCATTCTTTTTTATATATTGATTACCCTGTGTGTGGCATTTATGTCGTATGTATATTTGGTTGGTTTTCTTCTGAGTGTAGTTACATGATGGAAGTAATGTTGTAATCTATGTTTAAGCCTCTAGGTGAGAGGGTTTTTAGTGTAAAGATCCATTTCAGTTCTTCCCTGTTGATTTTTTTCAAGAAATCACCCCCTCTCCAATTATTTGTTTCTTGTTGTATAGCCATGAATTTCATATGTCTGGGGTCTTGATTATGTCTTTCTTTGAAATGCAGTGATACACTGTGTTTGTCATAACCTCGCTTGATGTTCTGTACATGTTCTGATATTCTAACTTTCAGTATTCTGATTGTGCGGCCAACATACTTGAGCCCCTTATGAACAAGTAATGAGATATATGATGCCTTTCGTGTGACATGACAGTTGTCTAATTTTATGCTTATGTCCTGTGCTGTTAGATGTGAAGTCAATGATGCTTTTGGTTGATCGTGAGTTGGTGATCTTGCATCCTAAACATGTTCCACAGTGGTGGAATCCCTGTATCTTTGTACCGCCATCTATTTTTGTTTGTTGAGTTTCAGAGGGTGGTATGTGATTGTGAACTAGTTTTTTCTTCAGATCTGGTGCCTTCCTATACACTACTTTTGGGTGAGATGGTAGAATTTTCGCTAGTGTTTCATCCTGCATCAAGATGTTCCAGTGTTTTTGAATGCTTTGTTTTATTTTTCCTGCTGCTGTATTGTATTGTGTCACGAAGTAAATGTCATTTCCTTGTTTTTGTGTAGCCCTAGTCTTGTATTCCAGTAATTCCTGTCTATTTGCCTCCTCCATTTTTGTGCATGCTCTGTCCACAATTTGTCATATTTCTTATCCAGACATTTATTTTTCAAATCTTGTCCCTGTTCCATATATTGACTAATCTGACTGCAGTTTCTTCTTAAACGTGTGAACTGTCATATGGGAATGCTTTTAAGCCAGTTCGGATGATGGCTGCTGGTAGATAAAATGTAACTGTTAACATCTACTTTCTTGTGAAATGTCTTGGTTTCTATTTTGTTGTTGACTATGTGTATATCCAAATCAAGGAACTCCAATCTATCTTTGGTGAATTTGGTTGTGAATTGTAGATTTTGGTTGTTATTGTTCATGTGTGTTATGAATGCGTCCAAGTCCTGTTGTGTCCCTCTCCATATGAATATTATATCGTCTATGTATCATCGCCAGAGGACCAGGTTCTCCCCAAAGCCATGCCCCTGCCAGATGTTGTCCTCCTCCCACTTACTCATGAATAGGTTGGCATAGCCTGGGGCGAACCTGGTCCCCATAGCTGTCCCTGTCCGCTGTTTGTAATAGTCGTCATCAAACCAGGTGTAGTTATGCTCTAAGATGAATGTGATGGCTTTTAGGATAAATTCTGCTTGTATGGGTTGAAGTGTATCATCTTGTGAAAGAAAATGTTTGATGCTATCAGTGCCGTGTGTGTGGTCTATGACCGTGTACAGAGATGTTACATCGCTGGTCACTAATGTCATGTCTTCAGTCCATGTTACATCTTGTAGCAGTTGAAGTGTATGTGTTGTATCTATGAGGTATGATCTCTGTCTGACTACATGTTGTTGAAGAAAAAAGTCTATGTATCTGGATAGGTTTGAAGTGAGTGAGTTGATACCTGAAATGATTGGTCTTCCCGGTGGGTGTTCTGTGTTTTTATGAATTTTAGGTAAATAGAATACTGGTTTTACTGGATTGACTGGATTCAAAAAATCGAATTCTTTCTTGTTTATGATCCCCAGGGATAAACCCTCATTGAGTAATGTCTGCAATTCTTGTTTGTATTCCTGTGTTGAATCTCCTTTGAGTTTGGTGTATGTCTCTGTGTCTCCCAAAAGTCGTCTGGATTCCTGTAAATAGTCGCTTTTGTCAAGTAACACTATCCCTCCCCCCTTATCTGACGGTTTTATGATCAGAGTGTTCGTATTTTGGAGTTCCTTCAAGGCCTCTGTCTCTCCCTTTGTCAAGTTCCTATGTTTGAAGTTTGTGTCCCCTATTTTGCCTAGGTCATTAACCACTAATTGTTCGAATGTGTTGATAATGTGTCCCTTTATATGCTGTAAATAAAATGTTGATTGAGGTTTGTATTCCGTGTGTTTTAAAATTTCATGTTTCATTTGATGAGGTGTATTGCACCTTGGTTTGTGCAAAATATTTCTTGAGGGTGATTTTCCTAGTGAAGGCCTGAATATCCATGTATGTTACAAATTTGTTCATTTTTTTCGTGGGCGCAAATTTGAGTCCTTTATTCAGTAATGTTTGGTGGTGTTCCTCTAATTTGAAACTACTCAGGTTGAAGATCCCTTCGGGTTGTCTTGTGTCAATGTTTGTTTTGCTTTTTTGGCCTTCCCTGTAGCCTCGTCTGGTTCTGTAAGTTTTCTTTTGTTGGTGTGTGTCTGTATTGTTGGTGATCGGCAGGCCGCAATGCCTGCCTCCAGGTCTAAAAAATCTATATCCCAGTGTTCTTCACTTTTTGTGGTGTCTGTCGTGTTCGGACTTTCTTCTCGTCCTATGTGTACCTTTGTTTGTTTTGTACCATCTTTTGATCCTTCTATATGTGTTCCCATGTTCAGTGTCGTGCAATCTTTCTCCATGGATTGTTTTGTTGTGTCCTCGTAATGTGGATCCTCTGTTTCATGGGCAGAAAAGGATGAGTTGGCCTCTATCATGCATGATGTGTCTGTGATTTCAGATTCAGTATCTGATTCTGACTTGTTTGTGTGAGATTCCTGTGAATGTAGGACAGTCATGTACTCTTGATATGTCAAGAGTCTGTTGGTATTTGGATGCTGGTATTTCCTGGGTGTAGCTCTGAATTTGGAGTCTTTAGATGTATGTGATCTGTTCCTCTGGGTTGTTGATGCCTTGGGTTTGAAGGGTGTTCTTTTTTGTTCTTATGTGTTTTGACTCCCCATTTGTCCCTTAGGAATTTTTTCTTTTTCCTCTCAATGATGATGTCTTCCCCTTTCTTGAGTCTTTTTGTCAGTGTTTCTATTTCTTTATATTCCTGGTCTTGTTGATACTGCTCTAATTGTCTGTGTACTGTGATGATCTCTTGGTATATTTTTTCTAGGTCTTTCTCATGTTGCTCTATTATGATACGCATAAGTTGTATGGAGCAATCTTTTAATATGTTGTTCCACCTATTGGTGAATTCCGTGTTGCCCTGTTATGTGTGGGTGTCTTTTTAATCTTGAGACCTTTTGGTATTGTGTTCTCATCTACATACCACTTAAGTGCGAATGTGTCCCACCATAGCTTGGTCTCTTGTTTAAGAAGATGTTCTAATTTTGTTATCTGTGTGCAAAATTGTTGTCCCTTGTTTATTGATGCAGTGGTTTGTTCGAAGATGGAAAATGTTTGTTTTGCCCTATTGATGCGGTCATTTCTATATTCCAATATTCCCATGCGTAATATCAATATGTGTGTGTTTATGTTATGAAATGAAAGTGATTGGAGAAGGAGAGAGATGGAGTTTGGAGACAGAGTGTTGTGTGCAGCAGATCCCCCTGGACAATTGTATTGTGATATCAAAAGAGAAAGTGGGAGACTGCGCTCACTGGTGGGGGAGGGAAATGTAGGGAATTGGTGCTGCTAGACCTGGAGGTGTCCAACCTCCTGCTGAATTATGAATTGGATATGGTCAGCGCACTCAGATGTGAGGATGTGTGTGAAGATTTGAAGGATGAGAGGAGGGGGGGGAAGGAATATCAATTTAGTCAATGATTGTGTGTAAATGATTAAAGAAATGAGGACTATGTTTGTACTGATATGAAATCTGATATTTATTTGAGGGTAACAAAGTCTCTATCAGGTGTGTCCTGCGGACCACCCTTTGTGCAGTATACCCTCCTAAATGGTATACCCTGATCTGGATTGACCCCCTGATGGGTGAATGTCAGGTGTTCCTGTTAGGGCACCTTTACCATAGGTGGATATGACCTATGTATTTAGTATGAGTATAATAGTTTATCAGTGTTCGTGGGGTGATGAGACTATTGCGGCGTCCCGCTAGTCCGACCCTTGTATTGCTGATGTCTATGTGCACCACTATGAGGAGACAGGTTACGGGCTTGGTTCTTTTACTTACCACCGGGGGTGCGTTCAGTGCGCCTGTGCCGGCTCAGCTTCCGTGCCTGTATTCTCCGGTGCTGTTGTCTACCAGTCCGTGGCATCTCGAACACCGTGCGGTGCAGCAGCCGCTGCACTCGCCTGCTTAGGGTCCCGTAGGTCACTTCTTGGTAGCCGCATCATGTGATGCGTCACGTGGTGCGATATCTCTCGGGAAGTCCTCGTTCTCCAGCCGGGGGAGAGAGCTGTGAAGTGTAGTAAATAGTTGTGTTGCAGTGTCCAGCAGTGTCCAACGTGTTTCAGCAATAATGCCTTTGTCAAGGATTACCTGCCATAAGTACTTGGATGCTTTTAAACATCCCTGTATGTATTGATTGGCTGTATGGGAGTTCAACTCCGTCTGTCATTGGTGGAGTCAGTCTGTGTCTATGTATCTGTGATTGGCTATCATGGGAATGCAGACTCCTTAGTCATTGGAGGAGTAATCTGTCAATCAAGCAGTTGTCCGTGGATATGTGTCTGTATGTCGGTGATTGTTAACCATTTGTTGTGAATGGGATTAATGATTTAATGGTGAGTGCGGTGTATCGTGAGGGGTTAAATGAGGGATTGCAATTGTTGAGATGATGGGGTTTATCAATGAAAGGAAACTGATGTAAAGCAGTATTGTAAAACAAAAAAAGAAAGTCATGTGGGGTAATTGTTTTTTGGAAAATAGATAGATCGTATGAATAGGGATGAATATTAAGATCAGGTTGAAGAGAGAGATGGGAGGGAGAGTGATGAGGAGAAAATTGTCCTCTTTTTTATGGAGAAATTAACAGATAGGATTGGAAGGGGTTAAGAGTTGGTAAAAAAATTATCAGTACCTATGGATGTATGTGGAGTATATTTATATTTATTTCTTTATCACATTTATGTGTTTCTTACGATATCCGTAGTAGGATGCAGTAGATGAAGGATTGTGACGAGGTGTATTTTACTATGATGATATGCATGGAACTAAAGGGTTAAGATCACCTCTGTTTTACTGTGTTGACATGGTAATGTACAGACCAATGGTTTATGTGTGTCACCTGGGTTGAAAATATTGGTGTGTCAATTAAAGACACTCATTCTTTTTTATATATTGATTACCCTGTGTGTGGCATTTATGTTGTATGTATATTTGGTTGGTTTTCTTCTGAGTGTAGTTACATGATGGAAGTAATGTCGTAATCTATGTTTAAGCCTCTAGGTGAGAGGGTTTTTAGTGTAAAGATCCATTTCAGTTCTTCCCTGTTGATTTTTTTCAAGAAATCACCCCCTCTCCAATTATTTGTTACTTGTTGTATAGCCATGAATTTCATATGTCTGGGGTCTTGATTATGTTTTTCTTTGGAATGCAGTGATACACTGTGTTTGTTATAACCTCGTTTGATGTTCTGTACATATTCTGATATTCTAACTTTCAGTGTTCTGATTGTGCGGCCAACATACTGGAGCCCGCATGAACAAGTAATGAGATATATGACGCCTTTCGTGTGACATGACAGTTCTTCTCTAATTTTATGCTTATGTCCTGTGCTGTTAGATGTGAAGTCAATGATGCTTTTGGTTGATCATGAGTTGGTGATCTTGCAACCTAAACATGTTCCACAGTGGTGGAATCCCTGTCTCTTTGTACCGCCATCTATTTTTGTTTGTTGAGTTTCAGAGGGTGGTATGTAATTGTGAACTAGTTTTTTCTTCAGATCTGGTGCCTTCCTATACACTACTTTTGGGTGAGATGGTAGAATTTTCGCTAGTGTTTCATCCTGCATCAAGATGTTCCAGTGTTTTTGAATGCTTTGTTTTATTATTCCTGCTGCTGTATTGTATTGTGTCACGAAGTAAATATCATTTCCTTGTTTTTGTGTATCCCTAGTCTTGTATTTCAGTAATTCCTGTCTATTTGCCTCCTACATTTTTGTGTATGCTCTGTTCACAATTTGTTTGTCATATTTCTTATCCAGACATTTATTTTTCAAATCTTGTCCCTGTTCCATATATTGACTAATCTGACTGCAGTTTCTTCTTAAACGTGTGAACTGTCATATGGGAATGCTTTTAAGCCAGTTCGGATGATGGCTGCTGGTAGATAAAATGTAACTGTTGACATCTACTTTCTTGTGAAAAGTCTTGGTTTCTATTTTGTTGTTGACTATGTGTATATCCAAATCAAGGAACTCCAATCTATCTTTGGTGAATTTGGTTGTGAATTGTAGATTTTGGTTGTTATTGTTCATGTGTGTTATGAATGCGTCCAAGTCCTGTTGTGTCCCTCTCCACATGAATATTATATTGTCTATGTATCGTCGCCAGAGGACCAGGTTCTCCCCAAAGCCATGCCCCTGCCAGATGTTGTCCTCCTCCCACTTACTCATGAATAGGTTGGCATAGCTTGGGGCGAACCTGGTCCCCATAGCTGTCCCTGTCCGCTGTTTGTAATAGTCGTCATCAAACCAGGTGTAGTTATGCTCTAAGATGAATGTGATGGCTTCTAGGATAAATTCTGTTTGTATGGGTTGAAGTGTATCGTCTTGTGAAAGAAAATGTTTGATGCTATCAGTACCGTGTGTGTGGTCTATGACCGTGTACAGAGATGTTACATCGCTGGTCACTAATGTCATTTCTTCTGTCCATGTTACATTTTGTAGCAGTTGAAGTGTATGTGTTGTATCTATGAGGCATGATCTCTGTCTGACTACATGTTGTTGAAGAAAAAAGTCTATGTATCTGGATAGGTTTGAAGTGAGTGAGTTGATACCTGAAATGATCGGTCTTCCCGGTGGGTGTTCTGTGTTTTTATGAATTTTAGGTAAATAGAATACTGGATTGACTGGATTAAAAAAATCGAATTCTTTCTTGTTTATGATCCCCAGGGATAAACCCTCATTGAGTAATGTCTGCAATTCTTGTTTGTATTCCTGTGTTGGATCTCCTTTGAGTTTGGTGTATGTCTCTGTGTCTCCCAAAAGCCGTTTGGATTCCTGTGAATACTCGCTTTTTTCAAGTAACACTATCCCTCCCCCCTTATCTGCCGGTTTTATGATCAGAGTGTTCGTATTTTGGAGTTCCTTCAAGGCCTCTGTCTCTCCCTTTGTCAAGTTCCTATGTTTGAAGTTTGTGTCCCCTATTTTGTCTAGGTCATTTACCACTAATTGTTCGAATGTGTTGATAATGTGTCCCTTTATATGCTGTGGATAAAATGTTGATTGAAGTTTGTATTCCGTGTGTAAAAAATTTGATGTTTCATTTGATGAGGTGTATTGTACTTTGGTTTGTGCAAAATATTTCTTGAGGGTGATTTTCCTAGTGAAGGCCTGAATATCCATGTATGTTACAAATTTGTTCATTTTTTTCGTGGGCGCAAATTTGAGTCCTTTTATTCAGAAATGTTTGGTGGTGTTCCTCTAATTTGAAACTACTCAGGTTGAAGATCCCTTCGGGTTGTCTTGTGTCAATGTTTGTTTTGTTTTTTTGGCCTCCCCTGCAGCCTCGTCTGGTTCTGTAAGTTTTCTTTTGTTGGTGTGTGTCTGTATTGTTGGTGATTGGCAGGCCGCAATGCCTGCCTCCAGGTCTAAAAAATCTATATCCCAGTGTTCTCCACTTTTTGTGTTGTCTGTCGTGTTCTGACTTCCTTCTTGTCCTATGTGTACATTTGTTTTGTACCATCTTTTGATCCTTCTATATGTGTTCCCATGTTCAGTGTCGTGCAATCTTTCTCCATGGAGTGTTTTGTTGTGTCCTCGTAATGTGGATCCTCTGTTTCATGGGCAGAAAAGGATGAGTTGGCCTCTATCATGCATGATGTGTCTGTGATTTCAGATTCAGTATCTGATTCTGACTTGTTTGTGTGAGATTCCTGTGAATGTAGGACAGTCATGTACTCTTGATATGTCAAGAGTCTGTTGGTATTTGGATGCTGGTATTTCCTGGGTGTAGTTCTGAATTTGGAGTCTTTAGATGTATGTGGTCTGTTCCTCTGGGTTGTTGATGCCTTGGGTTTGAAGGGTGTTCCTTTTTTGTTCTTATGTGTTTTGACTTCCCATTTGTCCCTTAGGAATTTTTTCTTTTTCCTCTCAATGATGATGTCTTCCCCTTTCTTGAGTCTATTTTTTGTCAGTGTTTCTATTTCTTTATATTCCTGGTCTTGTTGATACTGCTCTAATTGTCTATGTACTGTGATGATCTCTTGGTCTATTTTTTCTAGGTCTTTCTCATGTTGCTCTATTATGATATGCATAAGTTGTATGGAGCAATCTTTTAATATGTTGTTCCACCTACTTTGGCCTATAATGTCTGATTTGCGACGAACATTTCACACATACATGTACCTACGTCTTTGTACACTGATGTTGGGATTCGATTGAGGTTCTGCTGGGTAGATGAAGAAGACACAAACAAATCGTGAAAGTGACATATAAAATTTTCATGATCTACATATTCCTATCATTTTCTGAACATTGTTTCCATTTCTGGAACGTATGCTAGGTCTGTTTAATAATTGAACAAGGGTTATAAGTAGTGTCCTTCCTAAATAACATAAACCTTCGGAGTTCGGGGAGAGCCACTCATAAACCTTTCTTCCACATATATTAATGAGCTCTTTATCTGCAATGTGTGAATAGCCATTGTCTGATTGTTCCTGATTACCTCCGAACTCCATAACTACTAGACCTTTGATTTTTCTCTGACATTTATCAAACTGATCGGCTAATCCTGGGATCCTATAAGGAAATCACTTCTTCCTCCAGAACCAGTTCCAGTCCCACACTCGACTCCTCATAAAAAAAACCTTGCAAAAATAGAATGTCCTGAAAAAAAAATGTTTGTCAGCGGGAAAGAGAGAAAAGAGAAATAGAACAAAACAACTCTTGTTCATAACAAATCAATTACAATGACTGGTCTTTCTGCAATCCTTTAGTACACTCAGGTAGTGTTCAAAAGTGCCGCCTCCTCAGTCTTCATGGAACAGAGTCTCTGGTGGTATTTTTGCGATCTCACTCCATTTACGAGTTCCTTCCGGACTACCGACTTTCCTGCAATGGGAATCGTGGACCTAAGTCTCTCTTTCAGTGACCTTTAGTGCTGTCGTGCTGGTTAACAAGACTTGGTATGGACCTTCCCACCTGTCTATTAGGCAACATGAGCGTAAGAACAACCACACAGTCTCTTGGTTCACAATCAAGACAGTATTTGGCATACCAGCAATCAACAGTTTCAAGTTCTTTTGTCAAGTTCTCAAATGCTGGCTCCTCTCGATAAAGTACTGTACTGTCACCTCATTGGTGTATTTCTGATCATTGTGCGGATCAATCATGACATGAGGTTGTCTTCCAAAAACAACAAAAAATACACAAATACCAAAACAAAAACAAAAACAAATTTCGAAGAGGGTGATTCGTTAAGTGAAGATCTGGGAGTGTTTCCAATGCTACATAATACTAGTGGCAGTATGTATGATCACAATGGTACAATTTCAAGCTTTGCTTCTACTTCTAGGGGTACCATTATCTACACACAAATTTCTGCACAATTTTTCTTTGCGATAAACACAGCAGCATCCGTGGCGGCAGGAAATGCCTCTACCCAGTTTGAGAAAACATCAGTGCACACCAATACATAACAATAATTCCTAAAGGGTGTTAACTGTACAAAGTCATTGTGTGTTTGCAATGTAGAGTACCATGAGCATAACTAAAGAAAAAAAAGGAAAAAAAAACATCTCTAGTGGAGAGAACGAAGTAGAAAATGAAAAAGAAAATGTCAGGTTTGCCATTCACCAACAGGCATATCAGTGTCTATACAAAATTTCCCTTCACCAGTATTCTCATCCTTACTCCACCCTTTGTGCATGACAAGGCACACTGCAGTAATACTGGTGTTATCGTGCTGTTGAGATATACTGGGTTTGGGCGGAACTCTGAAGGACCTAGGCATGTGGAGTTTGAACTGTATTTGGGTCCATGTATTGTACCACCCTGTGTGAATGCAAAAGATGAAGAGGAAACTGTAGAGAAACAGAATAGAGGTTGGTGACAGATGAGTTTGTAGAGGTGGAGAAGATTTTATAAAAATTTGACAACTGGATTGGGCACTACGGGGAAGTGATTCTCTACTTGGTCTACTTCCCTTAAAAAAATTCTGTCTTTGTCGTATCGCTATTGGGACTATCCCAGCCATCAATCCAGTGTCCTGTCCATCCTAAATTCATAGGGAACCCGGTATCTGTGAGATAATTTCCTCTACCTGTGATGGACATGCATCTAGAACAGTGATATGTAACATTAGTCTTTGAGGGGTGTCTAGTATATCTTGTACTTCTTGTGCATGGTTCTCGAGTATATCCAAGAAGACTCCCTCAGGAGTACAATATATGACACATCGCATTTTACACAATAAGTCTCTGCCAAGTAGATTAGTCGGAGTCGATGCAGCCAGCAGAAAAGAATGTTTGGCTTGCAAGGGCCCTATCGTAGTCTTTGCAGGTCTACTCAAAGGGTATTGTTGCACCGTTCATGTTACTCCCATTGCCTGAATCTGTGTTTACTATATGGCTTGTGATTCCTTACTATATGTCCCTTGATCCCGTCTGTGTGTTTAATAATGTGGCTTGTTTTCTCTGTCTAGGGGTCTATATTGACTATGTGTTCTACTACTCCTACAGTCTCTGGCAAAATGCCCTTCCTTCCTACAAGTGTAACATATTATTGACCATTAGGGATCTGGGGTTTGGACTGATGGGTCTTTCCTGTATGTGCCAGTATACTTGCCGTCCTCAACCTCTCCACCTGTTGTTCTCTGCGCCTAGCACTATTCTTATGATGTTCAATAGCACACTTTCTAAGATTAGCTACTGTGACCCCTTTCCAATTTTGCAAAGAAGTCTGCACCCTGCCCTCAAGCTTCTAGGTCATGCGAAGTATTCATTCAATCCTTCTCATCCCGTACTAAGGGTCTGTACATGGTCCAACAAACATTTCCGAGCTCATCTTGACTAGGGGCATTACTAGGAATGAATACTTCTTATATGGTAACTGAAAGAAATACCCGGGGGTTACCTTGTCTCTGTCCGCTTTCCTACTGGCAAATACTAATGTGCGGACAGGTTTTTCTCCATTTCTCATGTTAATTTCTTGATTTTTGTTTTATTTTTGGGTTTTACTATATATGTACACGAAGTATACCATACTTACCAGTTCCACTGGTCTCAGCCACTTCCCCCGCAGGCTACTGCTCTTCTTTTACCGGTTGGATACTCTGGGTGCATGAGAAATGGCTGAAAACAATCAGGTCACCTTCTCCTCCTAAATAAAACTTCAACATTCATTAGTACATATATAGGTTACAGTCATATTTTTCATATTTTTATTATTTTCTATAGTTTGTATGCTGGCTGTAACTGCTTCCACATCTACATAAGGTGGTGTACTTGCATTCTATTTTTTCTTCCTACTTGTTTATTGTTGCTACAAGTTCAAACAGTTCTTATATTTCCATTCTTGTCTTACATGACTTTTGTTAGACCTACCACCTGCAATACCTTAGGATCAAACTCACCAACCCCTCTTGCTGCCACAGATTTAAACAATTTGTATTGTTTTCTGGATTTTATCAGACATATTTTAATACCTACATTCTGCAGTACCTCTGGCTCAAAGCTGCCCATCCCAGGGAATGATACCCTATCGTTGTCAGTCATATGTACCCATTCGTCACAGTAAACTTCAGCGTGTGGACCATATTTTCCACATAATAAACCTTGCTGACCCTCTCGGCCGCAATTCTGACCTTCTCGGTCCCGAGTCTGACCTTCTCAGTCCCAACTCTTCTGCCTGGACCCTGGCTACCATACGTCCCTTAGTTGAGCAACTGGCTCCCATAATTTGTGGGGCTTGCCTTCTCGGCTAATCCCACAAATACCAAAATACTCAATATAAGGCAATGGTGAAAGTTCTCTGAGCGCTTCCACCCACTCTCGCCCATGTTGGCCGGTACTACCATACACTGTCGATAGCGAAGGCAATGTACCTGACTTAGGGCTCCTATCAGACCTTACAGCACCGTAATTTCTTTCGGTGGAGGTTCTGTTGGAATATTTTCCTGAGAGAGGCAGCGAAAAATTCCTTTTCGGTATCTTTCAACTGGAATTGTTTGTTGGGTGAAAAACAGAGAAATTAGATAACTATCCTTGCCCTTTCCAGTGGAAGACCACCAGGGAGATTTCCCAATGTTATCAAAGAAAAACCCCTTTGTCTATACAATCACGTCTGCGTATGCTCTTCCACAGCGCATATGACACAATGGTATCACGTTGTGCTGTGCAGAACACACGGACATGCGATGCAATAGAACAGCCTATAGATACTAGTTATCTATATGCCCTACGATTGCTGTAGACCACCTAGCCTAGACCACTCCAGATCACTTAGTTGTATGGGACCACTTAGACCACCTCAGACCACTTAGTTTTGATCACGCAAGGTAGCGAACCCTACGCCACCGGGCCTCTACTAACCCAGTTTTACCACTTCAGCCACTTAGACCACTTAGTTTCTGGGTTCAGCTCCACTCACTCCTGCTTTCACTCATTCAAATATACTTTGTTTTTCTGTACAGAAAATTTTCACTCGTTCTGATTGGCAGCTTTACCCCCATAGGCAATACAGTTTAAACAAAAGTTTTATACTAATCTGCTTTAGAAACCGGGTAGTTTTGTGCTATTGTAGCATGGCTACTGTCCTACCTTTTAACTAAACGAACTATCGTGTGGTTTTATTATGCGCACACAACCCTATGCAAACTTGCGTAATTACGCAACCGTGCATACCTCTATGCCACGTGTGCGGCATTGCGCCACGTGCACGTTTTTGTATGCTGTCCTCACGTTCCGTACCAATGTTCGTACGCAATTCAACAAACCATACAGTCTCTATAAATGTGAGCAATACTAACTATAATCGCTCACTTAACACAACATACAGTTTTTTTTCTGTATAAACCTTAACAACCAAGCCAGAACTGCATTTGTGTCTTTACACTTACTTCCTTAAATACTGTTATTTCAAATTTACCTATATAGCAACAAATGTATCAGATTTCACACAGAACTATAATGACTGCAATAATCTATAATTTAAATGATATGATTCAGATTGGATAGCTATCTTGCAGAACATGCACTGATATAAATATACACATAATTATAATAATATTATATATATATGTATAATTCACTGGCCTTCTATGTGATACCTTACCTCTTATTTGTATATCAAAGCTATGTGCTTTTCACTGCTAAAAAAAAGCAGTTACACAGGTTAATTTGCATTTCAATGGCTATCCTCCCTAGTAAGCAGATTCTACAAGTCTTGGAAGGAAAAAAACAACTCTTTCTTTCCTTTTTCAATCTGTGTGCAATTTCTTACACCAAGCCAAGCATTTATCTCACCATTTACTCTCACTAGGCCCAACTGAAACTATTTGTAATTGACTATGGCATGGGTTAAATAAATGCATTGGTAACTCATAAATGGTGCTTGATGTGACAAAAGAAACTGATTGTTCTGAGCAGACTGAAAATCAGCTATTTAGAAAATGACCTTCCTAAAATGGCCACTGCTCCTCCCCCTTCCACATCCATGAGGTTTACGCAAGATGGTGGACAGGCCATGTGGTTAGTCCAAAATGGAGGACAGACCATGCGGCTTCCTTTGTCACAAAGAGATCACAATTATACAAGCACCAGAAGTTATTTTAGGCCTGAGTTTAAAAAAAAACTATATCAAGGTTATGCAGCAACTTTTAAATGTACTTTTAAACCTACTTAACAGATAAACAATCCAATCTGAATCAAACACAATATGACTTATTTGAACTTTGTTTTGCAACAATAAAAATACGCTTTAGCATCTTAAATATTATGAGAAACACATTGTCCCTTGAATTTTCATATCATTGGCTTACTGATAACACAACAGAACACACGGATATGATTTTCTCAGCGTCACGATGCGTCCACCACAAGCTGATCGACCACAGCGTCGCGTTTGTAATGTACAGTGCATCATTAAGACCATGATATTGCGGACGAGCCCTCATCTGTGAATACCAAATTGCTTTCTAACAAATATTTAAAATGCCCGCTCTAATATATATTGTAAATGCCTGCACATCTTATTACCATGTGCCATGAATGTGCGCTATACATTGCAAAACACTACATCCCATAAGAGAAAACAATACACCCACACATTATCTGAGTTCCAAAGCTCATTGATGTATATATTTGTTATTAAAAGGAGATGTATTCAATATATCACAATGTACAGTATACATATAGTTACATGATTACAATTCATACAGTAAGCAGTTAATACATACATACAGTTAGTGTTACAGGCCAGCATACCATACCATTCCCTCAATGCATCTTCCTCTTAATATCTCTCTCTCTCTCAGCAAATAAATACAGGAACTGGTCTAGATGCACCTCCATCATCGTCTGGGACAAAACAGCAACTGGGAACTGTGTGTCTCTGTAATGTGTTATCTAGTTTTAAGGGAGGGAACTTTCTCATTCATGATGAGTCACTGGTTTGTTCGTATGCTAAACAGGTTCAGCCTTGAAGACATCAAAAAGGGGCTGGCCTGAGTTTCCTGTCCATTGTCCTAATAAGAGTGATTTTAGCTTTCATACATTTAATCATAACTATTTGTTGCAATGTCCTACAACTTAATAACAAGTATCAAATGAATCTACACATTAATCTGGTTGCTTTAATACCAAATATGACAGATGTATCTAGCTTCGTTCCAATAATACACATACATGACATTACTTAATTATATAATTTTAAATCATCATGATGTCTGGCGCTTGATATTATTATAATTATGTACTGTATGAAATAAGTGTCGAATCCATCTCTGTGGCATGTCCGTGTAAATGCATATGTTACCATATATTGCTGTGCTCGCTGCGCATATTTGCAAGTATAGCGACTTATATGTGTGGAGTCTGTATGTTCTTTCTATGTAATATTTTTTTGACTTCGACAAGACATTATATGTATCTGTCACTATACTGGAGACAATAATATGTATAAGGAACACTACTGTGGCTGTTATGTGTAAGGCTGATAATTGTGTGCGTAGAGGGTGGCTTAAAATATATTTATTTATAGTTTGATAATATGAAATTGCGAGGCTGCGCCCACTTCTCCAGGAGTCGC
Organism: Pseudophryne corroboree; assembly: GCF_028390025.1. NCBI lineage: Eukaryota > Metazoa > Chordata > Amphibia > Anura > Myobatrachidae > Pseudophryne > Pseudophryne corroboree. The sequence goes on from NC_086446.1 coordinate 678,873,198, forward strand.
AGTGAGGGTGCTCCAGTCAATACTGTGGTTTTGCCTTGTCAATGATTGGAACAATCAAATGTTACAGAGTATAGCTAGTGTGCAGGTGGTAGAAGGCCACAAACACGTATATTTTTATAATCATTGTTGATGAAAAAAAAATTTCATCCCCTTCACAGTCTATAACGTTCCACAGCAGAAAAAGAAACCGAACAGGACAAACGGTCAGAGCAATGACGTCCATTATCGTGGAGCACCTGCGTGAGGCGGATAGCGAGTTGAATTCCCAGGAAGATGCATGAATTGAGAGATATCTTGCATCTGAAAAGGAAATGCATCAATCATTTATGACGCAGTTAATGACCATGCATGATAGGCAGATGTCATTTTTTAAGCGTCTGTTTGCACGTACTCTAGGGAATACCACACAAGCACAACAGCAAGACCCAGCCTACCCTAGCACCCATATGGTCCATACAACTATGAGCCTCCCTCAAATCCCACAACCCTCAGAATATTGGGTGTATAGACAATTGCCTTAAATAAAGCCAGTTGTCAATAAAACAATGTTTGGGTGTTAAGGTTCTGTTTACATTTTTCTATGTTATATTGTTACCTCAAAGATGTGCAGCAGTGGGATCCAAATATTGGGGTTACCCTGATACCTAGTAAACCAAACGTTAGGGGATTTTTACGGGTGTACTATGATTGTCCGGCTGTCTCAATCCTGGCGCCCAGCATTCCGGCACTGGGATCCCGACCGTCAGAAAGCCGTCAGCAGGGTGGGCGCAAAAGAGCCCCTTGCAGGGTCGCTGCAGGCATGGTGACGCTTTATTCTCCCTCCAGGGGTGTCAGGGACACCCCAAGAGGTAGAATAGTTGTCGGTATACAGGCTGCCGGGATCCCGGCGCCGGGAACCCGTCAGCCGGTATATCGAGTGCCTCCTGATTTTTATAGTGTTCTATTTGCACTTTACTATTTTATAATGTTACTTCAGAAAATGTGCGGCAGTGGCATCCAAATATATGGGTTACCCTGATACCTAGAAAGCCAAACATTAGGGGATTTTTACAAAGTGCTCTGTTTGCACTTTATTATTTTATAATGTTACCTCAGAAAATGTGCGGCAGTGAGATCCAAATATATGGGTTACCCTGATACCTGCCAAACATTAGGGCAGGAGTCTTCAATCTGTGGCCCTCTAGCTGTTGTGAAAATACACAGCAAGGCATGCTGGGCCATGTAGTTCCACAACAGCTGGAGGGACACATGTTGAAGACCAACTGCATTATGGGGATTTTTACAGAGTGTTCTCTTTGCACTTCAATATTTTGTATTGTTACCTCAAAAAATATATGCCAACTGTTTGCCAACTGCTTAAAAGAAAAACATATACAACTAATGACTTTTGAACAACTTTTATAACTGAAAAATTGTAGAAAACAAAATAAACACAAAACTGCACACAAAAACTTGCCTGTCTTCTCTACTGCAACATTGAGGGAAGATTGGCTGCAATAGTGGCCCTGATACACTCGCTGCCTATGTCATACCCCCCCCCCCCCACCACCAAGCCTGATGCATCATATACAGTGCCCCCCACCTCACAATCATGCACATTCCACTCAGGGAGAAAGTTTTCCTTTTGTATCTCACATATATTATGGAAAATTCAGCAGGCTGGTACTATATCTGGCATGATTTTCAAGTCCACATCATTCCTCTCCATGAGGCAGCACCAGCGTCCTTTTAAATTAACAAATGCATTCTCTACTGCCATACGGGCCAAACTTAGGGCATGGGTATATGATATCAGGTTGGGAGATAACTGAACATGCTGGGTGTAGCCCTTCATCAGCCAGCACTTGTAACAGGTAGGCTGCTTCACCCATGAGGTGGACCGGGATGTCCACACCATCTACGATCACCGATTTCTGTTAATAAAATATTGATATTATTCCTGGTATAAAACATGAATATGGGTTTATGGGTGAACATTAGGTTAAGGAGTAACTATCCTTAACTTTCTAGGGAAAAGCCATCCACGAGCTTGTCCTCAGCAATAGTGTAGAGATTGGAGTTTGCGAGAACCCTCGCATCATGTGACCATCTGGGAAACTAAAAATAAAGGTTTATTACAGTTTATGCCTCATCAAAAAAAAAGCCCAAGCCTATTTCAAACACATTAGTAAATCAGTGCTTACCAGTATTTGTGGTCCACTGTGGCTTGCAGGACAATGGAATGCCAACCCTTGCGATTATAGTAGTCTGCTGGATTGTCACGGGAGGCGATGATGGGTATGTGGGTCCCATCTATGGCACCAGCACACTGTGGGTAGCCATGCTCAGGGCTGCCATCAGAAATTGTGGGGTAGAGTTAAAAAAAAAAGTAAATAAAGGGGTAAAGTAAAATAAATAAATTAATATATATTTAAAAAATAAATCCTGCGCACATATGGAACAACACCATATTAATGCCCCATATTAACACTCATACCCATACATACATACATACATACACACACACACACACACACACACACACACACACACACACACACACACACACACACACACACACACACACACACACACCCATACATACACACACACACACATACCCATACATACACACTTTCTCTATTGCTCACTGTCCTTGTCATTGTCTTAGTAGTCAGCCTGGTCCTGTGTATCCCCGCCCCTGCTTTCCAGTAGCTCTGCCCCTTTTCATGCCTGAGTTGTGACATTGTCACAGGAGGATGGAGAGGACGCTGCAAGCTTCAATTGAAAACGACCCTCCCAAAATGGCCACCACCTCAAAGTAGACAGTTATTAAAGATACTAGAGGAGCCTCCTCTAGTATCTTTAATAACTGTCTCCAATGAGGCGGCAGCCATTTTGGGAGGGACGCTTACAATTGATGCTTCCAGTGTCTTCTCCCCCTCCAGTAACAGTCAGATCTCGGGAACAAAAAAGGGGCGGAGCAGAGTGGTGGATGGACCGTGGACGGCGACATGAGCAACCCGGGCCCTCTCCTCTCTGTTAGAGAGGCCGGGCTCGGGACTATTGTGCCCGCAGCACCCCCAAATGGCGGGCGTGGCCATGGTTCTTAAAGCCTTTTAAAGTCTCATCTAGCCGCTGTCCTCGTGGCAAGGAAATAAAGCAATGGTACATGGTATCCAGCAATGCCCGCGTGACCTGGTAGATAATCTTGCAAACCATGCCAATCCCTACTCCAAATAAACAGGAGAGCAATACTCTCCAGGGGTAGCACAGCACCAGAGAGCAATCGCTAATATCCTGCTCATCTCAATGGGCTTCCGGAACTTGGTGATTGCGGGGGACAGTAGTTCCAAAATATAGTAGAATGTAGCACGAGACATCCTGAAATGTGCCATCCACTGCTCCTCCTGATAATAATAATAATAATAATAATAATAATAATTTTATTTATATAGCGCTCTTTCTCCAATAGGACTCAAGGCGCTTGATAAGCTAAAATGGTCTGCATGGATGCTTCTCCATGTCTGCGATCTCTCCCCACATTCTTCACCTTGGTGTAGTGCTCATTCTTATGATAGAAGTGACGCTGGCTGATATCAACACTCTCCTCCTTTTCAAATAATGGCGTAGAGAACTAGCCCTCTCCGCAAAGAATTGTGCCCTCCTCCTCCAGCTCAGCAGTAGGTAGCACAGTGTGAGAAGCTGTATCAAGTTGTCTGTAGCAGAAATAAGCAGCAACAAACTGCAAACAGTCTGCAACTCCATGCTAGACACAGCTACTGCATCGGTCTCCATTGCTGCAATACTGTGAGCAGGCCCCACCCCTCCCTTTTGTTCCTTTTCGTCACATCATCTTGTTGAGACAGTCAAAACTCCATATTTAATTACATCAATAGGCTTTTACAGAGCTTACGCGGGTTAAGTGGAAACAAATCTGACCCGGGAATAACCTGGGTTGAAGTGCAGTGGAAATGGCGTCTAAAACCGGGCCGACACAGGTTGTAGCCGGGTTAAAAATCCATCATTCCTCCAGTCTCTCTCTTCCTGTCATCTCTCTTTCCCCTCTGATCTCTCTTTCCTCTCTTCCTCCAATATCTCTTTCACGCCTCTTCCACCCATCTATCTCTACCCATTCTTCATCCCATCTCTCTCCCCCATATTCTTCCCATCTCTCTCTCTCTCGCTCTCTATTTTTGGGGTAAAAGTAACAGCCTGCGACTTGCAGGTATCAGAGTTCCCAGCAAATCTGCCTAAAGATTTAAAGGTACCCATTTATCATTGTGTATTTATTTCTATCCCCCAAAACACCCGTTTTCGTGGGTTAGCAGCAAATATTAGGTATCCCCCAAATGTAAGAAGGAGGTACTGCAGCAGATATCTCCGATACCTGCTGTGATCCCTCCATTCCCGCTGGCAGCCGTATCCCCCATAGGTTTCTGTGGGGGATGCAATGCTGCCTGATTTACCAATCCGGAATGCAAAGCATTCTCAATATTGGCCCCCGCAGCTACCGCCATCTGAATATGGTGGTAGCCCATTGCAGCCTATGGGCTACACGTCGCATTGTAGCCAGAAGAGGTTTTCCCGCGAAACCCTCACTGGAAGTGGCCTCTGTGCTTGTGTGTTCTTAGCTGATTGCGCATGTACAGACTCCTCGGCAGCCCTCCCAGCACATTGCAAGCCCTGACTCCTTTCGGAGCACTTGACACTGCATGTGCTGGATCTCTGAATATGCCATCTATGGTAAATGGCCCCCTAGCCAGGTCGGCTCAGCAGGGGGGCCGGACTATGATGGCTAGAGAAGGAGCGGGGGTGGAATGGGGGCATGTTTACCGCCGCTGCATCATTGAAGCCATGCCCCCCTGCTCTGTAATGCCGATATTACCTCATTATACTGCAGGGGGAGTGGCTATAATGACGCTATTCAGCAAGGATTGCGTCATCGACTGCCCGAACCGCACACTTTACTAAGTGGGTGGCCAAGCAGGAGAGGATATTAAAAATCGGGAGACTTGCCTGCTCTTCCAGGGGGCCAGGAGGGCCACTCAATTTTCGATAATCTCCTAGCCATTCTGGGAGAGTAGACAAGTGTGCCCTCTCTACATCTACATCTTCATCCCATCTCTCTCTCTAATTGTCTTCCTCACTTTCTCTTTCTGTCTCCTCTTCCTCCAATTTCTTCATCTCTCTTTCTCCCACATCTCATTTTACTACCTTCCTCATTGAGGCCCAGTTTGCTGGTAGAGAAGAGAGGCTGTGTCCAGGTGTCAGAAATCCAATGAGAGCTATGAAGAGAGGGAGGGAACAGGGGCTTCCTCCATCTCGCTATGCGCAACTTAAACTGATTAATAGTTATATACTGTAGGTACAGGTTTTATAAAGAAGCAAATCACTGAATCCAGTAGACTAGCACTAAGAACTAGTAAAAAAAGAAAGAAATCAGGAGTAGTCCATAATATATTTAGTGATAAAGACAGCGGAGTCTGCAAAGAGTAGGCCGGCACTACTACCTTGATCAAGAAGCGGTTTTTATCAAAGACAAATCGTTCCTCGATTGCGTATTCAATACTGCATAACTCAGACTGCTGAATACAAATGATATTTAGAATGCTACACAGATGCTTCATTTGTATGTAAAAAATTGCAGAGAGTATTCTGGAATAAAAAGTAACCCTAATGCATGCAGCAGAAGAAAATAAAATCAGGACCTTCATTTACAATTCAGACAGAGAGGAAAAAAAAGTAAAACCCTTGAGATATGAATGGTTCTTAAATTACACTCAGCAGATATTCAGATTATGACAAACTTACCCTCAGTGTCACTCGCCTCCCATAAACGTATACACCTAGCAGGCAATTAGGGAGAGGAGAGAGGAGTTACAGCTCTTTAAATTAGAATATCCTCCCTCTCCCCAATGGGGAAAGTAATGTAAAAGATAGGATGGGTGAAACACAATGCAGTAATGAGGGAAACAATGTTTGACGTCGAGCTACGTCGAACTACGACACCAAAAAAAGTCCAAAAACTCATGTCGACCTTTTGACCGGTCAACCTAGCACATGTCGACCTAATGACCATGTCGACCTAGTGTCCCTGTCGACCTAATGCATGTAAACCTATAGTGGTCGACCTAATGACTGTTGACCTTAGTTGGGTCGACCCAACGACCTATACCACATAATATGAACTGGAGACACTGTATGTAATAATGTGAATTGGGGATAATGTGCAGCATAATGTGTACTGGCAGCCCTACAATATGACATAGGGCACTTCTATGGGGCATAATGTTAACTATGGCACTACTATGGTTCAGACGTATAATGTTAATTAGAGCACAATTATGTATCAAATAACTGCTGCGGAGAGGTGTCTCTCAAGATTCATTGGGACAGGGGATCCTTCAATATGTTGTTATGGTGCCTACACATTTCTGGACCCGCCCCTGCCACAGGGCACTGTCATTATGTCACAGGGACAATGGTTTGTATTACATAACCTTCCTAATGTAGTCTGCCGTGATAAGTGGAGATGTCTGTAACTCTGTATGGTGTACGGGTTCGTGTGCCTCTTATCATAAATGTTTTTCTATTTTAATAAAAATCCTATTTTTATGGTTTCATTTTTCAATGTTCATTAAATTTTCAGTACGGTAATGCTATATTTAGGCAGACCACACTCTACTTGGTAAGTAGGTATTGTCCCGCAAAACAAATTTGGGCTATTGGAAATATGGTGAGCAAAACCACACATTGGGTCAGATTCAGATTTTTACGGAAACACCATGCAGATGTGCAGAATGGGTCCTGCTTGGTCGCTTGCAGTACCCACTTAGCCGCAGCATGAGATTGACAAGCTGTGGCGTTAGGGGGGCAGCGACCGGGACCGTTCTTCAAAACAGAGGTGGGTCATCCCCGTTTTGTAGGTGTGCCAAGGCCAAAGTCTGCATCATCGGACACAGATTTCATGGACAATGGAGAAGGGTTGCGCAGACTGACCGAGGACTGCGACCATCATGATCGATGGTTGTGAAGGCAGATGCTGGCAAGAATATTTGTTGTACGGTATTGCACAGCTGCTGCGGCATTAGATTATTTGTTGTACGGTATTGCACAGCTGCTTCCCTTGGCTGCGCTATACCAACCATATTGGAATCAGGCACATTATGCATACCTGCTGTTAGGGGTGTAACCTCATACAAAAAGGGTGTGTTACCACAGCATGGATTGGGGGAACTGAGTGTTCCAGATTTTGCAATTGGTGATATTGGCAGGCAGTGGCGGATGCAGGGGCTGCAGAACCCCATAAAGATTCCCTACTCTCTTGACAGCCTATTCTGGGCATTTGTAGTTCAACCCATGTACCCTCTGTGCACTCACCGGATATTGCATGATCAGAACAGACCCCATTCTGCTCTGATAAGTGGTCATGGGAGGCTAGTTCGACATTGCTATTCCCCTACCTATATTTTGTGCTCAGTGATGCACTGTTCTTCCCCTGTTGGCAGAAGTGCATTAAGGTGGTACTAAAATGCTGTATTTAAATGTTATAAAATGAATACTCTATGAGTGTAACAGTAGCCGATACGCAATACAAAAGCTCACACTAATGACCAATTTACAAAACAAAGACCCTATTATAGTACACATGCCACAGTACAATTCAACACGGAGAGCTTATTATAGTGACCAGTATACAATACAGAGAGCCTATAATAACAACAACCAGTATACAATAGAAACTATAATATAGTAACCAATACACAATATAAAGAGACTATTATAGTAACCAGTATGCCATCCAGAGAGCCTATTATAGTAACCAGTATACAATACAGGAAACCTTCTAGGACCCAAATCTCTGTTGGTTTTAAAATGCAGAACACAGGTCTCTGGTTGTGTAACATGCAGATCTAGATTCCTGTAGACCACATATTGCAGATTCCAGATCTTTAGTGGTCAAATAAAGTAGACCTCAGACCCACTCTTGGTGCACTGAAAAGTTTACCAACTCATTCTATTGTTCTGTCTCACTGTCAGAGTCGGCCCTAGGCATAGGCAAACTAGGCAAATGCCTAGGGCATTTGGAATGCCATGGGGCACAAGCAGATTCTGCTGATTAAAATGCCTATATTCTGTGTGTGTGACTGCGGCTGTATCTGCATATGAAATGCTACATTACAGTGTATTCCTGGAAATCACTGCAACGTAGCATTTCGTATGCACATACAGCCGCAGTCGCACAGAGTATAGGCATGCTAATTATTATTTTAATCAGCAGAAGCTGCTTGTGCGTCCTAGTCACATAGCAATGAAAATAAGATGCATTTTCTGCAAAAAAAGGCACCCAACGTTAGCAGAGCTGGACGGGAGCTGCTTGGCATATTGAGGCAAGATGAATGAGGTCACAGTGTTAGCGGCTGTGTGAGTGCTGTGTGTGGGTAGTTGGTTCATTGTGAAATAGTGTTCGGCATATGTGTAAGGGGCATTATGTGTGTCATGTGTATAAATGCATTAATAATGTGCGACATATATGTCAGGGGCATTATGTGTGTCATTATGTGTATAAGGGCATTAATAAAGGGTAGCATAATGTGTAAGGTGCATTATGTTTATAAGGACGTTAATAATGTGTGTCATCTGTAAGGGGCATTACTGTGTGGTATTATGTGTATAAAGGCATTACTAATGTGTGTATAAGGTGCTCTACTGTGTGGCGTAATGTATAGAAAAGGCACTACTGTGTGGTGTAATGTAAATAAAGAGCAATATGGTGTGGTATAATGTGAATAAGGAGCAATTCAGTGCAATGCAATGTAAATAAGGAGCACTACTGTGATTAGTTATGTATATAAGGTAAAGTGGTATTACTGTGTGATGTAACGTGAAGAAGGGACCCTATTGCATGATATAATGTGAATAAAGTTGCACTACTGTGTGGCATAATTTGAATTAGGGGTACTATTGTGTGGCCATGCCTCTTCCCAAAAGAACACACCCCTTTTTGGGTTGCACCCCAAATATGCGCACTGTTCCTATTTAAAATATAGGGGGTAGGAGCAACAAAATGAGGACTGTTATGACTGAGGGGTGAAGGGAAAGGGGTGCAGGGTCAGAGGCGGAACTAGCAGCAGTGCTAGGCGGCACCAGCCAAAATCTTGCCTAGGGCATCATATTGATTAGGGCCGGCTCTGCTCACTGTTAGATGACATCCACTGTCCTAGAAATACTCACTAAATGGCTATTGGTGATGAAACTGGTAGATATACCTGGCCATTCTGGAAGCAACCTAATATATATATTTTTTTCAGCACTAGATATGCATGTATAGTTAGGTTTATATAAGATCAAATAAAGATAGAAGGTAGCAGTAAGCTTATATATAAAGAGAATTAAGTTTCAGTGTGGTGAAATGTACGTCTCTAAAACTCTTTACCATGTGCTGGTTTATTTACTTTATTTCAATATTTACAGGCATTTGTCCTGGACCCAGGGTTGCCTAGCCAGGGCCAGATCAGGTTGATCAGGCTGCAACCTAGGGCATTGGACCTTTGGAGGGGCCAGCGACTCCCCCAAACTGCCTACTCTGTTGTGGTACCGAAATGATAGAAATTGGTCATTTAAATCCAGTAGTACAAATACTACCTAGTAAAGTGAACTTAAAGTGAGGAGCTGTGTGTACTCCAATAAACTTGGGGAGACTTTCCTGCTGCTTTGATAAACTAGTCATTTTCGACCCATCCCTGCCTTCTTCCTCCTCCTCCTCCTCCTCCTCCCCAGCTCTAGTCCCCATCCCACGATACTTATAATAGGCCTGATTCAGGTCCCAACACAAATTTTAAAATTATTACAAATGTACCTGATTCAGGTCCCAACACAAATTAAAAAAAGTACACAATGTAATGGATTCGGGTCCAGGCGCAACTGAAAAAAGTATGCAATGTAGCGATGGCCGGGACATTGCGTACATGCAGTAAGCCAGGGTCCTGCATCATCGGATGTAGAATGTCTGCATGGTGCCTCCATTTTGTGGGAGTGCCTAGGCCAGGGTCTCTCTTCCGGTGGTCATTTCTTGGCACAAGCAACGGAGCTGCGGCAGCCACTCTTTGCAACCTCATGGGTCACTCAGTTGTTGGTGTCGCAGGAGATCCGATGCTGCGCCCTGTGACGCAGCACAGGATCACATGTACATGCAGGACGCATCTACTTATATCAGACACCTCCTGCTGCATTACCAATCTTAGTATTGCTGCTGTTTCCAAGTAAGTAGCAGCGAGGCTCATTCCAACCACATCTGAATCACCCCCCTTGTGCGTGCTTCATGTCTTGGTTGCTGGCAGTGTGGGCCTCTGTGGGGAGCCATTGTGCCTGTTGGAGGCAGTACAGCTATTCTGCATTATTATATAGATCTTTAGAAGTATGAAACCTGCTGTGCAGTTTAATACACTCCTGGTAAGGGTATTTATTCTGTTGTTGCTGTGTTAAATCTTCTTGAGATTCACTGAAACATTCCATAATTAGGGGTTAAAGTAGGCCGGAATGGGGCGGAACTGCGTTTCGTCAGTTGTAATTGCATGTGGAACGCATTCCGCCTCCGCCCACCCACTTTGCCCTGGCCACTGCATTTAAGTACAGGCAGCTGCCTGATTATGAAGGGTTCCGTCCGAGCTGTGTGCCGCTAGAAAGTGAAAGTGATTAGGAACAAGTCCCGCCTCCCGCCTCCGTCAGTTCTCCTCCAATGGCGGCAGTGGTGGGAATGAGACGGCGCAGTGACGTTATTACTAGTGATGAGCGGGTTCGGTTTCCGAGAAACCGAACCCCCCCGAACGTCACCCTTTTTACACGGGTCCGAGCCATACTCGGATTCTCCCGTATGGCTCGGTTAACCCGAGCGCACCCGAACGTCATCATCCCGCTGTCGGATTCTCGCGAGATTCGGATTCTATATAAGCAGCCGCGCGTCGCCGCCATTTTCACACGTGCATTGAGATTGATAGGGAGAGGACGTGGCTGGCGTCCTCTCCGTACTACTACTAATACGAGACAGTTGGTTGATCTGATTGCTTGTTTTATTTTACTATAATTGTGGGGAGGATTGGGGAGCAGCTGTTAGGAGGAGTACAGTACAGTGCAGAGTTTTGCTGATAAGTGAGTCCTGACCACCAGTTTTTTATCCGTTCTCTGCCTGAAAAAAACGCTCCATACCATATCTGTGCTCAGTGTGCTGCATGATATATCTGTGTTGAGTGCTCACACTGCTTAATTGTGGGGACTGGGGAGCAGCTATAGCAGGAGTACAGTGCACAGTTTTGCTGACAGTGACCACCAGTATACGTTTGTCTGCCTGAAAAACACTCCTGTGGTGGCTTTTTTTTATACTAGTTTAGCAGTTTGCTGACAGTGTCCACCAGGTCCATTATACTGTATATAGCAGTACGGTAGGCCACTGCTGTACCTACCTCTGTGTCGTCACTCGTCATCCATTAATAATAATAAGTATACTATCCATCCATCTACATTGTATACCTGTGGTGGCTTTTTTTTTATACTAGTTTAGCAGTTTGCTGGCAGTATCCACCAGGTCCATTATACTGTATATAGCAGTACGGTAGGCCACTGCTGTACCTACCTCTGTATCGTCACTCGTCATCCATTAATAAGTATACTATCCATCCATCTACATTGTATACCTGTGGTGGCTTTTTTTTTTATACTAGTTTAGCAGTTTGCTGACAGTGTCCACCAGGTCCATTTATTATACTGTATATAGCAGTACGGTAGGCCACTGCTGTACCTACCTCTGTGTCGTCACTCATCATCCATTAATAAGTATACTATCCATCCATCTACATTGTATACCTGTGGTGGCTTTTTTTTATACTAGTTTAGCAGTTTGCTGACAGTGTCCACCAGGTCCATTTATTATACTGTATATAGCAGTACGGTAGGCCACTGCTGTACCTACCTCTGTGTCATCACTCGTCATCCATTAATAAGTATACTATCCATCCATCTACATTGTATACCTGTGGTGGCTTTTTTTTATACTAGTTTAGCAGTTTGCTGACAGTGTCCACCAGGTCCATTATACTGTATATAGCAGTACGGTAGGCCACTGCTGTACCTACCTCTGTGTCGTCACTCATCATCCATTAATAAGTATACTATCCATCCATCTACATTGTATACCTGTGGTGGCTTTTTTTTTTATACTAGTTTAGCAGTTTGCTGACAGTGTCCACCAGGTCCATTATACTGTATATAGCAGTACGGTAGGCCACTGCTGTACCTACCTCTGTGTCGTCACTCGTCATCCATTAATAATAATAAGTATACTATCCATCCATCTACATTGTATACCTGTGGTGGCTTTTTTTTTATACTAGTTTAGCAGTTTGCTGGCAGTGTCCACCAGGTCCATTATACTGTATATAGCAGTACGGTAGGCCACTGCTGTACCTACCTCTGTGTCATCACTCGTCATCCATTAATAAGTATACTATCCATCAATCTACATTGTATACCTGTGGTGGCTTTTTTTTATACTAGTTTAGCAGTTTGCTGACAGTGTCCACCAGGTCCATTTATTATACTGTATATAGCAGTACGGTAGGCCACTGCTGTACCTACCTCTGTGTCGTCACTCGTCATCCATTAATAAGTATACTATCCATCCATCTACATTGTATACCTGTGGTGGCTTTTTTTTATACTAGTTTAGCAGTTTGCTGACAGTGTCCACCAGGTCCATTTATTATACTGTATATAGCAGTATGGTAGGCCACTGCTGTACCTACCTCTGTGTCGTCACTCGTCATCCATTAATAAGTATACTATCCATCCATCTACATTGTATACCTGTGGTGGCTTTTTTTTTAATACTAGTTTAGCAGTTTGCTGACAGTGTCCACCAGGTCCATTATACTGTATATAGCAGTACGGTAGGCCACTGCTGTACCTACCTCTGTGTCGTCACTCGTCATCCATAAGTATACTATCCATCCATCTACATTGTATACCTGTGGTGGCTTTTTTTTATACTAGTTTAGCAGTTTGCTGGCAGTGTCCACCAGGTCCATTATACTGTATATAGCAGTACGGTAGGCCACTGCTGTACCTACCTCTGTGTCGTCACTCATCATCCATTAATAAGTATACTATCCATCCATCTACATTGTATACCTGTGGTGGCTTTTTTTTATACTAGTTTAGCAGTTTGCTGACAGTGTCCACCAGGTCCATTATACTGTATATAGCAGTACGGTAGGCCACTGCTGTACCTACCTCTGTGTCGTCACTCGTCATCCATTAATAAGTATACTATCCATCCATCTACATTGTATACCTGTGGTGGCTTTTTTTTTATACTAGTTTAGCAGTTTGCTGACAGTGTCCACCAGGTCCATTATACTGTATATAGCAGTACGGTAGGCCACTGCTGTACCTACCTCTGTGTCGTCACTCGTCATCCATAAGTATACTATCCATCCATCTACATTGTATACCTGTGGTGGCTTTTTTTTTATACCAGTTTAGCAGTTTGCTGACAGTGTCCACCAGGTCCATTATACTGTATATAGCAGTACGGTAGGCCACTGCTGTACCTACCTCTGTGTCGTCACTCGTCATCCATTAATAAGTATACTATCCATCCATCTACATTGTATACCTGTGGTGGCTTTTTTCTTTATACTAGTTTAGCAGTTTGCTGACAGTGTCCACCAGGTCCATTATACTGTATATAGCAGTACGGTAGGCCACTGCTGTACCTACCTCTGTGTCGTCACTCGTCATCCATTAAGTATACTATCCATCCATCTACATTGTATACCTGTGGTGCCTTTTAGTTGTGCGCATTAAAATATGGAGAACAAAAATGTGGAGGTTAAAAAAATAGGGAAAGATCAAGATCCACTTCCACCTCGTGCTGAAGCTGCTGCCACTAGTCATGGCCGAGACCATGAAATGCCATCAACGTCGTCTGCCAAGGCCGATGCCCAATGTCATAGTACAGAGCATGTAAAATCCAAAACACAAAAGATCAGTAAAATGCCTCAAAAATCAAAATTAAAAGCGTCTGAGGAGAAGCGTAAACTTGCCAATATGCCATTTACGACACGGAGTGGCAAGGAACGGCTGAGGCCCTGGCCTATGTTCATGGCTAGTGGTTCAGCTTCACATGAGGATGGAAGCACTCATCCTCTCGCTTGAAAAAAGAAAAGACTTAAGCTGGCAAAAGCACAGCAAAGAACTGTGCGTTCTTCGAAATCACAAATCCCCAAGGAGAGTCCAATTGTGTCGGTTGCGATGCCTGACCTTCCCAACACTGGACGGGAAGAGCTTGCGCCTTCCACCATTTGCACGCCCCCTGCAAGTGCTGGAAGGAGCACCCGCAGTCCAGTTCCTGATAGTCAAATTGAAGATGTCAGTGTTGAAGTACACCAGGATGAGGATATGGGTGTTGCTGGCGCTGGGGAGGAAATTGACAAGAAGGATTCTGATGGTGAGGTGGCTTGTTTTAGTCAGGCACCCGGGGAGACACCTGTTGTCCGTGGGAGGAATATGGCCATTGACATGCTTGGTCAAAATACAAAAAAAATCAGCTCTTCGGTGTGGAATTATTTCAACACAAATGCGGACAACAGGTGTCAAGCCGTGTGTTGCCTTTGTCAAGCTGTAATAAGTAGGGGTAAGGACGTTAACCACCTCGGAACATCCTCCCTTATACGTCACCTGCAGCGCATTCATCATAAGTCAGTGACAAGATCAAAAACTTTGGGCGACAGCGGAAGCAGTCCACTGACCAGTAAATCCCTTCCTCTTGTAACCAAGCTCCTGCAAACCACACCACCAACTCCCTCAGTGTCAATTTCCACCTTACCCAGGAAAGCCAATAGTCCTGCAGGCCATGTCACTGGCAAGTCTGACGAGTCCTCTCCTGCCTGGGATTCCTCAGATGCATCCTTGAGTGTAACGCCTACTGCTGCTGGCGCTGCTGTTGTTGCTGCTGGGAGTCGATCGTCATCCCAGAGGGGAAGTCGGAAGACCACTTTTACTACTTCCAGTAAGCAATTGACTGTACAACAGTCCTTTGCGAGGAAGATGAAATATCACAGCAGTCATCCTGCTGCAAAGCGGATAACTGAGGCCTTGGCAGCCTGGGCGGTGAGAAACGTGGTTCCGGTATCCATCGTTAATTCAGAGCCAACTATAGACTTGATTGAGGTACTGTGTCCCCGGTACCAAATACCATCTAGGTTCCATTTCTCTAGGCAGGCGATACCGAAAATGTACACAGACCTCAGAAAAAGACTCACCAGTGTCCTAAAAAATGCAGTTGTACCCAATGTCCACTTAACCACGGACATGTGGACAAGTGGAGCAGGGCAGACTCAGGACTATATGACTGTGACAGCCCACTGGGTAGATGTATTGCCTCCCGCTGCAAGAACAGCAGCGGCGGCACCAGTAGCAGCATCTCGCAAACGCCAACTCGTTCCTAGGCAGGCTACGCTTTGTATCACCGCTTTCCAGAATACGCACACAGCTGAAAACCTCTTACGGCAACTGAGGAAGATCATCGCAGAATGGCTTACCCCAATTGGACTCTCCTGGAGATTTGTGACATCGGACAACGCCAGCAATATTGTGCGTGCATTACATCTGGGCAAATTCCAGCACGTCCCATGTTTTGCACATACCTTGAATTTGGTGGTGCAGAATTATTTAAAAAACGACAGGGGCGTGCAAGAGATGCTGTCGGTGGCCCGAAGAATTGCGGGCCACTTTCGGCGTTCAGGCACCGCGTACAGAAGACTGGAGCACCACCAAAAATACCTGAACCTGCCCTGCCATCATCTGAAGCAAGAGGTGGTAACGAGGTGGAATTCAACCCTCTATATGCTTCAGAGGATGGAGGAGCAGCAAAAGGCCATTCAAGCCTATACATCTGCCCATGATATAGGCAAAGGAGGTGGAATGCACCTGCCTCAAGCGCAGTGGAGAATGATTTCAACGTTGTGCAAGGTTCTGCAACCCTTTGAACTTGCCACACGTGAAGTCAGTTCAGATACTGCCAGCCTGAGTCAGGTAATTCCCCTCATCAGGCTTTTGCAGAAGAAGCTGGAGAGATTGAAGGAGGAGCTAAAACAGAGCGATTCTGCTAGGCATGTGGGACTTGTGGATGGAGCCCTTCATTCGCTTAACCAGGATTCACGGGTGGTCAATCTGTTGAAATCAGAGCACTACATTTTGGCCACCGTGCTCGATCCTAGATTTAAAACCTACGTTGTATCTCTCTTCCTGGCAGACACAAGTCTGCAGGGGTTCAAAGACCTGCTGGTGAGAAAATTGTCAAGTCAAGCGGAACGTGACCCGTCAACAGCTCCTCCTTCACATTCTCCCGCAACTGGGGGTGCGAGGAAAAGGCTAAGAATTCCGAGCCCACCCGCTGGCGGTGATGCAGGGCAGTCTGGAGCGAGTGCTGACATCTGGTCCGGACTGAAGGACCTGCCAACGATTACTGACATGTCGTCTACTGTCACTGCATATGATTCTCTCACCATTGAAAGAATGGTGGAGGATTATATGAGTGACCGCATCCAAGTAGGCACGTCAGACAGTCCGTACGTATACTGGCAGGAAAAAGAGGCAATTTGGAGGCCCTTGCAGAAACTGGCTTTATTCTACCTAAGTTGCCCTCCCACCAGTGTGTACTCCGAAAGAGTGTTTAGTGCAGCCGCTCACCTTGTCAGCAATCGGCGTACGAGGTTACTTCCAGAAAATGTGGAGAAGATGATGTTCATTAAAATGAATTATAATCAATTCCTCCGTGGAGACATTCACCAGCAGCAATTGCCTCCAGAAACCTGAGATGGTGGATTCCAGTGGGGACGAATTAATAATCTGTGAGGAGGGGGATGTACACAGTGAAAGGGGTGATGAATCGGACGATGATGATGAGGTGGACATCTTGCCTCTGTAGAGCCAGTTTGTGCAAGGAGAGATTGATTGCTTCTTTTTTGGTGGGGGCCCAAACCAACCAGTCATTTCACAGTCGTGTGGCAGACCCTGTCGCTGAAATGATGGGTTCGTTAAAGTGTGCATGTCCTGTTTATACAACATAAGGGTGGGTGGGAGGGCCCAAGGACAATTCCATCTTGCACCTCTTTTTTCTTTCATTTTTCTTTGCATCATGTGCTGTTTGGGGAGTATTTTTTTGAAGGGCCATCCTGCCTGACACTGCAGTGTCACTCCTAGATGGGCCAGGTGTTTGTGTCGGCCACTAGGGTCGCTTAGCTTAGTCACACAGCTACCTCATTGCGCCTCTTTTTTTCTTTGCATCATGTGCTGTTTGGGGAGTATTTTTTTGAAGTGCCATCCTGTCTGACACTGCAGTGCCACTCCTAGATGGGCCAGGTGTTTGTGTCGGCCACTTGGGTCGCTTAGCTTAGTCACACAGCTACCTGTTAGGATCTCCTGCTCTGTGCTGCCACGTCGCCATGGCAACCGGGAGGCAAGTGTTAGCAAAGTAACCTGAGCGCAGCTGATACTCCGGTCCGGGTTTTTACTGTGTAGTGGTTACAGGCTCTGTGCACGGCAGGGAATCCGGTGCTGGTTTTGTGCTCACAGTCTGTGAGGTCTGAGTGGGGCGTGGACAGCACCTGCTATATAAACCATCCTCTCAGGCTAGGCAAATGCTGCTGAATCTTTGTTTGTTAGTCAGTTCCAGAGAGTTAGCTAGTACTGTGTGACTTTGTATTTACTTGTTGCTTACTGCGAATAGGCCTTGGGATTCGGTACTTCATTCTGCCAATCCGGACCTAGCAGTAAGACTGGAGTCAGTTGTTTGACCTGCTGGGGTTCTTTTGCTATTCTGTGAACCCAGCAGGTTTGCGGCTGTACTCTCAGACCTGCTTGCTTAATCCTCCCTCACTGTGCAGGGCGTCCAGGTGTCAGTTTAGTGGCAGTAAGCTGAACCTGTGCCCTGCAAGTGGGGGTTAGGATTGTGGATACTCTCCTTGTGTCTATATTTCTATCTCTGACCAAGGAGTTTATTCCCACACCCGTTGGTAACCCTTTGGGGTTTTCTCTGTTGCTCTTAGCAACATCATTTCAGGTGCTCCACATGTTAAATCACTACACATCGCTTCATTGTCCGCTCTATTCCATCTGAGCATTCCTGACACTAGGGAGACACCCAATTCCTGAGCCTTTAGGCTTCTCCGTTCACTTTGTGTTTATTAGTTATTCCATCACCTCCTGTGTATGTTATGTTATACTGTCTGTGAGTTCGTTTGCTTCGCTTCCCTCTCTGTTCATACACCGGTATACTCCTGTTAGCACTGGTGTGCGTAACATATTCAGCAGCCCTACTCCTGTTGAAATTTTGTGGGAATATGGAGCATATCCCTCAAAATACTTTGCAACAGGTGGTCGATCAGGTGCAGGTCCTGACTCGACAATTTAATGAGATGTCCATTCAAATGAACACCCCGCAGGCCGCTAGC
Source organism: Pseudophryne corroboree (assembly GCF_028390025.1). NCBI lineage: Eukaryota > Metazoa > Chordata > Amphibia > Anura > Myobatrachidae > Pseudophryne > Pseudophryne corroboree. The sequence continues at coordinate 678,891,689 of NC_086446.1, forward strand.
GGAGCTCCCGCAGCAGCAGTGGCAAGTTCAGGGGTTAAGGAGCCGAAAGTAAATCTCCCGGATCGTTTTTCTGGAGATCGCTCGCAGTTCTTTTGTTTCAAGGAGAGCTGTAAGCTATATTTCAGGCTTAGGCCTCAGTCTTCTGGGTCGGAGATTCAGCGGGTGGGCATGGTGATTTCCTTGCTACAAGGAGACCCACAGGTCTGGGCATATGGGTTACAGCCTGACTGTCCGTCACTTAAAAGTGTTGATGCTTTTTTTACGGCACTGGGCATTTTGTATGATGACCCTGACAAGATGGCTTCAGCCGAGGCTCAGATTACGGTTCTTAAGCAAGGGCGACGGCCAGCTGAGGTTTATAGTACGGAGTTTCGGAGGTTGGCTCATGATACCCAGTGGAATGACCCAGCCCTGAGAAACCAGTACCGAAGGGGCCTTTCTGACCAGATAAAGGACCAACTGGTACAATATCCCTCGCCTGATAGCTTAGATCAGCTCATGCAGTTATCCATCCGGGTGGATAGACAGCTGAGAGAGCGTAGGTTTGAAAGGGAGACCTCAGTTTCCTTTTTTCCCAAGGGAACCTCAGACTCTGAGGAATATTCCGAGGAGCCTATGCATATTGGGGCTACCCGCCTCTCCTCGCGTGAGAAGACGCGGAGGAGACAGCAGGGTTTGTGTTTGTACTGTGGGAATAAAGGTCATGTTGTAGTATCATGCCCAGAAAAACCGGAAAACTTCAGGGCCTGAGGGTGATGGGAAATATCCTGTCAGGCCAGAAGTCAGAATTTCCTAAAAAGACTTTTCTCATTCCGGTGACTTTGGAGATCCTCGGTCAAACTGTCAAGACTGAGGCCTTTGTTGACAGTGGGGCCGATGGGGTTTTCATGTACCGTCAATTCGCCCTGGAACACTCTGTTCCCTCAGTACCTTTGGCATCAGAGATTGAGATCTGTGGGTTAAACGGGGAACCATTGTCCCAGGGTAAAATTAGCTCCTGCACCAGCCAAATTCCTTTGTTTATTGGAGCCACACACTCTGAAAAATTGTCTTTTTATGTGACTGTCTGTTCTTTTGCCCCATTGGTTTTGGGGTTACCCTGGTTAAGGGCCCATAACCCTCAATTTGACTGGGTCTCTGGGGAGATTCTTTGTTGGGGTAGTGATTGTTTCAGGAGTTGCTTGAGCCTTCCAGTCAGGCTCTCGCAGCTAAGTTTGCCAGGATTGCCAGGATGTTATGCAGATTTTGCGGATGTGTTCTCCAAAAAAGTTGCAGAGGTACTACCTCCCCATCGCCCCTATGACTGTGCCATTGATTTGTTGCCGGATGCTAAGCTTCCCAAGAGCAGGTTGTACTCCCTGTCACGTCCTGAGACTCAGGCTATGGCAGAGTACATTCAGGAGAACTTGGCTAAGGGATTTATCAGACCCTCACAGTCCCCAGTTGGGTCGGGGTTCTTTTTCGTGGGTAAAAAGGACGGTTCGTTGCGACCCTGCATCGACTTCAGGGAATTGAACCGTATCACGATTAAAAACTCGTACCCACTGCCTCTCATTTCGGTTTTGTTTGACCAGCTTCGTACTGCCACCATTTTTTCTAAGATTGACCTACGCAGTGCTTAAAATCTAATCCGAATAAGAGAGGGGGATGAATGGAAGACTGCCTTTAATACCCACTCAGGGCATTATGAATATTTGATGATGCCTTTTGGGTTCTCTAATGCCCCGGCAGTCTTCCAGGAATTCATGAACGATGTGCTCAGGGAATATTTGGATAGATTCTTAGTTGTTTATCTAGATGACATCCTAATCTTCTCTCATTCCCTGGAGGAACATCGGAAGCATGTACGCTTAGTCCTCCAGAAACTCAGAGACCACCAGCTTGGGGCGAAGCTGAAGAAGTGCGAGTTTGAAGTCCAGCAAATCGCATTTCTAGGGTATATTATCTCCTCAGAAGGTTTCCAAATGGAGGGTTCTAAGGTACAGGCAGTCCTGGATTGGGTGCAGCCCACTAGTTTGAAGGCGCTTCAGCATTTTCTGGGCTTTGCGAATTTTTATAGACGGTTTATCGCTGGATTTTCGTCTATAGTGGCCCCCTTGGTGGCACTCACTAAGAAAGGGGCGGATGTTGCTCACTGGTCTTATGAGGCCAAAGCGGCCTTTGCCCGTCTCAAAAGGGCATTTGTCTCGGCCAAGGTGCTGCGACACCCAGATCCAGAGCGTCCTTTTGTGGTAGAAGTGGATGCCTCTGAGATAGGTATGGGGCAGTGCTCTCTCAGATGGGGGTGTCTGATAATCGCCTTCATCCCTGTGCTTACTTTTCCCGTAAATTTTCGTCTGCCGAGATGAATTATGATGTGGGTAACCGGGAATTGTTGGCTATAAAGGATGCACTCGGGGAGTGGAGACACTGGCTTGAGGGGGCTAAGTTTGTGGTCTCAATTCTCACCGACCATAAGAATCTGGCATATTTAGAGTCAGCGAAGTGGCTCAATGCCAGGCAGGCACGATGGGCTTTGTTTTTTGCTCGCTTTAATTTTTTGATAACATATCGCCCTGGGTCAAAAAACATCAAGGTTGATGCGCTCTCGCGGAGTTTTGCTCCAGTTCAAGAGACCACCGAGGAGCCATTGCCCATTGTGTCCCCATCATGTATTAAAGTGGGCATTACCCAGGACCTCTTGTCATTAGTCCTTAGAGCACAGGAGCAGGCTCCTCCAGACCTTCCGGTAGGTCTCTTGTTTGTGCCTCCTAGGTTAAGACAGCGAGTGTTCCTGGAATTCCATGCCAAGAGGTCGGCAGGGCATCCGGGTATTGCCAGAACTCAGGAGTTGCTGTCTAGGGCGGTGTGGTGGCCCTCGGTGGCTAGGGATGTGGATCAGTGGGTTCGGGCATGTGACGTTTGTGCCCGAAATAAAACTCCTAGAGGGGTTCCTGTCGGCCCATTACATCCACTCTCTTTTCCGTCTAAGCCATGGACCCACATTTCCATGGATTTTGTGGTGGACTTGCCCAAATCGTCGGGGATGACAGCCATTTGGGTTGTCGTTGACAGGTTTTCGAAGATGGCGCATTTCGTTCCACTGGTTGGGTTGCCATCGGCCAGATGCCTGTCTGAGTTATTTATGCAGCATGTTGTGCGCCTCCACGGGTTGCCACTTGATGTGGTCTCTGACCGTGGATCCCAGTTTGTGGCCAAATTCTGGAGGGCATTTTGTTCTGATCTCCAGATTTCTGTGAGCTTGTCGTCAGGCTACCATCCACAGTCTAATGGGCAGACTGAGAGGGTGAACCAGTCCTTGGAGCAGTTCCTCAGGTGTTATGTCTCCAAGTGTCATACTGACTGGGTTGCTCATCTGTCCATGGCGGAGTTTGCCTATAACAACGCGGCTCACTCTGCTACAGGGATCTCTCCCTTCCTTTGTGTGTATGGGCATCATCCTAAGGCCAATTCTTTTGACCCCCTGGATTCCACGTCTGGTGGTTCCTCTGTTGTTTCGGTCCTTAGGGGTATTTGGAGGAAAGTGAAGAAAGCCCTTGTGTCTGTGTCATTAGTGACCAAAAGGGTTTTTGATAAGCGGAGAAGACCCTGCAGCTTCAAATTAGGAGACTTCGTCTGGTTGTCCACCAAGAATTTGAAGTTGAGACAGCCATCTCATAAGTTTGGCCCCCGGTTCATCGGCCCTTATAAGATCACCAGGGTTATCAATCCGGTGGCATTTCAGTTAGATCTGCCCCGTTCATTGGGTATCAATAAAACATTTAATTGTTCCCTTTTAAAACTGGCGGTTAGTAATCCTTCTTCCAGTGGAAGACCTTCTCCTCTTCTGATACGGGGTCAGAGGGAGTTTGTGGTTGAAAGGGTTCTTGACTCCAAGATGGTTCGGGGTCGGCTGTCATTTTTGGTGCACTGGAAGGGGTATGGCCCGGAGGAGCGGTCGTGGGTGCGCAGTTGTGATCTTCATGCCTCCAGACTGATACGCTCTTTCTTCTCGCAGTTCCCCGATAAACCCGGTGGTAGGGGTTCTTTGACCCCTCGTCAGAGGGGGGGTACTGTTAGGATCTCCTGCTCTGTGCTGCCACGTCGCCATGGCAACCGGGGGCAAGTGTTAGCGAAGTAACCTGAGCGCAGCTGATACTCCGGTCCAGGTTTTTACTGTGTAGTGGTTACAGGCTCTGTGCACGGCAGGGAATCCGGTGCTGGTTTTGTGCTCACAGTCTGTGAGGTCTGAGTGGGGCATGGACAGCACCTGCTATATAAACCAACCTCTCAGGCTAGGCAAATGCTGCTGAATCTTTGTTTGTTAGTCAGTTCCAGAGAGTTAGCTAGTACTGTGTGACTTTGTATTTACTCGTTGCTTACTGCGAATAGGCCTTGGGATTCGGTACTTCATTCTGCCAATCCGGACCTAGCAGTAAGACTGGAGTCAGTTGTTTGACCTGCTGGGGTTCTTTTGCTATTCTGTGAACCCAGCAGGTTTGCGGCTGTACTCTCAGACCTGCTTGCTTAATCCTCCCTCACTGTGCAGGGCGTCCAGGTGTCAGTTTAGTGGCAGTAAGCTGAACCTGTGCCCTGCAAGTGGGGGTTAGGATTGTGGATACTCTCCTTGTGTCTATATTTCTATCTCTGACCAAGGAGTTTATTCCCACACCCGTTGGTAACCCTTTGGGGTTTTCTCTGTTGCTCTTAGCAACATCATTTCAGGTGCTCCACATGTTAAATCACTACACATCGCTTCATTGTCCGCTCTATTCCATCTGAGCATTCCTGACACTAGGGAGACACCCAATTCCTGAGCCTTTGGGCTTCTCCGTTCACTTTGTGTTTATTAGTTATTCCATCACCTCCTGTGTATGTTATGTTATACTGTCTGTGAGTTCGTTTGCTTCGCTTCCCTCTCTGTTCATACACCGGTATACTCCTGTTAGCACTGGTGTGCGTAACAGAAACCAGTACCGAAGGGGCCTTTCTGACCAGATAAAGGACCAACTGGTACAATATCCCTCGCCTGATAGCTTGGATCAGCTCATGCAGTTATCCATCCGGGTGGATAGACGGCTGAGAGAGCGTAGGCTTGAAAGGGAGACCGCAGTTTCCTTTTTTCCCAAGGGAACCTCAGACTCTGAGGAATATTCCGAGGAGCCTATGCAGATTGGGGCTACCCGCCTCTCCTCGCGTGAGAAGACGCGGAGGAGACAGCAGGGTTTGTGTTTGTACTGTGGGAATAAAGGTCATGTTGTAGTATCATGCCCAGAAAAACCAGAAAACTTCAGGGCCTGAGGGTGATGGGAAATATCCTGTCAGGCCAGAAGTCAGAATTTCCTAAAAAGACTTTTCTCATTCCGGTGACTTTGGAGATCCTCGGTCAAACTGTCAAGACTGAGGCCTTTGTTGACAGTGGGGCCGATGGGGTTTTCATGGACCGTCAATTCGCCCTGGAACACTCTGTTCCCTCAGTACCTTTGGCATCAGAGATTGATATCTGTGGGTTATACGGGGAACCATTGTCCCAGGGTAAAATTACCTCCTGCACCAGCCAAATTCCTTTGTTTATTGGAGCCACACACTCTGAAAAATTGTCTTTTTATGTGACTGTCTGTTCTTTTGCCCCATTGGTTTTGGGGTTACTCTGGTTAAGGGCCCATAACCCTCAATTTGACTGGGTCTCTGGGGAGATTCTTTGTTGGGGTAGTGATTGTTTCAGGAGTTGCTTGAGCCTTCCAGTCAGGCTCTCGCAGCTAAGTTTGCCAGGATTGCCAGGATGTTATGCAGATTTTGCGGATGTGTTCTCCAAAAAAGTTGCGGCGGTACTACCTCCCCATCGCCCCTATGACTGTGCCATTGATTTGTTGCCGGATGCTAAGCTTCCCAAGAACAGGTTGTACTCCCTGTCACGTCCTGAGACTCAGGCTATGGCAGAGTACATTCAGGAGAACTTGGCTAAGGGATTTATCAGACCCTCACAGTCCCCAGTTGGGTCGGGGTTCTTTTTCGTGGGTAAAAAGGACGGTTCGTTGCGACCCTGCATCGACTTCAGGGAATTGAACCGTATCACGATAAAAAACTCGTACCCACTGCCTCTCATTTCGGTTTTGTTTGACCAGCTTCGTACTGCCACCATTTTTTCTATGATTGACCTACGCGGTGCTTACAATCTAATCCGAATAAGAGAGGGGGATGAATGGAAGACTGCCTTTAATACCCACTCAGGGCATTATGAATATTTGGTGATGCCTTTTGGGCTCTCTAATGCCCCGGCAGTCTTCCAGGAATTCATGAACGATGTGCTCAGGGAATATTTGGATAGATTCTTAGTTGTTTATCTAGATGACATCCTAATCTTCTCTCATTCCCTGGAGGAACATCGGAAGCATGTACGCTTAGTCCTCCAGAAACTCAGAGACCACCAGCTTGGGGCGAAGCTGGAGAAGTGCGAGTTTGAAGTCCAGCAAATCGCATTTCTAGGGTATATTATCTCCTCAGAAGGTTTCCAAATGGAGGGTTCTAAGGTACAGGCAGTCCTGGATTGGGATTGGGTGCAGCCCACTAGATATGAAATTTCATATCATTGGCTTACTGATATCACAACAATACACACGGATATGATTTTCTCAGCTTTACGATGCGTCCACCACAAGCTGATCGACCACAGCATCGCGTTAATATTGTACAGTGCATCATTAAGACCATGATATCGCGGAACAGCCCCCATCTGTGAATGCCAAATTGTTTCCTTACAAATATTTAAAATGCCCGCTCTAATATATATTGTAGATGCCTGCACATCTTATTACCATTTGCCATGAATGTGCGCTGTATATCGCAAAACACTGCATCCCATAAGAGAAAACAATACACCCACACATTATCGGAGTTCCAAAGCTCATTGATGTATATATTTGTTATTAAAAGGATACGGATTCAATATATTACAATGTACAGTATACCTATAGTTACATGGTTACAACTCACACAGTAAGCAGTTAAAACATACAGTTACAGTCCAGCATACAATACCATTATCCTTAAGTTATATAAATTCGTCTCTCCATATCACTCTCTCTCTCTCTCTCTCTGTAAAATCATGCAGGAACTGGTGTAGAAGCAACTCCATCATCCTCTGAGACAAAACAGCAACGGACTCCTGTGTTATCAGCAATGTGTTATCTAGTTTTTGGGGGAGGGGACTTTCTCATTCATGATGAATCACTAGTCTATTCGTGTGCTGAACAGGTTCAGCCTTGGGGACGTCCAAAGGGGTTGGCCTGAGCTTCCTGTCCACTACCTGTTTGGAATATCTATTGTTCTAATAAAAGTGATTTTACCTTTCATACATTTAATCATAACTATTTGTTGCAATGTCCTACAACTTAATAACAAGTATCAAATGAATCTACACATTAATCTGCTTGCTTTAATACTAAATATGACAGGTGTTATCTGGTTTCGTTCAAATAATACACATACATGACATTACTTCATTATATAATTTTAAATCATCATGTCTGGCGCTTGATAATATTATAATTATGTACTGCATGAAATAACTGTCGAATCCATCTCTGTGGCATGTCCATGTAAATGCGTGTGTTACCATATATTGCTGTGCTCGCTGCGCGTATTTGCAAGTATAGCGACTTATAATGTGTGTAGTTTGTATGTTCTTTTTATGTAATATTTTTGACTTTGACATATACACCACATAAAACCAAGCAAGGGTTCCCTGGTGTGAAGTTCCCATTTAATGTGTATATATAGTAGCGAACAGCAGTGAGAAGAGATAGCAAACTGCCAAAATATGTGATATATTAACATTTCTTGAATAATACAATGCTTTTAGATATTATATTGAAAAAACAAAACTGTGGTTACTATATATTGCTATATACTGGCATTTGTTGCAAAAGGGCATGGATGTGTGGTGTATCAACGTAAATAATGTAGGGGTATGAAATTAGTCTAAAATTACTGAAAAATTACTTTTGAAACATTTTTCTGTGCACCAAAATACAGAAAAGGCTTTAAAATTTCTGAGAGAAAAAACTTGCTATAATTTTTCCACCATTAAAGAGAAATAAAAAAATTACGCAATTGACCCTTTTTTCATTTTGGCCACTAGCATCCTACTATATTGACCTGCTATCTCAGTTGCCACTTTTAGAGGTTCAGGATGATTTCCCCACCTTCTCATGACTTTTTCCAGATCGCATATTGAAGAAAAGTCATTGGTACTCAGCTAGTGTCACAAATCATCTTTTCTAGTAGGAATGCCCACCAGTTGGGCAGGAAGGTGAGGGGCTAAGGGGAGTAGGTTCATTAGGGTGGGGGAGCTAGGGCGACCAAGGGAGGGTGAGTTCCACCACCTCTCTTGGACCACTTTAAGCACTGACAATAATAAGGGCCGGATTAACAATGGGGCAAATCGAGCTGCAGCTCCAGGCCCCCCACTGCAAATAGGCCCACAGGCAGAGCCGGCCTTAGCTATTGGCAGGCTAGGCATTTGCCTAGGGAATCCAAGCATATCTAGGGGCATCCAAGCATGTCCCTGGGAGGGACAGTCTGCAAACTATCTGTTACTTTCTAAATGTATTCAATCAGTACTTGTATACACTGCTGTTTACATTTCTCAAATAGAATGCAGACAGCCCCTTGAACTCCCTCCGACATGCTTGAATGCCCCTGACTTGTGAGACATCAAACAGCAGAAGCCGGGTAACTGAAATTACTGGACCTGTGACATTTTCACTGACTATATAAGATTATTACTAGATGGCTCCTTATGATACCACATGTGTATTTTGGAAGACTGCTCCACATAAATTTGACATCACCTATACTGCTTGTGCACATGGGGGAGGGGGACCCTGCAATCCTGTGTCCCTTATCTCTGTGCAAACCCCAGGTGTCTGCAGGGATAAAACATGGGCAGTGTTCTTCCCACACTTTATTCCTCAGTCAGTCCATGCTGTAATATTCCCCTGCCATCCAGCACTGTAACGTGGTCAGTAAGTTGCGCTGCACTATTTCTATATGAAACGTCAGTGCAGCGTGACTTTCATACGTATCAGAGTGGAGAGCAAAGCATATTGCTCCTACAGTATAAAATAAAGGGCATGCAGTTGCCGTGAGTAACAGACACCAGCAAACACACTGAACAGTGAAGAGAATGGACAGTTGCTACATGTTTGATACTGGTCTTTTGCATAATCAACAAGTTTGGCAGTATCTGGACTTTGCTGCCATCTGTGTCCAACCAGCAAGCTAAAATAAAGGATGAGGCTTGCAAAGGACGGCATACCCTGTGAGGTCACATCCCTTATACGGGTGCCCCTTTAACGGGTGCAAGCGCAAGCACTCACCCATCCTGCCACCCCCATCCCATAAAACGCAGTCACGGATCTAGGGAGCTACATGGGCGCACACACTGACTGCAAGCACACCAGCAAGCAAAAGTAAGTTTTATAAAAAAAAAAGCTACTAGCGCTACTAATGTGGGGCATATGTGTAAGGTGCATTACTGTGTGGAATTATGTGTATTATGGGCATTAATGTGCGGCATTATGCAGGGCTGAAGTGGGCCACAGGGCAACCCCCCAGTGGGCCCCACTGTCTGGGTGTTGCTGGGTCAGATGCAGAACTAGCGACGGTGCTAGGGGGCACCAGCCAAAAGTTTGTCTAGGGCATCCAATTGGCTAGGGCTGGCTCTGCCCACAGGAGACTGACAGCATTGACAGGAAAAAAACTTTTTCCTGTCACAGACTGCCAGCGGCCTCCTCTCTCCCATGCCCCGTCTCCCCGACTCCAGCACTCTCACCAAGATGAGTCACAGAACGGTTCAGGCAGTGTGGTAGCTGCCCCTCCCCTCCATTCTCTCCTTCTCCAAGGTCCTGACTGAGCCCGTCTCTCACAAGCTCCGCCCCCCAGACTACACGAGGAGCTCCTGCTGCTGCTGCTGCTTGAAGCCTCTTAATTGTAAGTTATATGATGGCTTCTTGATGAGCAGCATCGATTGGATTGTGTACTGTGTGTGTAGTGTTTGTGCGCGTGTGTGTGTGTACTGTGCGTGTATGTATATGTGATGGTGTGTACTGTATGTGTGTTTATAGTGTTTGTGTGTACTATTTGTGTGTGTAGTGTGTACTGTGTGTATATGTGATGATGTATGTGCGTGTACTGTATGTGTATGTAGTGTGTACTGTGCGTGTGTATATGCAGCGGTGATGGGTGTACTGTGTGTGTAGTGTGTACTGTGTGTATATGTGATGATGTATGTGCGTGTACTGTATGTGTATGTAGTGTGTACTGTGCGTGTGTATATGCAGCGGTGATGGGTGTACTGTGTGTGTAGTGTGTACTGTGTGTGTATATATATGGTGGTGTGTGTACTGTATGTGTATGTGTATGTGTATGTAGTGTATACTGTGAATGTGTATATGCAACAGTGGTGTGTGTGTGTACACTATGTGTGTGTATATATGGTTGTGGGTGTGTGTATATGTGGTGGTGTGTTTACTATGAGTGTGTATATGCATACCCTCCAACATGACCCGCCCCACTAGGTACAAAATGCTCTGTTTCTGGACTTCCCTCTTAATTTATTATTGCCATCACCTGTGAAGAAACAGCTTTCTTATCATTCAACTAGTTCAACACAGGTGATGGAACTCAAAAATTAAGAGGGAAGTCCAGGAACAGAGCATTTTGTACCTAGTGGGGCGGGTCATGTTGGAGGGTCTGCATATGTCGTAGTGTGTACTGTGTATGTGTGTGTGTGTGTGTGTGTGTGTGTGTGTGTGTATATGTGGTGGTGTAGGTGTGTATTGTATGTGTGTGAGTGTGTAGTGTATATATGTGGCATATGTGTGTGTGTAGTGTGTACTGTTTGGCCAATCGCTATATTATTGTATGTATAATTCTTATGTAATGCTGCAGTACTGTGATGCCAGGGATAAGTCACAACAAAAAAAGGTAATAGGAATACCTAGGGAGTACCATACCAAATTTATTAAAAATGATTATTACTGTACATACACATTATGCAGACATAATAACAATAGTTCACAGGTTCTCAAACTCGGTCCTCAGGACCCTACACAGTGCATGTTTTGCAGGTCTCCTCACAAAATCGCAAGTGAAATAATGAGCTCCACCTGTGGACCTTTTAAAATGTGTCAGTGAGTAATTAATACACCTGTGCACTTGCTGGGTTACCTGCAAAACATGCACTGTGTGGGGTCCTGAGGACCGAGTTTCAGAACCACTGCAATAGATCATTAAAAATATATTAAATGAACAATTGAACAAGACTCCTTTTATCTTCAAATAATTAAGGTTACCCAATAAGGGTTTATGGATAGAAATCCTTAATCGATGGTGTCCAATCCTAAAAACGTGCCATATAGAATTTTTGTTTCAACAGTTGTATTCCGATAAAGGGCCTAATTCAGATCTGTTCGCTCACTAGTGTCCCTTCTTCACATTACATCACACAGTAGTACCACTTTACCTTATATATATTACTAATCACAGTAGTGCTCCTTATTCACATTACATCGCACAGAGGGCCTAATTCAGATCTGTTCGCTCACTAGTGTCCCTTCTTCACATTACATCACACAGTAGTACCACTTTACCTTATGTACATTACTAATCACAGTAGTGCTCCTTATTCACATTACATCACACAGTAGTACCACTTTACCTTATATATATTACTAATCACAGTAGTGCTCCTTATTCACATTACATCGCACAGAGGGCCTAATTCAGATCTGTTCGCTAACTAGTGTCCCTTCTTCACATTACATCACACAGTAGTACCACTGTACCTTATATACATTACTAATCACAGTAGTGCTCCTTATTCACATTACATCGCACAGAGGGCCTAATTCAGATCTGTTCGCTCACTAGCGTTATTCGCTGCACAGCGATCAGGTCACTACTGCACATGCGTATGCACTGCAATGCGCAGGCGCATCGTACGGGTACAAAGCGGATCGTTGCTGAGCAATGGATTTAACGAAGAATCCATTCGCACAGTCGATCGCAAGGAGATTGACAGGAAGAAGGCGTTTGTGGGTGGCAACTGACCGCTTTCAGGGAGTGCTTGGAAAATCGCAGGCGTGTCAAAGCGTCTGCAGGGCGGGTGTCTGACGTCAATTCCGGCCTCGGGCAGGCTGAAGTGATCGCAGCGGCTGAGTAAGGTCAGACCTACTCAGAAACTGCACAAACTGTTTTTGTACAGGGCGGCTGCACAGGCGTTCGCACACTTGCAGAGCGAAAATACACTCCACTGTGGGCGACGACTATCTGATTGCAGCACTGCAAAAAATAGCTAGCGAGCGAACAGATCTGAATTAGGCCCAAGGTTAGTGCTTATTTATTCAAGCAATGTCAGTCTCTGGAGGGACGGCGTCTGACTGTACGGCTCAAATAGGTAAATGTATTATAGCCGCACGCATCGTGCCGCTATAACGCTTTCTGCTTTGCCTCATTAGCGAGGCAAAGCAGGAAGGGACATCATCAAAGATGTATTAACATCTTGTCTGCCGAAGCGCTCCCCCCTCCATCAATGTTCCCCTGATCACACAGCGCATCAGCTCAGTGCTGACGCACTGTGTCTCCTGCCCGGCCAGCTCCTCTGCGCATGGGCAGGATCTCGCTACTCACGTGAGAACCCCAGCGCAGTCCGGAGCCGGCACCTACCACAGGCAGGGACAGCTCTATCACTGCTGTAGTGTATGGGCATCGCCACCATACAGCTGCCGAAATCGACAGCTGCAGGTGTCGGAATGGTCAGCGACGCTGACCGTTCATACATTGCCCGTGCATATCGGCCTGCTACTGTATCTTTTAGATAGCTGCACCGCAGCCATCATACATAGGGGAGAAGTGGTATAGCGCATATGATGTGCGCTCATACCGCTTATCCCCCATATTGCCAGTTCATACATTTACCCAAAAAAGAGCATGGCGCTATGCTCCACCTCCTAGATGTTACACTTATTCCCACAGCAATGTTGTAACGGAATAACTTTTATGCTGACAAAAAGAGGTCGCCGGGGCTCTGCATGTAAACGTCCCAGCGCTATTGCTCCGCCTTTGATGTTTGTAGTTACTGTACAAAGTTACTGTATATCCAACATGCTGTTAACCAACATTGGGAATGGAGAAGGCTAGCAGCTGCACAAACTCACAATGCTGCCAAAGTACTTTACCCACGATGCTGTGGGGATAACTTTAACATCTAGGAGGTGGAGAGACTGACATTGCTTGAATAAATAAGCACAACTAACTTTATTGGAATACAACTATTGAAACTTAAATTCTATATGGCACTTTTTAGGATTGGATACTATCGATTAAGGATTTCTGTCCATAAACCCTTATTGGGTAACCTTAATCATTTGAAGATAAAAGGAGTCTTGTTCAATTGTTCATTTAATATATTTTTAATGATATATTGTTATTATGTGTGCATAATGTGTATCTAATATTAATTTTTAATAAATTTGTTATTGTGCTCACTAAGTATTCCAATTTCCTATGACCTTATTTTTTTGTTAGGAGTTAAAGTGGGTCGGAACGGGGCGTCAGTTGTATGTGGAATAAGCAGCACTGCTACCATGGGCATTTATTATGGGTATAAGCGGCACTGCTACAGCGGGCATTGTTATTTATATAAGAAGCACTGATACCGTGACCATTCTTATGTGTATAAGCGGCACTGATACTTCTGCATTATTATGGGCATAAGAGGCACTGATACCGTGGCCATTAGTATGTGTATAAGCGACACTGATACTGTGTGGGCATTATTATGTGTATAAGCGGCACTGATACCTTGTGGGCATTATGGGTATAAACAGCACGGATACTGTGGTCGTTATTATGTATGTAGTGGCACTGCTACCGCGGAAATGTATTATGTATATAAGAGGCACTGCCGCCGTGGGCATTATTATGCGTATAAGGGGCATTGCTACCGTGGGCATCATTATGTGTATAAGCGGCACTGCTATTTACAGAGGGTTTCCTTTTTGTTTGTTAACTTTCACATTACACTGTTGATATAAGTGAAGTGGAGATGGCAAATAAGGTGACTGAAGGAAGGCCACATCCCCACACCACTGATCATGCCCCCTACATCACTAGCCACACCCCATGTGGCGGCACACAATTAGGCTCTTTGTAAATTTCAGCACCAGGCCCATGTGGACCTTAATCTGGCACTGACAATAATACATTACCCTAATCATTACATAAAGACACCTGTGGATGAACCAGAACGTAGAACACTTAAGCTCCTCCAGTCCAACATAAAGGTCCAGATAGCCCCACATTGCAGACATTTATATGGTTGGATACTCTTCATGTAGCTTAGGGGGGGTACTCACGGAGCGATATTCTAAGCAATCTGACTAGATTGCTTAGAATATAAAGGGGTGTACTCACGGAGCGATATTCTAAGCAATCTGACTAGATTGCTTAGAATATCAGCCTGATCGCTCCGTGTGTAGCCCCCTCAGCGATAGCGATGCGCGGCCCCGCACATCGCTATCGCTGCTGCTAGATTGGCCTGCATGCAGGCCAATCTAGCGGGTCGCTCACTTCACCCGCTGGGTGAAATGAGCGGCCCCCCCCATCTCCCCCCGCACGCTCAGCACAGATCGCTCTGTGCTGAGCGGCGGGAGAGATGTGTGCTGAGCGGTTCGCTCAGCACACATCTCTCGTGCATCGGCCCGTCTATATGGGCCTTAAGCCTGATCGCTCCGTGTGTACTCCTTACAGCGATAGCGATGCGCAGCCCCGCGCATCGCTATCGCTGCTGCTAGATTGGCCTGCCGTGCAGATTGCTTAGAATATAAAGGGGTGTACTCACGGAGCGATATTCTAAGCAATCTGACTAGATTGCTTAGAATATCAGCCTGATCGCTCCGTGTGTAGCCCCCTCAGCGATAGCGATGCGCGGCCCCGCACATCGCTATCGCTGCTGCTAGATTGGCCTGCATGCAGGCCAATCTAGCGGGTCGCTCACTTCACCCGCTGGGTGAAATGAGCGGCCCCCCCCATCTCCCCCCGCACGCTCAGCACAGATCGCGCTGTGCTGAGCGGCGGGAGAGATGTGTGCTGAGCGGTTCGCTCAGCACACATCTCTCCCAGCATCGGCCCGTCTATATGGGCCTTTAGTAATTATGAGCCTTTAGTATGGATTTTTCTCCACAGATCTCCCAACATCAATAGGCAGTAGGAAAAAACCCCCAGAGAGAATCTAGTGTAGCACCTCCAGGTAAAACAATATCATTTGTAATAGGTTGCACTTACACATTTAACATGGATCAGTCCTGGGTTTTTACAGTAATTGCCGCACTCCCACCTTCAGATGTTCATTCCCCGGTAGCCCGTCCTAATGATTTCACCTCAATGTTTGCTGACTTGTTTCAGTAAGCATGTATCTTTATCAAAGGCCCTGTTTACATGGAAGCTCCGCATCTGCACAATCCCGAGTCCTGCTCTCAAGCAGAGCCGGCCCTAACCAATATGATGCCCTAGGCAAGATTTTGTCTGGTGCCCCCTAGCACCACCGCTAGTTCCGCCTCTGACCCTGCACACCTTTCCCAGCACCATTACCCCCCACCCATAGCAGTCCTTTTTTTTTTTCTTACCCCTGTAATTTAAATAAGAACAGTGTGCACATTTGGCGCACAGCCCAAAAAGGTATGTGTTTTTGCTGGCAAGGGGCATGGCCACACAATAGTACCCCTAATTAAAATTATGCCTCACAGTAGTGCAACTTTATTTATTCACAATTTATCATACGATAGTGTCCCTTATTCACATTACATCACACAGTAGTGTCACTTTACTTTATATACGTTACTCCTCACGGTAGTGTCCCTCATTCACATAACAATACTGAATTGCTCCTTATTCACATTACACCATACCATATTGCTCTTTATTCTCATTACACAACACCATATTGCTCCTTATTCACATTACACCACACCATATTGCTCTTTATTCACATTAGACCACCCAGTAGTGCCCTTTCTATACGTTACGCCACACAGTAGAGCACCTTATACACATAATGCCACACATTGGTAATGCATTTAGACACATAATACCACACAGTAATGCCCCTTACACATATGACACACATTATTAATGTCCTTATAAACATAATGCACCTTACACATTATGCCAACCCTTATTAATGCCCTTATACACATAATTTCCTTAACACATATGCCGCACATTATTAGTGCTCTTATACACATAATGACACACATAGTGCCCCTTACACATGTGTTACACATTATTAATGTCCTTGTACACATAATGACACATATAGTTCCTGGCGTGAGTCAACTGGCAGCTCTGCTAACGTCTGGTGCCTATTTTTTTTGAAAATGCATCTTATTTGCATTGCTATGTGGATAGGATGCACAAGCAGCTTCTGCTGATTAAAATGATATGCGGCATGTCTATATACTGTGTGCAACTGTGGCTGTATCTTCATATGAAATGCTACACACAGAATATAGACATGCCGCATATCATTTTAATCAGCAGAAGCTGCTTGTGCCCCTAGGCATAGCAGATGCCCTAGGCAATTGCCTAGTTTGCCTATGCCTAGGGCCGGCTCTGCTCTCAAGTAGTGGTTCCCAAATGTTTGCGGCTGATGGCACCCTTAGTGTCTCAGCAATTTTTTTCACAGCGCTCCTAGGCCAAAATAAATACATATTTGTTAAATATGTACTCCCTCATTTACTGTCTTCCAAATACATATAAAACACGTGTGCGCATTTCAGTCATTCTGGTTGTCAATTAGCAGCCGCTCACAAAAAGTATTAAGACTATTATCTTAAAGTATATGAGGTTAATAATACATACTGTTTCTAAGATGTGTAGTTTATAAAATATTCACACCCCTTTGCACTTAATGATGGTACCTAGAAGAAACAAATACAAAATACAGGAGACATGACGGAATGACCTATGTTCCAAATAGCTTGCAATCTAATGTAGGAAATACAATACATGCAGAGACATACAAAAAATTAACAATGGACTGATACTTATGGGGCTTCTATTTATCAATAGGACATTAGTCTGTTACTAAAGCTGATTATTGTATGCCTTTTATCCTGACAATAATAATAATAATAATAATAATAACACTTAATACTGCAGTTTAATATAAATCTTTTGCAGCTTAGTAAAACTGGCCTGGCGCTGTAAATTTACTGCATCACAGGGCTAGTCTGTAGATATGCACATAAATGTGGAGAAAAGACTTAAGAACAAGGGTCCAAAAAATAAAAAAAAATAAGATTTTACTTACCGATAAATCTATTTCTCGTAGTCCGTAGTGGATGCTGGGGACTCCGTCAGGACCATGGGGATTAGCGGCTCCGCAGGAGACAGGGCACAAAACTAAAGCTTTAGGATCAGGTGGTGTGTACTGGCTCCTCCCCCTATGACCCTCCTCCAAGCCTCAGTTAGGATACTGTGCCCGGACGAGCGTACACAATAAGGAAGGATATTGAATCCCGGGTAAGACTCATACCAGCCACACCAATCACACCGTATAACTTGTGATCTAAACCCAGTTAACAGTATGACAAACGTAGGAGCCTCTGAACAGACGGCTCACAACAAATAACAACCCGATTTTTTTGTAACAATAACTATGTACAAGTATTGCAGACAATCCGCACTTGGGATGGGCGCCTAGCATCCACTACGGACTACGAGAAATAGATTTATCGGTAAGTAAAATCTTATTTTCTCTGACGTCCTAAGTGGATGCTGGGGACTCCGTCAGGACCATGGGGATTATACCAAAGCTCCCAAACGGGCGGGAGAGTGCGGATGACTCTGCAGCACCGAATGAGAGAACTCCAGGTCCTCTTTAGCCAGGGTATCAAATTTGTAGAATTTTACAAACGTGTTCTCCCCCGACCACGTAGCTGCTCGGCAGAGTTGTAATGCCGAGACCCCTCGGGCAGCCGCCCAGGATGAGCCCACCTTCCTTGTGGAATGGGCCTTGACAGATTTAGGCTGTGGCAGGCCTGCCACAGAATGTGCAAGTTGAATTGTGCTACAAATCCAACGAGCAATCGTCTGCTTAGAAGCAGGAGCACCCAGCTTGTTGGGTGCATACAGTATAAACAGCGAGTCAGATTTTCTGACTCCAGCCGTCCTTGAAATGTATATTTTCAATGCCCTGACAACGTCCAGCAACTTGGAATCTTCCAAATCGCTAGTAGCCGCAGGCACCACAATAGGCTGGTTCAGGTGAAACGCTGACACCACCTTAGGCAGAAACTGAGGACGCGTCCGCAGTTCTGCCCTGTCCGAATGGAAAATCAGATATGGGCTCTTATACGATAAAGCCGCCAATTCTGATACTCTCCTGGCTGAAGCCAGGGCCAGTAGCATGGTTACTTTCCATGTAAGATATTTCAAATCCACCGATTTGAGTGGCTCAAACCAATGGGATTTGAGAAAATCCAAAACTACATTCAGGTCCCACGGAGCCACTGGGGGCACAACCGGGGGCTGTATATGTAGTACTCCTTTTACAAAAGTCTGGACTTCAGGAACTGAAGCCAATTCTTTCTGGAAGAAAATCGACAGGGCCGAAATTTGAACCTTAATGGACCCCAATTTGAGGCCCATAGACAATCCTGTTTGCAGGAAATGTAGGAATCGACCCAGTTGAAATTCCTCCGTGGGGGCCTTCCTGGCCTCACACCACGCAACATATTTTCTCCAAATGCGGTGATAATGTTGTGCAGTCACCTCCTTCCTGGCTTTAACCAGTGTAGGAATGACCTCTTCTGGAATGCCTTTTTCCTTTAGAATTCGGCGTTCAACCGCCATGCCGTCAAACGCAGCCGCGGTAAGTCTTGGAATAGACACGGTCCCTGCTGAATCAGGTCCCGTCTTAGAGGTAGAGGCCACGGATTTTCCGTGAGCATCTCCTGAAGTTCCGGGTACCAAGTTTTTCTTGGCCAATCCGGAGCCACGAGTATCGTTCTTACTCCCCTTTGCCGTATAATTCTCAGTACTTTGGGTATGAGAGGCAGAGGAGGAAACACATACACTGACTGGTACACCCACGGTGTTACCAGAGCGTCCACAGCTATTGCCTGAGGGTCTCTTGACCTGGCGCAATACCTGTCCAGTTTTTTGTTGAGGCGAGACGCCATCATATCCACCTTTGGTTTTTCCCAACGGTTCACAATCATGTGGAAGACTTCTGGATGAAGTCCCCACTCTCCCGGGTGTAGATCGTGTCTGCTGAGGAAGTCTGCTTCCCAGTTGTCTACTCCCGGAATGAACACTGCTGACAGTGCTATCACATGATCTTCCGCCCAGCGAAGGATCCTTGCAGCTTCTGCCATTGCTCTCCTGCTTCTTGTGCCGCCCTGTCTGTTTACGTGGGCGACTGCCGTGATGTTGTCCGACTGGATCAACACCGGCTGACCCTGAAGCAGGGGTTTTGCCAGGCTTAGAGCATTGTAAATTGCTCTTAGCTCCAGTATATTTATATGAAGAGACATCTCCAGGCTTGACCATACTCCCTGGAAGTTTCTTCCCTGTGTGACCGCTCCCCAGCCTCTCAGACTGGCATCCGTGGTCACCAGGACCCAGTCCTGTATGCCGAATCTGCGGCCCTCTAACAGATGAGCACTCTGCAACCACCACAGAAGAGACACCCTTGTCCGTGGCGATAAGGTTATCCGCTGATGCATCTGCAGATGCGATCCGGACCATTTGTCCAGCAGATCCCACTGAAAAGTTTGTGCGTGGAATCTGCCGAATGGAATTGCTTCGTAAGAAGCCACCATCTTTCCCAGGACTCTTGTGCATTGATGCACAGACACTTTTCCTGGTTTTAGGAGGTTCCTGACAAGTTCGGATAACTCCTTGGCTTTCTCCTCCGGAAGAAACACCTTTTTCTGAACCGTGTCCAGAATCATTCCCAGGAACAGCGGACGTGTTGTCGGGGTCAACTGAGATTTTGGAAAATTCAGAATCCACCCATGTTGTTGCAGCACTACTTGGGTTAGTGCTACTCCGTCCTCCAGCTGTTCTGTGGACCTTGCCCTTATCAGGAGATCGTCCAAGTAAGGGATAATTAATACGCCTCTTCTTCGCAGAAGAATCATCATTTCGGCCATTACCTTGGTAAAGACCCGAGGTGCCGTGGACAATCCAAACGGCAGCGTCTGAAACTGATAATGACAGTTTTGCACCACGAACCTGAGGTACCCTTGATGTGAAGAGCAAATTGGGACATGCAGGTAAGCATCCTTTATGTCCAGGGACACCATAAAGTCCCCTTCTTCCAGATTCGCTATCACTGCTCTGAGTGATTCCATCTTGAACTTGAATTTTTGTATGTACGGGTTCAAAGATTTCAGATTTAGAATAGGTCTTACCGAGCCGTCCGGCTTCGGTACCACAAATAGCGTGGAGTAATACCCCTTTCCCTGTTGTAGGAGGGGTACCTTGACTATCACCTGCTGAGAAAACAGCTTGTGAATGGCTTCCAATACCGTCGCCCTGTCTGAGGGAGACGTTGGCAAAGCAGACTTTAGGAACCGGCGAGGGGGAGACTTCTCGAATTCCAACCTGTAACCCTGAGATACTACCTGCAGGATCCAAGGGTCCACCTGTGAGCAAGCCCACTGTGCGGTGAAATTCCTGAGTCGACCCCCCATCGCTCCTGAGTCCGCTTGTACAGCCCCAGCGTCATGCTGAGGGCTTTGCAGAACCCTGGGAGGGCTTCTGTTCCTGGGCAGGGGCTGCTTGCTGCCCTCTCTTACCCCTTCCTCTGCCCCGGGGCAGATATGACTGTCCTTTTGCCCTCTTGTTCTTATAGGACCGAAAGGACTGCGGCTGAAAAGACGGTGTCTTTTTCTGTTGGGAGGGGGTCTGAGGTAAAAAGGTGGATTTTCCGGCAGTTGCCGTGGCCACCAGATCCGATAGACCTACGCCAAATAATTCTTCCCCTTTATACGGCAATACTTCCATATGTCGTTTGGAATCCGCATCACCTGACCACTGTCGCGTCCATAAACTTCTTCTGGCAGATATGGACATCGCACTTACTCTCGATGCCAGAGTGCAAATATCCCTCTGAGCATCTCGCATATAAAGAAAAGCATCCTTTAATTGCTCTATAGTCAATAAAATACTGTCCCTATCCAGGGTATCAATATTTTCAGTCAGGGAATCCGACCAGACCACCCCAGCACTGCACATCCAGGCTGAGGCGATGGCTGGTCGCAGTATAACACCAGTATGTGTGTATATACTCTTTAGGGTAGTTTCCAGCCTCCTATCAGCTGGATCCTTGAGGGCGGCCGTATCAGGAGACGGTAACGCCACTTGTTTTGATAAGCGTGTGAGCGCCTTATCCACCCTAGGGGGTGTTTCCCAGCGCGCCCTAACCTCTGGCGGGAAAGGGTATAATGCCAATAACTTTTTTGAAATTAGCACTTTTCTATCTGGGTTAACCCACGCTTCATCACATACATCATTCAATTCCTCTGATTCAGGAAAAACTACAGGTAGTTTTTTCACCCCCCACATAATACCCCTTTTTGTGGTACTTGCAGTATCAGAGATATGCAAAGCCTCCTTCATTGCCGTGATCATATAACGTGTGGCTCTACTTGAAAATACGTTTGTTTCTTCACCGTCGACACTAGATTCAGTGTCCGTGTCTGGGTCTGTGTCGACCGACTGAGGTAAAGGGCGTTTTACAGCCCCTGACGGTGTCTGAGACGCCTGGGCAGGTACCAACTGGTTTTCCGGCCGTCTCATGTCGTCAACTGATTTTTGTAATGTGCTGACATTATCACGTAATTCCATAAACAAAGCCATCCATTCCGGTGTCGACTCCCTGGGGGGTGACATCACCATTTCCGGCAATTGCTCTGCCTCCACACCAACATCGTCCTCATACATGTCGACACACACGTACCGACACACAGCAGACACACAGGGAATGCTCTTATCGAAGACAGGACCCCACTAGCCCTTTGGGGAGACAGAGGGAGAGTTTGCCAGCACACACCCAAGCGCTCTAATATATATGGGAACAACCTTATATAAGTGTTGTATCCTTATAGCAGCTTAAATATATAAAATATCGCCATAAAAAGTGCCCTCTCTGTTTTACCCTGTTTCTGTAGTGCAGTGCAGGGGAGAGTCCTGGGAGCCTTCCTCACAGCGGAGCTGAGCAGGAAAATGGCGCTGTGTGCTGAGGAGAATAAGCCCCGCCCCCTATTCCGGCGGGCTTTTCTCCCGTAGTTTGTAATATCTGGCAGGGGTTAAATACATCCATATAGCCTCAAGGGCTATATGTGATGTATTTTTTAGCCATAAAAGGTATGGAGAAAGAATTGACTGCATAGGAGAGGAATGGGTTAAACATCCTGTGAGGGGTGGACCTAGCTGTGAGGTAGTACAGCCTTAGGAAAAGGGGGAGGGTTAGGGTATATAGACACTGTAGTGGCCATTTTGAGCCTCTTGGCTGTTCAAATTTCCTTGGGGTAAGTCCTGCATAGCAGTTTGTTCCCCCCTGTTTTTGAATTTTAGTGCACTGTTGAGCCATGACCTCCAGCCGCCCACGCCGATCTGCGGGCGCCCCAGCTCGTTACCAGGCCAGCGAGGCTGAACCCGGGGCCGGGACGTCCGGCGCGGGGGAGGCCGTGTCTGTGCTGGAGGCTGCTGCAGAGCCTTTGGGTGCAGGGCGCCGGACGCGCTCATCCGGCGACCCTGCGGTCGCGAGTGGGGCTGCTGGCGGCCGCGGTGTGCGGCGCGTGGCGGCCCCGAGGTCAGGCATGCTGGATAGACAAGCGCCCGGCGGGGGGGACCAGCGGTCCTCACCTCCGGGGGCAGTTGGGAGCGCCGGGACGGTGGTAGCCCGCGGGCGCGCGCTGGCGCGCCTCGCGGGACGCCGCACGGCACCCGTCGAACTTTCTCCCAACCAGTTCCCCCTGCCAGGGCCGCTCTCTAGGCCCACACGGCGGGGGAGAACTGTGCGAGCAACAGAGGTGACGGCGATCCGGCCTGGGCCCGTTGGGGCGCCCAGCGCGGGATCGGTGGGTGGAAGTGCAGAACAGCAGGATGCATTGTCAGTGGGGGACGCCAGGGCGGGAGGCGGTAGGGCGCGCGCCCGACGGGCGCGCGCACCAACGCGCGGCTCCGGCGGCGTCGCTCGCGCCCGGGTGCGCGCAGCGACGCTGCATCGTTCAGTGTCCCCTCAGCCCTCCTCGCTGCGGGTTAATACCGGCGGGGCGGGGAGGGCTCAGGGCCCTGGTGGTGATCAACCAGGTTTGATGGGCTTGTCCGCCAACAGTGCGGAAGGGTTACACAGCACTGCACCACGGCCTTCGCATGCAGCACGTAGCAGGGCCTCCCGGGCGGGACGGGGCGGCTCATCCGTCACTTCCGGGGTCCCTAGTCGGGCGGGCACGGCAGGTAGGGGGGGGTTTAGGTCCGGGGTGGGTTACCCGGTCAATATGGACCTTTCCCCTCAGGGCCGACCTATTTGTGGTCCTGATGGGTCTTGGCTTCCCGTGCCCATCAGCGGGTCCACACGGCGCGTTCCGCCTGCTCGGCAACCAGCAGGGAACGCTCCGTCGCCAAGGGGTGCAGATTTGAATCAGGACGCGTTCACTACGGCCCTCGCCACGGTGGTGGCTGCTTTGGGTCCGCTCTCAGCGGCCCCAGAACGCGAGGTCGGGTCAAGAGGGTTTCCTAGCGGATCGGGCTTGGGCGCGGGCTCTGCCGCGCAGAGGGTGGCGCGTACGTGCCGTGAGCTTGGTGCGGCCGCGGCTCAGCTGCAGCGGCAGCCACGGCGGGGTGAGACGGTGCGTTCATCCAGCACGCCATCTCCTGGTAGGGCTAGGCCCTCGCCACGGGGTGTCTTTGGGTCCTCTTCCCTCTTTTTGCCCGCAGTTGATCAGAATGATACGGAAGAAACGGAATCGGAGGTTGAGGACGTTTCATACATCGCCCCGGATGAATCTGGATCCGATCATTCTACGGCTTCAGGTGAGGCGGAGCAGTCTGTGTCGGTCGCGAGTACTCCCTCGAGTTCTCGCAGCTCGTCCCCTTCGTCCTCTTCTTCCTCTTCTTCCTCCTCCTCCCTTTCCTCGGCGGTGTCCGACATAAGTAGCACGGCTAAGGCAAGGAAACGGGCGATTAAGTACGCCAAAAAGGCGGCCGGGAGGCAGGAAAGGCACAAGAGGCGAAGGCGGATTAGCAAAGAATCTCGCAAGGCTAGGAAGCGACGCGACTTGCCAGGTGTGGTTCGCTGCGAGTATACAGCGGTCATGCGAGGGCTCAGGGATAGCTGCAGCAAAAGCATTCGTAAAGGGGACTTCGTAGATATCTTCGTCTTGACGAAGAGCGCGAAGAAGGAGTTCAAGGCAGCTACCGCTAAGAAGGGCATAGGGGCCGAGGCATTTCGCACGTTCGATAACTGGCTGGCAGGGTTCTGGGTTTTCGCGGCTTGTTACCTTGAGGACAGGCCAGACGAGCACATGAACATCATCCGGTACCTGCACCTCGTGCATGATATGCAGCGCACGTCGGCGGGTGACGAATGGCTTAGGTATGACGAGGAGTTCAGAGAAAAACAGGATGGGTTGTACGTTATGGACTTCGGGTTCAAAGACGTGGAGGTCTGGCTTAGGGTCACCAGGGCCTCACAACAGGCCACGGAGCCCCGGAGCGCTGGGGCGGACGGACACCGGGTCGGTCCGTCCGCCCAAGCGCTCGGCGGGGTCGGAGGGTCGGCCAAGCCAGTTAGGTCGGCCGTCCGGACTGGTAAACAGGCAGGAACTAAGGGGTTATGCTTCGCGTTTAACAACGCGGCATGTACCTACGGCAAGCAGTGTCGGTTCCGCCACGCTTGCATGCATTGCGGGGGTTCCCACCCGGCCTCCTCCTGTTTCAAGAATACTCGGCAGGGTCCCCGCGCTAAACAACCCTACGCTAGAGGAGCACCCGGCGGGAGTGCTCCGCAGGGCACCAACGCCAATTAGGCTAGAAGCTATGCGAAAATGGCTGAATTGGTATCCGAATAAGGAGGATGCCAGGTTTTTGTTCGAAGGTTTTAGTTTTGGTTTCCGCTTGCCTGTTGCAAGCGAGGTTACAGTTAGGGCGCAGAGGAACCTTCAGTCGGCTAGGTCCTTGCCTTTAGAGTTGCGGGAAAAAGTCGATAAGGAGGTCAAGCTGGGCAGGATGGGGGGGGCCTTTTGCTGCACCCCCCGTGGCTGACCTCGTCATCTCCCCGGTGGGGGTGGTGCCCAAGAAGACACCTGGGGCCTTCCGTCTGATACAGCACCTTTCCTACCCACCGGGGGCCTCGGTAAACGACGCTATACCTCAGGGCCATTGCTCGGTGGTATATCAATCGTTTGACGAGGCGCTCAATTTGGTCCGCAGCTACGGAAATGGGGCCCTCATGGCAAAGATTGACGTCGAATCCGCTTTCAGGTTGCTACCCCTCCATCCGGACTCATTTCGTTTTATGGGTTTCCGGATTGGATCGGAATATTTCATCGACAAATGTTTGCCGATGGGATGTTCCGTTTCATGCTCGTATTTTGAACGCTTTAGCACCTTCCTACATTGGTGCGTGGAGTCTTCGTCGGGTGGGCACGGAGTTGCCCATTACCTCGATGATTTCCTTTGTACGGGTCCGGCAGGTTCGCCGCGGTGCGGCAACCTGCTTTTCAGTATACGAGCTTTGTTTTGTCACTTCGGCGTGCCAGTTGCCGAAGACAAAACGGAGGGGCTGATCTCTTGCCTGTCATTTCTGGGTATCGAGATCGACACAGTGGCGGGCGAGTGTCGCCTGCCTTTGGACAAAGTGGCTAAGCTTCGCGAGGTCATTGGACAGTTCCTGGGCTCGCGGAAGGTTAAGCTGCGACAGGCGCAATCCTTGCTGGGCATGTTTAACTTTGCTTGTCGGGTCATCCCGATGGGCAGGGTTTTCTGCCGGAAGCTGGAAAGAGCAACCGCGGGATGTGCCAGGCCGCACCACTTTGTAAGGTTGCCAGCCGAGATAAAAAGAGATCTGGCAGTGTGGGCCTCGTTCCTGGAAGATTTTAACGGGGTTCGAATATGGCAAACACCAACGACAGATAGCGCCAGATTGCAGCTTTTCACCGACGCGGCGGGAGCATCCGGTTTTGGGTGCTATCTTGAGGGATCTTGGTGCGCGGCAGCGTGGCCAGCGGAATGGCATCAGGCTGGTCTCACTAGGGACCTTCTGCTCCTGGAGCTTTTTCCCATCATGGTTGCGCTGGAAATTTGGGGCGACCGGCTAGCACATCGCAGCATCCTGTTCAGATGCGACAATCTGGGCGTGGTGCACGCGATTAACAACCAGAGGGCTAAGTCGCTGGTTGTGCTGCGGGTCCTAGGGCAGTTGCTGCTTACTTGTCTGCGCAGGAATGTGTGGTTCCGCGCTCAGCACGTGCCGGGTCTGGAGAACGGGGTCGCTGATGCGCTATCGCGAGGACATTGGGATAGGTTTCACTTGTTGGCTCCAGAGGCCGACCAACGGGGTTTTTATTGTCCCGGTTATGTCCGGCAGGTCATCG
Organism: Pseudophryne corroboree; assembly: GCF_028390025.1. Classification (NCBI taxonomy): domain Eukaryota; kingdom Metazoa; phylum Chordata; class Amphibia; order Anura; family Myobatrachidae; genus Pseudophryne; species Pseudophryne corroboree. Next base: position 678,918,340 of record NC_086446.1, read on the forward strand.
AGCCGGAATGGAAGGTCTAGCGCTGCGATCGGTCGCGCCATCCACGCTTAAGGCTTACGAACAGGCCTGGAGCGAATGGGAAGAATTTGCTAGAGGACGGAAGCAACGAGGTAAGAGGGGGCATCGGATGATGCTTTCTTTTATTTGGCAGCTTTATGTTTCGGGTAGGTCTAGAGCGGTGGTGTCCCGGTACTTGGCTGGCATTGCGTTTTTCTCCAGAATTAAGGGCGTTCCCGACCTGACGAAAAGCGGGATTCTGCTTAAGGCTATGAAAGGATGGGCACGAGTTGCACCTACATCACCTGACAGGAGGCGGCCCATTGATGCAGCTTTGCTGCCTGACATCATTGGGTCGGTAGGGGACATAGCATCGTCTATGTTCGAATCGCTGCTTTTTAGATTGGCTTTTTCTATGGCCTACCACGGTGCCTTTAGGATTTCGGAATTGGTAGCGCCTTCTAAGCAGACGGATTCGCGCATGCTGGTGGGTGACGTAGTGGTGAGTGGGGGGTCCCTGCTGTGCAGATTGCGACGCTCTAAGACGGACCAGGTGGGGAAGGGCCGATGGGTCACCCTGGTTCCGGCACTGGAGGAGAGCATATGCCCAGTACGGTTGGCGGTACAATATGAGGCAGTAAGGCCCGACTGTCGGGGGTCGTGGCTGCTGCACTATGATGGGCTGCCAGTGACAAAGTTCCAATTTCGGTGGATGATGGGTCGCTGTCTGACGAGCTTGGGCCTTTCCCCCTCCCACTTCGGTACACACTCCTTCCGCATTGGGGCTGCTACGGCAGCAGCGGCAGCGGGTTTTTCGGGAGCCCAGATCCAGGCGGTGGGACGATGGAAGTCGTCCTGTTATAAGCGATACATTCGCCCCGTCGCCTGAGATTCTTTGCATAAGCGTAGCTGGCAGCGATAAGTTAGAGTAAGTTAAAGTTTTGCTTGGTTTATGCATATGTTATGTTCCCTATATGTTGTTTCGGTTACCCGTTTGTGATCCTACTCAGGGATTAGCCACTTGCCGCTGCGGGCGTGAGCCGGCAGCGGGGGTCTGGAGTTATTTTGCTATTTTTGCCTGACTTGACGGACTGAATTCTAATCATTAATTCGGCTAATCTGTTGCTATCAAAGTCCCTCAGCAGGTTTTTATGCTTTCACCTCCAGCTGAGTTATTTCATGTTCTACCCTCCTTTTTCATACCCCCCCCCCCCCCCTCCCTCCCTCCCCCCCCCCCCTGTTTTTATTTCGTTTTGAATTTTTCTTTTTTTTTTTACCTTTCCCTTAAAGTCTTAATGCTCGGCTTCAAATTCATTAGAACATCGGGTGATCGGCTAGGCCGTGACTGCTGCGACTTAGGAGCTATAATCAAAAAATTTTTTCTTTTTGGCAGATCCTTCAGGTTAACGCAATTTCTATTTCTGGTATAGATTTTAGTAACACATTTTACCCCTTTTCTTCCATTCAGGTTGTTTCGCTGATGGCTTGTCCGTTTGGGTGGTCGGCCACTCTTATGTCTTTTGGGCAGCTAGGTTCTTGGCCTCTGATACGGCTCAGAGGTTCCCTGGAGGTCAGGGAATCAGATGGCTTGGTTGGCGAGGAATGATGTGGACAGATCTATTGAGTAGATTAGTCAGTCAAGCTAGGAAGCATGGTGTTCCCAGGGTGTTGGTTGTCCACTTAGGTGGCAACGACCTGGGGAGGAGGACTTCCTTGAAGCTAAGGTGGGCCATGATACAGGATCTGGCAAAGGTGGCCGCAGCATGGACCAATTGCGTATTGGTTTTTTCCCTGATGGTGCCAAGGTTGAGTTGGCGCGGTGTGGAGGACGGACGCGTTATAGATGAGGCCAGGATAAAGGTGAATGTCGCGGTGGCGAAGTGGGTCTTGGCCCACGGGGGCAAAGTGGTTCGCCACCCTAGGATTCGGTTCCGAGACAAACACCTTTTTCGGCCTGATGGTGTACATCTATCCGATGAGGGGATGATGTTTTTCCTGGAGGATCTGTTCCTAGTGTTGCAGGAGTTAGGGTAGTTTATGGTGGCGGTGCGAGGACTCTGGGAGGGAGTCCTTCGCTTTTGGCGGAAAAGAACGGCAGTTTGTAGTTGTATCGCTTATTTAGGTAGTAAGTTTCAGTTTATTTGGTTTAGGTGCACTCACCTCCATCGACTTAATGGCCGCTCGACCACCCATCCGGGAGGCAGCGGCAGGGCACCCAGGAGCGGTGGGAAGTCACTGTGGGGGTTGTGTTGACACCTATTACCGGTTTTTGATAAGGTGTTGGACGGTTTCGGTCAGTTTACCAATTTAAGTTCACCAATAGTTTTATAGAGCCGTTCTTTTTTCTGCCACCATTTTTGCCGGGAATTCGGCAGCTTAACAAATTTTTCCATTTACAGGTTTGCTATGGTTAGGGTCAAATAAATAGCTAGCAATTTTTCTGCCAAAATCATGTCTCCGTGTCGTTATTTACTGGTTTAGAAGGTAACTAAGGTTTACTTTAATAAAGGGGGTCCACCAAATATCACTAGGATGTTTAGGAGAAAGAATTGACTGCATAGGAGAGGAATGGGTTAAACATCCTGTGAGGGGTTGACCTAGCTGTGAGGTAGTACAGCCTTAGGAAAAGGGGGAGGGTTAGGGTATATAGACACTGTAGTGGCCATTTTGAGCCTCTTGGCTGTTCAAATTTCCTTCCCGCCCTCCCGCCCTATGGGATGTGGTTGTTTTGGTGATGCGGAGTGCATTGGCGTTTTGATTGCTGGCTGGTTTTTCATTCGTTGGCTATTTATAGGCGGAAAAGAACGGCAGTTTGTAGTTGTATCGCTTATTTAGGTAGTAAGTTTCAGTTTATTTGGTTTAGGTGCACTCACCTCCATCGACTTAATGGCCGCTCGACCACCCATCCGGGAGGCAGCGGCAGGGCACCCAGGAGCGGTGGGAAGTCACTGTGGGGGTTGTGTTGACACCTATTACCGGTTTTTGATAAGGTGTTGGACGGTTTCGGTCAGTTTACCAATTTAAGTTCACCAATAGTTTTATAGAGCCGTTCTTTTTTCTGCCACCATTTTTGCCGGGAATTCGGCAGCTTAACAAATTTTTCCATTTACAGGTTTGCTATGGTTAGGGTCAAATAAATAGCTAGCAATTTTTCTGCCAAAATCATGTCTCCGTGTCGTTATTTACTGGTTTAGAAGGTAACTAAGGTTTACTTTAATAAAGGGGGTCCACCAAATATCACTAGGATGTTTATTACATTGCTGCCCAGGGCGCCCCCAGCAGCGCCCTGCACCCTCCGTGACCGTTGGTGAGAAGTGTGTGACAAACAATGGCGCACAGCTGCAGTGCTGTGCGCTACCTTCAAGAAGACTGAAGAGCCTTCTGCCGCCGGTTTCTGGACCTTCAATCTTCAGCATCTGCAAGGGGGGTCGGCGGCGTGGCTCCGGGACGAACCCCAGGGTGAGACCTGTGTTCCGACTCCCTCTGGAGCTAATGGTGTCCAGTAGCCTAAGAAGCCAATCCATCCTGCACGCAGGTGAGTTGAACTTCTCTCCCCTAAGTCCCTCGATGCAGTGAGCCTGTTGCCAGCAGGACTCACTGAAAATAATAAACCTAAAAACTTTTTCTAAGCAGCTCCTTAAGAGAGCCACCTAGATTGCACCCTGCTCGGACGGGCACAAAAACCTAACTGAGGCTTGGAGGAGGGTCATAGGGGGAGGAGCCAGTACACACCACCTGATCCTAAAGCTTTTGTTTTGTGCCCTGTCTCCTGCGGAGCCGCTAATCCCCATGGTCCTGACGGAGTCCCCAGCATCCACTTAGGACGTCAGAGAAAATATGTTAAGATTTGTAAAAAAGAAAAAAAATGTTATGTGCCCGCAAGGGGCTCATTGCGCTCGCCCAGCTGTCTGTATGCCGGCAGTCGAGATTCCGGCGCAGGTATGCTGGCCGCCAGGAGCCCGGCCGCCGGCATACCATACTACACCTCTCGTTGGGAGCTCTTCAGTTTGCCGGCTGTTGGGATCCCGACGCACAGTATACCAGCACCGGAATCCCGACACCCGGCAAACCAACACCATTTCTCCCTCTTGGGGGTCCACGACCCCCCTGGAGGGAGAATAGATAGCGTGGCTTAGCACGCCACTGTGCCCGCAGCGTTGCGAATGCGAGCGCGCAAGGAGCTCAGTTGCGCTTGCCCAGCTGTCGGTATGCCGGCGGTCGGGATTCCGGCGCCGGTGTGCTGGCCGCTGGGAGCCCAGCCGCCAGCATAACATACTACACCCGTCATCGTCTGCAATTAACCTTTCATGTATGAGTGAAGGGATATAGAGTACTATGGCTAACTTGTCGGCTGTAGGACTTTTTGCCCATACGTAAATCCGCCCCCTAATATGGCTGCAGCAACTGTAATCTAAAAACAGTTCTATCAATGAAAGGGTTAGCGCTCTGTGTTTGTAGTCATTGGCCGTAGCCAGGAGCTGAATGGTTCAGTTCCAGGACCTAGATAGACAGGGGAACATACAGAGAACAGTGCACTGTTATGGACTGAATCATTTGCTGAACTAGTCTGACCATAATCTGACACTAGAGCAGGAAATGAGTCACAGTGCTCTGCAGCTGCCTCTTCATTTACATAGAAAGAGCCCAATAAAGGCACGTGTGCCATTTCTAATTAGCCAGGCTATCTTGCACAAATCATTTTTTATTGAGATCTTTCAGGAGATGTGGAAGTCATGGAAGCAGTGTTCTGGAAAAGTCCCTGATTTTCAATACTGACAGACTGCACACTATCACTTCTCTTGTACAGTGTGCACTTATTCTGTGTGAGTATAGAAAGCATAACTGAATTTGCATTAAGATTATGCATACCTCCCAACTGTCCTGATTTTGGTGGGTCAGACCCGTTTTTCACGATCTGTTCCGCCGTCCCACCTACGGGTCGCAGTGTCCCGCGGTGGGGGTGGGGCAGTTGGAGGATCCCCCCCCCCGACACTCGCGTCTATTCCCCGGGAGAGAGGGACAGGGGGCATGGCCAGTAGCTCACGGAGTGCTGTCCAAGCTCCCATAGTGATGAAAACGGGGGCGTGGTTAGCGATCATGGTGCTTGTCACAAGGCCACACCCCCTGGCCAGAGGCCACGTCCCCTAATATCGGCGAAGATGTCCCTAATCAAGGGACAAAGAAGTTGGGAGGTATGGATTATGTCCATTGGTCGGGTCACTTAAGGGGAGATGTACTAAGCAGTGAAGAGTGGAGAAGTGAGCCAGATAACAAGTTTGCCCATGGCAACCAATCAGCTGCTCTGTATAATTTTATAGTATGCATTGGTCGACATGGTCACTAGGTCAACTTGAAGAAGGTCGACATGAAGACGGTCGACATGAGTTTTTCACATTTTTTTGTGGACTACAATTGAGAACCTTGTACACGGTGCACTAATTGGGGTTCCCGGTCATTCTACCAAGTAAACTACACAAACTCCCCCCCCCCCCCACCCGTAAAAAACGTATGTCGACCTTTTTCCATATTGACCTTGTTCATGTTCACCTAGTGACCATGTCGACCTATTTCAGCAGTGAACCTAGTCACTGTCGATCAATAGTAGTCAACCTAATGACTGTCGACCTAGTTATGTCTATGCTATGATCCACACCCGTGTCATTAGCCAATATAGACATTCATTGATCAAAATAGTGGTTATTACACACAGGGGTTGGTTTTTAATCACTTTCTATTTTCTAGCACTGTCTATTTTGTTTTTCATATTTTTCCTTGTATAATAAATAGTAAAAAAAGGTTATTATGTTTTACCTGGACATAATAGGTTCTGTTTGCACTGCCAGGGGAACTTTGTGTTTCTTATCGGTCTTCTTGAACGTTCACAAATATGCCAGATGAGCCTAATGATTACCATAGTATCATTACTGTGGATGAAGATAGTTTTCAGGCTTTACATGCTGCAAGATGGGGCCGGTTGCCCAAAATGGAAAAATATCCAGCTACATGACAATATCATTATTATATATACTGCAATTTACTAGTATTTCAGTGGCTACATTTTCTCCATAACTACAAAACTGAGCGATATATAGACACAGGCCTGATTCATGTTTGTAAATAAAGTAAAAAAGCAAGCAACGGGGCAAAACCATGTTACACTGCAGGTGGGGCAGATGTAACATGTGCAGAGAGATTAATGTTAGGTACACACTGAGCAATATGTTGTCCCATCCGGCAGATTGGACCAACATATTACTCAGAACAGTGCATATTGGGCAGTTTGTATGCACTATATGTGGGTGCCCGCGGTCACTAGCGACATCGTCAGGTTTGATGTGCTGCACATCAAACCTGACGATATTGCTAACGTCCTGTAGTAAGGATGGAACATGTTCGTTCTCAATGTGTACCCAAGTTGCGGTATGTCGGCTTGTAGGGCCAACATATTGGCTGGATACACATCACTAGAGTGTGTAGCCATCCTTAGATTTGGGTGGGGCATGTTCTAGCTGAAATCTAAATGGCAGTGGAAAAATCAAGCTGTCTAACTTTTGTGTGCTACTGTACATGTAAAAGCAACTAGTATTTACCCTGCACAGAAAACATATGTATTTACTCACCATGCACGGCAACATGGTTTGTTCCAGACAAAGTAAGGTGGGTTTTTTTTTTTTGCTTTACTTACAAACCCAAATCAGGTCCATAGTGGAAAACTGACCTAACCATACTTACCAGCACACAAGGCATAGTGGTTTCTGCAATTGACACAGAATTACCCTCCTGTAGAATAGTATACATGCATTAAATATCAATGTAAGTGTTATTGTATTAACTGAATCCTATGAAACTGGATAATCGAGTGACTGATAAAAACAATGTTTAAAAAAACAGGAACAACTCAGAATATGTGTGGTTTTAGGTGTGTTTGCCAAAGGTAAGGCTAGTATATTATAATGTATCTGTCAGGCTCTATGTACTCAATAGAGTGAAATAATCTGTTTTGTGGGAGAAGCAGTTTTCATACAGGAAACAAAAACATTTAGTGGTGAATTCAGTTAACATTCAGTTAAAGGAGAAGAAACATCAGGAGCAAAAAAAAATAAAAAAATAAAAATGATGTTTTTCCGCAATGTTTCCCCTGTATTTTTTTCCCCGCCCAATCCACTTTGGCCACCCAAAAAAATAGGATTTTAATTACCTACCAGTAAATCCTTTTCTCGTAGTCCATAGAGGATGCTGAGATCCACATTAGTACCATGGGGTATAGACGGATCCACTAGGAGCCATTGGCACTTTAAGAGTTTGAGAGTGTGGGCTGGCTCCTCCCTCTATGCCCCTCCTACCAGACTCAGTATAGAAACTGTGCCCGAAGAGACGGACAACTTCGAGAGAAGGATTTTACACAGATAGTGGCGAGATTCACACCAGCTCACACATACAAGGCAAACCAAGCTAACCAGCTTGAAAAGTCAGCAACGGCTAAACAAGATTACTTAACCAAGTAACAAAGAAGTACTTAACGAAGAACTAAGCAGTACTGAACTAAGTAACTACTGCAGAATCATGAAGCGCTGGGCGGGTGCCCAGCATCCTCTACGGACTACGAGAAAAGGATTTACCGGTAGGTAATTAAAATCCTACTTTCTCTTACGTCTTAGAGGATGCTGGGGTCCACATTAGTACCATGGGGATGTACCAAAGCTCCCAGAATGGGAGGGAGAGCGCGGAGGCTCCTGCAGATCTGACTGACCAAACTTCAGGTCCTCAGAGGCCAAAGTATTGAACTTGTAGAACTTTGCAAACGTGTTCGACCCAGACCAAGTAGCCGCTTGGCAAAGCTCTAAAGCTGAGACACCCCGGGCGGCCGCCCAGGAAGAACCCACCTTACGAGTAGAGTGGGCCTTAACAGACGTAGGACACGGCAATCCTGCCGTAGAATACGCATGCTGGATAGTGAACCTGATCCAGCGAGAGATCGTCTGCTTAGAAGCAGGACACCCAAGTTTCTTGGGATCATACAGGACAACAGAGAGTCTGATTTTCTGTGACGAGCAGTCCTCTTCACATAGATTTTCAGAGCCCTTACAACATCCAAGGACTTTGATGAAATTGAGGAGTCAGTAGCAACTGGCACCACAATAGGTTGATTGATATGAAATGCCGACACAACCTTTGGAAGGAACTGCTGACGTGTCCGGAGCTCAGCTCAATCTTCATGGAAGATCAAGTAGGGGCTCTTACAAGACAAAGCCCCCAACTCCGACACACGTCTAGCAGAAGCTAAGACCAACAAAGTGACAGCCTTCCACGTGAGAAACTTGACCTCATCCTCCGGTAGAGGTTCAAACCAATCCGATTGGAGGAACTGTAACACCACGTTAAGATCCCTGGGTGCCGTAGGCGGCACAAAGGGAGGCTGGATGTGCAGAACTCCTTTCAAGAAAGTCTGAACCTCAGGGAGGGAAGCCAATTGTTTCTGGAAGAAAATGGATAGGGATAAAATCTGGACCTTTACGAATCCCAACCTCAGGCCCATATCCACACCTGATTGCAGGAAGAGGAGAAACTGTCCCAGTTGAAACTCCACCATTGAAAATTTCTTGGACTCACACCAAGATACATATTTTTTCCAAATGCGATGGTAATGTTTAGACGTTACTCCTTTCCTAGCCTGTATCAAGGTAGGAATAACCTTGTTCGGAATTCCCTTCTGAGCATTCTGAGCATTTGGCATTCAACCTCCATGCCGTCAAACGTAGCCACGGTAAGTCTTGATAAGCGAACGGCCCCTGCTGCAGCAGGTCCTCCCGAAGAGGAAGAGGCCTCGGCTCTTCTAGCAGTAGATCCAGAAGATCCGCGTACCAAGCCCTTCTTGGCCAGTCTGGAGCAATGAGGATTGCCTGAACTCTTGTTCTCCTTATGAGCTTTAGAATCCTTGGAATTAGTGGAAGTGGAGGAAACACATACACCGACTGGAACACCCACGGAGTTACCAGGGCGTCCACCGCCACTGCTTGTGGGTCTCTTGACCTTAAGCAATACCTCTGAAGTTTTTTGTTGAGGCGGGAGGCCATCATGTCTATTTGAGGAACCCCCCCAAAGGTTTGTCACCTCCGTGAACACCTCTGGATGGAGGCCCCACTCTCCTGGATGGAGATCGTGTCTGCTGAGGAAGTCCGCTTCCCAGTTGTCCACTCCCGGAATGAAAATTGACGACAGTGCTAACGCATGCTTTTCCGCCCAGAGGATGATTCTTGTCACCTCTGACATTGCAGCTCTGCTCTTTGTTCTGCCTTGTCGGTTTATGTAGGCCACCATTGTTACATTGTCCGACTGCACTTGAATGGGTCGATCTCGCAGAAGGTGAGTCGCTTGGAGAAGACCGTTGTATATGACGCTTAGTTCCAGAATGTTTATTGGAAGACAGAATTCCAGACTTGACCACCTTCTTTGGAAGGTTTCCCTTTTTCGGCGACAGACGTATCCTCATGTGCATATGTAGATGAGAACCCGACCACTTGTCTAGGAGATCCAATTGGAAGGATCGAGCATGAAATCTTCCGTATTGTAGAGCCTCGTAGGAGGCAAGCATCTTCCTCAGAAGGCGAATGCACCGATGAACGGAAACCCGGGCTGGCCTCAGGACATCCCGGACCATTGTTTGTATCACCAACGCTTTCTCCTCTGGTAGAAACACCCTCTGCACTTCCGTGTCGAGGATCATCCCCAGGAAACACAATCTCCTTGTCGGCTTCAAATGTGACTTTGGAAGGTTCAGGATCCAACCATGGACCCTGAGCAGATGAGTCGTGAGAGCAATGGACTGCAACAGTTTCTCCCTGGACGACGCCTTTATCAGCAGATCGTCCAGGTATGGAATTATGTTCACTCCCTGCCTGCGGAGGAGAGCCATCATTTCTGCCATCACCTTGGTGAACACCCTGGGTGCCGTGGAGAGCCTGAATGGCAGTGCCTGAAACTGCTAGTGACTTTCTAACAGTGCAAATCTGAGATAAGCCTGATGCGGAGGCCAAATCGGAATGTGGAGATACGCATCCTTGATATCTAGGGATACCAGGAACTCCCCCTCCTCCAGACCTGAGATCACCGCTCCCAGAGACTCCATTTTGAATTTGAACTCCCTTAGATAAGGGTTTAGCGTTTTCAAGTTCAAAATTGGTCTGACCAAACCATCCGGTTTCGGTACCACAAAGAGGCTTGAATAGTAACCCATGCTGTGCATATGAGGTGGAACTGGAACAATGACCTCTGCCTTTTCCAATTTTTGGATAACTTCCTGTAGGACAGTTCTGTCTCACAATAAAGTTGGCAAGCCTGATTTGAAGAATCGGTGAGGTGGGGTTTCTTGAAACTCTAGTCTGTACCCCTGGGACACAATATCCTGTACCCAGGGATCCAGGGATCCAGGCCGGAACGCGTGATTCTCGTCCCCACCAGCCCGTCCTCCAGGCTGTGTGGTCCACCGTCATGCTGAGGATTTTGAGGAACCAGAGGCAGGTTTCTGGTCCTGAGAGCCTGCGGGTGCAAGCTTTTTGGATTTTGCCCGCCCACCTCTAAAGAAGGTGGTAGGAGGCTTGGACTTTTTTGTCTTAGCGGTCCGAAAGGACTGTGATGCAGATGAAGAAAAGGGTTTCTTCGTAGAAGGCGTAGCTGAGGGAAGAAAAGGTGATTTACCCGCGGTTGCCGTGGAAATCCACGCATCCAACGCTTCCCCAAAAAGAGCCTGAGTTGTGTAGGGTAGGTTCTCCACACTTCTCATGGATTCTGCATCTGTAGACCACTGGCGTAGATATCCTTCCTTTCAGCGTACCCAGGTCCTTCATGGATTCCACCATGAACCCCGCAGAATCCTGTATGTTACGTAAAAATAATTCAATGTCACTTCTATCCATTGAATCCAAATCCTCTAGTAACGTGCCTGACCATTTTACTATAGCTTTAGAGATCCATGCGCAGGCAATAGTAGGCCTCAGCGCTACCCCTGAAGCAGTGTATATGGATTTGAGCGTAGTGTCAATCTTACGATCAGCCGGTTCTTTTAACGCGGTAGACCCAGGGACAGGTAAAACTACCTTTTTCGACAGTCTGGAAACAGATGCGTCAACTATGGGTGGGTTTTCCCATTTTTTTCTATCTTCCTCAGGGAAGGGGAAAGCAACCAGAATCCTTTTAGGAATCTGGAATTTTTTTCTCCAGGTTTTGCCATGATTTTTCAAATAAAGCGTTTAATTCTTTAGACGCAGGGAAGGTTAGCGAGGCTTTCTTATTATCTGTGAAGTAAGCCTCCTCAACCTGCTCAGGTGATGTGTCAGTAATATTTAACACATCTCTAATGGCCTCAATCATGAGCTGCACACCCTTTGCAAGGGATGCCACCCCCTCAGCACATCTCCATCACCGTCTGCTGTGTCAGAGTCGGTATCCGTGTCATCTTGCATAATCTGGGCAAGTACACGTTTCTGTGGGTATATGCTAGGTGATTTTGAAGGAATAGGAACAGAACCTGACCAAACTGCCATAGACTTCTTTAAAACCTGAGTATGAGCTACCCTAGTAGAGATCTGAGAGATCATTCCCTTAATAGAGGCTAACCACTCAGGCTCAGCAATAGGAATCTGAGACAATGCATTACATTCCTGTGTACATGGAATGGATTCCGCCTGAGAGGAAATGTCCTCTGCAGCATAAGACACAGAGTCCCTAGACATGACTATGTGAGAAACAAACACCCACACACAGGAAAATGTCAGACACAGTTTCCCCCCAAGTATGCCACAGAGAAACACAGAGATTGGAGCCAACCCACACACAGCGCTTCCCAAGGTAGATATAATACAACTACCTAGCGCTTATTGTGTACCATAATGGACTACACAGTATTTACACAGCCTTCCCCCCTTCTACAACCCCCTGGTACCGCACAGGATAGCTGGAGTTGCTTGGAGGACCAACTCTCCCTGTCAGCGTCACTCTAGAGTATATGCAGCAGGAAAATAGCGCTGAACGCTGCTTGAGGAGAAGCTCTGCCCCCTGAACATGGCGCTGCTTCCCGCTCTCCACTTCTTTATACTGGCCTGAGGAATTGTGCTGGCAGCATTACCGAGGTCCCTGACAACCTTGGTGCCAGTGTAGGGTATAGGCGCTGGCTCAGGGCTCCCCTCACAGCGCGCACTATGTACCGCTGAGCCTCCGGAGCACAGTTAATACTGCGCTCCCATCCTGTTGCCGTCATCTTCACACCGGCTCCCCGCTTGCCAGGGGGGCCGGTGACTCACTTGCCACTGGAATCTTCTGGCTCTGTTAGGGGGTGGTGGCAGTGCTGCGGGAGTGAGCGGTCGCCTGGGGCGCTTAATGATCATCACCCTTCAGAAGCTCAGTGTCCTGTCAGCGGAGATAGTGGCTCAGACCCCGCAGGGCGGAAACTACTCCTCCCCTAAGTCCCACGAAGCAGGGAGGCTGTTGTCTCCCTTGCCTATACTAACTCTTAGAAAAAAATAAAACTAAAGAAGCTCTAGGAGCTCCCCTAGCTGTGACCGGCTCCTCGGGCACATTTTCAAAATGGAGTCTGGTAGGAGGGGCATAGAGGGAGGAGCCAGCCCACACTCTCAAACTCTTAAAGTGCCAATGGCTCCGAGTGGACCCGTCTATAGCCCATGGTACTAGTGTGGACCCCAGCATCCTCTAGGATGCAAGAGAAAAAAAAATGTGTTTTTGTCTGAAACGGTGCTGTTTTGGGGGATTTGTTTCTCCTGCCTGAGGCAGGAGAAACATGGGGGATAATTCAGAGTTGATCGCAGCAGCAAATTTGTTAGCAATTGGGTAAAACCATGGGGGTAATTCCAAGTTGATCGCAGCAGGAAATTTTTTTAGCAGTTGGGCAAAACCATGTGCACTGCAGGGGGGGCAGATATAACATTTGCAGAGAGAGTTAGATTTGGGTGGGTTATTTTGTTTCTGTGCAGGGTAAATACTGGCTGCTTTATGTTTACACTGCAATTTAGATTGCAGATTGAACTCACCACACCCAAATCTATCTCTGTCTGCACATGTTATATCGGGTTCACTACGGCTGGCCGGCGGTCGGGCTCCTGGCAACCAGCATACCGGCGCCGGGAGCCCGACCGCCGGCTTACAGACAGTGTGGCGAGCGCAAATGAGCCCCTTGCTCGCTGCGCTCGCCACGCTGCTGGCACGGTGGCGCGCTACACGCGCCACACTATTTTATTCTCCCTCTATGGGGGTCGTGGACCCCCACAAGGGAAAATAAGTGTCGGTATGCCGGCTGTCGGGCTCCCGGCGCCGGTATACTGAGCGCCGGGAGCCCGACCGCCGGTATACAGAAGACCACCCGTTATATCTGCCTCCTCTGCAGTGCACATGGTTTTGCCCAATTGCTAACAAAGTTCCTGCTGCGATCAACTCAGAATTACCCCCCATGTGCACTGCAGGTGTGGCAGATATAACATGTGCAGAGAGAGTTAGATTTGGGTGGGGTATTTTGTTTCTGTGCAGGGTAAATACTCGCTGCTTTATTTTTACAGTGCAATTTAGATTTCAGTTTGAACACACCCCACCCAAATCTAACTCTCTCTGCATATGTTATATCTGCCCCCTGAATAGGAGAAAACTGAATAGCTTCGGGTGCGACCCGACTGATCGCGGGTAATTGAATTCCCCCCTTAATATGAACAAGAGTTTCAACCATATTTAAAAGGATTTTGCCAAGATTTGCTTTTGGTTAATTTATCTTAATATATAGTTTTTTTCACAATTTAAATTTGATTGGCTACAATGAGATTGTAAGGTTGTTTACAATTGTAAAGTGCAATGGAATATGCTGCGCTATATAAGAAACTGGTAAATAAATAAATACTATTACTGTATCCCTCCCAACCACCAAAAAAAGTTACTTTGGTTTTAACAAGAGCCCTGAGGTAGTGTTGGAAGAAAATTGGGTTCTACGCAGGGGTTAAAGTGAGCCGGAACGGGGCGGAACTGCGTTCCGTCAGTTCCACTTGGAGACGGTTCGACTCACCTAACCCGGCGATGTGTCCCCGTTGCTGCAGGGAGATGACGGGCGCCCGCTGAGATTGTGTTACCAGCGGGCGCCCGTCTCCCTCACTACCAGTGACGTGCGGTGAGTTCAATGGCTGGGGAGGCACTGGCTTCTCCAGTACATCCCCATCACCCTGTGTGTAGCGCCTCCGGCGGGAGACTACAGCAGGCATTGACGCTGCTGAAGCTGCTACCTGAAAGGATTAGGAGGAGAGCGCCGGCCTCCGCTGCACAATGCACTCCCAGGCATAGGCGTGCACAGCTAAATTTATTAGGGGGTGCACCGCAGGAAGGGTGTATCTAGCACCACCCAGGGGTGTGTCTATCACAATTTTACATTCTCTCAGTAAAATCACATGGCTTAATCTAATTTCTCCATAGTTCCTAATAGAGATGAGCGGGTTCGGTTCCTCGGAATCCGAACCCGCCCGAACTTCAGCTTTTTTCTCACGGGTCCGAGCGACTCGGATCCTCCCGCCTTGCTCGGTTAACCCGAGCGCGCCCGAACGTCATCATCCCGCTGTCGGATTCTCGCGAGGCCCGTATTCTATCGCGAGACTCGGATTCTATATAAGGAGCCGCGCGTCGCCGCCATTTTCACACGTGCATTGAGATTGATAGGGAGAGGACGTGGCTGGCGTCCTCTCCGTTTATAGAGAAGAGACTAGAGTAGAGAGAGACACAGTATTTAGTAATTTTGGGGAGCATTTTTAGGAGTACTACTACTTGCTGAAGTGTAGTGTGACTGTATATGTATATCTGACTTGTGGGGGAGACAGTGGGGAGCAGTTAGAGTCTGAGAGCAGGAGTACATATTTTAACGTACAGTGCACACTTTTGCTGCCAGAGTGCCAGCCACACTGCCATTGTGACCACACTGACCACCAGTATATTGTGATTGTCTGCTTAGGAGTACTACTTGCAAGTTGCTGATAGTGTGACCAGTGACCTGACCACCAGTTTAATTAATCACCACCAGTTTAATATATATATATAATTGTATATATATATAATTGTATACCACCTACCTGTGTTTTTTTTTCTTTTCTTTCTTCTTGATACATACTATAGTAGCTTACTGTAGCAGTCTGCGGTGCTGAGCTGACAGTGTCCAGCAGGTCCGTCATCAGTCATTACATAATAAATATATATACCTGTCCGGCTGCAGTACTAGTGATATTATATATATATATATTTTCATCTCATTATCATCCAGTCTATATTAGCAGCAGACACAGTACGGTAGTCCACGGCTGTAGCTACCTCTGTGTCGGCAGTCGCTCGTCCATCCATAATTGTATACCACCTACCCGTGGTTTTTTTTCTTTTTCTTTCTTCTTGATACATACTACTATAGTAGCTTACTGTAGCAGTCTGCGGTGCTGAGCTGACAGTGTCCAGCAGGTCCGTCATCAGTCATTACATAATAAATATATATACCTGTCCGGCTGCAGTACTAGTGATATTATATATATATATATTTTCATCTCATTATCATCCAGTCTATATTAGCAGCAGACACAGTACGGTAGTCCACGGCTGTAGCTACCTCTGTGTCGGCAGTCGCTCGTCCATCCATAATTGTATACCACCTACCCGTGGTTTTTTTTTTCTTTCTTCTTGATACATACTACTATAGTAGCTTACTGTAGCAGTCTGCGGTGCTGAGCTGACAGTGTCCAGCAGGTCCGTCATTACATAATAAATATATATATATACCTGTCCGGCTGCAGTACTAGTGATATTATATATATATATATATATATTAATTTCATCTCATTATCATCCAGTCTATATTAGCAGCAGACACAGTACGGTAGTCCACGGCTGTAGCTACCTCTGTGTCGGCAGTCGCTCGTCCATCCATCCATAATTGTATACCACCTACCCGTGTTTTTTTTTTTTCTTTCTTCTTGATACATACTACTATAGTAGCTTACTGTAGCAGTCTGCGGTGCTGAGCTGACAGTGTCCAGCAGGTCCGTCATCAGTCATTACATAATAAATATATATACCTGTCCGGCTGCAGTACTAGTGATATTATATATATATATATTAATTTCATCTCATTATCATCCAGTCTATATTAGCAGCAGACACAGTACGGTAGTCCACGGCTGTAGCTACCTCTGTGTCGGCAGTCGCTCGTCCATCCATAATTGTATACCACCTACCCGTGTTTTTTTTTCTTTTCTTTCTTCTTGATACATACTACTATAGTAGCTTACTGTAGCAGTCTGCGGTGCTGAGCTGACAGTGTCCAGCAGGTCCGTCATCAGTCATTACATAATAAATATATATACCTGTCCGGCTGCAGTACTAGTGATATTATATATATATATATATTAATTTCATCTCATTATCATCCAGTCTATATTAGCAGCAGACACAGTACGGTAGTCCACGGCTGTAGCTACCTCTGTGTCGGCAGTCGCTCGTCCATCCATAATTGTATACCACCTACCCGTGGTTTTTTTTTTCTTTCTTCTTGATACATACTACTATAGCAGCTTACTGTAGCAGTCTGCGGTGCTGAGCTGACAGTGTCCAGCAGGTCCGTCATTACATAATAAATATATATACCTGTCCGGCTGCAGTACTAGTGATATTATATCTATATATATATATTAATTTCATCTCATTATCATCCAGTCTATATTAGCAGCAGACACAGTACGGTAGTCCACGGCTGTAGCTACCTCTGTGTCAGCAGTCGCTCGTCCATCCATAATTGTATACTAGTATCCATCCATCTCCATTGCTTACCTGAGGTGCCTTTTAGTTGTGCCTATTAAAATATGGAGAACAAAAATGTTGAGGTTCCAAAAATAGGGAAAGATCAAGATCCACTTCCACCTCGTGCTGAAGCTGCTGCCACTAGTCATGGCCGAGACGATGAAATGCCATCAACGTCGTCTGCCAAGGCCGATGCCCAATGTCATAGTACAGAGCATGTAAAATCCAAAACACCAAATATCAGTAAAAAAAGGACTCCAAAATCTAAAATAAAATTGTCGGAGGAGAAGCGTAAACTTGCCAATATGCCATTTACCACACGGAGTGGCAAGGAACGGCTGAGGCCCTGGCCTATGTTCATGGCTAGTGGTTCAGCTTCACATGAGGATGGAAGCACTCAGCCTCTCGCTAGAAAAATGAAAAGACTCAAGCTGGCAAAAGCACCGCAAAGAACTGTGCGTTCTTCGAAATCCAAAATCCACAAGGAGAGTCCAATTGTGTCGGTTGCGATGCCTGACCTTCCCAACACTGGACGTGAAGAGCATGCGCCTTCCACCATTTGCACGCCCCCTGCAAGTGCTGGAAGGAGCACCCGCAGTCCAGTTCCTGATAGTCAGATTGAAGATGTCAGTGTTGAAGTACACCAGGATGAGGTGGATATGGGTGTTGCTGGCGCTGGGGAGGAAATTGACAAGGAGGATTCTGATGGTGAGGTGGTTTGTTTAAGTCAGGCACCCGGGGAGACACCTGTTGTCCGTGGGAGGAATATGGCCGTTGACATGCCTGGTGAAAATACCAAAAAAATCAGCTCTTCGGTGTGGAAGTATTTCAACAGAAATGCGGACAACATTTGTCAAGCCGTGTGTTGCCTTTGTCAAGCTGTAATAAGTAGGGGTAAGGACGTTAACCACCTCGGAACATCCTCCCTTATACGTCACCTGCAGCGCATTCATAATAAGTCAGTGACAAGTTCAAAAACTTTGGGCGACAGCGGAAGCAGTCCACTGACCAGTAAATCCCTTCCTCTTGTAACCAAGCTCACACAAACCACCCCACCAACTCCCTCAGTGTCAATTTCCTCCTTCCCCAGGAATGCCAATAGTCCTGCAGGCCATGTTACTGGCAATTCTGACGAGTCCTCTCCTGCCTGGGATTCCTCCGATGCATCCTTGCGTGTAACGCCTACTGCTGCTGGCGCTGCTGTTGTTGCTGCTGGGAGTCGATGGTCATCCCAGAAGGGAAGTCGTAAGCCCACTTTTACTACTTCCACCAAGCAATTGACTGTCCAACAGTCCTTTGCGAGGAAGATGAAATATCACAGCAGTCATCCTGTTGCAAAGCGGATAACTGAGGCCTTGACAACTATGTTGGTGTTAGACGTGCGTCCGGTATCCGCCGTTAGTTCACAGGGAACTAGACAATTTCTTGAGGTAGTGTGCCCCCATTACCAAATACCATCTAGGTTCCACTTCTCTAGGCAGGCGATACCGAGAATGTACACGGACGTCAGAAAAAGACTCACCAGTGTCCTAAAAAATGCAGTTGTACCCAATGTCCACTTAACCACGGACATGTGGACAAGTGGAGCAGGGCAGGGTCAGGACTATATGACTGTGACAGCCCACTGGGTAGATGTATGGACTCCCGCCACAAGAACAGCAGCGGCGGCACCAGTAGCAGCATCTCGCAAACGCCAACTCTTTCCTAGGCAGGCTACGCTTTGTATCACCGGTTTCCAGAATACGCACACAGCTGAAAACCTCTTACGGCAACTGAGGAAGATCATCGCGGAATGGCTTACCCCAATTGGACTCTCCTGTGGATTTGTGGCATCGGACAACGCCAGCAATATTCTGTGTGCATTAAATATGGGCAAATTCCAGCACGTCCCATGTTTTGCACATACCTTGAATTTGGTGGTGCAGAATTTTTTAAAAAACGACAGGGGCGTGCAAGAGATGCTGTCGGTGGCCAGAAGAATTGCGGGACACTTTCGGCGTACAGGCACCACGTACAGAAGACTGGAGCACCACCAAAAACGCCTGAACCTGCCCTGCCATCATCTGAAGCAAGAAGTGGTAACGAGGTGGAATTCAACCCTATATATGCTTCAGAGGTTGGAGGAGCAGCAAAAGGCCATTCAAGCCTATACAATTGAGCACGATATAGGAGGTGGAATGTACCTGTCTCAAGCGCAGTGGAGAATGATTTCAACGTTGTGCAAGGTTCTGCAACCTTTTGAACTTGCCACACGTGAAGTCAGTTCAGACACTGCCAGCCTGAGTCAGGTCATTCCCCTCATCAGGCTTTTGCAGAAGAAGCTGGAGGCATTGAAGGAGGAGCTAAAAGGGAGCGATTCCGCTAGGCATGTGGGACTTGTGGATGGAGCCCTTAATTCGCT
Source organism: Pseudophryne corroboree (assembly GCF_028390025.1). Taxonomy (NCBI): domain Eukaryota; kingdom Metazoa; phylum Chordata; class Amphibia; order Anura; family Myobatrachidae; genus Pseudophryne; species Pseudophryne corroboree. The sequence continues at coordinate 678,937,550 of NC_086446.1, forward strand.
TAACAAGGATTCACGGGTGGTCAATCTGTTGAAATCAGAGCACTACATTTTGGCCACCGTGCTCGATCCTAGATTTAAAACCTACCTTGGATCTCTCTTTCCGGCAGACACAAGTCTGCTGGGGTTCAAAGACCTGCTGGTGACAAAATTGTCAAGTCAAGCGGAACGCGACCTGTCAACATCTCCTCATTCACATTCTCCCACAACTGGGGGTGCGAGGAAAAGGCTCAGAATTCCGAGCCCACCCGCTGGCGGTGATGCAGGGCAGTCTGGAGCGACTGCTGATGCTGACATCTGGTCCGGACTGAAGGACCTGACAACGATTACGGACATGTCGTCTACTGTCACTGCATATGATTCTGTCACCATTGAAAGAATGGTGGAGGATTATATGAGTGACCGCATCCAAGTAGGCACGTCAGACAGTCCGTACTTATACTGGCAGGAAAAAGAGGCAATTTGGAGGCCCTTGCACAAACTGGCTTTATTCTACCTAAGTTGCCCTCCCACAAGTGTGTACTCCGAAAGAGTGTTTAGTGCCGCCGCTCACCTTGTCAGCAATCGGCGTACGAGGTTACTTCCAGAAAATGTGGAGAAGATGATGTTCATTAAAATGAATTATAATCAATTCCTCTGTGGAGACATTGACCAGCAGCAATTGCCTCCACAAAGTACACAGGGAGCTGAGATGGTGGATTCCAGTGGGGACAAATTGATAATCTGTGAGGAGCGGGATGTACATGGTGATATATCGGAGGATGATGATGAGGTGGACATCTTGCCTCTGTAGAGCCAGTTTGTGCAAGGAGAGATTAATTGCTTCTTTTTCGGTGGGGGTCCAAACCAACCCGTCATTTCAGTCACAGTCGTGTGGCAGACCCTGTCACTGAAATGATGGGTTGGTTAAAGTGTGCATGTCCTGTTTATACAACATAAGGGTGGGTGGGAGGGCCCAAGGACAATTCCATCTTGCACCTCTTTTTTCTTTCATTTTTATTTGCGTCATGTGCTGTTTGGGGAGTGTTTTTTGGAAGGGCCATCCTGCGTGACACTGCAGTGCCACTCCTAGATGGGCCAGGTGTTTGTGTCGGCCACTAGGGTCGCTTAGCTTACTCACACAGCTACCTCATTGCGCCTCTTTTTTTCTTCTTTGCGTCATGTGCTGTTTGGGGAGTGTTTTTTGGAAGGGCCATCCTGCGTGACACTGCAGTGCCACTCCTAGATGGGCCAGGTGTTTGTGTCGGCCACTAGGGTCGCTTAGCTTACTCACACAGCTACCTCATTGCGCCTCTTTTTTTCTTTGCGTCATGTGCTGTTTGGGGAGTGTTTTTTGGAAGGGCCATCCTGCGTGACACTGCAGTGCCACTCCTAGATGGGCCAGGTGTTTGTGTCGGCCACTAGGGTCGCTTATCTTACTCACACAGCTACCTCATTGCGCCTCTTTTTTTCTTTGCGTCATGTGCTGTTTGGGGAGTGTTTTTTGGAAGGGCCATCCTGCGTGACACTGCAGTGCCACTCCTAGATGGGCCAGGTGTTTGTGTCGGCCACTAGGGTCGCTTATCTTACTCACACAGCTACCTCATTGCGCCTCTTTTTTTCTTTGCGTCATGTGCTGTTTGGGGAGTGTTTTTTGGAAGGGCCATCCTGCGTGACACTGCAGTGCCACTCCTAGATGGGCCAGGTGTTTGTGTCGGCCACTAGGGTCGCTTATCTTACTCACACAGCTACCTCATTGCGCCTCTTTTTTTCTTTGCGTCATGTGCTGTTTGGGGAGTGTTTTTTGGAAGGGCCATCCTGCGTGACACTGCAGTGCCACTCCTAGATGGGCCAGGTGTTTGTGTCGGCCACTAGGGTCGCTTATCTTACTCACACAGCTACCTCCTTGCGCCTCTTTTTTTCTTTGCGTCATGTGCTGTTTGGGGAGTGTTTTTTGGAAGGGCCATCCTGCGTGACACTGCAGTGCCACTCCTAGATGGGCCAGGTGTTTGTGTCGGCCCCTAGGGTCGCTTAGCTTACTCACACAGCTACCTCATTGCGCCTCTTTTTTTCTTTGCGTCATGTGCTGTTTGGGGAGTGTTTTTTGGAAGGGCCATCCTGCGTGACACTGCAGTGCCACTCCTAGATGGGCCAGGTGTTTGTGTCGGCCACTAGGGTCGCTTAGCTTACTCACACAGCTACCTCATTGCGCCTCTTTTTTTCTTTGCGTCATGTGCTGTTTGGGGAGTGTTTTTTGGAAGGGCCATCCTGCGTGACACTGCAGTGCCACTCCTAGATGGGCCAGGTGTTTGTGTCGGCCACTAGGGTCGCTTAGCTTACTCACACAGCTACCTCATTGCGCCTCTTTTTTTCTTTGCGTCATGTGCTGTTTGGGGAGTGTTTTTTGGAAGGGCCATCCTGCGTGACACTGCAGTGCCACTCCTAGATGGGCCAGGTGTTTGTGTCGGCCACTAGGGTCGCTTATCTTACTCACACAGCTACCTCATTGCGCCTCTTTTTTTCTTTGCGTCATGTGCTGTTTGGGGAGTGTTTTTTGGAAGGGCCATCCTGCGTGACACTGCAGTGCCACTCCTAGATGGGCCAGGTGTTTGTGTCGGCCACTAGGGTCGCTTAGCTTACTCACACAGCTACCTCATTGCGCCTCTTTTTTTCTTTGCGTCATGTGCTGTTTGGGGAGTGTTTTTTGGAAGGGCCATCCTGCGTGACACTGCAGTGCCACTCCTAGATGGGCCAGGTGTTTGTGTCGGCCACTAGGGTCGCTTATCTTACTCACACAGCTACCTCATTGCGCCTCTTTTTTTCTTTGCGTCATGTGCTGTTTGGGGAGTGTTTTTTGGAAGGGCCATCCTGCGTGACACTGCAGTGCCACTCCTAGATGGGCCAGGTGTTTGTGTCGGCCACTAGGATCGCTTATCTTACTCACACAGCTACCTCATTGCGCCTCTTTTTTTCTTTGCGTCATGTGCTGTTTGGGGAGTGTTTTTTGGAAGGGCCATCCTGCGTGACACTGCAGTGCCACTCCAAGATGGGCCAGGTGTTTGTGTCGGCCACTTGGGTCGCTTAGCTTAGTCATCCAGCGACCTCGGTGCAAATTTTAGGACTAAAAATAATATTGTGAGGTGTGAGGTATTCAGAATAGACTGAAAATGAGTGGAAATTATGGTTTTTGAGGTTAATAATACTTTGGGATCAAAATGACCCCCAAATTCTATGATTTAAGCTGTTTTTTAGGGTTTTTTGAAAAAAACACCCGAATCCAAAACACACCCGAATCCGACAAAAAAAATTCGGTGAGGTTTTGCCAAAACGCGGTCGAACCCAAAACACGGCCGCGGAACCGAACCCAAAACCAAAACACAAAACCCGAAAAATTTCAAGTGCACATCTCTAGTTCCTAATAATAAAGTAGATAATAAGATTTTACTTACCGATAAATCTATTTCTCGTAGTCCGTAGTGGATGCTGGGGACTCCGTCAGGACCATGGGGAATAGCGGCTCCGCAGGAGACAGGGCACAAAAGTAAAAGCTTTAGGATCAGGTGGTGTGCACTGGCTCCTCCCCCTATGACCCTCCTCCAAGCCTCAGTTAGGATACTGTGCCCGGACGAGCGTACACAATAAGGAAGGATTTTGAATCCCGGGTAAGACTCATACCAGCCACACCAATCACACTGTACAACCTGTGATCTGAACCCAGTTAACAGCATGATAACAGCGGAGCCTCTGAAAAGATGGCTCACAACAATAATAACCCGATTTTTGTACCAATAACTAAGTACAAGTATTGCAGACAATCCGCACTTGGGATGGGCGCCCAGCATCCACTACGGACTACGAGAAATAGATTTATCGGTAAGTAAAATCTTATTTTCTCTAACGTCCTAGTGGATGCTGGGGACTCCGTCAGGACCATTGGGATTATACCAAAGCTCCCAAACGGGCGGGAGAGTGCGGATGACTCTGCAGCTCCGAATGAGAGAACTCCAGGTCCTCTTTAGCCAGGGTATCAAATTTGTAGAATTTTACAAACGTGTTCTCCCCCCGACCACGTAGCTGCTCGGCAGAGTTGTAATGCCGAGACCCCTCGGGCAGCCGCCCAGGATGAGCCCACCTTCCTTGTGGAATGGGCATTTACATATTTTGGCTGTGGCAGGCCTGCCACAGAATGTGCAAGCTGAATTGTACTACACATCCAACTAGCAATCGTCTGCTTAGAAGCAAGAGCACCCAGTTTGTTGGGTGCATACAGGATAACAGCAAGTCAGTTTTCCTGACTCCAGCCGTCCTGGAAACCGATATTTTCAGGGCCCTGACAACATCTAGCAACTTGGAGTCCTCCAAGTCCCTAGTAGCCGCAGGTACCACAATAAGCTGGTTCAGGTGAAACGCTGACACCACCTTAGGGAGAAACTGGGGACGAGTCCGCAGCTCTGCCCTGTCCGAATGGACAATCAGATATGGGCTTTTGTGAGACAAAGCCGCCAATTCTGACACTCGCCTGGCCGAGGCCAGGGCCAACATCATGGTCACTTTCCATGTGAGATATTTCAAATCCACAGATTTGAGCGGTTTAAACCAATGTGATTTGAGGAATCCCAGAACTACGTTGAGATCCCACAGTGCCACTGGAGGCACAAAAGGGGGTTGTATATGCAGTACTCCCTTGACAAACTTCTGGACTTCAGGAACTGAAGCCAATTCTTTCTGGAAGAAAATCGACAGGGCCGAAATTTGAACCTTAATGGACCCCAATCTGAGGCCCATAGACACTCCTGTTTGCAGGAAATGCAGGAATCGACCGAGTTGAAATTTCTTCGTGGAGCCTTCCTGGCCTCACACCACGCAACATATTTTCGCCACATGTGGTGATAATGTTGTGCGGTCACGTCCTTCCTGGCTTTGACCAGGGTAGGAATGACCTCTTCCGGAATGCCTTTTCCCTTTGGATCCGGCGTTCAACCGCCATGCCGTCAAACGCAGCCGCGGTAAGTCTTGGAACAGACATGGTACGTGCTGAAGCAAGTCCCTTCTTAGCGGCAGAGGTCATGAGTCCTCTGTGAGTATCTCTTGAAGTTCCGGGTACCAAGTCCTTCTTGGCCAATCCGGAGCCACGAGTATAGTTCTTACTCCTCTACGTCTTATAATTCTCAATACCTTGGGTATGAGAAGCAGAGGAGGGAACACATACACCGACTGGTACGCCCACGGTGTTACCAGAACGTCCACAGCTATTGCCTGAAAGTCTCTTGACCTGGCGCAATACCTGTCCAGTTTTTTGTTCAGGCGGGACGCCATCATGTACACCTTTTGGTCTTTCCCAACGGTTCACAATCATGTGGAAAACTTCCCGATGAAGTCCCCACTCTCCCGGGTGGAGGTCGTGCCTGGTGAGGAAGTCTGCTTCCCAGTTGTCCACTCCCGGAATGAACACTGCTGACAGTGCTATCACATGATTTTCCGCCCAGCGAAGAATCCTTGCAGTTTTTGCCATTGCCCTCCTGCTTCTTGTGCCGCCCTGTCTGTTTACATGGGCGACTGCCGTGATGTTGTCCCACTGGATCAATACCGGCTGACCTTGAAGCAGAGGTCTTGCTAAGCTTAGAGCATTATAAATTGCCCTTAGCTCCAGTATATTTATGTGGAGAAAAGTCTCCAGACTTAATCACACTCCCTGGAAATTTTTTCCCTGTGTGACTGCTCCCCAGCCTCTCAGGCTGGCCTCCGTGGTCACCAGCATCCAATCCTGAATGCCGAATCTGCGGCCCTCTAGAAGATGAGCACTCTGTAACCACCACAGGAGAGACACCCTTGTCCTTGGAGATAGGGTTATCCGCTGATGCATCTGAAGATGCGATCCGGACCATTTGTCCAGCAGATCCCACTGAAAAGTTCTTGCGTGGAATCTGCCGAATGGAATCGCTTCGTAATAAGCCACCATTTTTCCCAGGACTCTTGTGCAATGATGCACTGACACTTTTCCTGGTTTTAGGAGGTTCCTGACTAGCTCGGATAACTCCCTGGCTTTCTCCTCCGGGAGAAACACCTTTTTCTGGACTGTGTCCAGTCCCTAGGAACAGTAGACGTGTCGTCGGAAACAACTGCGGTTTTGGAATATTTAGAATCCACCCGTGCTGTCGTAGAACTACTTGAGATAGTGCTACTCCGACCTCCAACTGTTCTCTGGACCTTGCTCTTATCAGGAGGTCGTCCATTTTCTTCGAAGAAGAATCATCATTTCGGGCATTACCTTGGTAAAGACCCGGAGTGCCGTGGACAATCCAAACGGCAGCGTCTGAAACTGATAGTGACAGTTCTGTACCACGAACCTGAGATACCCTTGGTGAGAAGGGCAAATTGGGACATGGAGGTAAGCATCCCTGATGTCCCGGGACACCATACAGTCCCCTTCTTCCTGGTTCGCTATCACTGCTCTGAGTGACTCCATCTTGATTTGAACCTTTGTAAGTGTTCAAATATTTCAGATTTAGAATAGGTCTCACCGAGCCTTCTGGTTTCAGTACCACAATATAGTGTGGAATAATACCCCTTTCCTTGTTGTAGGAGGGGTACTTTGATTATCACCTGCTGGGAATACAGCTTGTGAATTGTTTCCAATACTGCCTCCCTGTCGGAGGGAGACGTTGGTAAAGCAGACTTCAGGAACCTGCGAGGGGAAACGTGTCGACTTTCCAATCTGTACCCCTGGGATACTACTTGTAGGATCCAGGGGTCCTGTACGGCCCCAGCGTCATGCTGAGAACTTGGCAGAAGCGGTGGAAGGCTTCTGTTCCTGGGAATGGGCTGCCTGCTGCAGTCTTCTTCCCTTTCCTCTATCCCTGGGCAGATATGCTTATGGGGACGAAAGGACTGAGGCTGAAAAGACGGTGTCTTTTTCTGCATAGATGTGACTTAGGGTAAAAACGGTGGATTTCCCAGCAGTTGCCGTGGCCACCAGGTCCGATGGACCGACCCCCAAATAACTCCTCCCCTTTATACGGCAATACATCTTTGTGCCGTTTGGAATCTGCATCACCTGACCACTGTCGTGTCCATAAACATCTTCTGGCAGATATGGACATCGCACTTACTCTTGATGCCAGAGTGCAAATATCCCTCTGTGCATCTCGCATATATAGAAATGCATCCTTTAAATGCTCTATAGTCAATAAAATACTGTCCCTGTCAAGGGTATCAATATTTTCAGTCAGGGAATCCGACCAAGCCACCCCAGCGCTGCCCATCCAGGCTGAGGCGATCGCTGGTCGCAGTATAACACCAGTATGTGTGTATATACCTTTTTAGGATATTTTCCAGCCTCTCAGCTGGCTCCTTGAGGGCGGCCCTATCTGGAGACGGTACCGCCACTTGTTTTGATAAGCGTGTGAGCGCCTTATCCACCCTAAAGGGTGTTTCCCAACGCGCCCTAACTTCTGGCGGGAAAGGGTATACCGCCAATAATTTTCTATCGGGGGAAACCCACGCATCATCACACACTTCATTTAATTTATCTGATTCAGGAAAAACTACAGGTGGTTTTTTCACACCCCACATAATACCCTTCTTGTGGTACTTGTAGTATCAGAAATATGTAACACCTCCTTCATTGCCCTTAACATGTAACGTGTGGCCCTAAAGGAAAATACGTTTGTGTCTTCACCGTCGACACTGGAGTCAGTGTCCGTGTCTGTGTCTGTGTCGACCGACTGAGGTAAATGAGCGTTTTACAGCCCCTGACGGTGTTTGAGACGCCTGGACAGGTACTAATTTGTTTGCCGGCCGTCTCATGTCGTCAACCGACCTTGCAGCGTGTTGACATTATCACGTAATTCCTTAAATAAGCCATCCATTCCGGTGTCGACTCCCTAGAGAGTGACATCACCATTTCAGGCAATTGCTCCGCCTCCTCACCAACATCGTCCTCATACATGTCGACACACACGTACCGACACACAGCACACACACAGGGAATGCTCTGATAGAGGACAGGACCCCACTAGCCCTTTGGGGAGACAGAGGGAGAGTTTGCCAGCACACACCAAAAACGCTATAATTATACAGGGACAACCTTTATATAAGTGTTTTTCCCTTATAGCATTTTAATATATATATATACATATCGCCAAATAAGTGCCCCCCCTCTCTGTTTTAACCCTGTTTCTGTAGTGCAGTGCAGGGGAGAGCCTGGGAGCCTTCCCACCAGCATTTCTGTGAGGGAAAATGGCGCTGTGTGCTGAGGAGAATAGGCCCCGCCCCCTTTTCGGCGGGCTTCTTCTCCCGTTTTTCTGAGACCTGGCAGGGGTTAAATACATCCATATAGCCCCCAGGGGCTATATGTGATGTATTTTTAGCCAGAATAAGGTACTATCATTGCTGCCCAGGGCGCCCCCCCCAGCGCCCTGCACCCTCAGTGACCGCTGCTATGAAGTGTGCTGACAACAATGGCGCACAGCTGCAGTGCTGTGCGCTACCTTATGAAGACTGAAGAGTCTTCTGCCGCCGTTTCTGGACCTTCACTTTTCGGCATCTGCAAGGGGGGTCGGCGGCGCGGCTCCGGGACGAACCCCAGGGTGAGACCTGTGTTCCGACTCCCTCTGGAGCTAATGGTGTCCAGTAGCCTAAGAAGCCAATCCATCCTGCACGCAGGTGAGTTCACTTCTCTCCCCTAAGTCCCTCGTAGCAGTGAGCCTGTTGCCAGCAGGACTCACTGAAAATAAAAAACCTAAGAAACTTTTACTCTAAGCAGCTCTTTAGGAGAGCCACCTAGATTGCACCCTTCTCGGCCGGGCACAAAAATCTAACTGAGGCTTGGAGGAGGGTCATAGGGGGAGGAGCCAGTGCACACCACCTGATCCTAAAGCTTTTACTTTTGTGCCCTGTCTCCTGCGGAGCCGCTATTCCCCATGGTCCTGACGGAGTCCCCAGCATCCACTAGGACGTTAGAGAAATAATACACCCCAGAGAAATAAAATGAAACATAATGCTGCAACCCCTGGCCGGTACTGACTGCCCGCTACGGATAACCCTGAGTTCTAGCTGCTGTTGCACCCTATCGCTGCTTACACTTCCCCAACCTATCCCTGACCCAGTGGCGGAACTAGAGAGTGGTGGGTCTAGGTGCATATGCATTCCCCTCCCCACCCCCCACACACACCCCACCCCTTGTACCTACACCCTGATTTTGAGCTGGCTACTCTGAAAACTACGGGATATTTAGGGAGCCAAACATTTGAGTTTTAATATAACACAAGTAAAGTTTAAAATTTACACATGTGCTATCAGAGCCACATCTGCCTCTTCTTATACCATCAGACTCCTCCTCCGCAGGACACCAGCATTTGTCACACATGTACCCATGCTCACACGCTACTGACAGTAGTGCCCCTTGTTCACATTATGCCACATGGTATGAGCCAAAATTCACATTATGCCACACGGTATGAGCCAAAATTCACATTACGCCACATGGTATGAGCCAAAATTCACATTATGCCACATGGTATGAGCCAAAATTCACATTATGCCACATGGTATGAGCACGCACACAGGTTCACCAACACCTGGCCACTGCTGCTCAATCCACTTCACGGCTGCAGGCCAGCTGAGGATGCTGAAAATGAAGACCACAGAGCCACGCCGGGTCCTGACTGTCACTGCCGGCTACAGTCCACCACTGAGATCATTCATAGCTGCATGGAGGAAGGCTGACAGCAGCAGCCTTATCCATGCAGCTGTAATAAAATAAAAAAATAAATAATCAACTGAACGACCTGGGGAGCACATACTCAAGTACACACACAGCATAGATTATATTATGCACAGTCCCCCATAATGCACCCATACTATATTACATTATACACAGCCCCCACTTACCATAGCACACATGTTTGTTTACATTATTCACAGCTTCCCACTCCGCATTGCACACCCATACTATATTTCATTATACACAGCCCCTCTCCCCATAGCACACACATACTACATTACATTATAGACAAGCCTCCCCTCCCCATAGCACATCCATAGTATATTATAATATATCCAGCCCCCCTCCCCCATAGCACACCCACACCCATAGTATATTACATTGTATACAAGCCCCCCTCCCCCATAGCACACCCATGCAACATTATACACAGCCCCCTCCCCATAGCACACCCATGCTATAGTATATTATACACACCTCCCCCCCCCCCCCCAAAAAAAAAAGCATATTATAATATATACAGCCCTCCCCACATCCATAATATATTACATTGTACAGAAGCCCCTCCCCCATCGGACACCCATGCTACATTATACACAGCATCCCCCTTCTCCTCCATATTACCCCCCAGTAACCACAGCCCCTACCTGGCTTTTTAGTGTAGTCCTGTGAATAGCAGGAAGCCAGCCCAGCACAGAGACAGCCAGGAAGTGTATGCAGCCGAGGAGCAGGAAGACAGAGGAGGGCTGACACACGCAGCTAGGGAGGCCAATCCCGGGCCGTTTTTTCAATCCCGGGATTCGGGATTGAAAAACGCTCAATCCCGGGATTCCTGGGATCCCGGGATTGCAGTAGGGAGCAGGGAGAGTGGGAGTGGAGGGCAGTGGAAAAGAGTGTAGGGAGCATGGAGGCTGTAGGGAGCAGCGCTGGAGGGTGGGTGTAGTGTAGGGACTAGGGAGCAGGGCTGGTGGGTGTAGTGTAGGGACTAGGGAGCAGGGCTGGTGTGTGTAGTGTAGGGACTAGGGAGCAGCGCTGGTGGTTGTAGTGTAGGGACTAGGGAGCAGTGCTGGTGGGTCTAGTGTAGGGACTAGGGAGCAGTGCTGGTGGGTCTAGTGTAGGGACTAGGGAGCAGCGCTGGTGGGTCTAGTGTAGGGACTAGGGAGCAGCGCTGGAGGGTGGGTGTAGTGTAGAGACTAGTAGGGAGCAGCGCTGGAGGATGGGTGTAGTGTAGGGACTAGGGAGCAGGGCTGGTGAGTGTAGTGTAGGGACTAGGGAGCAGCGCTGGTGGGTGTAGTGTAGGGACTAGGGCGCAGCGCTGGTGGGTGTAGTGTAGGGACTAGGGAGCAGCGCTGGAGGGTGGGTGTAGTGTAGGGACTAGTAGGGAGCAGCGCTGGAGGGTGGGTGTAGTGTAGGGACTAGGGAGCAGGGCTGGTGGGTGTAGTGTAGGGACTAGGGAGCAGCGCTGGTGGGTGTAGTGTAGGGACTAGGGTGCAGCGCTGGTGGGTGTAGTGTAGGGACTAGGGAGCAGCGCTGGAGGGTGGGTGTAGTGTAGGGACTAGGGAGCAGCGCTGGAGGGTGTAGGAAGCGGAGCGGGAGGGAGGCTGAAGCGAGCACCACAGTGAGGGAGGGTTAGTGTCAGAAAAACTACACTTACTATTAGACGGGCGGCGGGTGGCAGGCGGCAGCCATGGACAAGACGCGATGAGCGCGCCGGAGGACTTTCAAATTGTAGTGCTAGCCCTCAGCCAGTCAGAACGGGCAGTCCGGCAGCCAATCAGGAGCCGCTGCGGCCGCTTCCCTGATTGGCCGCCGGTCCACCAGCTGTGATTGGCTGGCGGCCGGCGCTACATTTGAAATGCCGCCGCGGTCTGTGTACATGGCTGCCGCCCACCTAATACTGCCGCCAGCCTAATAGTAAGTGTTAGTTACACCAACCCTCCCTCGCTGCTGCGTTGCACATGCGCAATGCAATCCCGTGAATCCCGGGATTGGAGGCTCCAATCCCGGGATTCAAATCCCGGCATTTTTGGGCCTAAATCCCGGGGATCCCGCCGATCCTGATCCCGGGATTGGCCTCCCTACACGCAGCCCACTCTAAGCCTGGTGGGAGGGACTGGCCAGACACTGTTAAGCAGAGCTCCCTGACTGGCGGGTCCCTCTGCTTCACTGTACAGGCGGCTCAGCATGGACTCAATCGCACACTTGATGAGGAGGGGGATGAACATTAGCGGGTGCCTGAGAGCACGAATCGCACCCTGCTCCTGTCAAAAAGGCTCACATCAGGAGAGAGGAGTCCCCAGCAGGAGAGAGGAGTCAGGGGGAATGAAGAGAGGTGAGCCGTGTTTCGCCGCCTCCTATGGGTGATTGGACAGCGGATCCAGCACTGGATCCGCTGTCCAATCACATGTGCCTCGCTGGCAGGGGAAGCCTGTCCCTGTTAACGAGGCACTTGTAGAAGTGCCGCTTTCACTGCTATTTTCAATGGGCATTTACTGCCCAGTGCTTAGCCCCGCCCCCCTCTCTATCCCAGTTACCGTTGTCAGCGGGAGGCACTGCAACCAGTGCCTCCCAAACTGCTTTAACACCTTAAAATGATTAGAATAATGTAAAGAAGATACTAGTGACACAGAATGTTTGTCATAAGTATCTTCTTTGTATTACTGTAATCATTAATGACAGGGGAGGCACTGCCTCCCCTGCCTCCCCTGACTACACGTCCCTGCTCACTACAGTGGCAGCCGGAGGGAGGAGCTCAGTACTGAGCTCCGGCTTCCGGCGCTGTCACTGTGCGCTATGGGAGAGACGTCATGACATCTCTCCCATAGTGCCGAGGAGCGGGCGCCCAGGGGACTGCAGTGGCCGGACACGGAGCGGGGCTTGGTGAGTATGGTCTGTGTTTTGTCAGTTTTTTTTCCTTTGTAGCGGCGCATCTACTGGGGGGCATTACTACTAAGGGGCATCTACTGGGGGGGCATTGCTACTAAGGGGCATCTACTGGGGGCATTATTACTGGGGCTGCATCTACTGGGGGGAAACTAATGGGGGGGCATTACTACTGAGGGGCATCTACTGGGGGCAAACTCCTGGGGCGCATATCTACTGGGGGCATTAATACTGGGGGGCATCTACTGGGGGCAAACTACCGGGGGACATTACTGGGGGCCAACTACAAGAGGGCAAACTACAAGGGGGCAAGCTACAAGGGGGCAATCTTCTGTGGGCAAACTACAAAGGGGCTAACTACTGGGGGCAAACTACAGGAGGGCATTACTACTGGGGGTGTAACTACAGGGGCATTACTACTTGGGGGCAAACTACAGAGGTGCTAAACTACTGGGGGCATAACTGCAGGGGCTAAACCACTGGGGGCATTACTACTGGGGGCTAAACTACATGGGTCAAACTACATGAGGGCTAAACTACTGGGGGCATTACCACTGGGAAGCTAAACTAAAGCGGGGGGGGGGGGGGTAAACTACTGGGGTCATAACTGCAGGGGCATTACCACTGGGGGCATAACTACTGGGGCTAAACTACAGGGTGCTAAACGACTGGGGGCATTACTACAGGCAACATTACTACTGGGGGCAATACTACACAGGGGCATTACCATTAAGGGCATTACTACTGGGGGCCCTACTAATGAGGGAATTGTAAAGTGGGCACTTCATAAGGGGCATCACTATTGGGGACATAAGGGGTATTACTATTGCGGGCACTGCATAAGGGGCACCACTACTATGGGGTCTATATAAGAGACACTTCCACTGTGGGCACTACGAGTACAGTGGACATTGCATAAGGAGCACTACTACTGTGGGCATTGTATAAGAAGCGCTACTGCGGTATGCATTATGTGTATTACGGGGTGCTACTACTGTGGGCATTATTACTATTGTGTGACCACACCCCTTTCTTTTTGAGACCACGCCCTTTTTTGTGGCGCGCACAATACCTTAATTACTTGGGAACCGTGGGGAGGGAGGGGGGTGAATTCCACCACCGCTCTAGGACCACTTTAAGCACTGGTTCTACGTCTGTGCTTTCACATTGCATGTATGTGCATACAGTGTATAATATATATATAGCAGTCTAATTGCGGAAACAAACGGCACTCACAGGGTGTAAATAGAGAAAATCGCTGGTACATTTATTTTAACGTTTCGGAGCTACAGCTCCTTCCTCCAGAAAATATACCTCAGACCCAGAATCAGCACTGCTCTCCGCACCTGGATGCACCAGCAGTCCGGGTCCGCCTCTGATTACTCACTTCCGGGCGTTGCCATGCCAACGCCCCGGCTTATGCTCCAACCCACGGATCACCATGGTAACAGGACTCCAGGCGCCCTATAGGTACAGGAAGCAAAACACTGAGATTAAAAACATGAATACAACAAAAAAACTATATCCCCACCCTTATATCATATAATAAAGGTTTACAACATACAAATATGTACATACAGTGAAAACGGTTACACCCACCAGAGCACATATGGATACAATGTTTTGTGCTCTGGTGGGCGTGTTTCTCTCACAGAGATCCTGCAGTCTTCCCAGGCAGTCTGCCTCCACTAATCAGGCTAGCAGCCCTATAACCCACTTACACAGCTGAAACCCTGATTAGCCCTCTGTGAGGCCAAAGACCCAAACTGGGCCCAATGTCTGGAACTTGCCCTATCTCTCTTTCAGGGCCCTTATCCAGCTTTTCCAATAAACTGAAAAGGTTCTGACAAAAGAAAACATTTTCCTAATACATGTAAGACAAGAACCTGGGACAAACATACCTGCCCTCAAACACTATTCCAGTGTTCTTGTCGCATATCCCACTTCCCCTGTTTCGACCTAGGGGCCGGAACACTTGTAGCCCCCAAACAGAATATGCGGGATAATGCATCTGCGTTGGCCAATTGTGTACCCGGTCTATGTTTGACAGTAAACTTAAAATCCTGCAATGCTAGAAACCATCTAGTTACACGAGCATTCTTGCCTCTATTTACATACATCCATTTTAAAGGGGCATGATCTGTCACTAGCCTGAATTGTCTACCCAAGAGGTAATATCTCAAGGTATCTAGTGCCCACTTAATGGCCAAAGCCTCCTTTTCCACAATGGCATACCTTTTTTCATGCTCATTGAGTTTCCTACTCAAATAAATGATAGGGTGTTCGTCCCCATCTCTGGTTTGGGACAGCACAGCCCCTATCCCTACCTCTGAGGCATCTGTCTGTACCACAAATTCTTTTGAAAAATCTGGTGTTATCAATACAGGTTGTGAACACAAAGCCACTTTTAACGCTTGGAACGCTTTTTCTGCATCAGGGTACCATTTCACCATATTTGACTGTTTCCCTTTGGTAAGGTCTGACAACGGCACTGCTGTGGTCACAAAATTGGGAATAAACCGTCTATAGTAGCCAGTTATTCCCAAAAAAGCCCTTACCTGTTTTTTATTCACTGGACGAGGCAAGTTTTGAATAGCATCAATTTTATTCAATTGGGGCCTAATCAGACCACTGCCTATGGTGAAGCCCAAGTATTTGACCTCCTCCATTGCGAGGCAGCACTTCTTTGGGTTAGCAGTTAACCCTGCCTCTCTGATTGATTCCAGTACTGCTTGTACTTTAACCAAATGGGACCCCCAGTCTGTACTGTGAATTACCACATCATCCAAATAGGCAGCTGCATATTTTCTATGGGGCCTCAATTTTATCCATCGCCCGTTGAAAGGTTGCTGGAGCCCCATGCAACCCAAAGGGTAACATCTTATACTGGTACAGCCCCTCCGGAACCGAAAAGGCTGTTTTTCTTTTGCGCTATCAGATAAAGGTATTTGCCAGTAACCTTTGGTCAGGTCCAACGTGGTGAGAAACCTGGCTTTTCCCAGCCTTTCTATAAGCTCATCCACACGGGGCATGGGGTATGCGTCAAACTTGGACACCTCATTTAACTTACGAAAGTCATTACAGAAGCGTATGCTACCGTCTGGCTTCGGGATGAGAACTATGGGACTGGACCACTCACGGTTAAATTCCTCTATAACTGCTAGTTCTAACATTGTTTTAACTACTTTAGAAACAGCTTCTCGCTGAGCTTCAGGAATCCTATATGGCTTTAAATGGACCCTGACCCATGGTTCTGTGACAATGTCATGTTTGATTATGGTCGTTCGGCCAGGCAGCTCTGAAAATATCTCCCTATTTTGGACGAGAAATTCTTTAACCTGATTGTTCTGATCAGCTGATAATGTCTCTGACACCTTTACTGCGGGAAGCAACCGAGGTGAAGACACCGAAGGGCAAGGCTCCGCTGACAGAGACAACCTATCTTTCCAGGGTTTGATTAAGTTAACATGGCAGATTTGTTCCGGTTTTCTCTTTCCCGGTTGGTATACTTTGTAATTAACCTCATTCACTTTTTCCCTAATCTCAAATGGACCCTGCCATTTAGCTAAGAACTTGCTTTCCACAGTGGGTACCAAAACAAGAACTCTATCTCCAGGAGCAAATTCCCATATCTTGGCACTCCGGTTATATACCCTCTGTTGAGCACTTTGCGTCTGTTCCATGTGCTCTCTGACAATAGGTACCATGGCTGCAATCCTATCCTGCATTTGTGTTACATGTTCAACAACGCTTCTATAAAGAGTGGGCTGTCCTTCCCACGTCTCTTTGGCAATGTCCAACAGCCCTCTGGGGTGTCTACCATACAACAAATCAAATGGAGAAAACCCCGTAGAGGACTGAGGAACTTCTCTGATGGCCATTAATAAGTAGGGCAACAAACAATCCCAGTTTTTCCCATCTTTATCAACAACCTTTTTTAACATACTTTTTAATGTTTTATTAAACCTTTCCACCAACCCATCAGTTTGGGGATGGTAAATGGACGTCCTGAGGTGAGTGACCTTAAATAATTTGCATAATTCTTTCTTGACATAAATGGAGTACCTTGGTCAGTCAAAATTTCTTTTGGTATTCCCACTCTACTAAAAACCTACACCAGCTCCCTAGCTATCACCTTGGTTGTGATAGTGCATAAAGGGACAGCCTCAGGATATCGAGTGGCATAGTCCATTATTACCAGGATATACTGATGGCCCCGAGCGGACTTTAACAAGGGCCCCACGAGATCCATGGCTATTCTGTCAAACGGGACCTCTATAATAGGCATGGGAACTAGTGGGCTCCTGAAATGGGGTCTAGGGGCATGATACTGGCATTCAGGACAGGAAGAACAATCTTCAGACACTTCTTTATAAACCCCTGGCCAAAAGAACCTTTGTAAAACTCTTTCAGTGTTTTTTTCTGCCCCTAAATGTCCTGCTGTAACGTCACTATGAGCTAAATCTAGTACCGTTCTCCGATAAGGCTGGGGAACTACCAGCTGTTCCACCACATCCTCACCCCTTTTGACAATGTGGTACAAGAGCTCATTACAGATGGCCATGTGGGGATACGTAACCTTGTCACCTGGTACCACAGGTTCCCCATTAACAATCTTAACATTCTCTCTAGCCTTTATTAAGGTAGGATCCTTTAACTGTTCAGATGCAAACAGATCCTTCTTTACCTCCAGGTCAGGCACGCTTTCAGTTCCAACTACTATGTCTCTGTTCCCAGCAAGAGGGTCTTCACTGGACTCCCCATCTGTCACTTCCCCAGCCAAGCTAGCAAAAGGCAAAGGGTCAGAAAGTTCAGAAGACACACGTACATCCATAAAATCACCGTGTTTATTAACTGGCTCTTTACTTCTCATATCTGTTGATAAAAGTGATTCCCACAGTTTCCAAAAATGAGGAAAATCCCTCCCTATTATGGGCTCATGCACCAAGGCGGGGACCAGTCCTACTTTAACAATTAAAATTAATTTAGACCGAGCGCTGTGTGGTGAATGTAAAAATAATGTGAATGATAAATAAGAATAATGATGATGGTGTAAATAAACTAAGGTAAATTAAATAAATTAAATAAATAAATAAACGAGGGAAAAGGGATTAGGATTAATGCAATGTTTACAGCTCCTTTATGGATATGTGGAGCCGAGTGACACTGTCTCTACAGGAAAAGGATTCAGTCTTTTGTATTCAAAACTGTCCCTATCTTACCCTGAGAGATGCTTCCGATGATGCAAGGGGAGGTATAGCTGTGACAGTTCCGCCGTGATCTCTCCCGCTGGCCGTACTTGGTTGTTTTTCCGCCTGAATCGCCGCGACCGGAAGTTCGGGTCCCCGCTTCCGGTTGTTCGTGAAACGGCTGGTGGTAGCGGTTCTAGTGTCCTTTGTGTCAGCTCCTTTTGTCCAACGCGTTTCGAATCCTATTCGGATTCTTTCTCAAGGAAGGATTGTAGTTTCTATCATTGTTTTGCTTTAGGGAGCTCAGCTTGAAGACTCACACATAGCTGTGAGTGTGACACAAGGAACTGGCCACAACAATTGCTGACCCACAACAAGTTTCTATATTCACTTCAGCAGCGACATAATGTTGGGTATCCCCATGTATGCAACTTACCCCAATAGGTATTTGCTGGACCTTTAAGGGGTTCACTAACCCAGCTTTCACGAGGGTAACTAAACTTCCTGAATCTAGCAAGGCCCTACCCGGTTACCCTGTAAGAACACGTCACTGTTATGTACACCAGTGCCTGCAGGAAAGTACTGGTGTCAGAACTGTTATGCACAACAAATGGACTCACAGACAGACTGGGGAAGATGACATAACGTACACAGAAGGTGATAGGGTAACAAAATACACACAAAGTGAACAGAGAAGCCCAGAGGCTAAGGAACTGGGTATCTCCCTTGTATTAGAAATGCTCAGATGGGAAAAGCAAGATGTTGTGTTTTAATACATAGAGAACCCGAAATGCTGTTGCTAAGGGCAACAGCAAAACCCTAAAGGGTTACCAACAGGTGTGGCAGTAAACTCCTTGGTCAGAGATGGAATGATAGACACAAGGAGAGTCTCCACAATCCTAATTCTCACTTGCAGTGCACAGGTTTAGTTTACTGCCACTAAACTGACCCCTGACACCTAGCACAGTGAGACAGGATTAGACAGGCAAGTCTTAGAATACAGCCGCAAACTTGCTAAGTTCACAGAGTAGTAACAGAACCCCAGCAAGCTAAACGACTGACTCCAGTCTTACTGCTAGGTCTGGATTGGCAGAGTGTAATACCAAATCCCCAGGCCTATTTGCAGTAAGCAACAAACAAATACAAAGCTACACAGTACTGGCTAACTTTCAGGAACTGACTAACCAACAAAGATTCAGCAGCATCTGCTTAACCTGGAAAGAGGCCTTATAAAGCAGGTGCTGTCCATGCCCCACTCAGACCTCACAGACTGTGAGCACAAAAACCAGCACCGGATCCCCTGCCGTGCACAGAGCCTATAACCACTGCACAGCAAAAGACCCGAACCGGAGTATCAGCTGCGCTCAGGTTACTCCGCTAGTACTTGTCTCCCGGTTGCCATGACGACGTGGCAGCACAGGGCAGGAGACCCTAACAGTACCCCCCCTCTGACGAGGGGTCAAAGAACCCCTACCACCGGGTTTATCGGGGAACTGCGAGAAGAAAGAGCGTATCAGTCTGGGGGCATGAAGATCACAACTGCGCACCCACGACCGCTCCTCCGGGCCATACCCCTTCCAGTGCACCAAAAATGACAGCCGACCCCGAACCACCTTGGAGTCAAGAATCCTTTCAACAACAAACTCCCTCTGGCCACGTATCAGAAGAGGGGAAGGTCTTCCACTGGAAGAAGGATTCCTAATCGCCCGTTTTAAAAGGGAACAATTAAATGTTTTATTGATACCCAAAGAACGGGGCAGATCTAACTGAAATGCCACCGGATTGATAACCCTGGTGATCTTATAAGGGCCGATGAACCGGGGGCCTAACTTATGAGATGGCTGTCTCAACTTCAAATTCTTGGTAGACAACCAGACGAAGTCTCCTAATTTGAAGCTGCAGGGTCTTTTCCGCTTATCAAAAACCCTTTTGGTCACTAATGACACAGACACAAGGGCTTTCTTCACTTTCCGCCAAATACCTCTAAGGACCGAAACCACAGAGGAACCACCAGGCGTGGAGTCCAGGGGGTCAAAAGAATTGGCCTTAGGATGATGCCCATACACACAAAGGAAGGGAGAGATCCCTGTAGCAGAGTGAGCCGCGTTGTTATAGGCAAACTTCGCCATGGACAGATGAGCAACCCAGTCAGTCTGACACTTGGAGACATAACACCTGAGGAACTGCTCCAAGGACTGGTTCACCCTTTCAGTCTGCCCATTAGACTGCGGATGGTAGCCTGACGACAAGCTGACAGAAATCTGGAGATCGGAACAAAATGCCCTCCAGAATTTGGCCACAAACTGGGATCCGCGGTCAGAGACCACATCAAGTGGCAACCCGTGGAGACGCACAACATGCAGCATAAATAATTCAGACAGGCGTCTGGCCGATGGCAGCCCAACCAGTGGAACGAAGTGCGCCATCTTCGAAAACCTGTCAACGACAACCCAGATGGCTGTCATCCCCGAGGATTTGGGCAAGTCCACCACAAAATCCATTGAAATGTGGGTCCATGGCTTAGATGGGATAGAGAGTGGATGTAATGGGCCAACAGGAACCCCTCTAGGAGTCTTATTTCGGGCACAGATGTCACATGCCCGAACCCACTGATCCACATCCTTAGCCACCGAGGGCCACCACACCGCCCTAGATAGCAACTCCCGAGTTCTGGCAATACCCGGGTGACCTGCCGACTTCTTGGCATGGAATTCCAGGAACACTCGCTGTCTTAACCTAGGAGGCACAAACAAAAGACCTACCGGAAGGTCTGGAGGAGCCTGCTCCTGTGCTCTAAGGACTAATGATAAGAGGTCCTGGGTAATGCCCACTTTAATACATGATGGGGAAACAATGGGCAACGGCTCCTCGGTGGTCTCCTGGATTGGAGCAAAACTCCGCGAGAGCGCATCAGCCTTGATGTTTTTTGACCCAGGGCGATATGTTATCAAAAAATTAAAGCGAGCAAAAAACAAAGCCCATCGTGCCTGCCTGGCATTGAGACGCTTCGCTGATTCTAAATATGCCAGATTCTTATGGTCAGTGAGAATTGAGACCACAAACTTAGCCCCCTCAAGCCAGTGTCTCCACTCCTCGAGTGCATCCTTAATAGCCAACAATTCCCGGTTACCCACGTCATAATTCATCTCGGCAGGCGAAAATTTACGGGAAAAGTAAGCACAGGGATGAAGGCGATTATCAGACACTCCCATCTGAGAAAGCACTGCCCCAATACCCATCTCAGAGGCATCCACCTCCACCACAAAAGGACGCTCTGGATCTGGGTGTCGCAGCACCTTGGCCGAAACAAATGCCCTTTTGAGACGGGCAAAAGCCGCTTTAGCCTCACAAGACCAGTGAGCAACATCCGCCCCTTTCTTAGTGAGTGCCACCAAGGGCGCCACTATAGACGAAAATCCAGCGATAAATCGTCTATAAAAATTCGCAAAGCCCAGGAAACGCTGAAGCGCCTTCAAACTAGTGGGTTGCACCCAATCCAGGACTGCCTGTACCTTGGAACCCTCCATTTGGAAACCTTCTGGGGAGATAATATATCCTAGAAATGCGATTTGCTGAACTTCAAATTCGCACTTCTCCAGCTTCGCCCCAAGCCGGTGGTCTCTGAGTTTCTGGAGGACTAAGCGTACATGCTTCCGATGTTCCTCCAGGGAATGGGAGAAGATTAGGATGTCATCTAAGTATACAACTAAGAATCTATCCAAATATTCCCTGAGCACATCATTCATGAAATCCTGGAAGACTGCCGGGGCATTACAGAGCCCAAAAGGCATCACCAAATATTCATAATGCCCTGAGTGGGTATTAAAGGCAGTCTTCCATTCATCCCCCTCTCTTATTCGGATTAGATTGTACGCACCGCGTAGGTCAATCTTAGAAAAAATGGTGGCAGTACGAAGCTGGTCAAACAAGACCGAAATGAGAGGCAGTGGGTATGAGTTTTTAATCGTGATACGGTTCAATTCCCTGAAGTCGATGCAGGGTCGCAACGAACCGTCCTTTTTACCCACGAAGAAGAACCCCGACCCAACTGGAGACTGTGAAGGTCTGATAAATCCCTTAGCCAAGTTCTCCTGAATGTACTCTGCCATAGCATGAGTCTCAGGACGTGACAGGGAGTACAACCTGCTCTTGGGAAGCTTAGCATTTGGCAACAAATCAATGGCACAGTCATAGGGGCGATGGGGAGGTAGTACCTCTGCAACTTTTTTGGAGAACACGTCCGCAAAATCTGCATAACACCCTGGCAATCCTGGCAAACTTAGCTGCGAGAGCCTGACTGGAAGGCTCAAGCAACTCCTGAAACAATCAGTACCCCAACTAAGAATCTCCCCAGAGACCCAGTCAAATTGAGGATTGTGGGCCCTTAACCAGGGTAACCCCAACACCAATGGGGCAAAAGTACAGACAGTCACATAAAAGGACAATTTTTCAGAGTGTGTGGCTCCAATAAACAAAGAAATCTGGCTAGTGCAAGAGGTAATTTTACCTTGGGATAATGGTTCCCCGTTTAACCCACAAATCTCAATTTCCGATGCCAAGGGTACTAAGGGAACAGAGTGTTTCAGGGCGAATTGGCGGTCCATAAAAACCCCGTCGGCCCCACTGTCCACAAAGGCCTCAGTCTTGACAGTTTGACCGAGGATCTTCAAGGTCACCGGAATGATAAAAGTCTTCTTGGGAATTTCTGACTTCTGGCCTGACAGGATATTTCCCATCACCCTCAGGCCCTGAAGTTTTCCGGCTTTTCTGGGCATGATACTACCACATGACCTTTATTCCCACAGTACAAACACAACCCCTGCTGTCTCCTCCGCGTCTTCTCACGCGAGGAGAGGCGGGTAGCCCCAATCTGCATAGGCTCCTCGGAAAATTCCTCAGAGTCTGAGGTTCCTTTGGGAAGGAAGGAAATCTCAGTCTCCCTTTCAAGCCTACGCTCTCTCAGCCGTCTATCCACCCGGATGGATAACTGCATGAGCTGATCCAAGCTATCAGGCAAGGGATATTGTACCAGTTGGTCCTTTATCTGGTTAGAAAGACCTCTTCGGTACTGGTGTCTCAGGGCTGGGTCATTCCACTGGGTATCATGGGCCAACCTCCGAAACTCCGTACAGTAAACCTCAACTGGCCTTCGCCCTTGCTTAAGGATCGAAATCTGAGCCTCGGCCGAGGCCGTCTTGTCAGGGTCATCATACAACATGCCCAGTGCCGTAAAAAAAGCATCAACACTTTTAAGCGACGGACAGTCAGGCTGCAACCCATATGCCCAGACCTGTGGGTCTCCTTGTAGCAAGGAAATCACTATGCCCACCCGCTGAATCTCCGACCCAGAAGACTGAGGCCTAAGCCGGAAGTATAGCTTGCAGCTCTCCTTGAAACAAAAGAACTGCGAGCGATCTCCAGAAAAACGATCCGGGAGATTTACTTTCGGCTCCTTAACCCCTGCAGCTGCTGCTGCTGCGGGAGCTCCGCCAGCAGCCTGGGAGGTGTGCATTTTAATGGACAGATCATTAAATTGTCGAGTCAGGACCTGCACCTGATCGACCACCTGTTGCAACGTATTTTGAGGGGTATGCTCCATATTCCCACAAAATTTCAACAGGAGTATTAGGCTGCTGAATATGTTATGTACACCAGTGCCTGCAGGAAAGTACTGGTGTCAGAACTGTTATGCACAACAAATGGACTCACAGACAGACTGGGGAATATGACATAACGTACACAGAAGGTGATAGGGTAACAAAATACACACAAAGTGAACAGAGAAGCCCAGAGGCTAAGGAACTGGGTATCTCCCTTGTATTAGAAATGCTCAGATGGGAAAAGCAAGATGTTGTGTTTTAATACATAGAGAACCCGAAATGCTGTTGCTAAGGGCAACAGCAAAACCCTAAAGGGTTACCAACGGGTGTGGCAGTAAACTCCTTGGTCAGAGATGGAATGATAGACACAAGGAGAGTCTCCACAATCCTAATTCTCACTTGCAGTGCACAGGTTCAGTTTACTGCCACTAAACTGACCCCTGACACCTAGCATAGTGAGACAGGATTAGACAGGCAAGTCTTAGAATACAGCCGCAAACTTGCTAAGTTCACAGAGTAGTAACAGAACCCCAGCAAGCTAAA
Source organism: Pseudophryne corroboree (assembly GCF_028390025.1). Lineage (NCBI taxonomy): Eukaryota > Metazoa > Chordata > Amphibia > Anura > Myobatrachidae > Pseudophryne > Pseudophryne corroboree. The sequence continues at coordinate 678,961,465 of NC_086446.1, forward strand.
CGACTGACTCCAGTCTTACTGCTAGGTCTGGATTGGCAGAGTGTAATACCAAATCCCCAGGCCTATTTGCAGTAAGCAACAAACAAATACAAAGCTACACAGTACTGGCTAACTTTCAGGAACTGACTAACCAACAAAGATTCAGCAGCATCTGCTTAACCTGGAAAGAGGCCTTATAAAGCAGGTGCTGTCCACGCCCCACTCAGACCTCACAGACTGTGAGCACAAAAACCAGCACCGGATCCCCTGCCGTGCACAGAGCCTATAACCACTGCACAGCAAAAGACCCGAACCGGAGTATCAGCTGCGCTCAGGTTACTCCGCTAGTACTTGTCTCCCGGTTGCCATGACGACGTGGCAGCACAGGGCAGGAGACCCTAACAGTACCCCCCCTCTGACGAGGGGTCAAAGAACCCCTACCACCAGGTTTATCGGGGAACTGCGAGAAGAAAGAGCGTATCAGTCTGGGGGCATGAAGATCACAACTGCGCACCCACGACTGCTCCTCCGGGCCATACCCCTTCCAGTGCACCAAAAATGACAGCCGACCCCGAACCACCTTGGAGTCAAGAATCCTTTCAACAACAAACTCCCTCTGGCCACGTATCAGAAGAGGGGAAGGTCTTCCACTGGAAGAAGGATTCCTAATCGCCCGTTTTAAAAGGGAACAATGAAATGTTTTATTGATACCCAAAGAACGGGGCAGATCTAACTGAAATGCCACCGGATTGATAACCCTGGTGATCTTATAAGGGCCGATGAACCGGGGGCCTAACTTATGAGATGGCTGTCTCAACTTCAAATTCTTGGTAGACAACCAGACGAAGTCTCCTAATTTGAAGCTGCAGGGTCTTTTCCGCTTATCAAAAACCCTTTTGGTCACTAATGACACAGACACAAGGGCTTTCTTCACTTTCCGCCAAATACCTCTAAGGACCGAAACCACAGAGGAACCACCAGGCGTGGAGTCCAGGGGGTCAAAAGAATTGGCCTTAGGATGATGCCCATACACACAAAGGAAGGGAGAGATCCCTGTAGCAGAGTGAGCCGCGTTGTTATAGGCAAACTCCGCCATGGACAGATGAGCAACCCAGTCAGTCTGACACTTGGAGACATAACACCTGAGGAACTGCTCCAAGGACTGGTTCACCCTTTCAGTCTGCCCATTAGACTGCGGATGGTAGCCTGACGACAAGCTGACAGAAATCTGGAGATCGGAACAAAATGCCCTCCAGAATTTGGCCACAAACTGGGATCCGCGGTCAGAGACCACATCAAGTGGCAACCCGTGGAGACGCACAACATGCAGCATAAATAATTCAGACAGGCGTCTGGCCGATGGCAGCCCAACCAGTGGAACGAAGTGCGCCATCTTCGAAAACCTGTCAACGACAACCCAGATGGCTGTCATCCCCGAGGATTTGGGCAAGTCCACCACAAAATCCATTGAAATGTGGGTCCATGGCTTAGATGGGATAGAGAGTGGATGTAATGGGCCAACAGGAACCCCTCTAGGAGTCTTATTTCGGGCACAGATGTCACATGCCCGAACCCACTGATCCACATCCTTAGCCACCGAGGGCCACCACACCGCCCTAGATAGCAACTCCCGAGTTCTGGCAATACCCGGGTGACTTGCCGACTTCTTGGCATGGAATTCCAGGAACACTCACTGTCTTAACCTAGGAGGCACAAACAAAAGACCTACCGGAAGGTCTGGAGGAGCCTGCTCCTGTGCTCTAAGGACTAATGATAAGAGGTCCTGGGTAATGCCCACTTTAATACATGATGGGGAAACAATGGGCAACGGCTCCTCGGTGGTCTCCTGGATTGGAGCAAAACTCCGCGAGAGCGCATCAGCCTTGATGTTTTTTGACCCAGGGCGATATGTTATCAAAAAATTAAAGCGAGCAAAAAACAAAGCCCATCGTGCCTGCCTGGCATTGAGACGCTTCGCTGACTCTAAATATGCCAGATTCTTATGGTCAGTGAGAATTGAGACCACAAACTTAGCCCCCTCAAGCCAGTGTCTCCACTCCTCGAGTGCATCCTTAATAGCCAACAATTCCCGGTTACCCACGTCATAATTCATCTCGGCAGGCGAAAATTTACGGGAAAAGTAAGCACAGGGATGAAGGCGATTATCAGACACTCCCATCTGAGAAAGCACTGCCCCAATACCCATCTCAGAGGCATCCACCTCCACCACAAAAGGACGCTCTGGATCTGGGTGTCGCAGCACCTTGGCCGAAACAAATGCCCTTTTGAGACGGGCAAAAGCCGCTTTAGCCTCACAAGACCAGTGAGCAACATCCGCCCCTTTCTTAGTGAGTGCCACCAAGGGCGCCACTATAGACGAAAATCCAGCGATAAATCGTCTATAAAAATTCGCAAAGCCCAGGAAACGCTGAAGCGCCTTCAAACTAGTGGGTTGCACCCAACCCAGGACTGCCTGTACCTTAGAACCCTCCATTTGGAAACCTTCTGGGGAGATAATATATCCTAGAAATGCGATTTGCTGAACTTCAAATTCGCACTTCTCCAGCTTCGCCCCAAGCCGGTGGTCTCTGAGTTTCTGGGGGACTAAGCGTACATGCTTCCGATGTTCCTCCAGGGAATGGGAGAAGATTAGGATGTCATCGAAGTATACAACTAAGAATCTATCCAAATATTCCCTGAGCACATCATTCATGAAATCCTGGAAGACTGCCGGGGCATTACAGAGCCCAAAAGGCATCACCAAATATTCATAATGCCCTGAGTGGGTATTAAAGGCAGTCTTCCATTCATCCCCCTCTCTTATTCGGATTAGATTGTACGCACCGCGTAGGTCAATCTTAGAAAAAATGGTGGCAGTACGAAGCTGGTCAAACAAGACCGAAATGAGAGGCAGTGGGTATGAGTTTTTAATCGTGATACGGTTCAATTCCCTGAAGTCGATGCAGGGTCGCAACGAACCGTCCTTTTTACCCACGAAGAAGAACCCCGACCCAACTGGAGACTGTGAAGGTCTGATAAATCCCTTAGCCAAGTTCTCCTGAATGTACTCTGCCATAGCCTGAGTCTCAGGACGTGACAGGGAGTACAACCTGCTCTTGGGAAGCTTAGCATTTGGCAACAAATCAATGGCACAGTCATAGGGGCGATGGGGAGGTAGTACCTCTGCAACTTTTTTGGAGAACACGTCTGCAAAATCTGCATAACACCCTGGCAATCCTGGCAAACTTAGCTGCGAGAGCCTGACTGGAAGGCTCAAGCAACTCCTGAAACAATCAGTACCCCAACTAAGAATCTCCCCAGAGACCCAGTCAAATTGAGGATTGTGGGCCCTTAACCAGGGTAACCCCAACACCAATGGGGCAAAAGTACAGACAGTCACATAAAAGGACAATTTTTCAGAGTGTGTGGCTCCAATAAACAAAGAAATCTGGCTAGTGCAAGAGGTAATTTTACCTTGGGATAATGGTTCCCCGTTTAACCCACAAATCTCAATTTCCGATGCCAAGGGTACTAAGGGAACAGAGTGTTTCAGGGCGAATTGGCGGTCCATAAAAACCCCGTCGGCCCCACTGTCCACAAAGGCCTCAGTCTTGACAGTTTGACCGAGGATCTTCAAGGTCACCGGAATGATAAAAGTCTTCTTAGGAAATTCTGACTTCTGGCCTGACAGGATATTTCCCATCACCCTCAGGCCCTGAAGTTTTCCGGCTTTTCTGGGCATGATACTACCACATGACCTTTATTCCCACAGTACAAACACAACCCCTGCTGTCTCCTCCGCGTCTTCTCACGCGAGGAGAGGCGGGTAGCCCCAATCTGCATAGGCTCCTCGGAAAATTCCTCAGAGTCTGAGGTTCCCTTGGGAAGGAAGGAAATCTCAGTCTCCCTTTCAAGCCTACGCTCTCTCAGCCGTCTATCCACCCGGATGGATAACTGCATGAGCTGATCCAAGCTATCAGGCAAGGGATATTGTACCAGTTGGTCCTTTATCTGGTTAGAAAGACCTCTTCGGTACTGGTGTCTCAGGGCTGGGTCATTCCACTGGGTATCATGGGCCAACCTCCGAAACTCCGTACAGTAAACCTCAACTGGCCTTCGCCCTTGCTTAAGGATCGAAATCTGAGCCTCGGCCGAGGCCGTCTTGTCAGGGTCATCATACAACATGCCCAGTGCCGTAAAAAAAGCATCAACACTTTTAAGCGACGGACAGTCAGGCTGCAACCCATATGCCCAGACCTGTGGGTCTCCTTGTAGCAAGGAAATCACTATGCCCACCCGCTGAATCTCCGACCCAGAAGACTGAGGCCTAAGCCGGAAGTATAGCTTGCAACTCTCCTTGAAACAAAAGAACTGCGAGCGATCTCCAGAAAAACGATCCGGGAGATTTACTTTCGGCTCCTTAACCCCTGCAGGTGCTGCTGCTGCGGGAGCTCCGCCAGCAGCCTGGGAGGTGTGCATTTTAATGGACAGATCATTAAATTGTCGAGTCAGGACCTGCACCTGATCGACCACCTGTTGCAACGTATTTTGAGGGGTATGCTCCATATTCCCACAAAATTTCAACAGGAGTATTAGGCTGCTGAATATGTTATGTACACCAGTGCCTGCAGGAAAGTACTGGTGTCAGAACTATTATGCACAACAAATGGACTCACAGACAGACTGGGGAATATGACATAACGTACACAGAAGGTGATAGGGTAACAAAATACACACAAAGTGAACAGAGAAGCCCAGAGGCTAAGGAACTGGGTATCTCCCTTGTATTAGAAATGCTCAGATGGGAAAAGCAAGATGTTGTGTTTTAATACATAGAGAACCCGAAATGCTGTTGCTAAGGGCAACAGCAAAACCCTAAAGGGTTACCAACGGGTGTGGCAGTAAACTCCTTGGTCAAAGATGGAATGATAGACACAAGGAGAGTCTCCACAATCCTAATTCTCACTTGCAGTGCACAGGTTCAGTTTACTGCCACTAAACTGACCCCTGACACCTAGCACAGTGAGACAGGATTAGACAGGCAAGTCTTAGAATACAGCCGCAAACTTGCTAAGTTCACAGAGTAGTAACAGAACCCCAGCAAGCTAAACGACTGACTCCAGTCTTACTGCTAGGTCTGGATTGGCAGAGTGTAATACCAAATCCCCAGGCCTATTTGCAGTAAGCAACAAACAAATACAAAGCTACACAGTACTGGCTAACTTTCAGGAACTGACTAACCAACAAAGATTCAGCAGCATCTGCTTAACCTGGAAAGAGGCCTTATAAAGCAGGTGCTGTCCACGCCCCACTCAGACCTCACAGACTGTGAGCACAAAAACCAGCACCGGATCCCCTGCCGTGCACAGAGCCTATAACCACTGCACAGCAAAAGACCCGAACCGGAGTATCAGCTGCGCTCAGGTTACTCCGCTAGTACTTGTCTCCCGGTTGCCATGACGACGTGGCAGCACAGGGCAGGAGACCCTAACAGTCACAGATTTGTTTTTCCAGCTCAGGTGAAGGTACCACAGTACAGGCTAACCTAGCAAAGAAAGACATTCTGCGACATTCAAAGGCAGCATCATATTGCATTGGTTCTTGCGTGACTGGTCAATTGGCAATAACATGACCTGGCATACCACACCTAAAACATTTAACCACACGATTATCAACCCCGTTTGGGCAGCATAGACCTTTCTAGCCCCATTGGCCTGTCTCCAGGGCCAGTGTTTACAGTCTCTCCAGCCTTGCGTTCTCTTATCCGCCCAGAAACGTTTTCCCACGGAACAGTCTTACCAGTCTTTACGGAAGGGCGCTGTCGAGGATCTATGGGTTGCTGGGTGGTCATCAGTAGTTCCTCTGCCGCCAAGTGCCTCTCTACCATGTCCACTAATTGGTCAGCAGTATCCGGGTTTCCATGGCTCACCCACTTGCGCAGGACCACGGGCAAAGATCTCAAATAGCGGTCCATGACGACTCTTTCAACCATCTGGGGACCAGTTAATGTCTCTGGCTGTAACCATTTTTTTGTTAGCTGAATAAAGTCGTGCATCTGGGAGCAAGGAGGCCTCTCCATGGCGTACACCCAACGGTGCACCCGTTGTGCTCGTACTGACAGCGTGACTCCCAGGCGGGTCAGGATCTCAGTCTTTAGTTTATCATAGTCCCGAGCCTCAGCAGGGCTTAAATCAAAGTACGCTTTTTGTGGCTCACCTGACAGAAAAGGTGCCAGCAGACTGGCCCACTGTGCTTTCGGCCAGTTCTCACACTCTGCAGTCCTTTTAAACGTGGTCAGGTAGGCCTCCACGTCATCAGCCTCTGTCATTTTCTGCAGGAAGTGACTGGCCCATTTAGAACTAGAGCTGGTCGGAGCACTGATGGCCACATCTCCAGTCAGGGCTGCAAGGCTCTGCACCACTTCTGCTAAGGCCTCTCTATCCTGACGCTGTTGCCTCCAATTTTCCTCCATTGCCACTTGTTGCTGTCTGATGGCCTCCTGCTGAGCCGCTGTAGCTTGCAGGAAGACTTTAAGCAGTTCCTCCATGTCGACAGATTTTTCAGGCTGCTTTGTAGCTGCTTTCACCAAGGACATATATCAAACACTCAGGGGTGAGTCTCAGCAACTTCACACTGGGCTGTATCTGCATAAACCACCGTTTTCTGCAGGCTTCATAAAGCTGCGGATTTCACTTTTGCGCAGAACGGCATGCTCGCATTCTCCACCAAGTTGTAACACTGTAGGGCAGGGCTGGCCAAACAAGTCCTCGAGATCTACCAACAGTTCATATTTTCCAGACCACCTAGCTGGTGCACAGGTGTAGTCATTACTAATTAAGATGTGCTGCATTCATTCCTAATTGACAATTCTACAGATCTCCTGGAGGCCTGGAAAACATGACCTGTTGGTAGATCTCGAGGACCGGTTTTGCCAGCCCTGCTGTAGGGGAACCGAAACCCGTTTCTTGGGGTAGATGGCAGCCGGCAGCAGCTGAGAAGTCATACAAGTCCAGTTTTTATGGTGCCACTGGCCACAACCAGTTTTATTAAACAGAAAACAAAACAAACATCAAAAGAAAATATCTTGCCTGTCCGGCACTAACTAAACACAAGACGTTCCTAACTGTCTCTAAACAAAAAAACACAGAGTTTTCCAGTCAACACTGTTTGGCTCACTTGTATAAGGAAGCGTGTTTCTCTCACAGAGATCCTGCAGTCTTCCCAGGCAGTCTGCCTCCACTAATCAGGCTAGCAGCCCTATAACCCACTTACACAGCTGAAACCCTGATTAGCCCTCTGTGAGGCCAAAGACCCAAACTGGGCCCAATGTCTGGAACTTGCCCTATCTCTCTTTCAGGGCCCTTATCCAGCTTTTCCAATAAACTGAAAAGGTTCTGACAAAAGAAAACATTTTCCTAATACATGTAAGACAAGAACCTGGGACAAACATACCTGGCCTCAAACACTATTCCAGTGTTCTTGTCACAATATATATATATATATATATATATATATATATATTGTGTAAGAAAAGTGCAAATAGCGCTACAACCTAATATTTTGCAACCAGGTATTTCCCAATAAGAGATTTTGGTGTATTATACAATAAAGTACAATAAATAAATAAGTGAACACTCCCAGTTATAATGGTGTCGCGACCAGATTTCTAAATAGTCCAATTCCCAACGGGGCTTGTTTTCAGTCGCGCCTTCAGTGTTTGTGGATGATTCATTAAAAATGGATGATTCATTAAAAATCCTCAGGTAACATTCAAATATGTGTACCAGATATAGGTAGAACAGGTGCCTTATACAGAGTGTCTTTGCATCAGGGTGTCCCTCATTCATACTCCTTCTCCTCTTTAATCCGTTCGGATATTGGTGTGGAGTTTGTACGTATATGCAAGACAATATATCAGTAATCTGCTCTTTAAAGTGACATAGTGCAGGTTCATGCAATAGTTGCAATAAAGTGAATATGTGCAATAAAGTGCTTGAGTGCTCAGAATATTATATAAAAAATGGATAAGTACAAATATATGTTGTTGAGAGTGTGCTGACCCACTTTTGGTAGTGTGCTTAGTTACCATTTACTAAGGGTGCAGCACCAAATCTCTAAGTGGTTCAGAAAGATTCAAATAATACTCATATGAAGCACTGACATTAAAAACTGCACTATATTGGATGGTGTTTCCGTCATTACATCATCAATTTGGAGTGCCTTAAAAAATCAAAGCTCCCAAATGGGAAGGAAAGCCTCTGATATTGTAGTATCATTAAAAAAAGATTTTCTCTAACGTCCTAGTGGATGCTGGGGACTCCATAAGGACCATGGGGATAGACGGGCTCTGCAGGAGACATGGGCACTTTAAGAAAGAATTTAGGTTCTGGTGTGCACTGGCTCCTCCCTCTATGCCCCTCCTCCAGACCTCAGTTTGATACTGTGCCCAGACGAGCTGGGTGCTTTTCAGTGAGCTCTCCTGAGTTTGCTGAGAGAAAGTATTTTGTTAGGTTTTTTATTTTCAGGAAGCTCTGCTGGCAACAGACTCCCTGCATCGTGGGACTGAGGGGAGAGAAGCAGCCCTACTCTCTGAAGCTAGGTCCTGCTTCTTAGGCTACTGGACACCATTAGCTCCAGAGGGATCGTACGCAGGATCTCACCCTCGCCGTCCGATCCCAGAGCCGCGCCGCCGTCCCCCTCGCAGAGCCGGAAGACAGAAGCCGGGTGAGTATGAGAAGCAAAGAAGACTTCACAGGCGGCAGAAGACTCCGTTCTTCACTGAGGTAACGCACAGCACTGCAGCTGTGCGCCATTGCTCCCACACACCTCACATACTCCGGTCACAGTAAGGGTGCAGGGCGCAGGGGGGGGCGCCCTGGGCAGCATTTGGGACCTCTTTTGGCAAAAGTTTAACATATATACAGCTGGGCACTGTATATATATATATGAGCCCCCGCCAAAAATTGCATATTTAAGCGGGACAGAAGCCCGCCGCCGAGGGGGCAGAGCTTCTTCCTCAGCACTCACCAGCGCCATTTTTTCTCCACAGCTCCGCTGAGAGGAAGCTCCCCAGGCTCTCCCCTGCAGATACACGGTAGAAGAGGGTAAAAAGAGAGGGGGGGGGGGGCACATAATTAGGCGCAAAAATCAATGTAAAACAGCAGCTACTGGGTTAACATTAAGTTACTGTGTTATTCCTGGGTTGATAGCGCTGGGGTGTGTGCTGGCATACTCTCTCTCTGTCTCTCCTAAGGGCCTTGTGGGGGAACTGTCTTCAAAAAGGGCATTCCCTGTGTGTGTGGTGTGTCGGTACGCTTGTGTCGACATGTCTGTTGAGGAAGGCTATGTGGAAGTAGAGCGGGAGCAAGTGAATGTGGTGTCTCCGCCGACGGCGCTGACACCTGATTGGATGGATATGTGGAAGGTTTTAAATGATAATGTTAATTCCTTGCATAAAAGGTTAGAAAAAGCTGAAGCCTCAGGACAGTCAGGGTCCCAACCCGTGCCTGGTCCTATGTCGCAGAGGCCGTCAGGGTCTCAGAAGCGCCCACTATCCCAAATTGTTGACACAGATACCGACATGGATTCTGACTCCAGTGTCGATTACGATGATGCAAAGTTACAGCCAAAATTGGCTAGATCCATCCGTCATATAACCTTTTCCCCCTCACACGAGCTAAATGAGTTATGTGAAAAGGCTTGGGAATCTCCAGATAAAAAACTGCAGATTTCCAAAAGGATTCTTATGGCGTATCCTTTCCCGCCAACGGACAGGTTATGCTGGCAATCCTCCCCTAAGGTGGACAAAGCTTTAACACGCTTATCCAAGAAGGTAGCCCTGCCGTCACAGGATACGGCTACCCTCAAAGATGCTGCGGATCGCAAACAGGAGGTTACCCTGAAGTCCATTTATACACATTCAGGTACCTTACTGAGGCCGGCGATCGCGTCGGCCTGGGTGTGTAGTGCTGTAGCAGCATGGACGGATACCGTGTCTGAGGAAATTGATACCTTAGACAAGGATACTATATTGTAGACCTTGGGGCATATTAAAGACGCTGTCCTATATATGAGAGATGCTCAAAGAGACATTAGTCTACTGGGTTCTAGAATAAATGCTTTGTCAATTTCTGCCAGAAGGGTCCTGTGGACTCGGCAATGGACAGGTGATGCCGACTCAAAAAGGCATATGGAGGTTTTACCTTACAAGGGTGAGGAATTGTTTGGGGAGGGTCTCTCGGACCTGGTCTCCACAGCTACTGCTGGAAAGTCAAATTTTTTGCCATATGTTTCCTCACAGCCTAAGAGAGCACTGTATTATCAAATGCAGTCCTTTCGATCACAGAAAAACAAGAAAGTCCGAGGTGCGTCCTTTCTTGCCAGAGGCAGGGGCAGAGGAAAGAAGCTGCACAACACAGCTAGTTCCCAGGAACAGAAGTCCTCCCCGGCCTCTACAAAATCCACCGCATGACGCTGGGGCTCCGCAAGCGGAGCTAGGCCCGGTGGGGGCACGTCTTCGAAATTTCAGCCACAAGTGGGTTCACTCCCAGTTGGATCCCTGGGCAATAAAGATTGTGTCTCAGGGATACAAGCTGGAATTCGAGGAGATGCCCCCTCACCGATACCTCAAATCGACCCTGCCAGCTTCCCCCCACGAGAGGGAAATAGTGTTAACTGCAATTCACAAATTGTATCTTCAACAGGTGGTGGTCAAGGTTCCCCTCCTTCAACAAGGAAGGGGTTATTATTCGACCATGTTTGTAGTCCCGAAACCGGACGGTTCAGTCAGACCCATATTGAATTTAAAATCCCTGAACATATACCTGAAAAGGTTCAAGTTCAAGGTGGAATCGCTGAGAGCGGTCATCGCAAGCCTGGAAGGGGGGGATTTTATGGTTTCTCTGGACATAAAGGATGCATACCTTCATGTCCCCATTTATCCACCTCATCAGGCGTACCTCAGATTTGTGGTACAGGATTGTCATTACCAATTTCAGACGTTGCCGTTTGGTCTCTCCACGGCACCGAGAATATTTACCAAGGTAATGGCGGAAATGATGGTGCTCCTGCGGAAGCAAGGAGTCACAATTATCCCATACTTGGACGATCTCCTCATAAAAGCGAGATCAAAAGAGCAGTTGCTGATCAGCGTAGCACTTTCTCTGGAAGTGTTACGGCAACACGGCTGGATTCTAAATATTCCATAGTCGCAGTTGGTTCCTACGACTCGTCTGCCTTTCCTGGGCATGATTCTGGACACAGACCAGAGAAGGGTTTATCTCCCGATGGAGATAGCTCAGGAACTCATGACACTGGTCAGGAACCTATTAAAACCAAAACAGGTGTCAGTGCATCACTGCACTCGTGTCCTGGGAAAGAGGGTGGCATCATACGAGGCCATTCCCTTCGGCAGGTTCCATGCGAGGACTTTTCAATGGGACTTACTGGACAAATGGTCCGGATCACATCTTTAGATGCATCGGTTAATCACCCTATCCCCCAGGGCCAGGGTGTCACTCCTGTGGTGGCTACAGAGCGCTCACCTTCTCGAGGGCCGCAGATTCGGCATTCAGGACTGGGTCCTGGTGACCACGGACGCAAGCCTCCGAGGTTGGGGTGCAATCACACAGGGAAGAAATTTCCAAGGTCTGTGGTCAAGTCAAGAGACTTGCCTTCACATCAACATCCTGGAACTAAGGGTCATATACAACGCCCTACGTCAAGCGGAGACCCTGCTTCGCGACCAACCGGTTCTGATTCAGTCAGACAACATCACCGCAGTGGCTCATGTAAACCGCCTGTTAGGTGCCGCGGTCCGCGGCGCCGCTCGGTCTGCTTCCGGGCGACGCTCACAGCCGCCGCACCTCCCTCGCTGCCCGCCCGGCGCCTAGCAACGCCAGGACGCCGTGCGTACTGTAGCCGCCGGGTCCCTGGCAACGCTAGGACGCCGGGCGTCCTCAGCCGCCGGGTCCATGGCAACGGGGACGCCATTGGCGGACCGCGTTCCCCGTTGCCAGATAAGACGGATCAGTTGTTCGTGCAGCAGGGCAGCTGCACGACAACTATTAATTAGTGTCTGGGGGCTGGTCTTGCTGGCCCTCCTGTCATTGGCCAGCAGGGCCTTTTTATGGGAGCCAGCACACTGCAGCCTCGTCGGTGATAGCTTCCTGTACGCTGTTCCTGCCTTGCTGAGTCTGCTCCTGGTCTGCTGTATCTGGTCGATTCTGCTCCCCGTGCTCCTGAGTCCTGGAGTTCTGAAGCCGGTCCTGGGAATCCTTCCAGTCCAATTGAACCTGTTGCAGTCATCTGGGGGTTCTTGTTGATTGGGATTCTCTCCCGGTTCCGTGAGTAGCGGCTTCTGCCGTGTGTTGCGGCCTAGGCCGTTTAATCCTTGCTTTTGTTTTGTACTGGTGTTTTTGCGGAGGTCTCCGCTTCTCACTGTCCTCCCCGGTACACGACGGTGCCGTGTGGGGTGTGGACAGTGGTATGTTCTGTTGTTCTTTTCCTTTGGCGGCGTGCCGCACATATATTTAGTTTTAGGGTAGTTAGTAGCCCCTAGCCTTCTGTTGTTTTAGTTAGAGGTCCCCTTGTTATTATCCTGTCTCGGTTCACACCTTGTCTCACTCTAACACCTGGGGGCATCGGAGTTGGGCAGACCTAATCCGCCCTTCAAATGCGGCTGCCGTGGGCCCAAGAAACCATAGTCACACACGGGTAAAACAATGGAGGTAGGGTGCTAGGGGCTATTTCCACACCACACCTTATTTCAGCGTCACGTCCTGGTGCTCTGGACTCACTACGCAACATCTCTCCTGTTCTGAGCACCAGGAACGTAACACCGCCAAGGCGGCACAAGGAGCAGAGTGGCGATGGCGGAAGCCACCAGAATTCTTCGCTGGGCGGAGAATCACGTAAGCGCACTGTCAGCAGTGTTCATCCCGGGAGTGGACAACTGGGAAGCAGACTTCCTCAGCAGACACGACCTCCACCCGGGAGAGTGGGGACTTCATCAGGAAGTCTTCGCACAGATTACAAGTCGGTGGGAACTGTCACAGGTGGACATGATGGCATCCCGCCTCAACAAAAAGCTACAGAGGTATTGCGCCAGGTCAAGAGACCCTCAGGCGATAGCTGTAGACGCCCTGGTGACACTGTGGGTGTTCCAGTCGGTCTATGTGTTTCCTCCTCTTCCTCTCATACCCAAGGTGCTGAGGATAATAAGAAAAAGAGGAGTGAGAACAATACTCATTGTTCCAGATTGGCCACGAAGGACTTGGTTTCCAGATCTGCAAGAAATGCTCACAGTGGACCCGTGGCCTCTTCCTCTAAGACAGGACCTGTTGCAACAGGGGCCCTGTATGTTCCAAGACTTACCGCAGCTGCGTTTGACGGCATGGCGGTTGAACGCCGGATCCTAGCAGAGAAAGGCATTCCGGATGAGGTCATTCCTACGCTGATAAAGGCTAGGAAGGACGTGACAGCTCAACATTATCACCGTATATGGCGAAAATATGTTGCTTGGTGTGAGGCCAGGAATGCTCCTACGGAGGAATTCCAGCTGGGCCGTTTCCTTCACTTCCTACAGTCCGGAGTGAATTTGGGCCTAAAATTGGGTTCCATTAAGGTCCAGATTTCGGCCCTATCCATTTTCTTTCAAAAAGAGTTGGCTTCTCTACCTGAAGTTCAGACGTTTGTAAAGGGAGTGCTGCATATTCAGCCCCCTTTTGTGCCTCCAGTGGCACCTTGGGATCTTAACGTGGTGTTGAGTTTCCTGAAATCCCACTGGTTTGAACCACTCAAAACGGTGGAGTTGAAATATCTCACGTGGAAGGTGGTCATGCTATAAGCCTTGGCTTCGGCTAGGAGTGTGTCAGAGTTGGTGGCTTTGTCACATAAAAGCCCCTATCTGGTTTTCCATGCGGATAGAGCAGAATTGCGGACCCGTCCACAATTTCTGCCGAAAGTGGTTTCATCCTTTCATATAAACCAACCTATTGTGGTGCCTGTGGCTACTACTGACTTGGAGGATTCCGAGTTACTTGATGTGGTCAGGGCTTTGAAGATTTATGTAGCCAGAACGGCTAGGGTCAGGAAAACAGAGTCTTTGTTTATCCTGTATGCTTCCAACAAGCTTGGTGCTCCTGCTTCAAAGCAAACTATTGCTCGCTGGATCTGTAACACGATTCAGCAGGCTCATTCTGCGGCCGGATTGCCGCTGCCAAAATCAGTTAAGGCCCATTCCACTAGGAAGGTGGGCTCTTCTTGGGCGGCTGCCCGAGGGGTCTCGGCATTACAGCTTTGCCGAGCGGCTACTTGGTCAGGTTCAAACACTTTTGCAAAGTTCTACAAGTTTGATACCCTGGCTGAGGAGGACCTTGTGTTTGCTCAATCGGTGCTGCAGAGTCATCCGCACTCTCCCGCCCGTTTGGGAGCTTTGGTATAATCCCCATGGTCCTTATGGAGTCCCCAGCATCCACTAGGACGTTAGAGAAAATAAGATTTTACTTACCGGTAAATCTATTTCTCGTAGTCCGTAGTGGATGCTGGGCGCCCGTCCCAAGTGCCGACTTCTTCTGCAATACTTGTATATAGTTATTGCTTCAATAAGGGTTAAGTTATGGTTGCATCAGGGTTGGGCCTGATGCTCTGTTATTTGTCATACTGTTAACTGGTTGTTATCACATGTTATACGGTGTGATTGGTGTGGCTGGTATGAATCTTGCCCTGGATTACCAAAATCCTTTCCTTGTACTGTCAGCTCTTCTGGGCACAGTTTCTCTAACTGAGGTCTGGAGGAGGGGCATAGAGGGAGGAGCCAGTGCACACCAGAACCTAAATTCTTTCTTAAAGTGCCCATGTCTCCTGCGGAGCCCGTCTATCCCCATGGTCCTTATGGAGTCCCCAGCATCCACTACGGACTACGAGAAATAGATTTACCGGTAAGTAAAATCTTATTTTTTAATACATAATAACACAAAAAAATGACAAAACAAATAGGTGGACTCGTACAATTTAAAAATAGATAAACGCTTTTCTGTTAATTCTTAGTGAAGAGCGGAGTGCCAGTGGATTCCCAACGCGTTTCGTCCCTTATTTCATATTAGGACTTCCTCAGGGGTTAGTGGTGGCCAGCCCTGCATCCCAACACCTTATATTCACTTGTAAATTGATCATACAATCATCGCGTCCGTCCGTGATGCGAAAGTAACTATCGCGCATGCGCGGGAATTGAATTGCCGCGCGATTGCGGCAATCTTCCACTGAACTACGTCCACTGAAAAAGATGTGGGCGAATGCGCAGCGCCCATCCTGCGCATTCGCCCGCATTTTCTGCGGGGCGGGGTGTGCAGAATATGCAATCACCTCTGCCTGTCAATCAGGCAGAGGCGGTTGCGGGGCAGGCAACTCTCCATTTCCAGGGAGGAGGGTTTCGGGGGCGGATCCGGACATACGGGAGTGTTGCGGCGTGAACGGGGGTATGTTAGGGGTGTATTTGCGGCGGCTGCGTGACGTCACATGCAGCTGCCGCAATCGGGAAGATGGCGACAGGTCTCCTGCCGGCGCAGCTAAGCTGAGTTGGCAGGAGGCTTCCTCTATTTCTGCTGTGATCGCAATTTCTGCTTGTTGAAGGGGGGGAAGCTCTGGTCAGCATGCTGGGCGGCCTTGCCCAGCGATGGGCGACCCCCAGCATGTGCTCCAAAGGATAGCAAATTCTATTAGCAGAATTAACTATCCTTACGGAATTCGGCCCATTGTCCAGAGACTCGGGACATTGATTTTGACCTACTGTGCATGCTCAGAACGTCTTCAATTACGAAAGCAGGATGCTAAA
Source organism: Pseudophryne corroboree (assembly GCF_028390025.1). Taxonomy (NCBI): domain Eukaryota; kingdom Metazoa; phylum Chordata; class Amphibia; order Anura; family Myobatrachidae; genus Pseudophryne; species Pseudophryne corroboree. Next base: position 678,977,276 of record NC_086446.1, read on the forward strand.
ACAAACAGGTACCCTGTGTGTCCCTTATACGCCAGATCAGAACCTTCTCAAAAGCTCTGTCCTGGAACCTTCATTTTGTTAAATTCCTTTAATATTTTTTTTTTTAACATCACAATGCGAACGATTTTTTTTTACCACAGCCGTGTCTGTGGTGCGTATTGTGATAAAATGGCCCCTATATCACTAAAGTCTATTATGTGTGTGGTCCTCAGAACAGTTCACACTCATGTGCTGGGAAAATGGGTAAAAAAAAAAAAAAAGTAATTCACGCAGATCTTTTGTAGTCTTAGCAGCTGCCAACAAGAATCCATTCTTCCTATTTGTAATTTGCATTTCAGACATACATGGCTGAAACAGCAGATAGGTGTGAATGGGCCCTCAAGGAATGGAATCCAACACTTAAGCAGACTGCATCATTTCGTCCTTATGTTTCACTTCCAGGCGCTGACCTGGGTCAGAAGAAATGGCTGCAATGTTTTATAGTCAATTTCCATATCCCGCCTGTGCACTCACTCTACCTCCCCCATGCAGCAGGTGGGCTCTGGTGGGTCAGGTCGTGTTTCAGGTGTACTGTTTATAAAGGATGTCAATGACGCTTTTGTTCTAGGTGCATTTGTGATCTAATGCAATTTTTGAGAGTCTCATTGACTAGATGAGCTCTTCAGGGACTGCGATCTGGTTATCTCACAGCTAAGTAATGTCATTGTCACAGTAATAATTCTTTCAGTGTTGATGGCGCCTCAAAAAGGATTACTAGATAAAGCAATATGGGTTAAGGAATTCACATTACCATTTTAATGTGCAACTCATTAAGAATGCATTAGATGTGTCAGAGATGCAATGGCTTGCTCGCCTGGACTGGGGTCCCCCCAGAGTACAGGTGATGACTGGATAATCCATTTTCATTCAGGTCATTTTAAAGAGAATTAACTTTGCTGTAAATGTGATAATATGATCAGGTAAACATGTATTATTTCTAAAGAATGATAGTATAGATGTACCAACCATATACTACAGTATAAAGAACCTCAATACTACAGACAGACAGACAGACAGACAGACAGACAGACAGACAGACAAGTAGTTATTCTAATCTCTTACTGCCTTTGTATCCATATTGGCAGAACAGGCTGATAATATGTATATTACATATTACATATATTACATATTACATATATATACATATTACATATTACATATATTAGGGTACGTACAATGCACAATATCTTCTGTACAGAAGGCTGAAACTGGCATGTGCCTATAGAGAAATATAAATGACCTACCTATTCATGTTTTACCATTGTGAGCTGGTTTTGCTGGGTATCAGCCATGCAGAATGAATCTGTGGTATAAGGCTGATCACCCAAAGACAGAACTAGATTCTTCTGTGTGCCTGTGCGTAGAGGTGGGGGAGGAGTGTGCAGGGGGGTTACACATAATCAGCCAAGCTATCCCCTTGGGGGGTTCAGCTTTCTTTGTATTTTATTATCACTTAACAAATTTCAATAGAGAAGGGATTGTTCTCTCTCTAAGACAACCCCTTTATGTTACTACTAACAGCTTTCATGAACCTGTCCTTTCACAGCAGTGACTTGGCTTCAAAGGGGCAAGAGCATTATGTCAATATAGTGTCCTGGCTTCATATCTTTGTCTTCTAAAGACATCACTAGTCAGAGGCTATATTTACTAAAGTGTGGTTATACAGAAGTGGGGATGTTGCCTGTAGCAATTAGGTTCTACTTATTTATCTAGTACCCTCTAGAAGATAATACCTAGAATCTGGTTGCTATGGGTAATATCTCTTCTGTAAACTTGCACTTACGTAAATATACCACATATTGAGCCTAATTCAGACCTGATCATAGATGTGCTAAAAAAAATTATGGTCTGTACTGATTTTTGGCTTTCCAAACTTCCATTTTTATGTGTAATGTTGGCGAGTATGGTAATGGATACAGCCAGTAAGAACATGGAGGGCATTAATATGACAGGAGTGTCATAAACCTCCCGGTTATGTGTACTCAGGCTTCCTTTAGGCACACCAGGGGTTACCTTTTTTATTGGGAATGTTTTAACTAGTTGCTAGGGGACTGTGATTGGTTTAGCTAGAAGTGGTTGTACTTGTGTGAAGTTAAGCTAGGGTGTTGTTAGATAATCAGTCTCTTTCTCCTGAGACGTTTGGACAGAGAAGTACTGAGGTTTTACAGCAACTGATTTCCCCCTTTGATCTCTCTGTTTAAGCTTGTTCTTTTCTGCCTTTCTCTTTCTTTCTTTCTGACGGAATCTTTATCCTACTTTATTTGCTTATCTTACTGGTCTCTCCCCTCTCCCTTGTCCTTTTTTTCTTTTGACTGTGCCATTAATTGTACCTGGTGAGCAATGGATAGACCGCGCAGAGTTGTAGCACTTTCCGCCCATTACCTCAGGGGTGCTGGGGCGGCTGTCATGGCGGGTGGTGCGGAAGGAGCTGGGCCTAGTAGTGGGGGCTCAGGTCACAGATGCGCGCTTGCGGGCTTCCCCTGCGGGTGCTAGCAAGCTGGCTGAGACTGGGGTGAGGGGCCGTGGACGTCCCCAGGATCGGGCCGCGATACGTGGCCTCTCTGGCTCTGTGGGACGCGGGCACGGTCTGGCGACTTACGGCGGCTCCCTCTGACTACAGTACCTCTCCCTCCAGGGATCCTCCTCGTAGTCGCGTGGCTGGGAGCCACGCGGCCGGGAGGGGGAGCTTGGTCTCCTGTGACAGAGTTTTGGCACTGGGCACCGGGGGCCTGTTAGAGGGCAGTGGCAGGGCTGTCAGTGGCAGTGTGAGGACATGGGTGTCACCTGTGGGAATCTCAGACAATGCAGGCGGGTTAGACGCCAATGCCATTTTGAGGACAGTGAGGGAGCGGCTGATAGTGTTAGCAGCTCCTTTCAGGAGCTGGAGCCACTGCGGGGAGATTTGGATAGCGCCTCAACGAGAGTGTATGCACCTACCTCACATAATAGCTGTCTTTTCTGGATTCTTGATCCTATGCGGAGGTGGTCAGGTCACCTGGCAGGTGTGAGGTGCATACGCAGCGCGTGCAGGCTGTAGGGGGGGGGGCACAGTCTGGCCAGGGGCAGAGATCGGACACCGAAAGGGTGTCTTCCATTTGCACTGTTGTAGTGTCAGCGTTGGTCCCTCTCCTTACCACCATGTCCGGTGGGGAGTTCTCCGGGGACCTGGCTGATGTTGGGGCGATAACCACCCATTTAGTTCAGGCGATGGCGCTAGTGCCTGCAGTGGCCACGGCGGTGGTGGGCGCGACTAGTGGCGGGTCGTCTCATGCCCCCAATGTGGGCAATGTGCCTGTAATGTCATGAGTTTCCTCTCCTATGTCTGCAGGTGACATACACGGGATTGGAGAAGACGTTATGGACCGTGCGCAGGCAGCCGTATCCAGCGAGAGGGCTTCTCAGACTGAGGGAGCTGTGGGAGTGTCTGGTGAGTTCTCTGCTGACCCTGACTGGGTTAGTTCCGAGTCCGGTCATGATGTTTCTTCAGTGTCTGCTACAGATACTGTAGCTCTTTGGCATCAACAAGTGATTGCAGGCGCAAGCGTAGACAGTGCAGGCGGGGTTGGGAGGGGGCTCACCTTTCTTTGATTTTGTCTGATTTGTCTGGCTCGTCAAGGGACCATAGACGGTCTTCCAGACATAGGGGCGCTAAGAGGCGGCGCCGGTCTTCCAGCTCCTTGAGTCCGTCCAGTCCGATGAGGTGCACTGTGCTAACACTGCGGTGCTCAGGGGTTTCAGTCCGAGGGTGAAGGACCGCATTATTGTGAAGGACCGCAAACATTGAAAAACATTGGAAAGCAGGTAAATCTACCATCTAATTAACAATTTCCATAAGCATTTTCCTATCTATACTTTACTCTTTATAAACACCATGCTCCACAAACTGTTTTTCTTCATAGCACTTCATGGTATCCTCTATAAAATGACATCGTCCTTCACTATTCCTGTTATTTATCGCTCTGTACACATTGCAGCCTCATTAATCCACTCCCCTCTTATTAACACTCATGAGCTTTTAACCTATCTATGTACACTAACTGTCACATCCTCTACCTGTCACCATAAGAAACTATCACACACCTCCCCCAACTATACCTATCTCTCTCTTCTTCTGCTTCTACTAGCTGGTGACATATCCCCAAATCCAGGTCCCATCCACATACCACGCTCACATTCAGCTGATTCACAACAGAATATAAAATCAACAAACCTTATCAACATCACTTGTCTCCCATCTACCTCCAAGTCACTAAAATGTGCTTTATGGAATGCACACTCTGTTTGCAACAAATTAACAGCTATTCATGACCTTTTCATAGCAAAAAAATTCAATATGCTGGCTATAACAGAAACCTGGCTCACACAATCAGACACTGCCTCCCCTGCAGCACTGTCACATGGTGGCCTCCACTTCACACACACCCCCAGGCCTGGTAACATCAAAGGAGGGGGTGTTGGAATATTACTATCCAAATGTTACACGCACATTGTTTTACCACCTGTTCCCTCACTCACATTTACATCCTTTGAAGTACACTCTATTAGGATTTTCACCCCTTTCTCTCTGCATGTTGCAGCTATCTATCGCCCACCTGGGCAACCCAAAAAGTTTCTGGAAGATTTTTCTGCATGGCTCCCTCACTTTCTATCCTCTGACATCTCCACCATCATTATGGGTGATTTCAATCTCTCTATTGACAGTCCACAATCTCCCCATGCCTCTAAACTACTTTCTCTAACCTCCTCTCTTGGCCTCTCCCAATGGACTGACTCCCCTACTCATCAGGAGGGCCACTGCCTTGATCTTGTATTCACCAGACTATGCTCTGTTTCTGAACTCACTAACACTCCTTTCCCTCTCTCAGATCACAACCTTATCACATGCATGCTCTCCTCCATTACTTCAAACTCCATGTCCCAAAAGTCTACAAGGACACCTCTTACCCGCAGAAATATTAACGCTATTAATTTTCAACAACTATCTACCTCTCTGCAACCACTGCTTTCACCAATTTCTACATTCACCTCTCCAGAGACTGCTGTGTCACACCTTAACCAAACTCTAGTAACAGCACTTGATGAAGTGGCTCCAGCTACCCATCACACTCCACGTAGACTTAGATGTCAACCGTGGCACTCTAAATACACTAGACACTTATAAAAACTCTCAAGAAAAGTTGAACGCCAGTGGCGTAAATCTCGTAGTTCAAGTGACTTTCTCACATATAAGACCACCTACCACTCTTATCGTACTGCTCTGGACACTGCCAAACAAACATATTTTCAATCTCTCATCTCTGCTCAAGCCTCTAACCCCAAGCGACTTTTTAATACATTTAAATCACTTCTTGTCCCTCCCTCACCTAACCCACCAGCCACTGTCAGTGCGCAAGATCTTGCTTCCTATTTCAAGGACAAGATTGACAAGATCCGAAATGAAATGGTATGCTCTTCCACAGCAAGTGACCTGCTCAATTCCCTGCCTGAACCCTCTAACACCTTCTCTTCCTTTGATCCTACAAATGAAGATGAAGTATCTGCACTCTTTTCATCTGCCTACTCTAATACCTCTCCCCTTGACTCTATACCCTCACAAATTAGTAAAGCTCTGTCTACTGTGCTCATCCCAACCTTAACGAAAATCTGTAATCTCTCCCTGTCTACTGGTATCTTTCCTTCTCTATACAAGCATGCAGTGATTACTCCCATTCTGAAAAAACAAAACTCTGACCCGAACTCTCTCTCTAACTACCGTCCCATCTCTCAGCTCCCATGCCCCTCCAAGCTACTGGAGAGACTTGCCTACACTCGCCTCACACACTTTCTTAACTCACACAGCCTACTGGACCCACTTCAGTCAGGATTTCGTGCCCAACACTCCACAGAGACAGCACTGACTAAGGTAGTGAATGATTTGGTCACTGCTAAATCTAAAGGACATTTCTCTCTCCTTATTCTCCTTGATCTCTCTGCTGCTTTTGACACTGTTGACCCATCTCTTCTCATACAAACACTACAATCCCTAGGTATTCAGGACACAGCCCTTTCTTGGTTCTCATCCTACCTATCTAATCGCTCCTTCAGTGTTCGTTTCTCTGATTCCACCTCTACTTCGCTACCTCTCTCAGTTGGAGTACCGCAAGGCTCAGTCCTAGGTCCTCTGCTTTTCTCTATCTATTATTATTATTATTATTATCCTTTATTTATATGGCGCCACAAGGGTTCCGCAGCGCCCGATTACAGAGTACAAATGCACATAAAAAATAGGAAAACAGTGACTTACAGTTGAATACAATATAGGACAAGTACAGGGCAGCTAAGCATAACTACACCAGTAAACATAGAGATAAGTTCCAGGTGGTCAAAAAACTGTGGGATCTGGGCGGTTGAGGATTATTAAAGTAAGAAAAGTATAAGCACATGAGGGAAGAGGGCCCTACTCGTGAGAGCTTACATTCTAAGGGGAGGGGTAGACAGACAGGGATGACACAGATGGGGTACATAGAGAGCGTGGAACAGAGGGTTATGTTGAGATTTGGCTACGTTTGGTAAAGAAATGGGTCTTAAGAGCCCGTTTGAAGTTTTGTAGAGAGGTGGAGAGTCTGAGGGGGAGAGGTAAAGAATTCCAGAGAAATGGAGCAGCACGTGAAAAATCTTGGAGATAGGAGTGGGAGGAAGTAATCAGAAGACAGGAGAGACGGCGTGCATTAGCAGAGCGAAGAGGACGGGTGGGAGAGTAAAGGGAGATAAGGTCAGAGATGTAGATGGGAGAGGAGTGGGTGAGTGCTTTGTAAGTGAGTGTGAGAAGTTTGAATTGGATTCTGAAAGGGAAGGGAAGCCAGTGGAGGGCCTGTAGGAGGGGGGAGGTAGACGTAGTGCGTTTGGTGAGGAAGATGAGCCGGGCAGCAGCATTGAGGATAGATTGGAGTGGAGAGAGGTGATTGTCAGGGAGGCCAGTTAAGAGGAGATTACAGTAGTCCAGTCTGGAAATAATCAGTGAGTGAATAATGATCTTAGTGGCATCCTGTGTGAGAAAAGGTCTGATTCTAGAAATGTTTTTGAGATGAAAATGACAGGTTTGTGAGAGGTGCTGAATGTGTGGTTTGAAGGAGAGGGAGGAGTCAAGGATTACGCCAAGACAGCGTACTTGGGGGCTAGGGGAGATAGTTGTGCCATCAATGGATAATGAGATTGTGGGAGGTGAGGCTGTGCGGGAGGGTGGGAAGATGATCAGCTCAGTCTTAGACATGTTGAGTTTAAGAAAGCGCTGAGACATCCAGGAAGAGATAGCAGAAAGACAGTTTGAGGTACGAGTGAGGAGAGCCGTGGAGAGATCAGGGGAGGAGAGGTAGATTTGAGTGTCATCAGCATAGAGGTGATATTGGAAGTTAAAAGAACTAATGAGTTCACCTAAAGAGGACGTATAGAGAGAGAAAAGGAGAGGACCAAGAACAGAGCCTTGGGGGACACCAACAGTTAGTGGAAGTGGGGGGGAGGTAGCATCATGAGAGGAGACAGAGAAGGAACGATCAGAGAGGTAGGAGGACAGCCAGGAGAGGGCAGTATCACGCAGACCAAGAGAGTGAAGGATTTGCAGAAGGAGAGGATGGTCCACAGTGTCAAAAGCAGCAGAGAGGTCAAGAAGAATAAGCAGAGAGTAGTGGCCCTTAGATTTGGCTGCATGGAGGTCATTGCAGACTTTTGTGAGGGCAGTTTCAGTGGAGTGGAGAGAACGGAAACCAGACTGGAATGGGTCAAGCAGTGAGTGAGAGGAAAGAAAGGCAGTGAGGCGATTATAGACAATACGCTCAAGAAGTTTGGAGGCAAAGGGGAGGAGAGAGATGGGTCGATAGTTGGAGAGAGTGTTAGGATCAAGGGTAGGTTTTTTAAGAATAGGGGAGACAAGAGCATGCTTGAAGGCAGAGGGGACAGTGCCTGATGAAAGGGAGAGATTGAGAAGGTGGGCAAGATGGGAACAGGCAGAAGGGGAGAGGTAACGGAGGAGGTGGGAGGGGATAGGGTCGAGCGGGGAGGTTGTGGGGGGGGAGGAACGGATGAGGGCCATGACTTCCTCGCCAGATACATGGGAGAAAGATGTCAGAGTTGGTAAGAGGGAAGGGGAGGGGTGGCAAGGGATGGGTGGTGGCTGGTTGCTGGTCTGGTGGGAAGTGATATCCTGACGTATGGAGTCAATCTTGGATGTGAAATAAGTGGCAAAGTCAAGAGCAGACAATGAGGAAGGGAGAGGAGGTGGTGGTGGGCAGAGGAGGGAGTTAACAGTGGCAAAGAGGCGCCGGGGGTTGGAAGACTGTGTAGAAATGAGGATTTTGAAGTATGATTGTTTAGCAAGGGAAAGGGCAGTACTGAAGGATGAGAGCATGAATTTGAAATGGAGGAAGTCTGCTTTAGAGCGTGATTTCCTCCACTGTCGCTCGGCAGTACGTGAGCATTTTTGTAGGTATCTGGTGCATTTGGTGTGCCAGGGTTGAGGTGTTGATCTGCGAGGGTGAATAGTGGTTGGCGGAGCAACAGAGTCAAGGGCAGAAGTAAGAGATGCATTGTATAGGGATGTGGCTTGTTCAAGGCATGTGAGAGAGAGAAGAGGAGAGAGAAGGGAGTCAAACAGGGAGGACAGGGATGAGGTGTCAATAGCCTCAATGTTACGCTTCGTGATGGTAGCCTTAGGAGGGAGAGATGGGGAAGCAGAGATAGATAAGTTGAAAGAGAGCAAATGGTGGTCAGAGAGGGGAAAAGGGGAATTGGAGAAATCAGAAATATCACAGCGGTGAGTGAAAACCAGATCCAGTGAGCTCCCGTTCACATGGGAGGGTGAGGTGGTCCACTGGGAGAGACCAAGTGAAGAGGTGAGGTTAAGGAGTTTAGAGGCAGGTGATTTTGTGGGGTTATCGATAGGGATGTTGAAATCACCTAGAATAATGGAGGGAATGTCAGAAGAGAGGAAGTGAGGTAGCCAGGAAGCAAAGTTGTCAAGGAATTTGGAGGAAATGCCAGGTGGACGGTAAATTACAGCAACTCGAAGATTAGTTGGTTGGTAGAGGCGCAATGCATGGACCTCAAATGTAGAGAATGTAAGAGAAGGTTCTGGAGGTATAAGTTGGTATGTGTAGCTTGAGGGTAAAAGGATCCCAACACCACCCCCATGGCGACCCCCGGGTCGGGGTGTGTGAGAGAATGTGAGGCCCCCAGCAGAGAGAGCAGCAGGAGAAGTGGTGTCATGAGGAGTAATCCAGGTTTCTGTAATGGCCAGGAGGTGCAGGGAGTTGGAAATGAAAAGGTCATGAGTGGGGGTCAGTTTGTTGCAAATAGATCGGGCATTCCAGAGTGCACAAGATAGGGGGTATGAGTTTGTGGGAGAGATGTGAATGAGATTATCAGGATTGCTGTAGCGTTGAGGTAGGAGTAATTTGGAAGGAGAAGATAAAGAGGGTGTGATGATGGTGCTGGGGCCTTGGCTAGGAAGGGAGACTGCATGCGTGAAACAGGGAGGGAGTGCAGTTTGATACTGGTGGAGGAGAGGTGAGGAGACAGGCAGAGGAGGGAAAGTGTAGGGTTGAGCGGTGGGGTATAAGTGGTGTGAAGGGGCAGAAGTGAATTGCAATGGGGAAACAGAAGAGGGGTAGGGAGGCAGACAGAGGAGAGGAGGGAGGATGAGATGTAGGAGACTGTGAGAGAGGGATAGAGGTGGTAACAGGGGACAGAATAAAGGAATAGAAGGACAATGAGTAAGGGGGGTTGCCAGCCTGGCCATAGTGTGGATGGTGTGTAAACTGGTAGTGTAATGAGAATAGGGGGAGGAGTGGTGGCTGTATGAGAGAGCAGTGAAGTTTGCAGAAAGAAATACGATTTGCAAGTAATTAAAATGATGTTAATATCTACAGATTACCAGTAAATCAAATATTTGTTGATGTTAGATGGAAAATTATACCACATCTCTTGGCAAACTAATCAACTCTTTCGGATTTCAGTACCATCTGTATGCGGATGATACTCAAATCTACCTATCCTCCCCTGATTTGTCACCATCTGTATTGGGCCGTGTCACTGAATGCCTTTCTGCCATTTCATCTTGGATGACATCTCGCCACCTCAAACTTAATATTTCCAAAACAGAATTAATTATATTTCCACCGGCCAATAGTAGTTTCCAACCTGATATCTCTATCACTGTTGAGAACTCTGCAATCACCCCTACCCCACAAGCTCGCTGCCTAGGTGTCATTCTTGACTCTGAACTGTCCTTTGTTACCCACATTCAATCTGTCTCAAGATCATGTTACATACATCTAAGAAACATATCCAAAATACGCCCTTATCTTACACAAGACACAGCAAAAACTCTAATCCATGCTCTCATTATCTCCCGCATTGATTATTGTAATAGTTTCCTGACCGGTCTTCCCAAACATAGGCTCTCACCACTACAATCCATTTTGAATGCAGCTGCGAGGCTAATCTTCCTTGCCAGACGTTCATCGTCTGCAGATCCGCTCTGTCAGTCCCTCCATTGGTTACCGGTATTCTACCGTATTAAATATAAAATACTTTTACTCACACACAAGGCTATTAACCAAACTGCACCAACATACATCTCTTCACTCATCTCAAAATATCTCCCTACCCGACCTCTCCGCTCTGCACAAGATCTGCGTCTCTCATCCACACGCATTACTTGCTCACACTCAAAATTACAGGACTTTATCCGGGCTTCACCCACTCTGTGGAATGCCCTCCCACGCACAGTAAGACTCGCCTCTAGTCTCCAAATCTTTAAATGTTCCCTGAAAACTCACCTCTTCAGACAAGCCTATCAAATTCCAGACCCACCCACATAACCTTCAGTGCTTCCCTATCTAATTACATCCTCTGTAGAGTATTCATAACATCACATATCTTGTCTTTCTTTAGTCTCACACCCTCCTGACACTTGGATAACTTTGTGGGGTATCATCATACAACCCATTAAGAACCTAGCAATCTGGTGGACCATTATGCAATAGGTAGCATCTATCCTTGTGTATCTATGCCTATTTCCCTATAGATTGTAAGCTTGCGAGCAGGGCCTTACTACCTCTATGTCTGTCTGTTTTTACCCAGTTTTGTTCTATTACTGTTGTTCTAATTGTAAAGCGCAACGGAATATGCTGCGCTATATAAGAAACTGTTAATAAATAAATAATAATAAATTAGGAAAGACCGGTATGTGAATGTTTTTGCTTTAGCAAGCAAAACTAAAAAGGCGGTTGCGGTTGCCAGGAAGAAGGATAATGCGTCTGAGGAAGCATACATGTCTTACCATAACTGGTTGCACGGCATGTACGTTTTTGCTGCGTGCTATCTGGAAACACGACCTGATGAGCACATCAATGTAGTGCGTTATATGTTCCTTATCCATAGACTTTCATTGAGGGGTGCTGCCTGGAGGACTTATGATGAGGAGTTTCATCGCAAACAGCATGGACGCGAGGTGATGGACCTGGGTAAAAAGTATGTCTAGCTGTTTGTAGACGTTACTCATCATGATGAGTCGCCTGAAGCTGGTCCGGTGCGGCGGGGGAGTCAAGGCCATTGGAGTGCGCCGGCTAAGACGGTTGCCGGTAGGCCTGGCGCTCACGACCCGGCCGTGGGAAATGTTTTGCATTTAATAATTGGCAATATTCCCTGGGTGTGAAATACAAGTTTTGGCACCTTTGTATTCGGTGTGGCGGCACACACCCGATCAAAGATTGCACATGATCAGTCGGTGGGGGCGGCTCGCAGCTGGTCAGCAAAGCCGTGGTCCCGCGGTGGCCACTTCTAAGTAGAGCCCCAACTCCGGTGTGTTTGGGGGAAATGTTAGGCTGGCTGGACATTTGCCCTGATCGTGTGGCGGTAGAGTTTCTTAGGTTGGGTTTCTCGTGGGTTTTTCTCTGCCAGTTGATAGGGAAGTTAGGACTGGCGCATCAGGTAACTTGCATTCTGCAAAGGAATTCCCCATGGTGTTGCGTGACAAAGTAATGGCTGAGGTGGCGTTGGGTCATATGGCGGGTCCATTTGTGGAGCCCCCTATTGACGGCCTGATCCGGGGAGGTGGGGGTCGTACCTAAAAAGGCCCTTGGTAAGTTTAGGCTGAACATCTGTCTTCCCCAATGGGCTCTTCAGTGAACGATGCTATAGATGACGTTCTCTGTAGCGTTACATATCAGTCCTTTGAGTCAGCATTGGACATTGTATGATCTTTTGGTAATGAAGCCCTCATGTGTAATCTGGATGTTGAATCGGCTTTTCACTTACTGCCGTTGCAACTGTCATTCGATTCGATATATGGGATTTCGGCTTGATGAAGGCTTTTATATTGATAAGTGTCTCCTGATAGGCTGTGCGATCTCCTGTGCATATTTTGAACAGTTCAGTACATTTGCATTGGTGTTTGATACAGAGTTCGGGAGAAGTTGGGGTTGCGCAGTACTTAGACGATTTTCTTCTAGTGGGTCCAGCAGGTTCCCCGCGTTGCGCTAAGCTTCTGGACTAGCCAAAACACTGTTTCGGTCTTCGGAGTTCCCACTGCTGCTGATAAAACTGAAGGACCTACGGAGGTCATTGTCTGTTTGGGTATCGAAATTGATACCTTTGCTGGCCTGTGTCGGCTTCCTCAGGAAAAGGTCTCGCGTTTCATGATGGCGTCTTGCTGGCATTTAGTGTGCTGGGGGATACCAGGGGGGGAAAGCAACCCCCCCTCTCTGTCTGCTGTTTGTTTGTGACCCCTCCCCTTTTCTAGCACCTGATATATAATTATCACATGGCCCTATGTGGGCACTGCCATTATGTAGTGTTAGGACTGCTGATATCGGAGAAGCCTTTCCGCGCCTCAGCAGCTAAACATGTCTTTGCAAATGCATGTGGCCAATTTCTATGAAATTCTATTACCAGATAGGTTCAGGTATGGTTACAGGTAATTTTTAGTGCGCTGGGGGGATACCAGTGGGAAAAAGCACCCCCTCTCTGTCTGCTGTTTGTTTATGACCCCTCCCCTTTTCTAGCACCTGATATATAATTATCTCCAGGAATGATTGAGCAGCTACCATTGTTTGTCTGCATGTGTGAGAAGGCACTGAATGGGAGCAGCATTTGGAGGGCATGCTGTTCCTTGTAGTGCTAATGGGAGATCATGGGGGTGCTCTTAGGTAAGATGACCCTCTTTCTGGATGTGTTTTAGTATGAGCCTTTATCATGAGGACTTACTGTAGACAAATCACACGGCCCTATATGGGCACTGCCATTATGTAGTGTTAGGATTGCTGAGTTCAGAGAAGCCTTGACGCGGCTCAGCAGCTAAACATGTCTTTGCAAACGCATATGACCAATTTCTCTGAAATTCTATTATGACAGGTTCAGGTATGGTTACATGTAATTTTTAGTGTGCTGGGCGATACCAGGGGGGGGGTAAAAAAAAAACCCCTCTCTGTCTGTCTGCTGTTTGTTTGTGACCCTTCCCTCTTTCTAGCACCTAATATATAATTATCTCCAGGAATGATTGAGCAGCTACCATTGTTTGTCTTGCATTGGCTGGTAGCAAGGTCACTCTTAGACAGGCCCAATCGCTTTTGGGGTTGTTTAACTTCGCTTGCAGGGTAATCCCAATGGGGTGGATCTTCTGCAGGAAGCTGGAGAGTGCGCACCATTACATTAGGTTAGCCAGTGAGATCCGGAGGGATCTTAAGGTTTGGGATGTGTTTTTGGCTAGTTTTAATGGTGTGCGGATTTGGGTCCCCCCCCCCTTCCCCAATTTCCAGCGCTGTTCTCCAGCTCTTTACAGATGTGGCTGGCTCCACCGGGTTCGGGGCCTTTTTTCATGGTGCTTGGTGTGCGGCCCCAGAGCCGGTTGAGTAGGCGACGGAGGGTCTGACGACCAATAAGTTACTGTTGGAGGTCTTTCCGATCATGGTGGTGCTGGAGCTATGGTCTGCTAGGCTGAAGAACAGGGAAGTGGTGTTTTGGGGCGACAATTTGGGTGTTGTGCATGCTATTGATCGGCAGCGCTCGACGTTGCTTCCGGTGATAAGGGTTCTGGCGCAGATTGTCCTACGATGCTTAGAGTGTAACATTACTCTTAGAGCTCAGCATGTGCTGGGTAGCGATAATGGCATTGTGGATGCTCTGTCGCATTTTGACTGCGTTTTAGATGGCTGGCGCCGTGCGCTAACCCATTTGGTTAGTCTTGCCCCTTTTATCTATGGCAGGTTATTCGTCCGACATGGAGGGACTAGCTCACCATTCGCTGGCCCTGGCAACTTATGTGGCTTATCTGTCCGTGTGGGAGAAGTGGAGCCAATTTTTGATCAGCAGGGCCAGTGGAGGTAAGAGTCATCTTTCCTTACTTATGGCCTTTGTTTGGGATTTGTACGCATTGGGTAAGTCCAGGGTGTATGTCGATAAGTTGCTTTGCGGGTGTATCGTATTTCTTGATTGCAGAATGGCCTTTCTGCAGAATCTGGTGGTCGGACATCATCCAACGTTTGATCTGGCATGTCGCTGAGAGACTGGGTGCCATAGATTTGGTACGCAGAAGGGTGAACGCGGTTGTGGGCCACGCTGTGGTGGCTGGTGGTGGACGTGTCATTTCACACCCGAACATATCTTATAGAGGTCATGCTCTGTTCCGGGGTGATGGTGTGCATCTCTCGGACGAGGGTATGTATAGGTTTGTGGATGACATTTTTAGGGGTATTCGTTTGGTTTAGGGCTAGTTAGAATAGGGATTTAGAGTATGGTGACGGCACAGGTTTTTTAGGTTAAACCTTCGAGTTGGCAGGTCTCAGAACGGCTTATGTGTAATTCTTGATAGGATAGGTACATTTTTCCCTGGGGGGCAGTTCAGTCAGGGACTGTCATGGACAATCAGTGGCGGACCACAGGGCATCACCGGACCAGGTGGACCCTCCTTTTTCCTTCTACATGGCTGAACTGCTGCCTCAAGTCAATGCTGATGTGGGCAGATGGCCTCATCGGTTTGTGGTTTTGTCCCCGCAAGGCTTGAGCAGTTGGCTATTCCTTGCCTGTTGGGCAGTTGGCCCCGGTTCTTACAGTTAATGTTAAGGTTTGTTTACTCTAGGCTGTTCTTATCCTGCCACCATACTTTAGTTAGCTTAAACTTAGTTAGTTTAAACTAGTGATGTGCACCGGAAATTTTTCGGGTTTTGTGTTTTGGTTTTGGATTCGGTTCCGCTGCCGTGTTTTGGATTCGGACGCGTTTTGGCAAAACCTCCCTGAAAATTTATTTTTTGGATTCGGGTGTTTTTTTTACAAAAATACCTCAAAAACAGCTTAAATCATAGAATTTGGGGGTCATTTTGATCCCATAGTATTATTAACCTCAATAACCACAATTTCCACTCTATTCTGAACACCTCACAATATTATTTTTAGTCCTAAAATTTGCACCGAGGTCGCTGGATGACTAAGCTAAGGGACCCAAGTGGCCGACACAAACACCTGGCCCATCTAGGAGTGGCACTGCAGTGTCAGACAGGATGGCAGATTTAAAAAATAGTCCCAAACAGCACATGATGCAAAGAAAAAAAGTGGTGCACCAAGGTCGCTGGATGGCTAAGCTAAGCGACCCAAGTGGCCGACACAAACACAAGGCCCATCTAGGAGTGGCACTGCAGTGTCAGACAGGATGGCAGATTTAAAAAAATAGGCCCCAAACAGCACATGATGCAAAGATAAATTAAAGAAAAAATAGGTGCAAGATGGAATTGTCCTTGGGCCCTCCCACCCACCCTTATGTTGTATAAACAAATCCATCATTTCAGCGACAGGGTCTGCCACACTACTGTGACTGAAATGACTGGTTGGTTTGGGCCCCCACCAAAAAAGAAGCAATCAATCTCTCCTTGCACAAACTGGCTCTACAGAGGCAAGATGTCCACCTCCTCCTCATCGTCCGATTCCTCACCCCTTTCACTGTGTACATCCCCCTCCTCCCAGAGTATTAATTCGTCCCCACTGGAATCCACCATCTCAGGTCCCTGTGTACTTTCTGGAGGCAATTGCTGGTGAATGTCTCCACAGAGGAATTGATTATAATTAATTTTGATGAACATCATCTTCTCCACATTTTCTGGAAGTAACCTCGTACGCCGATTGCTGACAAGGTTAGCGGCTGCACTAAACACTCTTTCGGAGTACACACTGGAGGAGGGGCAACTTAGGTATAATAAAGCCAGTTTTTGCAAGGGCCTCCAAATTGCCTCTTTTTCCTGCCAGTATACGTACGGACTGTCTGACATGCCTACTTGGATGCTGTCATTCATATAATCCTCCACCATTCTTTCAATGGTGACAGAATCATATGCAGTGACAGTAGACGACATGTCAGTAATCGTTGGGAGGTCCTTCAGTCCGGACCAGATGTCAGCACTCGCTCCAGACTGCCCTGCATCACCGCCAGCGGGTGGGCTCGGAATTCTTAGCCTTTTCCTCGCAGCCCCAGTTGCGGGAGAATGTGAAGTAGGAGCTGTTGACGGGACACGTTCCGCTTGACTTGACAAGTGTCTCACCAGCAGGTCTTTGCACCTCTGCAGACTTGTGTCTGCCAGAAAGAGAGATTCAACTTAGGCTTTAAACCTAGGATCGAGCACGGTGGCCAAAATGTAGTGCTCTGATTTCAACAGATTGACCACCCGTGAATCCTGGTTAAGCGAATGAAGGGCTCCATCCACAAGTCCCACATGCCTAACGGAATCGCTCCGTTTAAGCTCCTCCTTCAATGTCTCCAGCTTCTTCTGCAAAAGCCTGATGAGGGGAATGACCTGACTCAGGCTGGCAGTGTCTGAACTGACTTCACGTGTGGCAAGTTCAAAGGGTTGCAGTACCTTGCACAACGTTGAAATCATTCTCCACTGCGTTTGAGTCAGGTGCATTCCCCCTCCTTTGCCTATATCGTAGGCAGATGTATAATATTGAATGGGCTTTTGCTGCTCCTCCATCCTCTGAAGCATATAGAGGGTTGAATTCCACCTCGTTACCACCTCTTGCTTCAGATGATGGCGGGGCAGGTTCAGGAGTGTTTGCTGGTGCTCCAGTCTTCGGCACGCGGTGGCTGAATGCCGAAAGTGGCCCGCAATTCTTCGGGCCACCGACAGCATCTCTTGCAAGCCCCTGTCATTTTTAAAAAAATTCTGCACCACCAAATTCAATGTATGTGCAAAACATGGGACGTGCTGGAATTTGCCCACATGTAATGCACGCACAATATTGGTGGCGTTGTCCGATGTCACAAATCCCCAGGAGAGTCCAATTGGGGTAAGCCATTCTGCGATGATGTTCCTCAGTTTCCGTAAGAGGTTGTTAGCTGTGTGCCTCTTATGGAAAGTGGTGATACAAAGCGTAGCCTGCCTAGGAACGAGTTGGCGTTTGCGAGATGCTGCTACTGGTGCCGCCGCTGCTGTTCTTGCTGCGGGAGGCAATACATCTACCCCGTGGGCTGTCACAGTCATATAGTCCTGAGTCTGCCCTGCTCCACTTGTCCACATGTCCGTGGTTAAGTGGACAGTGGGTACAACTGCATTTTTTAGGACACTGGTGACTATTTTTCTGAGGTCTGTGTACATTCTCGGTATCGCCTGCCTAGAGAAGTGGAACCTAGATGGTATTTGGTACCGGGGACACACTAACTCAATAAATTGTCTAATTCCCTGTGAATTAACGGTGGATACCGGACACATGTTTAACACCACCCAGGCTGCCAAGGCCTGAGTTATCTGCTTTGCAGCATGATGACTGCTGTGATATTTCATCTTCCTTGCAAAGGACTGTCATTTTTCCCCCCATATATTTTCAACCAGGACTGGCTCAAAGAGCCCGAGGCTGGTTTTGCTTAGGAGGGGGGACACCACGTATTTATTTTTTTAAAATGTAACCCTTTCACACCCCTTCCCACTGATAAACATGCACGGATCTCACGGATCCGTGCATGCCTATCAGAACACGGTAAAAAAAAGCAGGTCTATTTTAAAACTGCTTTTTTTTACGATTTGTATTTTTTT
Organism: Pseudophryne corroboree; assembly: GCF_028390025.1. NCBI lineage: Eukaryota > Metazoa > Chordata > Amphibia > Anura > Myobatrachidae > Pseudophryne > Pseudophryne corroboree. The sequence continues at coordinate 678,995,362 of NC_086446.1, forward strand.
ACGGCAGTGTTTGGCTATTGCCGGCAGTGTTTGTGAAATAGAATTTTTTGTAAATTACCGAGTTGTATCAAATAACAGCCGTATTTGACCGATGGTGTATTCATTCGTATTTTTTTTCTTTGACTTAAAAAAAAATACGAATGCCCTCATCACTGCTGAGATTTGAGTTTAGTAAATTCCCGAGATGACACTTTGAACAAAAAACACCAAATTGGTCAAAATCGGTAGCTTAGTAAATATACCCCCTGTTGTCCGCATTTCTGTTAAAATAATTCCACACTGAAAAGGTGATTTTTTTGGTAATTTGACCAGGCATGTCAATGGCCATATTCGTCCCACGGACAACAGGTGTCTCCCCGGGTACCTGACTTAAACAAACCACCTCACCATCAGAATCTTCCTTGTCAATTTCTTCCTCAGCGCCAGCAACACCCATATCCTCATCCTGGTGTACTTCAACAGCGACATCTTCAATTTGACTATCAGGAACTGGACTGCGGGTGCTCCTTCCAGCACTTGCAGGGGGCATGCAAATGGTGGAAGGCGCCACCTCTTCCCGTCCAGTGTAGGGAAGGTAAGGCATCGCAACCAACACAATTGGACTCTCCTTGGGGATTTGTGATTTAGAAGAACGTACAGTTCTTTGCTGTTCTTTTGCCAGCTTAAGTCTTTTCATTTTTCTAGCGGGAGGATGAGTGCTTCCATCCTCATGTGAAGCTGAACCATTAGCCATGAACATAGGACAGGGCCACAGCCGTTCCATGCCACTCCGTGTTGTAAATGGCATATTGGCAAGTTTACGCTTCTCATCAGACGCTTTTAATTTTGATTTTTGGGTCATTTTACTGAACTTTTGTTTTTTTAATTTTACATGCTCTCTACTATGACATTGGGCATCGGCCTTGGCAGACGACCTTGATGGCATTTCATCGTCTCGGCCATGACTAGTGGCAGCAGCTTCAGCACGAGCTGGAAGTGGATCTTGATCTTTCCCTATTTTACCCTCCACATTTTTGTTCTCCATTTTTTAATGTGTGGAATTATATGCCAGTAATATATATCAATAGCAATGGCCTACTGTACCGTACTGCTATATATATACTGGTGGTCAGCAAAATTCTGCACTGTCCTCCTACTATATATTGCGCATAACTAAAATGCAGCACAGGTATGGATGGATAGTATACTTGACGACACAGAGGTAGAGCAGTGGACTACTGTACCGTACTGCTATATATGTACTGGTGGTCAGCAAAATTCTGCACTGTCCTCCTACTATATACTGCGCACAACTAAAATGCAGCACAGGTATGGATGGATAGTATACTTGACGACACCGAGGTAGAGCAGTGGACTACTATACCATACTGCTATATATATACTGGTGGTCAGCAAAATTCTGCACTGTCCTCCTACTATATACTGCGCACAACTAAAATGCAGCACCGATATGGATGGATAGTATACTTGACGGCACAGAGGTAGAGCAGTGGACTACTGTACCGTACTGCTATATATATATATATATATATATATACTGGTGGTCAGCAAAATTCTGCACTATCCTCCTACTATATACTGTGCACAACTAAAATGCAGCACAGGTATGGATGGATAGTATACTTGATGACACAGAGGTAGAGCAGTGGACTACTATACCGTACTGCTATATATATACTGGTGGTCAGCAAAATTCTGCACTGTCCTCCTACTATATACTGTGCACAACTAAAATGCAGCACAGGTATGGATGGATAGTATACTTGATGACACAGAGGTAGAGCAATGGACTACTATACCGTACTGCTATATATATACTGGTGGTCAGCAAAATTCTGCACTGTCCTCCTACTATAAACTGCGCAGAACTAAAATGCAGCACAGGTATAAATGGATAGTATACTTGATGACACAGAGGTAGAGCAGAGGACTACTATACCGTACTGCTATATATACTGGTGGTCAGCAAAATTCTGCACTGTCCTCCTACTATATACTGCGCACAACTAAAATGCACAGGTATGGATGGATAGTTTACCTGACGACACAGAGGTAGAGCAGTGGACTACTATACCGTACTGCTATATATATATACCGGTGGTCAGCAAAATTCTGCACTGTCCTCCTACTATATACTGTGCACAACTAAAATGCAGCACAGGTATGGATGGATAGTATACTTGATGACACAGAGGTAGAGCAATGGACTACTATACCGTACTGCTATATATATACTGGTGGTTAGAAAAACTCTGCACTGTCCTCCTACTATATACTGCGCACAACTAAAATGCAGCACAGGTATGGATGGATAGTATACTTGACGACACAGAGGTAGAGCAGTGGACTACTGTACTGTACTGCTATATATATACTGGTGGTCAGCAAAATTCTACACTGTCCTCCTACTATATACTGCGCACAACTAAAATGCAGCACAGGTATGGATGGATAGTATACTTGATGACACAGAGGTAGAGCAGTGGACTACTATACCATACTGCTATATATATATACTGGTGGTCAGCAAAATTCTGCACTGTCCTCCTACTATATACTGCGCACAACTAAAATGCAGCACAGGTATGGATGGATAGTATACTCAACGACACAGAGGTAGAGCAATGGACTACTGTACCGTACTGCTATATATATATACTGGTGGTTAGCAAAATTCTGCACTGTCCTACTATATACTGTGCACAAATAAAATGCAGCACAGGTATGGATGGATAGTATAGTTGACGACACAGAGGTAGAGCAGTGGACTACTGTACCGTACTGCTATATATATATATACTAGTGGTCAGCAAAATTCTGCACTGTCCTCCAACTATATACGGTGCACAACTAAAATGCAGCACAGGTATGGATGGATAGTATACTTGACGACACAGAGGTAGAGCAGTGGACTACTGTACCGTACTGCTATATATATATATATACTGGTGGTCAGCAAAATTCTGCACTGTCCTACTATATACTGCGCACAAATAAAATGCAGCACAGGTATGGATGGATAGTATACTTGACACAGACGTAGAGCAGTGGACTACTATACCGTACTGCTATATATATACTGGTGGTCAGCAAAATTCTGCACTGTCCTCCTACTATATACTGCGCACAACTAAAATGCAGCACAGGTATGGATGGATAGTATACTTGACGACACAGAGGTGGAGCAATGGACTACTGTACCGTACTGCTATATATATATATACTGGTGGTCAGCAAAATTCTGCACTGTCCTCCTACTATATACTGTGCACAACTACAATGCAGCACAGGTATGGATGGATAGTATACTTGACAACACAGAGGTAGAGCAGTGGACTACTATACCGTACTGCTATATATATATACTGGTGGTCAGAAAAATTCGGCACTGTCCTCCTACTATATACTGCGCACAACTAAAATGCAGCACAGGTATGGATGGATAGTATATTTGATGACACAGAGGTAGAGCAGTGGACTACTATACCGTACTGCTATATATACTGGTGGTCAGCAAAATTCTGCACTGTCCTCCTACTATATACTGCGCACAACTAAAATGCATCACAGGTATGGATGGATAGTATACTTGACGACACAGAGGTAGAGCAATGGACTACTGTACCATACTGCTATATATATACTGGTGGTCAGCAAAATTCTGCACTGTCCTTCTACTATATACTGCACACAACTAAAATGCAGCATAGGTATGGATGGATAGTATACTTGACGACACAGAGGTAGAGCAATGGACTACTGTACCGTACTGCTATATATATACTGGTGGTCAGCAAAATTCTGCACTGTCCTTCTACTATATACTGCGCACAACTAAAATGCAGCACAGGTATGGATGGATAGTATACTTGATGACACAGAGGTAGAGCAGTGGACTACTGTACCAAACTGCTATATATATACTGGTGGTCAGAAAAATTCTGCACTGTCCTCCTACTATATACTGCGCACAACTAAAATGCAGCACAGGTATGGATGGATAGTATACTTGACGACACAGAGATAGAGCAGTGGACTACTGTACTGTACTGCTATATATATACTGGTGGTCATCAAAATTCTTCACTGTCCTCCTACTATATACTGCGCACAACTAAAATGCAGCACAGGTATTGATGGATAGTATACTTGACACAGACGTAGAGCAGTGGACTACCATACCGTACTGCTATATATATACTGGTGGTCAGCAAAATTATGCACTGTCCTCCTACTATATACTGCGCACAACTAAAATGCAGCACAGGTATGGATGGAGCGTATACTTGACGACACAGAGGTAGAGCAATGGACTACTGTACCGTACTGCTATATATATATATACTGGTGGTCAGAAAAATTCTGCACTGTCCTCCTACTATATACTGTGCACAACTAAAATGCAGCACAGGTATGGATGGATAGTATACTTGACAACACAGAGGTAGAGCAGTGGACTACTATACCGTACTGCTATATATATATATATACTGGTGGCAGGAAAAATTCGGCACTGTCCTCCTACTATAAACTGCGCACAACTAAAATGCAGCACAGGTATGGATGGATAGTATACTTGACGACACAGAGGAAGAGCAATGGACTACTATACCATACTGCTATATATATACTGGTGGTCAGCAAAATTCTGCACTGTCCTCCTACTATATACTGCGCACAACTAAAATGCAGCACAGGTATGAATGGATAGTATAGTTGACGACACAGAGGTAGAGCAGTGGACTACTATACCATACTGCTATATATATACTGGTGGTCAGCAAAATTCTGCACTGTCCTCCTACTTTATACTGCGCACAACTAAAATGCAGCACAGGTATGGATAGTATACTTGACGACACAGAGGTAGAGCAGTGGACTACTATACCATACTGCTATATATATACTGGTGGTCAGCAAAATTCTGCACTGTCCTCCTACTATATACTGCGCACAACTAAAATGCAGCACAGATATGGATGGATAGTATACTTGACGACACAGAGGTAGAGCAGTGGACTACTGTACCGTACTGCTATATATATATATATATATATATATATATACTGGTGGTCAGCAAAATTCTGCACTGTCCTCCTACTATATACTGTGCACAACTAAAATGCAGCACAGGTATGGATGGATAGTATACTTGATGACACAGAGGTAGAGCAGTGGACTACTATACCGTACTGCTATATATATACTGGTGGTCAGCAAAATTCTGCACTGTCCTCCTACTATATACTGTGCACAACTAAAATGCAGCACAGGTATGGATGGATAGTATACTTGATGACACAGAGGTAGAGCAATGGACTACTATACCGTACTGCTATATATATACTGGTGGTCAGCAAAATTCTGCACTGTCCTCCTACTATAAACTGCGCACAACTAAAATGCAGCACAGGTATGAATGGATAGTATACTTGATGACACAGAGGTAGAGCAGTGGTCTACTATACCGTACTGCTATATATACTGGTGGTCAGCAAAATTCTGCACTGTCCTCCTACTATATACTGCGCACAACTAAAATGCACAGGTATGGATGGATAGTTTACCTGACGACACAGAGGTAGAGCAGTGGACTACTATACCGTACTGCTATATATATATATACCGGTGGTCAGCAAAATTCTGCACTGTCCTCCTACTATATACTGTGCACAACTAAAATGCAGCACAGGTACGGATGGATAGTATACTTGATGACACAGAGGTAGAGCAATGGACTACTATACCGTACTGCTATATATATACTGGTGGTCAGAAAAACTCTTCACTGTCCTCCTACTATATACTGCGCACAACTAAAATGCAGCACAGGTATTGATGGATAGTATACTTGACACAGACGTAGAGCAGTGGACTACCATACCGTACTGCTATATATATACTGGTGGTCAGCAAAATTATGCACTGTCCTCCTACTATATACTGCGCACAACTAAAATGCAGCACAGGTATGGATGGAGCGTATACTTGACGACACAGAGGTAGAGCAATGGACTACTGTACCGTACTGCTATATATATATATACTGGTGGTCAGAAAAATTCTGCACTGTCCTCCTACTATATACTGTGCACAACTAAAATGCAGCACAGGTATGGATGGATAGTATACTTGACAACACAGAGGAAGAGCAATGGACTACTATACCATACTGCTATATATATACTGGTGGTCAGCAAAATTCTGCACTGTCCTCCTACTATATACTGCGCACAACTAAAATGCAGCACAGGTATGAATGGATAGTATAGTTGACGACACAGAGGTAGAGCAGTGGACTACTATACCATACTGCTATATATATACTGGTGGTCAGCAAAATTCTGCACTGTCCTCCTACTTTATACTGCGCACAACTAAAATGCAGCACAGGTATGGATAGTATACTTGACGACACAGAGGTAGAGCAGTGGACTACTATACCATACTGCTATATATATACTGGTGGTCAGCAAAATTCTGCACTGTCCTCCTACTATATACTGCGCACAACTAAAATGCAGCACAGATATGGATGGATAGTATACTTGACGACACAGAGGTAGAGCAGTGGACTACTGTACCGTACTGCTATATATATATATATATATATATATATATATATACTGGTGGTCAGCAAAATTCTGCACTGTCCTCCTACTATATATACTGTGCACAACTAAAATGCAGCACAGGTATGGATGGATAGTATACTTGATGACACAGAGGTAGAGCAGTGGACTACTATACCGTACTGCTATATATATACTGGTGGTCAGCAAAATTCTGCACTGTCCTCCTACTATATACTGTGCACAACTAAAATGCAGCACAGGTATGGATGGATAGTATACTTGATGACACAGAGGTAGAGCAATGGACTACTATACCGTACTGCTATATATATATACTGGTGGTCAGCAAAATTCTGCACTGTCCTCCTACTATAAACTGCGCACAACTAAAATGCAGCACAGGTATGAATGGATAGTATACTTGATGACACAGAGGTAGAGCAGTGGTCTACTATACCGTACTGCTATATATACTGGTGGTCAGCAAAATTCTGCACTGTCCTCCTACTATATACTGCGCACAACTAAAATGCACAGGTATGGATGGATAGTTTACCTGACGACACAGAGGTAGAGCAGTGGACTACTATACCGTACTGCTATATATATATACCGGTGGTCAGCAAAATTCTGCACTGTCCTCCTACTATATACTGTGCACAACTAAAATGCAGCACAGGTACGGATGGATAGTATACTTGATGACACAGAGGTAGAGCAATGGACTACTATACCGTACTGCTATATATATACTGGTGGTCAGAAAAACTCTGCACTGTCCTCCTACTATATACTGCGCACAACTAAAATGCAGCACAGGTATGGATGGATAGTATACTTGACGACACAGAGGTAGAGCAGTGGACTACTGTACTGTACTGCTATATATATACTGGTGGTCAGCAAAATTCTACACTGTCCTCCTACTATATACTGCGCACAACTAAAATGCAGCACAGGTATGGATGGATAGTATACTTGATGACACAGAGGTAGAGCAGTGGACTACTATACCATACTGCTATATATATATACTGGTGGTCAGCAAAATTCTGCACTGTCCTCCTACTATATACTGCGCACAACTAAAATGCAGCACAGGTATGGATGGATAGTATACTTTACGACACAGAGGTAGAGCAATGGACTACTGTACCGTACTGCTATATATATATATACTGGTGGTCAGCAAAATTCTGCACTGTCCTACTATATACTGCGCACAAATAAAATGCAGCACAGGTATGGATGGATAGTATAGTTGACGACACAGAGGTAGAGCAGTGGACTACTGTACCGTACTGCTATATATATATATACTAGTGGTCAGCAAAATTCTGCACTGTCCTCCAACTATATACGGTGCACAACTAAAATGCAGCACAGGTATGGATGGATAGTATACTTGACGACACAGAGGTAGAGCAGTGGACTACTGTACCGTACTGCTATATATATATATAGTGGTGGTCAGCAAAATTCTGCACTGTCCTACTATATACTGCGCACAAATAAAATGCAGCACAGGTATGGATTGATAGTATACTTGACACAGACGTAGAGCAGTGGACTACTATACCGTACTGCTATATATATACTGGTGGTCAGCAAAATTCTGCACTGTCCTCCTACTATATACTGCGCACAACTAAAATGCAGCACAGGTATGGATGGATAGTATACTTGACGACACAGAGGTAGAGCAATGGACTACTGTACCGTACTGCTATATATATATATATACTGGTGGTCAGCAAAATTCTGCACTGTCCTCCTACTATATACTGTGCACAACTACAATGCAGCACAGGTATGGATGGATAGTATACTTGACAACACAGAGGTAGAGCAGTGGACTACTATACCGTACTGCTATATATATATACTGGTGGTCAGAAAAATTCGGCACTGTCCTCCTACTATATACTGCGCACAACTAAAATGCAGCACAGGTATGAATGGATAGTATACTTGATGACACAGAGGTAGAGCAATGGACTACTATACCGTACTGCTATATATATATACTGGTGGTCAGCAAAATTCTGCACTGTCCTCCTACTATAAACTGCGCACAACTAAAATGCAGCACAGGTATGAATGGATAGTATACTTGATGACACAGAGGTAGAGCAGTGGTCTACTATACCGTACTGCTATATATACTGGTGGTCAGCAAAATTCTGCACTGTCCTCCTACTATATACTGCGCACAACTAAAATGCACAGGTATGGATGGATAGTTTACCTGACGACACAGAGGTAGAGCAGTGGACTACTATACCGTACTGCTATATATATATACCGGTGGTCAGCAAAATTCTGCACTGTCCTCCTACTATATACTGTGCACAACTAAAATGCAGCACAGGTACGGATGGATAGTATACTTGATGACACAGAGGTAGAGCAATGGACTACTATACCGTACTGCTATATATATACTGGTGGTCAGAAAAACTCTGCACTGTCCTCCTACTATATACTGCGCACAACTAAAATGCAGCACAGGTATGGATGGATAGTATACTTGACGACACAGAGGTAGAGCAGTGGACTACTGTACTGTACTGCTATATATATACTGGTGGTCAGCAAAATTCTACACTGTCCTCCTACTATATACTGCGCACAACTAAAATGCAGCACAGGTATGGATGGATAGTATACTTGATGACACAGAGGTAGAGCAGTGGACTACTATACCATACTGCTATATATATATACTGGTGGTCAGCAAAATTCTGCACTGTCCTCCTACTATATACTGCGCACAACTAAAATGCAGCACAGGTATGGATGGATAGTATACTTTACGACACAGAGGTAGAGCAATGGACTACTGTACCGTACTGCTATATATATATATACTGGTGGTCAGCAAAATTCTGCACTGTCCTACTATATACTGCGCACAAATAAAATGCAGCACAGGTATGGATGGATAGTATAGTTGACGACACAGAGGTAGAGCAGTGGACTACTGTACCGTACTGCTATATATATATATACTAGTGGTCAGCAAAATTCTGCACTGTCCTCCAACTATATACGGTGCACAACTAAAATGCAGCACAGGTATGGATGGATAGTATACTTGACGACACAGAGGTAGAGCAGTGGACTACTGTACCGTACTGCTATATATATATAGTGGTGGTCAGCAAAATTCTGCACTGTCCTACTATATACTGCGCACAAATAAAATGCAGCACAGGTATGGATTGATAGTATACTTGACACAGACGTAGAGCAGTGGACTACTATACCGTACTGCTATATATATACTGGTGGTCAGCAAAATTCTGCACTGTCCTCCTACTATATACTGCGCACAACTAAAATGCAGCACAGGTATGGATGGATAGTATACTTGACGACACAGAGGTAGAGCAATGGACTACTGTACCGTACTGCTATATATATATATATACTGGTGGTCAGCAAAATTCTGCACTGTCCTCCTACTATATACTGTGCACAACTACAATGCAGCACAGGTATGGATGGATAGTATACTTGACAACACAGAGGTAGAGCAGTGGACTACTATACCGTACTGCTATATATATATACTGGTGGTCAGAAAAATTCGGCACTGTCCTCCTACTATATACTGCGCACAACTAAAATGCAGCACAGGTATGGATGGATAGTATATTTGATGACACAGAGGTAGAGCAGTGGACTACTATACCGTACTGCTATATATACTGGTGGTCAGCGAAATTCTGCACTGTCCTCCTACTATATACTGCGCAAAACTAAAATGCATCACAGGTATGGATGGATAGTATACTTGACGACACAGAGGTAGAGCAATGGACTACTGTACCGTACTGCTATATATATACTGGTGGTCAGCAAAATTCTGCACTGTCCTTCTACTATATACTGCACACAACTAAAATGCAGCATATGTATGGATGGATAGTATACTTGACGACACAGAGGTAGAGCAATGGACTACTGTACCGTACTGCTATATATATACTGGTGGTCAGCAAAATTCTGCACTGTCCTTCTACTATATACTGCGCACAACTAAAATGCAGCACAGGTATGGATGGATAGTATACTTGATGACACAGAGGTAGAGCAGTGGACTACTATACCGTACTGCTATATATATACTGGTGGTCAGCAAAATTCTGCACTGTCCTCCTACTATATACTGTGTACAACTAAAATGCAGCACAGGTATGGATGGATAGTATACTTGATGACACAGAGGTAGAGCAATGGACTACTATACCGTACTGCTATATATATACTGGTGGTCAGCAAAATTCTGCACTGTCCTCCTACTATAAACTGCGCAGAACTAAAATGCAGCACAGGTATAAATGGATAGTATACTTGATGACACAGAGGTAGAGCAGTGGACTACTATACCGTACTGCTATATATACTGGTGGTCAGCAAAATTCTGCACTGTCCTCCTACTATATACTGCGCACAACTAAAATGCACAGGTATGGATGGATAGTTTACCTGACGACACAGAGGTAGAGCAGTGGACTACTATACCGTACTGCTATATATATATACCGGTGGTCAGCAAAATTCTGCACTGTCCTCCTACTATATACTGTGCACAACTAAAATGCAGCACAGGTATGGATGGATAGTATACTTGATGACACAGAGGTAGAGCAATGGACTACTATACCGCACTGCTATATATATACTGGTGGTTAGAAAAACTCTGCACTGTCCTCCTACTATATACTGCGCACAACTAAAATGCAGCACAGGTATGGATGGATAGTATACTTGACGACACAGAGGTAGAGCAGTGGACTACTGTACTGTACTGCTATATATATACTGGTGGTCAGCAAAATTCTACACTGTCCTCCTACTATATACTGCGCACAACTAAAATGCAGCACAGGTATGGATGGATAGTATACTTGATGACACAGAGGTAGAGCAGTGGACTACTATACCATACTGCTATATATATATACTGGTGGTCAGCAAAATTCTGCACTGTCCTCCTACTATATACTGCGCACAACTAAAATGCAGCACAGGTATGGATGGATAGTATACTCAACGACACAGAGGTAGAGCAATGGACTACTGTACCGTACTGCTATATATATATACTGGTGGTCAGCAAAATTCTGCACTGTCCTACTATATACTGCGCACAAATAAAATGCAGCACAGGTATGGATGGATAGTATAGTTGACGACACAGAGGTAGAGCAGTGGACTACTGTACCGTACTGCTATATATATATATATACTAGTGGTCAGCAAAATTCTGCACTGTCCTCCAACTATATACGGTGCACAACTAAAATGCAGCACAGGTATGGATGGATAGTATACTTGACGACACAGAGGTAGAGCAGTGGACTACTGTACCGTACTGCTATATATATATACTGGTGGTCAGCAAAATTCTGCACTGTCCTACTATATACTTCGCACAAATAAAATGCAGCACAGGTATGGATGGATAGTATACTTGACACAGACGTAGAGCAGTGGACTACTATACCGTACTGCTATATATATACTGGTGGTCAGCAAAATTCTGCACTGTCCTCCTACTATATACTGCGCACAACTAAAATGCAGCACAGGTATGGATGGATAGTATACTTGACGACACAGAGGTGGAGCAATGGACTACTGTACCGTACTGCTATATATATATATACTGGTGGTCAGCAAAATTCTGCACTGTCCTCCTACTATATACTGCGCACAACTAAAATGCAGCACAGGTATGGATGGATAGTATATTTGATGACACAGAGGTAGAGCAGTGGACTACTATACCGTACTGCTATATATACTGGTGGTCAGCAAAATTCTGCACTGTCCTCCTACTATATACTGCGCACAACTAAAATGCATCACAGGTATGGATGGATAGTATACTTGACGACACAGAGGTAGAGCAATGGACTACTGTACCATACTGCTATATATATACTGGTGGTCAGCAAAATTCTGCACTGTCCTTCTACTATATACTGCACACAACTAAAATGCAGCATAGGTATGGATGGATAGTATACTTGACGACACAGAGGTAGAGCAATGGACTACTGTACCGTACTGCTATATATATACTGGTGGTCAGCAAAATTCTGCACTGTCCTTCTACTATATACTGCGCACAACTAAAATGCAGCACAGGTATGGATGGATAGTATACTTGATGACACAGAGGTAGAGCAGTGGACTACTGTACCATACTGATATATATATACTGGTGGTCAGAAAAATTCTGCACTGTCCTCCTACTATATACTGCGCACAACTAAAATGCAGCACAGGTATGGATGGATAGTATACTTGACGACACAGAGATAGAGCAGTGGACTACTGTACTGTACTGCTATATATATATACCGGTGGTCAGCAAAATTCTGCACTGTCCTCCTACTATATACTGTACACAACTAAAATGCAGCACAGGTACGGATGGATAGTATACTTGATGACACAGAGGTAGAGCAATGGACTACTATACCGTACTGCTATATATATACTGGTGGTCAGAAAAACTCTGCACTGTCCTCCTACTATATACTGCGCACAACTAAAATGCAGCACAGGTATGGATGGATAGTATACTTGACGACACAGAGGTAGAGCAGTGGACTACTGTACTGTACTGCTATATATATACTGGTGGTCAGCAAAATTCTACACTGTCCTCCTACTATATACTGCGCACAACTAAAATGCAGCACAGGTATGGATGGATAGTATACTTGATGACACAGAGGTAGAGCAGTGGACTACTATACCATACTGCTATATATATACTGGTGGTCAGCAAATTTCTGCACTGTCCTCCTACTATATACTGCGCACAACTAAAATGCAGCACAGGTATGGATGGATAGTATACTTTACGACACAGAGGTAGAGCAATGGACTACTGTACCGTACTGCTATATATATATACTGGTGGTCAGCAAAATTCTGCACTGTCCTACTATATACTGCGCACAAATAAAATGCAGCACAGGTATGGATGGATAGTATAGTTGACGACACAGAGGTAGAGCAGTGGACTACTGTACCGTACTGCTATATATATATATACTAGTGGTCAGCAAAATTCTGCACTGTCCTCCAACTATATACGGTGCACAACTAAAATGCAGCACAGGTATGGATGGATAGTATACTTGACAACACAGAGGTAGAGCAGTGGACTACTGTACCGTACTGCTATATATATATAGTGGTGGTCAGCAAAATTCTGCACTGTCCTACTATATACTGCACACAAATAAAATGCAGCACAGGTATGGATTGATAGTATACTTGACACAGACGTAGAGCAGTGGACTACTATACCGTACTGCTATATATATACTGGTGGTCAGCAAAATTCTGCACTGTCCTCCTACTATATACTGCGCACAACTAAAATGCAGCACAGGTATGGATGGATAGTATACTTGACGACACAGAGGTAGAGCAATGGACTACTGTACCGTACTGCTATATATATATATATATACTGGTGGTCAGCAAAATTCTGCACTGTCCTCCTACTATATACTGTGCACAACTACAATGCAGCACAGGTATGGATGGATAGTATACTTGACAACACAGAGGTAGAGCAGTGGACTACTATACCGTACTGCTATATATATATACTGGTGGTCAGAAAAATTCGGCACTGTCCTCCTACTATATACTGCGCACAACTAAAATGCAGCACAGGTATGGATGGATAGTATATTTGATGACACAGAGGTAGAGCAGTGGACTACTATACCGTACTGCTATATATACTGGTGGTCAGCAAAATTCTGCACTGTCCTCCTACTATATACTGCGCAAAACTAAAATGCATCACAGGTATGGATGGATAGTATACTTGACGACACAGAGGTAGAGCAATGGACTACTGTACCGTACTGCTATATATATACTGGTGGTCAGCAAAATTCTGCACTGTCCTTCTACTATATACTGCACACAACTAAAATGCAGCATATGTATGGATGGATAGTATACTTGACGACACAGAGGTAGAGCAATGGACTACTGTACCGTACTGCTATATATATACTGGTGGTCAGCAAAATTCTGCACTGTCCTTCTACTATATACTGCGCACAACTAAAATGCAGCACAGGTATGGATGGATAGTATACTTGACGACACAGAGGTAGAGCAGTGGACTACCATACCGTACTGCTATATATATATACTGGTGGTCAGCAAAATTATGCACTGTCCTCCTACTATATACTGCGCACAACTAAAATGCAGCACAGGTATGGATGGAGCGTATACTTGACGACACAGAGGTAGAGCAATGGACTACTGTACCGTACTGCTATATATATATATATATACTGGTGGTCAGCAAAATTCTGCACTGTCCTCCTACTATATACTGTGCACAACTAAAATGCAGCACAGGTATGGATGGATAGTATACTTGACAACACAGAGGTAGAGCAGTGGACTACTGTACCGTACTGCTATATATATATAGTGGTGGTCAGCAAAATTCTGCACTGTCCTACTATATACTGCGCACAAATAAAATGCAGCACAGGTATGGATTGATAGTATACTTGACACAGACGTAGAGCAGTGGACTACTATACCGTACTGCTATATATATACTGGTGGTCAGCAAAATTCTGCACTGTCCTCCTACTATATACTGCGCACAACTAAAATGCAGCACAGGTATGGATGGATAGTATACTTGACGACACAGAGGTAGAGCAATGGACTACTGTACCGTACTGCTATATATATATATATATACTGGTGGTCAGCAAAATTCTGCACTGTCCTCCTACTATATACTGTGCACAACTACAATGCAGCACAGGTATGGATGGATAGTATACTTGACAACACAGAGGTAGAGCAGTGGACTACTATACCGTACTGCTATATATATATACTGGTGGTCAGAAAAATTCGGCACTGTCCTCCTACTATATACTGCGCACAACTAAAATGCAGCACAGGTATGGATGGATAGTATATTTGATGACACAGAGGTAGAGCAGTGGACTACTATACCGTACTGCTATATATACTGGTGGTCAGCAAAATTCTGCACTGTCCTCCTACTATATACTGCGCAAAACTAAAATGCATCACAGGTATGGATGGATAGTATACTTGACGACACAGAGGTAGAGCAATGGACTACTGTACCGTACTGCTATATATATACTGGTGGTCAGCAAAATTCTGCACTGTCCTTCTACTATATACTGCACACAACTAAAATGCAGCATATGTATGGATGGATAGTATACTTGACGACACAGAGGTAGAGCAATGGACTACTGTACCGTACTGCTATATATATACTGGTGGTCAGCAAAATTCTGCACTGTCCTTCTACTATATACTGCGCACAACTAAAATGCAGCACAGGTATGGATGGATAGTATACTTGACGACACAGAGGTAGAGCAGTGGACTACTGTACCGTACTGCTATATATATACTGGTGGTCAGCAAAATTCTACACTGTCCTCCTACTATATACTGCGCACAACTAAAATGCAGCACAGGTATTGATGGATAGTATACTTGACACAGACGTAGAGCAGTGGACTACCATACCGTACTGCTATATATATATACTGGTGGTCAGCAAAATTATGCACTGTCCTCCTACTATATACTGCGCACAACTAAAATGCAGCACAGGTATGGATGGAGCGTATACTTGACGACACAGAGGTAGAGCAATGGACTACTGTACCGTACTGCTATATATATATATATATACTGGTGGTCAGCAAAATTCTGCACTGTCCTCCTACTATATACTGTGCACAACTAAAATGCAGCACAGGTATGGATGGATAGTATACTTGACAACACAGAGGTAGAGCAGTGGACTACTATACCGTACTGCTATATATATATATATACTGGTGGCCAGAAAAATTTGGCACTGTCCTCCTACTATAAACTGCGCACAACTAAAATGCAGCACAGGTATGGATGGATAGTATACTTGACGACACAGAGGAAGAGCAATGGACTACTATACCGTACTGCTATATATATACTGGTGGTCAGCAAAATTCTGCACTGTCCTCCTACTATATACTGCGCACAACTAAAATGCAGCACAGGTATGGATGGATAGTATAGTTGACGACACAGAGGTAGAGCAGTGGACTACTATACCATACTGCTATATATATACTGGTGGTCAGCAAAATTCTGCACTGTCCTCCTACTTTATACTGCACACAACTAAAATGCAGCACAGGTATGGATAGTATACTTGACGACACACAGGTAGAGCAGTGGACTACTATACCATACTGCTATATATATACTGGTGGTCAGCAAAATTCTGCACTGTCCTCCTACTATATACTGCGCACAACTAAAATGCAGCACAGGTATGGATGGATAGTATACTTGACGACACAGAGGTAGAGCAGTGGACTACTGTACCGTACTGCTATATATATACTGGTGGTCAGCAAAATTCTGCACTGTCCTTCTACTATATACTGCGCACAACTAAAATGCAGCACAGGTATGGATGGATAGTATACTTGATGACACAGAGGTAGAGCAGTGGACTACTGTACCATACTGCTATATATATACTGGTGGTCAGAAAAATTCTGCACTGTCCTCCTACTATATACTGCGCACAACTAAAATGCAGCACAGGTATGGATGGATAGTATACTTGACGACACAGAGATAGAGCAGTGGACTACTGTACTGTACTGCTATATATATACTGGTGGTCAGCAAAATTCTACACTGTCCTCCTACTATTTACTGCGCACAACTAAAATGCAGCACAGGTATTGATGGATAGTATACTTGACACAGACGTAGAGCAGTGGACTACCATACCGTACTGCTATATATATACTGGTGGTCAGCAAAATTATGCACTGTCCTCCTACTATATACTGCGCACAACTAAAATGCAGCACAGGTATGGATGGAGCGTATACTTGACGACACAGAGGTAGAGCAATGGACTACTGTACCGTACTGCTATATATATATATATACTGGTGGTCAGAAAAATTCTGCACTGTCCTCCTACTATATACTGTGCACAACTAAAATGCAGCACAGGTATGGATGGATAGTATACTTGACAACACAGAGGTAGAGCAGTGGACTACTATACCGTACTGCTATATATATATATACTGGTGGCCAGAAAAATTCGGCACTGTCCTCCTACTATAAACTGCGCACAACTAAAATGCAGCACAGGTATGGATGGATAGTATACTTAACGACACAGAGGAAGAGCAATGGACTACTATACCGTACTGCTATATATATACTGGTGGTCAGCAAAATTCTGCACTGTCCTCCTACTATATACTGCGCACAACTAAAATGCAGCACAGGTATGAATGGATAGTATAGTTGACGACACAGAGGTAGAGCAGTGGACTACTATACCATACTGCTATATATATACTGGTGGTCAGCAAAATTCTGCACTGTCCTCCTACTTTATACTGCGCACAACTAAAATGCAGCACAGGTATGGATAGTATACTTGACGACACAGAGGTAGAGCAGTGGACTACTATACCATACTGCTATATATATACTGGTGGTCAGCAAAATTCTGCACTGTCCTCCTACTATATACTGCGCACAACTAAAATGCAGCACAGATATGGATGGATAGTATACTTGACGACACAGAGGTAGAGCAGTGGACTACTGTACCGTACTGCTATATATATATATATATATATATATATATACTGGTGGTCAGCAAAATTCTGCACTGTCCTCCTACTATATACTGTGCACAACTAAAATGCAGCACAGGTATGGATGGATAGTATACTTGATGACACATAGGTAGAGCAGTGGACTACTATACCGTACTGCTATATATATACTGGTGGTCAGCAAAATTCTGCACTGTCCTCCTACTATATACTGTGCACAACTAAAATGCAGCACAGGTATGGATGGATAGTATACTTGATGACACAGAGGTAGAGCAATGGGCTACTATACCGTACTGCTATATATATACTGGTGGTCAGCAAAATTCTGCACTGTCCTCCTACTATAAACTGCGCACAACTAAAATGCAGCACAGGTATGAATGGATAGTATACTTGATGACACAGAGGTAGAGCAGTGGTCTACTATACCGTACTGCTATATATACTGGTGGTCAGCAAAATTCTGCACTGTCCTCCTACTATATACTGCGCACAACTAAAATGCACAGGTATGGATGGATAGTTTACCTGACGACACAGAGGTAGAGCAGTGGACTACTATACCGTACTGCTATATATATATATACCGGTGGTCAGCAAAATTCTGCACTGTCCTCCTACTATATACTGTGCACAACTAAAATGCAGCACAGGTACGGATGGATAGTATACTTGATGACACAGAGGTAGAGCAATGGACTACTATACCGTACTGCTATATATATACTGGTGGTCAGAAAAACTCTGCACTGTCCTCCTACTATATACTGCGCACAACTAAAATGCAGCACAGGTATGGATGGATAGTATACTTGACGACACAGAGGTAGAGCAGTGGACTACTGTACTGTACTGCTATATATATACTGGTGGTCAGCAAAATTCTACACTGTCCTCCTACTATATACTGCGCACAACTAAAATGCAGCACAGGTATGGATGGATAGTATACTTGATGACACAGAGGTAGAGCAGTGGACTACTATACCATACTGCTATATATATATACTGGTGGTCAGCAAAATTCTGCACTGTCCTCCTACTATATACTGCGCACAACTAAAATGCAGCACAGGTATGGATGGATAGTATACTTTACGACACAGAGGTAGAGCAATGGACTACTGTACCGTACTGCTATATATATATATACTGGTGGTCAGCAAAATTCTGCACTGTCCTACTATATACTGCGCACAAATAAAATGCAGCACAGGTATGGATGGATAGTATAGTTGACGACACAGAGGTAGAGCAGTGGACTACTGTACCGTACTGCTATATATATATATACTAGTGGTCAGCAAAATTCTGCACTGTCCTCCAACTATATACGGTGCACAACTAAAATGCAGCACAGGTATGGATGGATAGTATACTTGACGACACAGAGGTAGAGCAGTGGACTACTGTACCGTACTGCTATATATATATACTGGTGGTCAGCAAAATTCTGCACTGTCCTACTATATACTGCGCACAAATAAAATGCAGCACAGGTATGGATTGATAGTATACTTGACACAGACGTAGAGCAGTGGACTACTATACCGTACTGCTATATATATACTGGTGGTCAGCAAAATTCTGCACTGTCCTCCTACTATATACTGCGCACAACTAAAATGCAGCACAGGTATGGATGGATAGTATACTTGACGACACAGAGGTAGAGCAATGGACTACTGTACCGTACTGCTATATATATATATACTGGTGGTCAGCAAAATTCTGCACTGTCCTCCTACTATATACTGTGCACAACTACAATGCAGCACAGGTATGGATGGATAGTATACTTGACAACACAGAGGTAGAGCAGTGGACTACTATACCGTACTGCTATATATATATACTGGTGGTCAGAAAAATTCGGCACTGTCCTCCTACTATATACTGCGCACAACTAAAATGCAGCACAGGTATGGATGGATAGTATATTTGATGACACAGAGGTAGAGCAGTGGACTACTATACCGTACTGCTATATATACTGGTGGTCAGCAAAATTCTGCACTGTCCTACTATATACTGCACACAACTAAAATGCAGCATATGTATGGATGGATAGTATACTTGACGACACAGAGGTAGAGCAATGGACTACTGTACCGTACTGCTATATATATACTGGTGGTCAGCAAAATTCTGCACTGTCCTTCTACTATATACTGCGCACAACAAAAATGCAGCACAGGTATGGATGGATAGTATACTTGACGACACAGAGGTAGAGCAGTGGACTACTGTACCGTACTGCTATATATATACTGGTGGTCAGCAAAATTCTACACTGTCCTCCTACTATATACTGCGCACAACTAAAATGCAGCACAGGTATTGATGGATAGTATACTTGACACAGACGTAGAGCAGTGGACTACCATACCGTACTGCTATATATATACTGGTGGTCAGCAAAATTATGCACTGTCCTCCTACTATATACTGCGCACAACTAAAATGCAGCACAGGTATGGATGGAGCGTATACTTGACGACACAGAGGTAGAGCAATGGACTACTGTACCGTACTGCTATATATATATATATATATACTGGTGGTCAGCAAAATTCTGCACTGTCCTCCTACTATATACTGTGCACAACTAAAATGCAGCACAGGTATGGATGGATAGTATACTTGACAACACAGAGGTAGAGCAGTGGACTACTATACCGTACTGCTATATATATATATACTGGTGGCCAGAAAAATTCGGCACTGTCCTCCTACTATAAACTGCGCACAACTAAAATGCAGCACAGGTATGGATGGATAGTATACTTGACGACATAGAGGAAGAGCAATGGACTACTATACCGTACTGCTATATATATACTGGTGGTCAGCAAAATTCTGCACTGTCCTCCTACTATATACTGCGCACAACTAAAATGCAGCACAGGTATGGATGGATAGTATAGTTGACGACACAGAGGTAGAGCAGTGGACTACTATACCATACTGCTATATATATACTGGTGGTCAGCAAAATTCTGCACTGTCCTCCTACTTTATACTGCGCACAACTAAAATGCAGCACAGGTATGGATAGTATACTTGACGACACAGAGGTAGAGCAGTGGACTACTATACCATACTGCTATATATATACTGGTGGTCAGCAAAATTCTGCACTGTCCTCCTACTATATACTGCGCACAACTAAAATGCAGCACAGGTATGGATGGATAGTATACTTGACGACACAGAGGTAGAGCAGTGGACTACTGTACCGTACTGCTATATATATATATATATATATATATATATACTGGTGGTCAGCAAAATTCTGCACTGTCCTCCTACTATATACTGTGCACAACTAAAATGCAGCACAGGTATGGATGGATAGTATACTTGATGACACAGAGGTAGAGCAGTGGACTACTATACCGTACTGCTATATATATACTGGTGGTCAGCAAAATTCTGCACTGTCCTCCTACTATATACTGTGCACAACTAAAATGCAGCACAGGTATGGATGGATAGTATACTTGATGACACAGAGGTAGAGCAATGGACTACTATACCGTACTGCTATATATATACTGGTGGTCAGCAAAATTCTGCACTGTCCTCCTACTATAAACTGCGCACAACTAAAATGCAGCACAGGTATGGATGGATAGTATACTTGATGACACAGAGGTAGAGCAGTGGACTACTATACCGTACTGCTATATATACTGGTGGTCAGCAAAATTCTGCACTGTCCTCCTACTATATACTGCGCACAACTAAAATGCACAGGTATGGATGGATAGTTTACCTGACGACACAGAGGTAGAGCAGTGGACTACTATACCGTACTGCTATATATATATAACGGTGGTCAGCAAAATTCTGCACTGTCCTCCTACTATATACTGTGCACAACTAAAATGCAGCACAGGTATGGATGGATAGTATACTTGATGACACAGAGGTAGAGCAATGGACTACTATACCGTACTGCTATATATATACTGGTGGTCAGAAAAACTCTGCACTGTCCTCCTACTATATACTGAGCACAACTAAAATGCAGCACAGGTATGGATGGATAGTATACTTGACGACACAGAGGTAGAGCAGTGGACTACTGTACTGTACTGCTATATATATACTGGTGGTCAGCAAAATACTACACTGTCCTCCTACTATATACTGCGCACAACTAAAATGCAGCACAGGTATGGATGGATAGTATACTTGGTGACACAGAGGTAGAGCAGTGGACTACTATACCATACTGCTATATATATATACTGGTGGTCAGCAAAATTCTGCACTGTCCTCCTACTATATACTGCGCACAACTAAAATGCAGCACAGGTATGGATGGATAGTATACTTGACGACACAGAGGTAGAGCAATGGACTACTGTACCGTACTGCTATATATATATACTGGTGGTCAGCAAAATTCTGCACTGTCCTACTATATACTGCGCACAAATAAAATGCAGCACAGGTATGGATGGATAGTATACTTGACACAGACGTAGAGCAGTGGACTACTATACCGTACTGCTATATATATATACTGGTGGTCAGCAAAATTCTGCACTGTCCTCCTACTATATACTACGCACAACTAAAATGCAGCACAGGTATGGATGGATAGTATATTTGATGACACAGAGGTAGAGCAGTGGACTACTATACCGTACTGCTATATATACTGGTGGTCAGCAAAATTCTGCACTGTCCTCCTACTATATACTGCGCACAACTAAAATGCATCACAGGTATGGATGGATAGTATACTTGACGACACAGAGGTAGAGCAATGGACTACTGTACCGTACTGCTATATATATACTGGTGGTCAGCAAAATTCTGCACTGTCCTCCTACTATATACTGCGCACAACTAAAATGCAGCACAGGTATGGATGGATAGTATACTTGACGACACAGAGGTAGAGCAATGGACTACTGTACCGTACTGCTATATATATACTGGTGGTCAGCAAAATTCTGCACTGTCCTCCTACTATATACTGTGCACAACTAAAATGCAGCACAGGTATGGATGGATAGTATACTTGACGACACAGAGATAGAGCAGTGGACTACTGTACTGTACTGCTATATATATACTGGTGGTCAGCAAAATTCTACACTGTCCTCCAACTATATACTGCGCACATCTAAAATGCAGCACAGGTATTGATGGATAGTATACTTGACACAGACGTAGAGCAGTGGACTACCATACCGTACTGCTATATATATACTGGTGGTCAGCAAAATTATGCACTGTCCTCCTACTATATACTGCGCACAACTAAAATGCAGCACAGGTATGGATGGAGCGTATACTTGACGACACAGAGGTAGAGCAATGGACTACTGTACCGTACTGCTATATATATATATACTGGTGGTCAGAAAAATTCTGCACTGTCCTCCTACTATATACTGTGCACAACTAAAATGCAGCACAGGTATGGATGGATAGTATACTTGACAACACAGAGGTAGAGCAGTGGACTACTATACCGTACTGCTATATATATATATATACTGGTGGCCAGAAAAATTCGGCACTGTCCTCCTACTATAAACTGCGCACAACTAAAATGCAGCACAGGTATGGATGGATAGTATACTTGACGACACAGAGGAAGAGCAATGGACTACTATACCGTACTGCTATATATATACTGGTGGTCAGCAAAATTCTGCACTGTCCTCCTACTATATACTGCGCACAACTAAAATGCAGCACAGGTATGAATGGATAGTATAGTTGACGACACAGAGGTAGAGCAGTGGACTACTATACCATACTGCTATATATATACTGGTGGTCAGCAAAATACTGCACTGTCCTCCTACTTTATACTGCGCACAACTAAAATGCAGCACAGGTATGGATAGTATACTTGACGACACAGAGGTAGAGCAGTGGACTTCTATACCATACTGCTATATATATACTGGTGGTCAGCAAAATTCTGCACTGTCCTCCTACTATATACTGCGCACAACTAAAATGCATCACAGGTATGGATGGATAGTATACTTGACGACACAGAGGTAGAGCAATGGACTACTGTACCATACTGCTATATATATACTGGTGGTCAGCAAAATTCTGCACTGTCCTTCTACTATATACTGCACACAACTAAAATGCAGCATAGGTATGGATGGATAGTATACTTGACGACACAGAGGTAGAGCAATGGACTACTGTACCGTACTGCTATATATATACTGGTGGTCAGCAAAATTCTGCACTGTCCTTCTACTATATACTGCGCACAACTAAAATGCAGCACAGGTATGGATGGATAGTATAGTTGACGACACAGAGGTAGAGCAGTGGACTACTATACCATACTGCTATATATATACTGGTGGTCAGCAAAATTCTGCACTGTCCTCCTACTTTATACTGCGCACAACTAAAATGCAGCACAGGTATGGATAGTATACTTGACGACACAGAGGTAGAGCAGTGGACTACTATACCATACTGCTATATATATACTGGTGGTCAGCAAAATTCTGCACTGTCCTCCTACTATATACTGCGCACAACTAAAATGCAGCACAGGTATGGATGGATAGTATACTTGACGACACAGAGGTAGAGCAGTGGACTACTGTACCGTACTGCTATATATATATATATATATATATATATATACTGGTGGTCAGCAAAATTCTGCACTGTCCTCCTACTATATACTGTGCACAACTAAAATGCAGCACAGGTATGGATGGATAGTATACTTGATGACACAGAGGTAGAGCAGTGGACTACTATACCGTACTGCTATATATATACTGGTGGTCAGCAAAATTCTGCACTGTCCTCCTACTATATACTGTGCACAACTAAAATGCAGCACAGGTATGGATGGATAGTATACTTGATGACACAGAGGTAGAGCAATGGACTACTATACCGTACTGCTATATATATACTGGTGGTCAGCAAAATTCTGCACTGTCCTCCTACTATAAACTGCGCACAACTAAAATGCAGCACAGGTATGGATGGATAGTATACTTGATGACACAGAGGTAGAGCAGTGGACTACTATACCGTACTGCTATATATACTGGTGGTCAGCAAAATTCTGCACTGTCCTCCTACTATATACTGCGCACAACTAAAATGCACAGGTATGGATGGATAGTTTACCTGACGACACAGAGGTAGAGCAGTGGACTACTATACCGTACTGCTATATATATATAACGGTGGTCAGCAAAATTCTGCACTGTCCTCCTACTATATACTGTGCACAACTAAAATGCAGCACAGGTATGGATGGATAGTATACTTGATGACACAGAGGTAGAGCAATGGACTACTATACCGTACTGCTATATATATACACTGGTGGTCAGAAAAACTCTGCACTGTCCTCCTACTATATACTGAGCACAACTAAAATGCAGCACAGGTATGGATGGATAGTATACTTGACGACACAGAGGTAGAGCAGTGGACTACTGTACTGTACTGCTATATATATACTGGTGGTCAGCAAAATACTACACTGTCCTCCTACTATATACTGCGCACAACTAAAATGCAGCACAGGTATGGATGGATAGTATACTTGGTGACACAGAGGTAGAGCAGTGGACTACTATACCATACTGCTATATATATATACTGGTGGTCAGCAAAATTCTGCACTGTCCTCCTACTATATACTGCGCACAACTAAAATGCAGCACAGGTATGGATGGATAGTATACTTGACGACACAGAGGTAGAGCAATGGACTACTGTACCGTACTGCTATATATGTATACTGGTGGTCAGCAAAATTCTGCACTGTCCTACTATATACTGCGCACAAATAAAATGCAGCACAGGTATGGATGGATAGTATACTTGACACAGACGTAGAGCAGTGGACTACTATACCGTACTGCTATATATAAATACTGGTGGTCAGCAAAATTCTGCACTGTCCTCCTACTATATACTACGCACAACTAAAATGCAGCACAGGTATGGATGGATAGTATATTTGATGACACAGAGGTAGAGCAGTGGACTACTATACCGTACTGCTATATATACTGGTGGTCAGCAAAATTCTGCACTGTCCTCCTACTATATACTGCGCACAACTAAAATGCATCATAGGAATGGATGGATAGTATACTTGACGACACAGAGGTAGAGCAATGGACTACTGTACCGTACTGCTATATATATACTGGTGGTCAGCAAAATTCTGCACTGTCCTTCTACTATATACTGCACACAACTAAAATGCAGCATAGGTATGGATGGATAGTATACTTGACGACACAGAAGTAGAGCAATGGACTACTGTACCGTACTGCTATATATATACTGGTGGTCAGCAAAATTCTGCACTGTCCCTCCTACTATATACTGCGCACAACTAAAATGCAGCACAGGTATGGATGGATAGTATACTTGACGACACAGAGGTAGAGCAATGGACTACTGTACCGTACTGCTATATATATACTGGTGGTCAGCAAAATTCTGCACTGTCCTCCTACTATATACAGTGCACAACTAAAATGCAGCACAGGTATGGATGGATAGTATACTTGACGACACAGAGATAGAGCAGTGGACTACTGTACTGTACTGCTATATATATACTGGTGGTCAGCAAAATACTACACTGTCCTCCTACTATATACTGCGCACAACTAAAATGCAGCACAGGTATTGATGGATAGTATACTTGACACAGACGTAGAGCAGTGGACTACCATACTGTACTGCTATATATATACTGGTGGTCAGCAAAATTATGCACTGTCCTCCTACTATATACTGCGCACAACTAAAATGCAGCACAGGTATGGATGGAGCGTATACTTGACGAAACAGAGGTAGAGCAATGGACTACTGTACCGTACTGCTATATATATATATATACTGGTGGTCAGAAAAATTCTGCACTGTCCTCCTACTATATACTGCGCACAACTAAAATGCAGCACAGGTAATGGATGGATAGTATACTTGACAACACAGAGGTAGAGCAGTGGACTACTATACCGTACTGCTATATATATATATACTGGTGGCCAGAAAAATTCGGCACTGTCCTCCTACTATAAACTGCGCACAACTAAAATGCAGCACAGGTATGGATGGATAGTATACTTGACGACACAGAGGAAGAGCAATGGACTACTATACCGTACTGCTATATATATACTGGTGGTCAGCAAATTCTGCACTGTCCTCCTACTATATACTGCGCACAACTAAAATGCAGCACAGGTATGAATGGATAGTATAGTTGACGACACAGAGGTAGAGCAGTGGACTACTATACCATACTGCTATATATATACTGGTGGTCAGCAAAATACTGCACTGTCCTCCTACTTTATACTGCGCACAACTAAAATGCAGCACAGGTATGGATAGTATACTTGACGGACACAGAGGTAGAGCAGTGGACTACTATACCATACTGCTATATATATACTGGTGGTCACAAAATTCTGCACTGTCCTCCTACTATATACTGCGCACAACTAAAATGCATCACAGGTATGGATGGATAGTATACTTGACGACACAGAGGTAGAGCAATGGACTACTGTACCATACTGCTATATATATACTGGTGGTCAGCAAAATTCTGCACTGTCCTTCTACTATATACTGCACACAACTAAAATGCAGCATAGGTATGGATGGATAGTAT